>NC_087552.1:73015788-73733688 GCF_036250125.1 Pseudopipra pipra
AAGGTTTTAAGGGCGTTTCTTCTCCAGGCAGCAGTGCGTGTGCTCCAAGGGTTACTGTAGCTGCTGCAGCAAGTCCCTCCTGGTCCATCCTGACAGGCCTTCCTCTCAGCATCATTCTTTTCTTCCTCTTCATAACCCAATGGTTAGGTTAGAGTTAGGGTCAGGATTAGGGTTAGAGTAAGGGTTGGGGTTAGGGTTAGGATTAGGGCTAGGATGGACTGCCTTCTCTTCCTCCTCGCCTCTTCGAGGGCTCTCCTGGCCGCTGCTCTCTGGTTCATGGCTGCTCTTCTGCGGCTGAACCAGAGAGCCAAGAGCAGGCCCAGGCCTGCAGCAGGAGCCCAGAAGTGCCACTGCTGCAGGGCAGCCCAGAGCAGGGCTCCTCTGGCATACAGAGCGCGCTCCAGGGGGCCCTGCTCCAGCTCCTGCTGCATCCGAGTCATCTCCCTCTGGAGATAGTGCGTGCACAGCTCCATGCGCTCCTGTGTGACCTCATCGAAGCCATCGTCCACCAGCTGTGGGTACTGGATGAGGCTCTGCAGAAGCAAAGCCAGGAGTATTTCCAAGCCACGGTGTGCAGGAGAGAGAGAGTAGGGGGTGCCCACTCCCTGCCTCTGCCCAGACTGGACTGGGGCAGGGTTACCTGTGGGGGCCACGGAGAGCTGCCCCCATTGTGACACATGTACCTACGAATATATTAGCTGGGGAACTACATGTAAACTTCAAACATATTTGTTGGGGAACTATCTTTTGACTTCTAAAATATTTGTTGGGGGTAAAGTTGCTAGACTACATCTTAACTGCTTCAAAAGTAATTACTAATGATACGTAGTCTGCCTCTCTATAGGCTTTCTAAACTAAGTCAGGGCCTAGGTGAAGGTTCTCAGGGCCTTTCTTCTCCAGGCAGCAGCGCGGGTGATCCAAGGGTTCCTGTAGCTGCTGCAGGAAGTCCCTGCTGGTCCGCCCTGACAGGCCTTCCTCTCAAAACCGTGCTCTTCTTCCTCTTCCTCGTTTGCATCGCCCTTGCCACCTTCTTCTTCATTGCCTTCACCTGGCCCCAGATTTCCTTCATCTCCTTGTATCTCTTCCTGAGGGTGAGCATGGTCTGGATGGACGCCCTCCTCCTCCTCCTTCTCACCTCTTCGAGGGCTCTCCTGGCCACTGCTCTCTGGCTCATGGCTGCTATTCTGCGGCTGAACCAGAGCGCCAAGAGCAGGCCCAGGCCTGCAGCAGGAGCCCAGAAGTCCCATTGCTGCAGGGCAGCCCAGAGCAGGGCTCTCCCGGCACGCAGAGTGCGCTCCAGGGGTCCCTGCTCCAGCTCCTGCTGCAGCCGAGTCATCTGCCACGCAAGATAGCCTGCACGCTGCTCCATGCGCTCCCATGCTCATCATCAGAACTGTAGGTCTGCTCGAGTCCAATGAGAACTTGCACAATCTGGATATGGAGCAGTATTTTTAATTGAAACAACAGGTTCAATCAACCGGTTGACTGGCTCAAAGGAAGCAGGTGAGAAGCAGAGGGGAGACAGGGTGAGCTGTGAGTACGTGGGACGACCACTCTTCAACCCCCTGTCCCCGGAGCCTTTGTCAGTCTCTGGGCCACAGCCAAATGGCGGCTGCCGAAGGCACGGCCTGCCCCAAAATGGCGGCTGAACCCATGCCCTGCCCCAGACTGTGACTGCTTATGGATTTGTTGGGGAGAAATGCACTAACTATATGTTACCTACTTATATATTTTGGGGGCATAAATGAACTAACTACAGGTAAAGAACTAACATGTTTATGTGGACTACATCTTAACTTCTTTTACATTTGGGTGTGGATATATATGTGACCTACATGTACCTACGAATATATTAGCTGGGGAACCACATGTACACTTTGAACATATTTGTCAGGGAACTATCTTTTGACTACTTAAATATTTGTTGGGGGTAAAGTTGCTATACTACATCTTAACTGCAGAAGCAAAGCCAGGAGTATTGTCCAAGTCATGGCGTGCAGGAGAGTGCATTGGCGTGCCCCAAAATGGCGGCTGAACCCATGCCCTGCCTCAGACTGTGACTGCTTATGGATTTGTTGGGGAGAAATGCACTAACTATATGTTAACTAATTAAATATTTGAGGAGGATAAATTGACTACATGTTAACTACTTCTCTATCTGAAGGGTATAAATGAACTAACTACATGTTAACTACTTACATATCCGTGGGGCTACTATATCTTAACTATTTAAATATTTTGGTGGATCAATGCACTAACAACGTATTATGTCGTTATCAATTTTGGGGGGATCTATGCACTAACTACGTGTAACTACTCATAGAATTCTTGGGGAACTACATATTAACTACCAACACAGTTGTTGGGGCACTGCCTAATTCCTACTTCTCTACTTGTCGGGGCAAACATGCTAGCTACATCTTAGCTACATCTAAATGAACTACTGTTAATATAGGGACTGTCTGTCAGGCCATGGGTCGAAGCTATGTCAGGGCCTGGATGAAGGTTGTCAGGGCCTGGGTGAAGGTTGTCAGGGCCTGGGTGAAGGTTGTCAGGGCCTTAGGTGAAGGTTGTTGGGGCCTGGATGAAGGTTGTGAGGCCCTAGGTGAAGGTTGTCAGGGCCTGGGTGAAGGTTGTGAGGCCCTAGGTGAAGGTTGTCAGGGCCTGGGTGAAGGTTGTGAGGCCCTAGGTGAAGGTTGTCAGGGCTTGGGTGAAGGTTGTGAGGTCCTAGGTGAATGTTGTCAGGGCCTGGGTCAAGGTTGTCAGGGCCTGGGTGAAGGTTGTCCTGGCCTCGGTGAAGGTTTTCAGGGTGCTTCTTCTCCAGGCTGCAGCTTGTGTGCTGCAAGGGTTCCAGCAGCTGCTGCTGGAAGTCCCTCCTGGTCCACCCTGAGAGGCCCTCCTGTCCAGACCATGCTCTTCTTCCTCTTCCTGGTTTGCATCGCCCTTGTCACCTTCTTCTTCATTTCCTTGGCGAATGCCCAGATTTCCTTCACCTCTTTGTATCTCTTCCTGATGGTGAGCATGGTCTGGATGGATGCCCTCCTCCTCCTCCTCGCCTCTTCAAGGGCTCTCCTGGCCGCTGCTCTCTGGTTCATGGCTGCTATTCTGCGGCTGAACCAGAGCGCCAAGAGCAGGCCCAGGCCTGCAGCAGGAGCCCAGAAGTGCCACTGCTGGAGGGCAGCCCCGAGCAGGGCTCCCCCGGCACGCAGAGCGCGCTCCAGGGGTCCCTGCTCCAGCTCCTGCTGCATCCGAGTCATCTCCCTCTGGAGATAGTGTGCGCGCAGCTCCATGCGCTCCCGCGTCACCTCGTCCAATCCGTCGCCCATCGGCAGCGGGTAGTGGATGAGACTCTGCAGAAGCAAAGCAAGGAGCATTGCCCGAGTCATAGCGTGCAGGGGAGAGAGAGTAGGGGGTGCCCACTCCCTGCCTCTGCCCAGACTGGACTGGGGCAGCGTTACCTGTGGTGGCCTTTTATACTTGCCTCCATTGTGACATGTCCCATGTGACGTCACAGACACCAGAGGCATCACAGCCAGGCCAGCCCCGCCCTTTGTGCCCACCCCATCTCAGCCACTGCCAGTGGGCAACCAGAGCCCCAACAGCCGCCAAGTGCAGCCCCAGCAGCAGGGAATGGGCCCCAGGGGCTCCCTTCCCATCACGGGCAGAAGCCCCTGATCCCTTGTCAAATGTAACGGTGGGGGACATGGCCCTTGGATGCTTTGCTCCTTTGGATCCCCTGCTGTGCAACGGGATCAGTTCCCTCGGGGCTGACCTCTGGGCTTGTGGGGGTGCTGATGGAGCTTTGGAACACCTCTGGGTGCTTGGTGGTAAATATCCTGGTGGTGGGATGGGTCCTCTCCGTGGTAGGATCTCTGTTGCTCCTTGGCACTGTGAGGGGACCTTGGTTGCAAAGAGACATTGCCCAGGAGTGAGGAGGAGCTGTGGGGGTGGATTTCCAAGAAGGAGACTGTAGCAACACCAAGTCGGGGCTCCTTTAGATCAAGAATGAAGCAGGGGGTGGTTCTGGCCCAGAATTTGAGCTGTTTGCAACATAGTCAAACGTGTGTGTGTGTTAAGCAGGGATAGGTCAACCCGTGTTGCCCCTGAAGGCCAGAGCAAAATGTAAGAATCTAATGTAAAACTGCATTCCGGGTACCCCTGGTTGGATGGGACACCCTGTGTGCAGCAATAAAGAACGGCTTTGCCTCAGAAGGGGCCTCTTGTGACAATGACCCGCCTGGTTTCTCCTTACTGAGCAGTTTTAACGCAGAGTGTGGCCGACTTCCCCTGAGCGACACCTCCATGCGAGGTGACCCACTGTTCTCATTCTCGTTGGGTTCCCCTTGCAAGACCCCCCTTTCCCCCAATTCTGTCAGGGCCCCTGGGGAGGTGGGAGAGTGCCAGAGGAGAGGTGCCGTCTGTGTGGCCGTGCCCCCTGTCCCTTCAGTCCCTGTGTTCCGGCAGGCGCACCTAGACAATTCATTGTTTCCCTTTCCAACCACGGCCTTTGGCAGACACTGAGAGAAGTGTCCAGAAAAGAAGCCAACATGGTTGTTCTTTCAGGAATCCTCCCCCAAGCTTTGGCCACGCATGAGCTCCAAACCAGTAATCTGTGCCTTTGCATGCAAGAGTGTAGCAGAGCCCAGTGCCCAGGCGGCCAGTGAGGTGGCACCAGATCCCTGGGAAGCATAGAGGATGTCTAATGCATGAAAGGTGTTGGAATTGAGCAGAAAAGAGACCCCCTTGAGTGTCAGCTGGTTCTCCGAGATCAGGTGGGCTGGGTGCAAGTAGGCTGAATTTCAGATTAGAACCAATTCAGCACTGCAGGTCTGGTTGAGTCCAATGAGAACTTGGACAATCCAGATTGGGAACAATCTTTTTTATTGAAGCAACAGGTTCAATCAACCGGTTGACTGGCTCCAAGGAAGCAGGTGGGAAGCAGAGGGGAGACAGGGTGAGCTGTGGGTACGTGGGACGACCACTCTTCAACCCCCTGCCCCCGGAGCCTTTGTCAGTCTCTGGGCCACAGCCAAATGGCAGCGGCCGAAGGGCACGGCCTGCCCCAAAACGGCAGCTGAACCCATGCCCTGCCCCAGACTGTGACTGCTTATGGATTTGTTGGGGAGAAATGCACTAACTATATGTTACCTACTTATATATTTTGGGGGCATAAATGAACTTACATGTAAAGAACTAACATGTTTATGTGGACTACATCTTAACTACTTTTACATTTGGGCGTGGATATATATGTGACCTACATGTACCTACGAATATATTAGCTAAGGAACCACATGTACACTTTGAACATATTTGTCAGGGAACTATCTTTTGACTACTTAAATATTTGTTGGGGGTAAAGTTGCTATACTACATCTTAACTGCAGAAGCAAAGGCAGGAGTATTGTCCATGGCATGCAGGAGAGAGAGAGTAGGGGGTGCCCACTCCCTGCCTCTGCCCAGACTGGACTGGGGCAGGGTTACCTCTGGGGGCCACGGAGAGCTGCCCCCATTGTGACACATGTACCTACAAATATATTAGCTGGGGAACTACATGTAAACTTCAAACATATTTGTTGGGGAACTGTCTTTTGACTACTAAAATATTTGTTGGGGGTAAAGTTGCTAGACTACATCTTCACTGCTTCGAAATTAATTACTAATGATACGTAGTCTGCCTCTCTATAGGCTTTCTAAACTAAGTGAGGGCCTAGGTGAAGGTTCTCAGGGCCTTTCTTCTCCAGGCAGCAGCGTGGGTGCTCCAAGGGTTTTTGTAACCACTGCAGGAAGTCCCTGCTGGTCCGCCCTGACAGGCCTTCCTCTCAAAACCGTGCTCTTCTTCCTCTTCCTCGTTTGCATCACCCTTGTCACGTTCTTCTTCACTGCCTTCACCTGGCCCCAGATTTCCTTCACCTCTTTGTACCTCTTCCTGAGGGTGAGCATGGTCTGGATGGACGCCCTCCTCCTCCTCCTTCTCACCTCTTCGAGGGCTCTCCCGGCCACTGCTCTCTGGTTCATGGCTGCTCTTCTGCAGCTGAACCAGAGCGCCAAGAGCAGGCCCAGGCCTGCAGCAGGAGCCCAGAATTGCCACTGCTGCAGGGCAGCCCAGAGCAGGGCTCCCCCGGCACGCAGAGTGCGCTCCAGGGGGCCCTGCTCCAGCTCCTGCTGCAGCCGAGTCATCTGCCACGCAAGATAGCCTGCACGCTGCTCCATGCGCTCCCATGCTCATCATCCGAACCGTAGGTCCAATGAGAACTTGGACAATCTGGATAGGGAGCAGTATTTTTAATTGAAACAACAGGTTCAATCAACTGGTTGACTGGCTCAAAGGAAGCAGGTGGGAAGCAGAGGGGAGACAGGATGAGCTGTGGGTACGTGGGACGACCACTCTTCAACCCCCTGTCCCTGGAGCCTTTGTCAGTCTCTGGGCCACAGCCAAATGGCGGCGGCCGAAGGCACGGCCTGCCCCAAAATGGCAGCTGGACCCATGCCCTGCCTCAGACTGTGACTGCTTATGGATTTGTTGGGGAGAAATGCACTAACTATATGTTAACTAATTAAATATTTGAGGGGGATAAATTGACTACATGGTAACTGCTTCTCTATTTAAAGGGGATAAATGAACTAACTACATGGTAACTACTTACATGGCTGTGGGGCTAATATATCTTAACTATGTATTTTGGGGGGATCAGAGTGCTAACTACATATTTACTACTTATCTATTTTGGGGGCATCTGTGCCATAACTACATGTAACTACTAACAGAATTCTTGGGGAACTACATATTAACTACCAATATAGGTGTTGGGGAACTGCCTAATAACTACTTCTATACTTGTCAGGGCAAATGTGCTAGCTGCATGTTAGCTACATCTAAATGAATTACTGCTAATAGACGGACTGCCTGTCAGTCCATCGGTCTAAGCTATGTCAGGGCCTAGGTGAACATTTTCAGGGTGTTTCTTCTCCAGGCAGCAGCATGGGTGCTCCAAGGGTTCCTGTACCCGCTGCAGGAAGTCCCTGCTGGTCCGCCCTGACAGGCCTTCCTCTCAAAACCGTGCTCTTCTTCCTCTTCCTCATTTGCATCGCCCTTGCCACCTTCTTCTTCATTGCCTTCACCTCTTTGTACCTCTTCCTGAGGGTGAGCATGGTCTGGATGGATGCCCTCCTCCTCCTTCTAACCTCTTCGAGGGCTCTCCCGGCCACTGCCCTCTGGTTCATGGCTGCTCTTCTGCGGCTGAACCAGAGAGCCAAGAGCAGGCCCAGGCCTGCAGCAGGAGCCCAGAAGTCCCATTGCTGCAGGGCAGCCCAGAGCAGGGCTCTCCCAGCACACAGAGTGCGCTCCAGTGGTCCCTGCTCCAGCTCCTGCTGCAGCTGAGTCATCTGCCACACAAGATAGCCTGCGCGCTGCTCCATGCGCTCCCATGCTCATCATCAGAACTGTAGGTCTGCTCGAGTCCAATGAGAACTTGGACAATCTGGATAGGGAGCAATATTTTTAATTGAAACAACAGGTTCAATCAACCGGTTGACTGGCTCAAAGGAAGCAGGTGGGAAGCAGAGGGGAGACAGGGTGAGCTGTGGGTACGTGGGACGACCACTCTTCAACCCCCTGCCCCCGGAGCCTTTGTCAGTCTCTGGGCCACAGCCAAATGGCGGCTGCCGAAGGGCACGGCCTGCCCCAAAATGGCAGCTGAACCCATGCCTGCCCCAGACTGTGACTGCTTATGGATTTGTTGGGGAGAAATGCACTAACTATATGTTACCTACTTATATATTTTGGGGGCATAAATGAACTAACTACAGGTAAAGAACTAACATGTTTATGTGGACTACATCTTAACTACTTTTGTATTTGGGTGCAGATATATATGCGACCTACATGTACCTACAAATATATTAGCTGGGGAACCACATGTACACTTTGAACATATTTGTCAGGGAACTATCTTTTGACTACTTAAATATTTGTTGGGGGTAAAGTTGCTATACTACATCTTAACTGCAGAAGCAAAGGCAGGAGTATTTTCCATGGCATGCAGGAGAGAGAGAGTAGGGGGTGCCCACTCCCTGCCTCTGCCCAGACTGGACTGGGGCAGGGTTACCTGTGGGGGCCACAGAGAGCTGCCCCCATTGTGACACATGTACCTATGAATATATTAGCTGGGGAACTACATGTAAACTTCAGACATACTTGTTGGGGAACTATCTTTTGACTACTAAAATATTTGTTGGGGGTAAATGCCACGGCCCGAGGGTAAAACGGATAAGGACACGGCACCACACAAAAGGGTTCAGCTGCAGTTGAAAATCTGGGTGCAATACTAGTTTATTAAGGGAAGACAAGGATTTATATAGGGTAAGGGTGAGGGGAGGATTCATGACTGGGGTGGAGCATGGGATTGACAACCAAGGGTGAGACAGGATTGGGAGACAGGAGAAAGGTGGGTGTAACTTATGGGTATCCAGGGGAAGGGACCAATGGGAGCTCACTCCGCACTGCGGCAACTCTCATCCAATCAGAGGGAGATGAGTGGGAAAGCAGGGGAGAACAAGGGAGTAAACAACTTTTGGCGGGAAAATCTGAGGGACCAAGGGGAATAACATTGGGGTACATGAAACTTGATATAAAACCCATGATGAACTGGGGAGTAACAGGTCAGTCCAATAGAATAATAGTCCATTCAGGCTCCATAAATATCTCTCCAAGCCTGGAATCGTTCCCAGTCTGATTTTCTGTCCTCCTCACCTACGAATATATTAGCTGGGAAACTACATGTAAACTTCAAGCATATTTGTTGGGAAACTATCTTTTGACTACTAAAATATTTGTTGGGGGTAAAGTTGCTATACTACATCTTAACTGCTTTGAAATTAATTACTAATGATATGTAGTCTGCCTCTCTATAGGCTTTCTAAACTAAGTCAGGGCCTAGGTGAAGGTTCTCAGGGCCCCAGCAGCAGGGAATGGGCCCCCAGGGGCTCCCGTCCCAAAGCAGGCAGAAGGCCCCAATCCCTTGTTAAATGGAACAGTGGGGGACATGGCCCTTGGTTGCTTTGCTCCTTGAGATCCCCTGGTGTAGGACGGGATCAATTTCCTTGGTGCTGACCTCTGGGCTTGTGGGGTTGCTCCTGGAGCCTTTGGGACACTGCTGGGTGCTTGGTGGTGAATATCCTGGTGGTGGGATGGAACATCTCTGTGACGGGATCTCTGTTCTTGTTGGGCACTGTGAGGGGACCTTTGTTACAAAGAGACACCTCCCGGGAGTGAGGAGCAGACGTGGGTGGTGATTTCCAAGAAGGACACTGTAGCCACACCAAGTCCAGGCTCCTTTAGATCAAGAATGAAGCAGAGGGGTGGTTCTGGCCCAGAATTTGAGCTGTTTTAAATTTATAATACCTATGTGTTATGTAGTGATGGGTGATCTCCAATTGTGCCTGAATGCCATAGGGAAATGTAAGAATCCAAAGTAAAACTGCATGGTGGGTGCCCCTGGTTGTGTGGGACACCCTGTGTGCAGCAGTAAAGAACAATCTGCCCTCAGAAGGGACCTGCTGCAGCCTGGGTTTTGAAAGGCTTTGCAACAGCAAATAGGGTTCGAGTGAAGTAAAACATTGAGTCAGCTTCTCTCTGTGCTATCATGCTTTATTCTAGCCAGGGGAAGACTTATATAGGGTAGGGTGAGGAAGGGTCTGGAAAACAGGGAGGAGCATGGGACTGACAGGGGTGATGACCAATCAAGAAAGGAGGGAGGGAACACAGGATCAGCAGGGACCAATGAGGGAAACATCTGCAATGCAGCAAATGGGAGCCAATATGAAAAATGGAGGGTACTATGAGGGGTAAATACACTAAAACTTGAAAAATTCAGAATAAAACTGTCCTGAATAGATTCACTGGTAACACTAAAACAGTCTTTTCCATTATCAGCTGCTCCTCAGTACCGGTGTCACAACCTATTGCTTTCAGGCAGGTGCTTGATCGCCTCTGTTTCTCTCTGCGCCTGCTGCAGCTCCTCTTGCCATCTTTGTAACAGTTCCTCCTCACAGCGTGTGCCCTTCTCAGAGACCTCCTGGGACAATGACCCACCTGGTTTTTCATTCCTGAGCAGTTTTGGCACAGAGTGTGGCCAACTTCTCCTGAGCGACACCTCCATGCGAGGTGACCCACTGTCCTCATTCTCGTTGGGTTCCCCTTGCAGAGCCCCTGGGGAGGTGGGAGAGTCCCAGAGGAGAGGTGCTGTCTGTGTTGCTGTGCCCCCTGTCATTTTAGTCCCAGTGTTCAGGCAGGTGCAGAGAGGATGGGAGATCCTCCCTGCCATGGGTGCTGTCTGCCCGTGGGGGCTCCTTAGACCCCAGATCAGTTATTTTTGGGTCAGAACCACCTGGTGGGGTATGTGTGTGTGTGAGGGGGAAGGTGGCGTGAGAAGGGCAAGGCCTAGGTCTGCAGCCAAGATGGCTGAGATCCCAAGACAAGGAAGGGCTTGTGGCTGGGCTCTCAATCAATGACCCTCCTGGTGGCCCAACCACCCCACACTCCCTGAGTGAAATCTCTTGAAGTCTAAAATCAAGTGTAACAGCTGGTAAGAGCTTGGAGCTTCTAGACCAGGGTGTAACAGGGGCCTGTGCCAGGGCAGGCCATGTGTGTCCCTGTCACTCCCTTTGGCACTCCTCCCACTGCTCCCCTCCTCCCGGAGCCCTGTCCCTGGGCACAGCAATTCCCTCAGTGTGTGTCCAGGGAAGGTGGTTTTATTCCTTCAGGCCTTTGCATGGGAGAAACAACCAAATTCTCAGGAGGTTCAGTAATCAACTTCTACTTGCAAACTGAAGAACGTTAAGGTGGTATGAGGTATATCCCTATATGATAAATAAAATGCAAATTTTAAAACAACATCCAGACAAAGAAGGGCCCTTCACAAACTTTAATTCAGGAAACTGGAACTTATCCAGACACCACAAGGCATTTGGTTTCTTTCTTTTGGTTTGTTGTTTTTGTTTTTTTTTTTTTAAATGAAGGCTTAGAATTCTAGTTAATTTTGATCCTGTCTCCTAGACTTTACTTTTCATCATTGTATGACAATCCTCATTTTTCTCCTGGGATGTTCATTCACTGCATTGAATACTTTTTTCTTTTCATTCATTGAAGCAGCTTCTCTGTATTTCCAATGTCTTTTTCTTCTTCTTGTTTGTGTATATAGTAGTATTTCTCTGCATTGCAAGGTTTACACAAGTTTATAGCATTATAGTGAGAAGGAAGGCACAAACAGTTGAACCCTGTGTCTACAAAAGCAGAAATATCAAATGCAGTAATTAGAATCATCTAAATGGGGAAAGTAACATCCATCTTGTCACAGAAATTCTCCATTAACTTATGATTCTGGATTTTTAAGGCACATGTACGCAATAGCACTAAATGCACATTTCCTAGGTTTTTCTTCTCTTTCCACTTGCTTTTGTGCATATTTGAGAAGGATCTGAGAATGTTTGATTGAGGGATGCAATAATACACTAGTAATAAACTGAATTAATGATGTGTAAGAGATTTTGACACTTTATCTCATCTTTCTTGGTCTAGCAGGAGATTCTCCTGAAACCTACAAGCAGTAGCAGTTTTCATGCCCTCAGCTGATTTAAAAGAAGTGTCCTCCTCTTGAACCAACTCTCCAGGGAGCATGAAAAGTGATTTAGGTGATCCTATCTTATCCATAATGGGATCTGCTTGGGCTGCCCTTCTTGAGTCTGCCCTCTGTGCAGGCAGAGCACCCTGGCTGTGGCAGGGGGAGCAAAAATAGAAGCAGTGCTTGAGTGCAGACTGTGTTTTTAGCCTCAGAAGGCAACAGAGGTAACTGTGGCCTGGCAGAGGGGTTTAAAAGTGTGAAAGAGCAGGCAGGACACCTTAGGTTAGCTCAGAGGTTGAGGTTTGGATCACTTTCCTTAAAAAGCATGATTTTTTAAAGTCTTTCAGTATTATCAACATTTATTCATCTCAGACCTTTCTTTTTTTCTTTCTTGTGGGATTTAATCCAACGGAAGACAAGTATCATGGAGAAGAAAGATGGTGTGGGGAACCAAGGCATAGATTCTAACAGCCTAAGAAACACTGGGGAAAAAAAACCCTATTCAGAAGATCTTTTTCATCCTAAAAATTAAGTTCAAGCTCTGACATCAGATCACATTCAAAGAGACAGGGCAGATGAATTGAATCCCTTGATTTTTGTGTTCCATTTAAAAAAAAAAAGGAAAAGAAAAAGAAAGAGAAACTCAACCTTATCACAAGGTGATGGATCCCATGGATTGCCCTTACCTTTCCCCTTTTTACAGAGGGACCATGGATGACATGTTGAGACTGGATATCCACATTCTAGACATCTAAAATGATAGAAGTCAAATTACACCTTTTTCATTTTCTTTCCAGTTCCCAAGAAAGCAGCATGTCCCTTCTGGAATGTATCCTGAAAGCACACAGGCTGCCTTGCCCACCCTCTGCTGTCCAGATCCTCTCTGCAGACATGCCTGGCTGCACTTCTTTGCAGGGCAACAGGACTAAAGGCAGAGAGGGGAGGTCTCCAGTTCAGTGGCAGTGTTGCATATCAGGGAGCAGCTCACATACCCCCTGGGCAGCAAGTTAATGCCAATTGATTCAGCAGATGGGAACAGCCTCTCAGTCCTAGCAAGAATAAAATTATTTTCGTTTTTACAACATACATCTATTCCCCACCTATTTTCTGCCTTCCACCCCCCTTCGACCTCTTTCTACTTGACAAACCAGTGTGTTCTGAGCTTGTTTGGGTGGCTTTTGACAGCTATTATATTTCTGAGCCCCCACACTTCTCAGGCTGCACCATGAAGATGAGGAGATGATGGGGGCTTTATCATCCTGTGTTCAGCTCTCCAGGCTATCCCCTCTCACACTTAGGGAGGACAAAATGACCCTGAAGAAGGTGTAAGTAAATGTGTTTTGAGATCTACTCCTTTCCAGTTGTGACTTTTCCATTTTTTATTTTTCTCCTATTACAGAGAATCCTCCTTTGGATCAAATACACAGAGTATTTCCGTGATCCTGCCACAGAGGCAGATTTAAATAGTTGAGTGAAGTTGACATTTTAGTGTTAACAGGCATAACTCCAGGGTGAGTTTACTCCTCCCAAAGTGTGTGAGGAAAACCTGTGTTCCTCCCCATTCAAGTAGCTCCTCTGTTAAATGTAGGTACAGTCAGGGTGTGCAGCCAATGCAACGGAGATTATCAAAATTGTAATTGAGACAACAATATCACAGTGTTTTATAAATAACTGATGAAATTTTTGTAACAGTTTTTCAGGATGTCCTGTACAGGAAAATGAACTCCTGAGAAACTGAGTCTTTCTGTAGACAGATTATGCCAATTATAGAATATAATCACAGAACTTTAAGGTTGGAAAAGACCTCTCAGATCGTTGAGTCCAGCTGTTAAATGTTAAGAGCTGTTAAAAAAGACACTTCTTCAGTGGCAGTTTGCTCCCACCCAGCAATACTGCTCCTGTCAACCTTGTCCAATATAATCTTGTATAAAACTTGGAGTGAGTCATAGGAATTAGTGACAAATAGGCAAAGGTCTTGCACAGAGCGGGGAGAATTTTATTATCCAAATAGTTTCCTGTATTCACTCAACTTTTATACCATCTCTAGTGCTTCCAGTCCAGATCTGAGTGTGGAGAGGAGGGATGATGGAAAGATGCATTCCCTGTTTGGATGTTTCTTACAGGCCTGTTTTTAGTTCCTGATATTTCTCTGAAATTCATTGTTGAGTTTTTCTGCTTTTTCCAGTTAATGGTCACAGTTATTAAATGAAATGAGCATGATCCTTAGTTGATAGAAATCAGCACAGCCCACAAAAAAATTAGTCACTCAAGATTCCAAGGCCTGAGTTTTGCAGAAATTCCATCCAATAATCCTTGCAATAAGCCAAATAATCACCAGATTACAGAGGTCTGTGGCCTTACCAACACACTTTGCATTGCATTGTATTAACCAGCCAGGTAATTAGAGGGCTCAAGACCAACTTTCAAATTTTGTAGTTTCTTCAAAGAGAAGAAAAGAAAGGAATGATTACCCACACAGTGGACCATTTTGATTGTGAATCATGGAGTTATATGTTGCTTCCCATAGGAAGTTAGGCCACAGGATATACTAATTTTCTATGTATTGCAGCCATAAATAAGGTAGTTTTCAGAAAATGGAACAAGGAATCCAATCACTAGAAATCCCTTCCTGGCAATGGTCACTCATTACAAGCCCAAACCTATTCATCAGCAGCCTTTCATACCTTTTGCTCATATAGTTTGGATGATTCACCCTCCAGGAAAAGTGATTGATTTGCACTTAAGTGACCCATTTCCTTCTGAAAGGTGTCAGAGAGCCCTTATCAGTCAGACTCCTTGTCTTTGCTTCAGTATAACTTGTCTTGGCTCCTTTCTCTGGGTTAGATAGTGCAACTCCTCAGCTTTCACATTGCCTGACTTGAGGAAATGGATTTAGAGCAAGTTGGCACAATCTCTGTCTTAGTGGAAAAGCAAGTACCAACTCTTCATGTTTTGTACTGAACTGAACACTGATTGCAATTTAGGAGACAACCCTAATAGTCCTGAGGGCAAGCCAAGGGAGAACTCACTCCTACAGTCTCCTTGAGTATCCTTATACTGTGGTGAGAGGGAACAGCTCCATCCCACCCTCTGGGCTGATGTTACCTTCCCCACAAACCCCTCCACATCCTCAAATTTAATGCAGACTAAGCTCTACTTTTGGTACTTATACGGTCCCTCCTGCTGAGGGATGGGTTCGTTGTTCTGATGGAAAGATTTAGTACTCTTAGAAAACAGTGCCAGTTGGAATATCCACTCTCTGTGTGTCCAGCAAGCCGCATTTTCCATTTCCTCAGTAAAAATCCTCTTGGCTATAGCAAGTGCTGCAGAAACCCACAGACTCATGCAAATGAGGAATGACGCAGATTGGGATCCTGCAGGTTGAAGCTGCAGATTTGAGGACGAGAAATGAAATTGGATGCTTCATAACATGAGGTTCATCTCCTCCAGGTGTCAGTCAGGTCACTGTATCTCAGTTCAGTGATGTTTCACAGCAGTAATAGATGTGATCTGTGCAGGGAGGCTGTGCCAGCACCACTCGTCCCTTTATCAGGCAACTGCTTTTCTTGGTGCAGGCTCATGGATTTCCAATAGTTATCTATGAAAACAATCTTGTTTTGGAAAAAACTTTTGGAGTAATAGGTTTGAGGCTTTCTGGATATAACACTGAGCCAATTCTCAGTTGCTGACAGAAATAACTAATTACATTGTTTGCATATATTTTTAAGTCATGGCTTGTCACTTCCTGTTTCCTATTTTAGAAAAATCAAAAGTCCCTGATTTAGGTCCAGATTCTCAAACTTTTTCATACTGAATAAACACTGACTTATACCAGTTAAGAAAATAGCATGAAGATTTTCTTGGGTTTGGTGTGGTTATTTTATTCTTTTGGCTTCCTGAGTAAAATATATTTTGTCAAATAACAACCTGGGAGCTGTGCAGTCTCTGTTCTCTTGCACATGAATGTAAAAAACCTGGAAAAGGTCCAGTATTTGAAGCTTAGTATTCACTGGTGGAGCTGATGACCCACAGAGACAAAACTGGAATCCAGGGCAATGACACTCATAACCAAGATATTTTTTCAGCATAGTCCAGTTTTTCCTGTGACAGTCACTCTTCTAGTTCTGCAGAATACACGACACTCTTAAGATCCATGCCCGAGTTTTTTCACAAGCTGTGCAAGATTCCCAAGATGTTGGAGATCAGAGACAGCTTGAGCAAGACACTATAAACCCAGATGGATGTCATGGGAGTAAGAAAGTCTCTCAATCATCATTTACTGCTAGAGCTTTACATTTACAGCTCTGGAGTATCCGAGAATTTTATGTACACCTCCTCCTGGGCCTGTGCTCTAAGTCTACCTTAGCTTCCCAGATGCAACCTCATGACATTACCATTCCTCTGTTGTGCAAAGATATGAAGGCAGGCTGACAGAGTTGGGATTGTTCAGCCTGGAGAAGAGAAATGTTCCAGGGAGACTTTATTGTGACATTTCAGTATTTAAAGTATATAAAAAAGTAGAGACAGAGACTTTTTATACTGGCAAATAGTGATAGGACAGGGGAGAATAATTTTAAACTAACAGACAAGAAGTTTAGATTGGATGTTAGGAAGAAAATGTTGGCTGTGAGGGTGGTGAGGCCCTGGCACAGGTTGCCCAGAGAAGCTGTGGCTGCCCCTGGATCCCTGGAAGTGTCCAAGGCCAGGTTGGACAGGGCTTGGAGCAACCTGGGCTAGTGGAAGGTGTCCCTGCCCATGGCAGGGAGGGTGTAACAAGATGCTGGAAAAACCTTCAAGCTACATCAGAGCAAGGAGGGGTTTAAAAAGAGTCTGAACCAGATTCCTACCTGGTGACAGCTGCTGTGGATAGAGCTCTGCTCATTTTGCCCTGTCAAAGACTCTGCCTCACTTCCTTCCTTCACTTCAGTCAAAATCAGCTCCAGGAATGGGTTGCGAGGGAGTACGTGACAACGCTTCAGTGTTCTTGAGTGTTTTTTTAAATACAGAATCATAGAATGCTTTGGGTCAGAAAGAACTTTTCAAGATCATCTAGTCCGACCTTCCTGCCATGGGCAGGGACATCTTCAACTAGACTAGGTTGCTCAGAGCCCCATCCAGCCTGACATTGAGTGTTTCCAAGCATGGGGCAGCCACCACCTCTCTGGGCGACCTGTGCCAGTGCCTCACCACCTCATTGGAAAAAATTTCTTCCTTATATCTTGTCTGAATCTAACTCTTTTAGTTTAAAATCCTTGTCCTGTCACAACAGACCCTGTGAAAATTCTGTCCTTATCTTTTCTATAACCCCCTTTAGGCACTGGAAGGAACTTGAGTCTCCCTGGAGCCTTCTCTTCTCCAGGCTGAACAACCCCAACTCTCTCAGCCTGTCTCCATGGCAGAGGTGCTCCAGCTCTCATGGCATCTTCATGGCGTCCCCTGGACCTGATCCAACAGGTCCATGTCTTTCCCATGCTGAATACAAGCCTCATCACTGGTGTCTAATTGCAAACTGACCCAGTGCAGCCCCAGTTGCAGATGCAATCTGCCAAAAACGTCTCCCCATGTGTACCTTCCCAGAGAGCTGCAGGGAGCCTTCTGCATATACTGTGATTTTGGGGGGTGAAAAGCACTGGGGCAGCACAAGGCATTATTATATTCTGTAGATGCATTTTGCCAGGTTCTGACCTTTCAGATTCCTGTTGAATGTCTTTTCCTTGCAAGAAAAGAAAAGAGTTAACATTTTGCTCCTGCTTTTCAACCTCAGCAGAATAGATTTTAACAGGGCATGAAAACAATAATCCTTGTCAACTTCCTTCCTTTAACCTTTAAGGGGAGTTTTGTCTTCCCATGAACTCTGCTTCTGCTTTGTAATTTGAACTTGATATTAGAAACCTGGCATTTTAAAGCTGATACACATTTCTGATCAAAGATGCTGATGCTTGAAAGGACCTGTGTCACCAAGCCCTCTCCCTGGCTCAGCTGGTGTTATTTCCTGAGGTTTAAACAGATTGTTCCTCTTTTGGTTTTCTCATCGATCTGTCTCATTCTGTATTTCAGTATCTTCCTCAGTCCAGGGTATATATATTATCTCTCTCTTACTCCAACAGAAGAAAATCCTCTGAGTCCATGAGCTCTGCACTGATCTTGGACCAAGATATTCTGCTCTCATTTTCCGCTCTGCCCTCACAGCTTAGTGTAAAGCAGTTAGGATGAGAGATGACAATCTCTCTCAGGAGAGTGCTTATGTTGTTCAGCTACATGTGATTTTGTGGTACTTAACACATTCTTACAGCATGTGACCCCTTCCTTGGGTAGTATTGCATGATGAAGGCGCTTGGGGGCTTTTGGAAATCTTTTCTATTTGCATTTCTAGGTACCTAAGAACTTCAGAAAACCTCACCTTTGCTTACATATGTCACATGTTCAGATACTGTGCTTTTAATTGATTGTAGAAATTTCCAGTCCCTAATTTGTTGTTCGATTTGACTCAGATTTTACACTTATCCATTGACTACTGTAGTGTTGTATCACACTCATGGAAGTGAAACTTGGATTAGCTTTTAAAATGGTAGGTTCTCCTTCGTAACTAGACTGAATGGTCTAAACTCTTCTTTCAGCTATTTCCTTCTAAATGTGAGTTCACTCTGCAAATCCAAATGGAGTTTGTCTGGATTTGGGTTGGAGCAGTTCAGAACAGACTGTACAGAGCCCTGCTATTTGAATCTGGACACCTACTGATATCATCAGCCCAATTCCCCTTTCCCTCCATAGAGCCAAGTCCATGAAATGTTTCAGGAAACAGCAGGGATCAATAGATGGTCCTCAGTGATTATAAATGATAGCACATCACAGATTTCAAGACAGCTTCACTTAAATACACACCAAGCTGGATGTCAGCTGTTATTAATGTCTTTAAAAGGAGCTGAAGACATTATTTATTTACTTACAAACTCTGCAACTACTTTCTTTGGTGCCAAAAGGCTCACACTGACATTGCAAGCCATGGTCTTTTAAGACACTCCTGTGCCAGTTTTATATGATGTGGAAGATGGTAGGACTGGACTAGCAATATTTTTTTGACCGCTAGTCCACAACAGACAGGAATTAAGACCACATTTCCAACTGATGGTACTTCCCAAATTCTCCCTTCCCCCAGTCATCATCCTTTCTAGAGAGGGCAGAACAGCCAGTGGGAGGAGATGGTGGTTTAATTGCTAAGTGATCCTTCCAAAGGGATAATGCTTCTGCTCCTCAGCAAATCCAGGAGCCAGTGGAGAGGAACCAAACATGGAATCAGCTCTCTTCTGTCTCCTGCTGAGACACTGCTCGTGAAAGCCCAGTCTGAAGCTCGAACTCTTCAGTGCAAACACCATTTGTCTTTGAAAGACAAATTGAGTGGTAGCTTTCCTAAAGAAGTGATAATATTTTAATGGCAGAAAGACAGAAGAATAATCCAATTAGGAGAAAGGGGAGGTTTGACTGAGCAGAAATAGCTGGAGAAGTGCACTGAGGTGCTGAAGGAGTGAATCCTGGCAGGGTGGCAGAGCAACTGTGATGTGACTCTCAGAGGGCAGAAAAACACACAGTGACACAGTTCTCACCCGCCTGTTCTTTACTAGAAGTTTATTATATTAAACAGGGCCCCCTTTCTCAGATCAGACTGCGTTTGGATTCTTGGAAATTTGACAAAAATATCTCCTGAGAACTGGCCTGTTTCCTCTGTTTTCCAGCTGACCTTTTAATGAGGTCTCATTTTGCTTCCATAAGCTAGAACAGAGTGTGGGAGACCAGCACAAGATGTGCATTGTCTTTCTAGGATTTCACAACTGGTTTATTCTCCTGTACATTTCCACTATCTAGGGACCAAATCCTAAAACAGTTTTCTTTTCTCTACAGTGAGAGATGCTGTTCTTTGAGGAACCAACAGAATGCATACACTGACCCTTGAAACCACCACTATTCTCAGAGGTCTTAAAATAGCCACTATTTCACTGTATCTTCTTTCATTACTTAAAGCAAATCTTCCATTTGGAAGAGTTTGGGTTGTTTGGTTGTTTTTTTCTCAAACAAATAAAGGGGGTGTGAACATTGACTGTGTTCCTGAAACAAGGATCAAAAAAATCCTTTGATCTGTCTCCTAACAAAGTAATCCCACATACAAGACCTAATCCCAATGTTATTCTAAGGATGTATCAGCCTTAGAATTTCCAGCTTTGGATGTGTGTTGTCCAGTAAAATGAATGCAACATGGCTTCCCAGCATGGTTGTGTTTACTGAAGATCCCTGTGACCACACTATCAAATCACCATCCAGTCTAATACAGGACAAGAGGAAACAGCCTCAAGTTGTGCTGGAGGGGGGATGTAGATTGGATATTAGGAAAGAAATCTTCACCAAAGGGTTGTTCAGCCCTGGCACAGCTGCCCAGGGCAGTGTTGGAGTCCCCATCCCTGGAGGGATTTAAAAGCCCTGTGGATGTGGCACCTGGGGACATGGGTTAGTGGTGGCCTCGGAACTGCAGAATTAACAGTGGGGCTCAGTAATATTAGGAGTCTTTTCCAACCCAAACAATTCTGTGATTCCGTGATCCAACAGAGGATCACAACACACTGCTTTGCTGCAGGTGCAGATTCAGTCCTTATGCTGCTGAGTGTTCAATCAGAAAGCTCTGAGCCCACTTGTATATATTTTCCAACAGTTCCTTGCAGCTTAGATCAAAAAGACAAGGAATAGAAAATAACTGCTTGATAGGAGACAGAGATTCATGCACCTGCTCCTCATGATAAGTGGCAGAGAGTGAAGTGTTCGTACTCCTGCTAATCAGGATAAAGCAGAGCTGGGCACTTGTAAGGTTTTGAAAAATGGAAGTGATAATATTGCGTAGATGTGCTCACACACACATAATCCTTGTTATAGGACCATTTCTTAATGGTGTTTTGGTCTGTAGATCTCAGCAACAGCTTTAACTGATCAACTGATCTGCAGAAGAAAATAAATAGCTTGGTACAACAGGATGATGGCCTGGGCTATTCCGGGCTGAGACAGCAAACAACTTGTGATTGCTTTCCATAACTCATCCCAGTCTTTAGCGTTGCAAAAAGATGTGGATTCAGCCTGTCAGGTCAAAGGAGATGGGACATGATAACAATGTGCACTTGCCTGGCATGTTCCTGGATTTGAAAGAAACCTTTACTATGTAGAGGTCACATAGCAAACCAGAAAATGTTTAGTGGATGTCTTCAGACAGAACCTCAAGGACAGTTGGAAGTCACAAGGCAGCTGCTGAAGGCAGGATTTGTTGGGCTGCTCAGGGCAGAGCCTGGGCTGCCTGAGGCTTTCTGAAGGCAGCTGGCACATCTCATTAGCTGGAAGAGAAAACAGAACCTAAACAAACCAAGAGCTCAACTCTGGACAAATACAACTTCAGGGTGACTTTGCAAACTGGATTTTAGTGTTGTCTCATGTCAACAGCTAATTATTGCTCTGCATAAAGTCCCTGAGATGGTAAAATATGAGGGACTGACACTATTCATCTTCTGGTTGCTCCAGATAAGGATCACAGGCTTAACAGAGTTGGTACTGAGTTACTATTTTTAGAGATGCAAAAGTTTACCCACTAAAGATATTTCTTGAGCATCTAGTTTATTACTTTTGTGATGCACTTAAAATAGCAAGTTTATGATCTCTGCTTTTCTGTGGAAGAAAGAATTAAATCTCATTTATAAGGACTTCCTTTCTACTTCCATGAGCCTCTTACATATTATTTGCTGCAGGAGTGAGAGACTCATTTGATTTTGTAATGTATCTTCCTGTAGACTTGAATTTTACTCTGATTTTCTTCATTCTGATGAATAAAATTGTCAATTTTTACATATACGAAAACTACCTCTTCAGTCTCTTCTTCCTTTCTTCACTTGAAGCTCATTGATTTTCTCTAGGCAGCACCTCTGGGAGCTGCAGAGAGATCAATATTTGAAGAAATGGGGAGGCAGCTGTAACATCACTAAATCTATTCAAAAGAAATAATTCAGTATTAACTCAGACGATTTTCTCTTGTGGTTGAATCAAATGGACATTTAATAGAGCTATTAATGTTTTCAAATGTAGGTTAAAAATAAGAGGTAAACACACGAAAGGGCACCATGTTAGCAAGACACACTGCAGCCAAAATAAATTACAGCAATGGCCACTGGGCCAGGCCTGTGGCTGTGTGAAAGGAAAACTCTGTTCAGTGCTCAAAAGTTCCAGTTTGGTTAGTTCCTTTTGAATTAAGAGCATGGGGAGGCTGCTGCTACAGCCTCCATTTGGGAAATTTTGTGTGTTTACAGGGCAGACATTCTCCAGAATTCAGCTGTGAGAAAAGAAATACAGTGCTTTATTACAGCTGGGATCAGGAACTGAATGAATGGGAAGCAACAACTCCTGATCTCTGTTGGATATTCTTATTTTCTGTACAGTTTGATTACAAAGTCACAGGAGCATGAAGAGAATGACACTGAACTGATGACTTATGTGCATGGACTGACTTCAGTGAGTGCAAGGAAAAGGACTGGATGAAGCAAAGAATGATAGATCCTGAGATGTGACCCCATCCCCTGGAGATCTCTCTGCGTCTTCTTTGATATCTCTCAAAATTAGTAACAACTTATTAGAACATATTTATCTACAGATTTCTATTCATTACTGGAAGAAGCAAAGAGATGTATTCATTTAATCATCATCACAAGGCCTTTTGTGCTTCCACCCACATCCCATCCTGGTTGTGAATTGTCTAACAATTTATTGCCTAAATGATACAAACATTTGCATTGGTGGCTGTGAGTTCATGGCCTTCAGCCACTCTTACCCTGTGAATGCACAATTTCATTTCAAAAATGATATCTTCTGTGAATTTGACATAAAAATAGCAGGCGAAGCTGCCTGGCACACTGTGACTCAACCACAGGGAGCAGGAAAACTTGTTTCAGTAGTAAATTACAGCAGCAAAAGAAACTGCTCTGTTTTCCAGGTTTGACAATCGAGGCACTGAGCCAGTAAATATGACTTGGCCAGGACACAGGTTAGAGTTTTCCGTGCCCCCCAACACTCAGCACAGGACATTGATTTTTGATTAACAGCAGTAGAGACATAAGGAGATGTTTTCTGTGAGAGGACAGCGAAGAAACAGGATTTCAAAATAAAAAAAGAGTCAAAGATTTATGGAGGAGATGGTTTCCATTTGGGAGGGAAAAATTCACTGTACTTGTTTTTTTTGTAACACACACAAGTACTGGTGAAGGGATCACTGAGTTTGTCTAATGCCTCTTCTGCCAGGGAATGGTATCACTGTTACAAATATCTTTTTAAATTTATACATGGTGAGCTATAATGATAAAGACTTTCCAAAGCCAACTAGAGTTAAAGTTAAGGATTTGGCTTCTAGAATCTCTTTTCTGGCACTCAGACTTCTGCTGGCATCATCCAGTCCTCCCTTCTCTCAGCAAATATTGAACATGTTGGCTTTAAATCTGATAATTTTTTAAAATATATGTGTATATTTAAGTTACTTAAATATTTTTCAAAGGTTATCTTACCTTTTATGTAATTAGTGACATTTTATTCCACTATAACATTGATCCAAGATCACAAATTTATGATGGGAAGGGGTCACGAAGAGATTTAACCCAGCAGAATGCAAAAAAATCCCAACATCAAATAGCCAAAATACAATAATATCAATTCTTTTAAACAGGGAATTTGATATCCAACCTGAAGAAGTCAGCCTTGGCATTTTGTTGTTCAGCTTAAATTGATCTGAGACCCAACAGAAATGCCAGCTGTGGGTTTTTAATATAAAAGGCTTTGTCAAAGGATATTTTTTGCTACTTTTTCTTCCAATGAATTAAGAGATTCCCTCTGGATGTCTCTTCTTCAAAGGAAGCATATTCTAGTTTACTTGTATAACTCTTGCCTTAAAACATGAGATTTTCTCCTCACCATTTTCCACCTGTTTGCTATGGTTACTTCAACAAAACTCCATCTCCCAGAATTTTGCTGGGTCAAAACTCTTCCCTACAGACATTCTGCTCACAGTCAGTACAGAAAAATTATCTGTTCCCAGTCCATAGCCCATCAGAAGACGGGAATGCATAAATTATTGGCACCACCTATTGGCCACAAAGGCAAATTATACAGGACTGGGACGTTAATTTAAATATTTTGAGTAAATATGGCTTCAAAAGTTCCTCCTGTTATGTTTTATTTTAATGATACAACCCAGCAAAGACACTCAAGCTTTGAATTTCCTTGTGTCAGAGACAGTTTGTTGGTCTGATTGGGGATACTTCTCCCCAGGGGTCACATAATGGAGGAGGAGGCTCCAGGTGAGCAGGTATCACTAACCCGAGTTTCAGGTTCTTCTGGGTACTTTTCCCTTAAGATGCAAAGTTCTGAAAGTTTATTTTTTTCCACTCCATCACCACAAGCACCAGCTACAGCTGGTCAACGAGTCACGAATCAGAGTGGCCTTGGTGACTTTTGGCTCTTGTGAACCAGGAAAGAAGCTGGATGACACAGAACTTGCTTAGGCAGATGCAAAATTATGAGAATTTCACGAGCAAAAACCCAAAATGTCCTGTCATCTACGCAAAAGATGATGACTGAAAGGAACTGCAAAGATCAAAACCATAATTTGGAGGCAGAAGCATCTGCATGTTTATGTTCCTGTGTTCATCCTGATTCTCCTGTCTGTGACAAGGTTCACATACATCACATATCTCTAGAGGATGTTTTTTGACTGTGAAAAAAAGCTGAGCTGAGACCTTTGTGGTGACCCTCAAAGAGCAGAAAGAAGTGGAAGGGATCTGAAAACATTTCAGGTGTTTTGAATCGTTTTCTATCAAGAAGTTCTAACTTGAATTATCACTATTAGGCTAGAAGTGATGAAAAACCTCTGTGCCATAAGACCTGTTGGTTCTTTGTGGCCTCTGGTGAACAGACTTGTTTCAATGATTTGCATTTTCACTGAATAAAAGAGAGGGGGAAAGAGAGAATGGCGTTTTGCTTCAGGCTACTTTCTCTCAACTCCCAAAGAGTTGTTTTGTGTTGATGTTAGCCCCAAGTTATCTACTGAGAGGCATTTTTAGCTCTTGGTGTGCTAAACTATGCATTCAGAGCATGGGACTTTGGCTCAGCACGGACTAATTGAAATGTGGAAGGAGTCTGCTGAATACTTTAGCACTATTGCAACTTATCCTCTGAAGTTTCCCTAAAGTTTTTTTTCCTTTTTCTCTTCCTGAACTTGGAAAAACACTTTTCCTTCTCTCTAAAATCTTCCACCTGGAATATATCTACCTCATCATCCTGGTCCTCCAGGTGTTGCAGATGAGCTGATCATCTCATATCAGCATCAACAACAGTGGTCCTTTGCTGTTATTACCCTGCCCAGCAGGATTGGCTCCTGTGCTCCAGTTCTTGGAAACAGCAGGGATAAGTGAGGACACTTGGCAGACACAGAAAGGCTCAGCCTTCCTGAAATTTATGAAGCACTGCTTGTGTGTACCAGGTGTACCTGGACTCTGCCATGACCTAAACTTTGCCATGCCATTTATTCACACTCTGTGGGATAGGACTGGCTATACATAGCAAATAAATAAGCTCATATACCTTCATTTATTTTTAAAGAGAATACTGTTCTACACGTGTTCAATTTTAGCATAACAGGCACATACATGAGGCAGTGATAATGACAGAAAAGAATTCATTTGCCAGTTGGTTGTACTTGCCTGTCAGAAAGAACATTAATAAAGATGTCCCATCATGTCTGATCTTCTGCCTTGAATAAGTCAGAGGGCAGCTTCAACCTTAGGAAAATCAATTTTCTCTTGAAAATACACCTCTCTTTATGGGCTTCTGCTGCAATACACTACATTATTTATTTATAGTGTGTCTATTTTTGTTAGACAAGTTGAGGATAAATAATAAAAGCTTGAAGACTGAATTTAGAAAGTGCCAAGTTTTATTATTACTATTTAGGTTTATAAGCAAGCCAGTGAACTACAGATCACCACCACTGTGTGAATACTCTTTAAGTGAACTGAGAAGAAGGAAGCAGGAATTTAGCATTTCCTCACTCCAACAAATAGGATAATGAGCCCTTTTCCTGACGGCTCTCATGCTTGGGGAGATGAAGGGTATCTTGCCCAGTTTGTACCCATGACATGCAGCACAATGCCAAGTGTGTACTGACCAGGGAATGGTCACATCTTCTGACTAAAGGTCTGGGAAAAAAAAAAAAAGATATGATGTAATAGAGGTAAAGTGTTGATGAAATTTATTTCTCCAACTCAAGTCTGGTCTGCAATGTGATGTGGACATTTCAGGGTGGGTGTTGTATGGATGATGGTCCATCCATAGTCTGACATTCTCCATGGGGAAAGAACAGACCTGCCATGCAGAAAGCAGCAGTTTTGGGGGGGGGTGTCTTACCTAGTCAGGACCAGCGGGCCTGCCTTAATTGATATTGTCACGGAATCATTGAAGGGACCGTAAAGACCATCTCGTTCCAACCCCCTGCCATGGGCAGGGACACCTTCCACTCGACCTGGTTGCTCAGAGCCCCATACTGCCTGTGGGCAGCCAGTTCTGAGTGTTTCTGGTCAGATGGTGGCAGATGAGTCTTAGGGATGGCCTTTCCCAGGAGCCTGCAGCTGTTTAAATAGTCGCCCCGCGGGAGCCACAGCACCACAGCAGCGTTTGACATCGTTCTACCTCAGCAGGGAGAGGCAGAGCCATGGGGACAAGGAGTCCTTCCCACTTCCTGGCTTCCATAGATTACTTTAATTGGTAAAACTATGCTCCTGTCACTGGGGAGGGCATGTCGTAAAGCAAAACATGAACAAAATCCTAAGCCTAAGAATTCATTTGCCCTGAGGCTCAACAAAACTGTTCTGGGTAAAGCTGTGTCTACAAGTCAGAGCACCAGCAGAGAGAGGAATCCCTTGGAGAGGGGACAGGCTTGTCACACCTCTCAAAGGGGGACATAGTAAACAATCCCTATGGCTTCCTGCCAGTCCTTTTGATTGTTTGTTTGTTTGTTTTCCCAGTCATTTTTGGCTTTTCCATCTGAACAAGGATGCACATCCTCAGTGTGGAGTCATCATCTTTCTAGGGAGAGGGAAAAATAGCTCTGCACACAGATATGTGAAAGTCAGGGGCATTATACAAATAAGATGCCGTTTTCCTGCTTTCACGTTGAATTCAGCATAAATTTGCTATTGAAAGTGGTTAGCAGCTCACACTCCTTCAACACATCTTTTTTTTTCTAAAGTTAATTGATAAAATTTTTACAGGAACAAATAATTCTGGTTTGTGACTAAACTTCAACAAGTGCTATTAAACAGGCTCCTTTAATCCAAAGCTGTTTATGCAAGCCTGTTTCATTTGTGCTAGGGATGGACATGATCCACTTTACAGTTTTAAGAACAGAGAACTAGGATTTGAAGATAAACTACAATCTCCATATAAGTAAGTTAACAATCCCCTAGACACTGTGTTTCATACAGCCAGTATTATTCCCTTAATAGATATAAGATAAAAATCACCTTCATGTGCTCAGAAGACAAAGTAATCCTAAATACAATCCTGATATTGCCTACAGTTGTTTTGGAAATAAAATTTAAGCTTACTCTCTAGCCTCTCTGCTCTACGCTATTCTATATAAAATCAGTAAAGAAATTCAGATTTTTGCCTTTGAATTTGCTGCTGACAATAACTGCTGTTCTTCTGAGCCTACTGCCTGACTCCAGCTGATTTTCCTATAGAAAGGGCCTTTGGTAGAGTGTGCCCAGTCTCACTTCTTGACTTTCAACACATCCTGGGCAGGTCCTTGCTCTTCAAGCATCACACTACATCGGGTGAGAAGGTTTCTTACACCCCAGTTTTCCTCCAGGATGCCCCAGACATTCCCCTTTCCACGCTCAGAGGAAAATAATTTATTTGTCCAGTTTCTCCGCGTGGCTCTGAGACCCTTTCCCAATCTCCCAAAGGTCTCTGCACAGGACAGTAAGACCCTATAGTAGAGCTGCCCTCCATATATACACTGCTGATCTTCTGTGGAAGTTTCCAAGGACCTCAGACAAGACTTTGTAACCTAAAATCAGAAAAAAACCAGTAATAATATGTTTTAAAGATTGGCTTATGCGTGCTATTCACAGAATTTTAGCAGGAAAGCACATGTGTGATCAAATATGGCAAAAATTTTACACCTGTGAAACTTGTAACAAAACTTCCCAGAAGTTGGTTTGGTCTGGTTTGGTTTGGTTTTTCCCAACAAGCAAAGTTGCAGAGATAAATCAATGTCCATAAATTTGATTCCACAATTTTACTTTTTTTTTTTTAAGTTTAGCTTTGGTTAATAGCTTTAGGTATCTTCAAGATCAGCTCATTGAAAGCATAATTTGATCAACAGTTGTTTTCTTAAATCTTGCTCTGCTAAACTTGTTTAATGGATGTTTAAATTTCTCTCATTCATGTGGTAGATGAAGGAGAATCAGAATGTTCTTTTCCATAAGGGAAAAATGGTGTATCCTACAGCCTTTAGACTGCAGATCCATGTCACAAAGCCATGGGAGATGTCACCCCAACATCTCTATGTCTCCCACTCTATAACAGTTCTCTGTACAAGTTCCCATGACTGGAAACCCTAGTTTCATTCCATGAGGGTTTACTTTGGAAAGAAACTTGTTCCTGCAGCTTGTGTCCACGTGATCTCTCCCAGCTTCTAAGTGCAACTTGGTTTTATTCCAGCAAATGTTGCTAGATGTAAAATCCAACAGCAAGAGATTTCCTGCAGTCGGATGGAGTCAGAATTGGTGCCTGAGCTCCAAGCTGGCTCCAGCTTTTGCCTCTCCAACATGGACTGGCCAATATCTTAGCTCCAGGCTTTCCAACCCATTTGTGGAGCATAGGAAGGACACCACGTAATCAGACATAATCAGCCCTTTAAAAGCTCCTTGATAAAAAGGTATAAATAGCCCCTGGAACAGGAACTGGAAACCAGCTTTCGCATTTCAGGTGATGGCCCAATTGCTTCGGCTCCCAGATGGCCTTCCTGCAACCTCCCTGTGATACAGAGATTTAATCCCAGATCTGCTGCATAAAGGCTCAGTTTTACCATGAGAGACAAAGAATGCTCTCCCCTGCCTCCCCAACACGTAGGCTGCCTGCTGACAAAGCCATTAGTGGGGACTCATATGAGAGTTTGAACCTCCACAGAGAGGGTCCGGAAGGCTTTCAGCTTCCCAGGATATGCTTGAAAGGGGGCAGCAATTATCTCCTCTTTCTGCAGCACCCAAAGAGAGCAGATAGAGCTTGTTTCATCCTTTTAAAGGCAAAAATGTACTTATTAGTGCTAGAAGAGGTGGCCTAAATAGTAAGGATCCCCTTGTGTAAGAACCACACGTCAAACCTATGGAAAGGGAGGAGTTTAAGACCCACAGAATCATAGAATGGCTTTTGTTGGAAGGGACCTTAAAGATCATCTTGTATCAACCCTCCTGCCATGGGAAGGGACACCTTCCACTATCCCAGGTTGCTCCAAGCCCCATACATCCTGGCCTTGGACACTTCCAGGGTTGGGGTACCCAGATGTCCACCACCCTCGGTCTATCAGAGGTTGAACATCCCTTTTGAAACCATCTCTTTTTCCTAAGGCTGAAGGGACCAGGAGAGGAGTCAGGAAACACCAAGTGAGTTGTTGTGACTGTTTCTTACTTCATCTATTGATCTCCTTTAATAGTAGATCTTCTCTCAAAGACTGTCATCTAACCTAAGATTTGTATACAAAGATGCTCTTACAGGGTCCAGCTGGTTGTATCCTAAGTAGGTGAAGTACTCTTGCTGCCTAGAGTTTTCCTTCTCTCTTCATCCTCATTTGGCCTCTCAAAGAATGTAGCAGATCCAGTGTCTTGCCATCAAGGTGTTCCCAGTGTGAACCCACCAAGGCCTTTTACTTAGGCGAGATAAATCCTACTGAGAGCACCTGACATTTTCTGGATTTAACTTCTGGGGTGAGGCTTTTGTAAAAATGGAAGAAATGACTGAGATCACCCAATTTTTATCTGTTTCCTCTATTTAGATGGCAATTTTCCCATGGTAGGCTCGCCTTTTAGTAAGTGGGTGTCTAACTTGCTGGCACAACAGCATCTGAACGTTAGAAATGTGACAGGCTGGAGGTGTGCATTTGTCACTTAGAACCTGCTTTGCTTTTAAAAAAGACATTTTGCTTTTAGCTTTCCTGTAGCCATCAGTTTGCCTCAAAGTGATACATCCACAGTGTCTTGCAGTAGGCATTTTAATGACACAAATGATACATTCTCCAATGAACAATGATTATGGCTGTTCCCAAGTCTCCTCCTTGTCCATTATCTTTTGAATTGGGTTTTTTTTTATTATTAAAGTTCCCATACCGGCTGAAAACCACAGAGTTCCTGTGGGTGAATTTTAAATGAGCGTATCAGATGGAAAATATCGATTTTCAGTCAATTTCTTGGAAATAAAAAAAACAAACCAACAACACGGCACATATTTTACAACGAAAAAGTTCACACAGGACACAGGAAATAGAGAGAAATGTTTCCTTCCCACTTCAGTGCAGGAGCTACACAGCGTGTTCCAACTCAGAGAACATGCAAACAATGTTCAGTCTTCAGACAAGGTCAGCAAAGCAGATGTGACTTCAAGTTTACCGCTTACGAGGCGTGAGAACAATCCCTGGATAATGGGAAGACCTTATGGAGAAGCTGTGGAGCATCCTGGCTTAAAGGCACCAAATGATTCACTGAGTGCCATTTCCACATTGCTCAATGCCCCTGGGGCTGCTGGAGCACCAATGATTAGAAAAAGAAATGACTTTGAGTTAAGTGTCTTTAAAGATCGTAGGGGGAGGGGAGAAGAAAACATCAGGAATCCAGGGTTTCCCTTGCAGTTCCCTATCAGGATGCCCTGCTCTCCGTGGAGAAGTTGCATTACTGAAGAGGTGTGAAGTCATCTTAGGGTGAGATACAACCAGTCACCTCCTGGATTTTCAGCCACTCTTGGCTTTTCCATTGGCAGCTGTGAGTTAAGACCTCCAGCATAAAAATCAACTTAGCGCATTGCCTTTGTGTTTAAGTGATTTCAGGTTCAACATTTAGCTCACTGGAGTCTCAATCCTTGACAGAGGCTTCTGTATTTCAAAGAGGACAAGGAGGTGAAAACATGAATTAATGTTTGCACTAAAAGCAGGGCATTTTCCTTGGGAAGTTCTCACAGACATATCAAAAAGGGAGACCTGTCCAAATAAATATGCAGTTCACCGACAGATAAAGATTATCCATTTGTCATAATAAAAACATTAAGGAGGCAGAATTCCCTTTCCAAGTTTTTGGAGGGGGAAGAGCAATAACATTGTCAAGTGATGTATGTGACAGAGTAAGTTAACCTTTGTAAAATCTGACCAAGGTCAGGTGACTAAGGTTGGAAAATAAATTTTCATCCCACTTTATTATGTGGGTGCCAGGATCTGATAGCTCTGAATCCCCTACTGCACAGACTAACTCAAACTCCAGTTTTCTCCTGATCTGCTATTCCATTAAGTAGTGATGAATTGGAAGCTGAAGCTAGCAAAACTCTAATGTGATGGGGTTTTTTCTGTGAACATACTTATCCACTAGCACAAACACCCACCACTTATTTTCTCCTTCATGCAGAAGTCTCTGAACTGGTGGTCTATTTTTCCTAGGAAAAAAAAAATAAAATAGGCAAAATTGAAGAATCACTGGCTAACGCTTGAGGTCTGATTTTGATCAACAATCAGTTTAACAGCGTTTATTCTGCAGCTGAGAAAAACAATGCATCAAAATTCATTTACATGCCTTAGTGGAATGCATGTGTGTGTAAATTAGTACAGAAAATTAACTAGCAATGACCCTTTATAGAATCATACAATCATAGAATAGTTTGGGTTGGAAGAGACCTTTAAAGGTCATACTTTGAAAATAATTTTACCTTAGTCATGGTTCTGGAGCAAAAGTATCCACCTTATAAGGAAATAACCACAGGTAAAATCATGACAAATCACCTTTCTAAAGTTCACTTGTCTTTGTCACCTGGTGTTCTGCTGTCCTGATATTTCAGGATATTCCCAAGGTGGGACACTGAAACAAGCTGGTAAGGTGAGGTGGAAAACTCGCCAGCTTGTGCATTGCAGTCAGCTATTCTGTGGAAAAATAGTCAATTTAACTGTTACAGAACTGAAGAGCTTCCAATAAATTTTCTTTCTTTACTCACAGCAGTTTTAACAGAGGGACTGGCACTCAGTTGTCTTGATCCAGAATTTGGGCCCATGGTAGCAGTGACTGAGAACTTCCTGAGAATCTTTAAAAGGTTTGAACTCTGATCTGTGATTCACTAATAGTCTTTCAGATGATGTCATGGAAATAGTTTTGCTAAAGAGTAAAAAGCTTCATTTTACCTCCACTCTGTGAAGGAACAGGAGACAAATAGAAACCCAGAATTGTTAGTTTGGGGCATTTATTTAACTTTTCCACACCATTTAAGGTTTCTTTTGCATTTTCTAGCAGGGAGTTAGATGCACTTTGATTTCCAGCTCACCAGCTCATTCAAAGTTGAACTCCTGAAAAAAAATGCTTTATTTTCTTCATTTTTCATTCCAGAGAGATCACAAGAGTAAACTTGGAAAACACAGTGCTGAAAAGATCTTGTCTTGAACTCGCTCAGGTGAGTTCAGAATTAGCTTTCCCCACTACATGCTCAACTCAAAAAAGACATCCCACAGCATCTGTTCCTCCTCCTGCTATTCTCCTGTATTGAATGATGTGTGTGGGGGGGAAGTGATTAAGCAATTATTTGCATAGAAATAATATTGATGTCTGATTTTAGGACTCCATTTTCACTGTGGACTCCCAGATTGCTCTCTGCCATAAGCACAACCAGGATTATACCAACAGCTTTCTTTAGTGACCTTAAGTGAGTTGGTGCTGAAGGTATCAGTGAAAAATGAGTTCCCAGAAAGCAGGTGAGACCATTGTACCAGTGGATATGGAACTGGGGAATATTTCAAAGTACAAACCAGTGGTGGTGAAGGATAAGGCAGGGGACACCTTGCATGTTGTTGATTTGTAGTTTTAGCTTTTAGACTAGATTATAACTTCCTAAAAACAAAGAGGGACAGGGAGAAATCACATCTTAGTGCAAGGACATATTTTTCATTTCAGTGCATTTCATACTTTTATCTTGATTTTCCTGCTCTTATATAGCAATATATAACGTATATTATAGCAGAACTTCACAGCAGAACTGCTAATATTTTATGCACCACTGCACAGCAGAATTGATAAGACTCTGCACAACCTCATATGGACTCTGTGTGTGTCTCATTTCGAGGGGGTTTAATGCCTGACTTGGAGATATGACTCTTTTATGCCTGTGCTCTACATAAAACTGTCAATAGCAGTGGAGATACTGTGACAGATAACTTTGCATGGTTAGGGAGAGAAATTAGACCAGCAATTTGGGGAAAATAGTTACAACGAAAGTCGTGTTCTAAATGAGTTTTAATGTGCTGCAATAGCTTTTTTTGTGTATTTTTCTCTTAATATTCAAATGTCATTTCAGTTCATGGATATGAGAGCATATAGATGTTTAATTTAATTTATCAGAAGAAAGTTAGAAGCCTTCCTGATACCAAATCATTGGCCAAGCTGAGTAAAGATTTCTGATCTGACTGCACACTTTCATTTATCAGAAAGATTCACAGCAGGATTGAGTATCTGCCAGAAAAGCTGAGAAAACTCAGATGGAAGATCAAAACTCTCATTTTTGCCTTCCACAAGTTACAAAACACGATGTCAGTTTATCACAGGACATAACAAAGTCACTTTCCCTTAAGTCTGTAAATCAAGGCACGTTAGTTTTCTAGAACAACCTGATGTGGCTCAACCATCTAGTTTTCCTAAAACTCTGTAAAATTCCCCATCCTGCCTTTGTTCTTCAACAGGTCAGTCCAGGTGGCTCCTGACCTTAAATATAAAAATCTTTGAGTGTGAAGGGATTGAGTGCAAAAGGGACAGAAGCATGACATTTAAAGGACACACATGTATTTGCTCAGAATACATATCCAGTAGTCATCCTCTTGGATGACTGCTTCCCTGCACATCCTGTTCCCAGATGAAGTGATCTTTCTGCCTTGTTTATAGAGAAATGTATTGCATGTAATGGTTATTTTCTTTTAAAAAATCTAGGGAGATATGATCTGTAGGCAGTAATAAAAAACTTGCCCTTTTCTTCTGAAAACAATGTCTTTTTTATGGTTCAGTGTAGCAGTGTTGCCCACAGGGATGATTTTCAATATCCCTGTGTCCTCACAAGCAAAAGAACGATATTTCTACTGAAGCATCAAGAGTCTCATTGCTCAGATGATTAAAGGACACAAGAACTGAGATAATGAGTCTGATGTCCCCATTAACACATATTTTATCCTCCATGGTCAACCCAACCAAAAAGCCAAGTCTTGCTTTACCCCAAAAGTGGAAAGAGACAACTGTCCATGCAAGAAGGGGAATGTTGGTCCTGTAGGCAATTGTCTCATACTCGGCCTCTGCCCAGTGTGGGCATCACACAGCCAGGACACTTTACGTCCACAGACAAAAAATTTTTGGCAGCAACTGTGGATGAACTTTCCATGGCTGTCACCGGAACAGTCCTTGCTTTGCCAAAGGGAGCTTTTCCTTTGTGTCAGCTTTTGGATGTGCCTTTCCTGCGAGCACCCCTGCCTAGGGACTGTCTCAGAGCAGGGACTGATGGGCTGTTTTCCACAGTGTCCTGTCCTGAGGATCATGGAATCACAGAATGGCTTGGGTTGGAAGGGACTTCAAAAAGCATCTCATTCCACCCCCTGCCATGGGCAGGGACACCTTCCACTAGCCCAGGTTGCTCCAAGCCCCATCCAACCTGGCCTTGGACATTTCCAGGGATGGGGCAGCCACAGCTTCTCTGGACAACCTGTGCCAGGGCCTCCCCACCCTCACAGCCAATAATTTCTTCCTAATATCCAATCTAATCCTACTCTTTCTCAGATGTGTTCCTCCCAGCTCTTACAGAGATACAAAAACTGAACAGAGTATGGTGACAAGAGAAAGGAAAGATGGAAAGGCAGAGGGGAAGGCAAAGGTGAAAGCTCAAGAGAAGACATCCTCGCTTCTCTCTGCATCTTTTCTTTCCTGAACCTTCACTTTCCCCCCACCCCTTTCAACACTTGATTATTCACAAGTCCCACTTGCCCTTTTATCATCCTTTGGTACCATTATCCTTGAAGAGATGAGGAACATTTATATCTGCAGGTCCATTAATTTATGGTCAAAAATGCTTCTGTACAGAGTTTCTCTATTTGCACATTAATAGATATGTATGCACACCCCCTTCCTCGCTCAAAATTATCTTTGAGTCTATAATTACACAGTAAGTCTTTCAGACTCCCTTTCTCCTGCTGTGCTTCATAGAGAACACTATTTTATTGGTTTTGTTTCAATCTTCTCCATTTCTACAGCAGATTGATGACACATTTTTACAGCTCTGGCATTAACACAGAAATAATGATGTTCTCACTCTGTCCATTTCTATAGATGATGCTGCATCCTGATGATTTTGCACCACAGTGGGTTTTTCACAGTGTTTTCAAGACAATCATAATAATGACTGATCATTTATGAGGATGCTGGTCTCCCCAGTTCCAACTTTTCACATGCACAGGGGTAGAAAGGACTACTCAAAGCATGAAAGCCTTGCATCAAAAACCGTGCAACAGTCCTGGGAATATCTTTAAAATATTTAGCATGCCAGAACACAAGCCCAGGGGTGCCCAGGTGGCCAAAAAGTCCAATGGCCCCTGGTCTGTGCCAGCCCTGGTGTGTCACAGCCCCAGAGCAGTGCCAGTCCCTGTGCTGGCACTGCTGAGGCACCTCCAGCCCTGGGGGCACTTCTGGGACCCTCAGACAGGAGAGACATGGAGGGGCTGGAGCGTGTGCAGGGAAGGGAACGGAGCTGGGGAAGGGGCTGGAGCAGCAGGAGCAGCTGAGGGAGCTGGGGGGGCTCAGCCTGGAGAAAAGGAGGCTCAGGGGGGACCTTCTGGCTCTGCAACTCCCTGACAGAGCCGGGGGGGAGTCGGGCTCTACTCCCAGGGAACAAGGGACAGGAGGAGACAGAACGGCCTCAAGTTGTGCCAGGGAGGTTTAGATTGGATACTGGGAAAATTTCTTCACAGAAACAGTTGTTAATGATTGGAACAGGCTGCCCAGGGCAGTGGTGGACTCACCATCCTTGAAGGCATCCAAAAAATGTGTGTATGTGGCACTTAAGGACATGGTTTGATGGTGAACATGGTGGTGGTGCTGGGTTGATGATTGGACTTGATGATCTTAAAGGTCTTTTCCAACCTTAATGGTCCTATGAACTCAAACTGCCTGGGGACAAAAATTTGCTAGTCTTGAGCTGAATTGTCTAACTCAGAAATGTAATAGTGGTATGAAACCTGTGAAAATTGAGAGGTAATGTGGGGAGGTTGCATTTTTTGGTCATGGGGTTTGTTTGTTGGGTTTTTTAATAAATACACTGTTTAATGATATCAAACTGCAAAAAGTCTGTAGCTATTTTAGGGAAACTAGAATATCAACTGATCCTGCATGTCTCTGGAATTAATGCCTGAGAGTTATCGATTCTTCAAGCCTGGATTAGACACCAGAAAAAGACTTGCAGAAGCCAAATTGTGGATGAAATTAACACTGATAGACACTTACCCTGCTCTGCAACTCTTGAACCTGGAAGCCAACTTCAATAAAATGTTATGGACAGAGAGCAGTCTCAGATATATTATGACTTCTTAAGCTTGATAATTATGTAACTACAGAGCAGAGGGAAATTCTGCTTAATGTCCTCTCTGAAAGAAGAATCCACTCAAGTGCTCACAGAAAGCATTTCACTGTTGTCTTAGAGATACAGGTCTCCTGGCACTCAGCCTGACTTGTGCTAGAAAGAGCTCCCTCCAATCCTGGAATTCTGTTCCACTTCATATAGAGGCTCTACAACGTGTTTTTAAATTATTTTCTTCTAAGCATAAAAATTTTATTAGCAGGCTAGAGAGGGAAACATGAGGCTGAGTCCCTCTCAAGAACAAAGTACATCAAATCCAGAGTCAAACCCATAAACAGCAGAGGTCTGACATGATGCAGTGATGTTTTTGAATACTCATGATTTAGATAGAGCAGCTTTGGAATCAGACCACAGAGCTCCTAAAAGTCTGTGGCAGGTGTAATGCCAAGAGGTGCCAGGCATGTAATTTTCTCCAATTAAAATAATTACAAGATTGATCATCAATTACTGCACTTCTGAAAAATAACTGGGAATCCCTCACCCATGGATACTCTGAATGACTTTTTAATACTTTCTGTCAAAGAGATATGATAATCACTGCTCTGTACGGAGCATCATATCCACCAGCTCTCTCATGCCTGGTTGTCTTTTGGCAGGTTGTTTGTAGCTGTATTAAAATGGCCTCACAAATGTGAACTAAATTCCCTTTTTATCCGTTTTCTAACTACTTCCAGAAAGCTGGATCACCAGATTTACAAGATGTAGGAATGGTAAACTGGGGTAAATCCTTCTTTCCCTCTCTGTGCATGCCTTTGAATATTTTATCTGCAACCCTGAGATCAAGCACCAAAAATTAGTCTGAACTTTATTATATGCTAAACCACCAGTAAAACAGTTCTCTGTTACTGTACAGTGTCTTGTTGGAAACTTTTCCTGATAGTCTTTTAAAACAGATCAGATAAGGAGCCTGATCCTCTCAGAAGGGAAGAGAAACCTTGCAAGGGCTGGAGAAGGAAAAGCAGTTTCCTTCTGCCCCAAGATTCCTCTGATTTGCTGCAAACAGTGTTTAGCTGCAGCAAGGCTGTCTGGATGGCATCATCATATAGAGCATCCCATGATGGCACAAAAATGCAGTTGCCGTTGTTAAGCGGGAACATGAACTCCTGAGGGAACCATACAGCATCAGAGGGGTGGGAGTTCATCAAGCAATGGCCTGGACTGTATCCAGGGCTGAAAATGAGTCCACAGTTCATGATTATCCCAAATAAGATGAATGCCAAAATGTTGTGGGGTTGAAAAACTTGCTTCTCCCGCAGCTCAGCCCTTCTGGACACGAGACTGTGACACCTGTAGGAAAAGAGACTCTGGTAGGAGAAGCAACTCGAAGAGGAAGTCCCTTCATCTCCAAGTCCAACAAATAACATAGGCAGGGATGGAAAGGTGAGCAGATAGATGTTTGGATGTTACAGAGGGGGAAGAAGATAATAAAGCACTGCCGGCCTACAAAAATAAGAAGGCACGCATAGCACATACTTTTATTTAACACATAAACCATCCCAGAGGTTTGCAGAAAACCCTGAACACCTTTAGGATCTTCTGGTGGAACAAGCATGGTCTGAATTCACTGCAAGGTTTCATTTTCAGGTGCAGCAAATGAACTGACAACTTCACTCTCAAATTCTCTCCCTCCTCCCCCTCAGCAGCACAGGGAAATGGGGAATGGGGGCTGTGGTCAGTCCATCCCTGCTCTCCAGGGGGAGGACTCCTCACACTCTTCCTCTGATCTGGTCTGGGGTCCCTTCCATGGAGTGCAGTCCCCCAGGAACAGGCTGTTCCACTGTGGGTCCCCCGTGAGGTCACAAATCCTGCCCAGCAAACCTCCTCCGGTGTGGGCTCCTCTCTCCATGGAGTCACAGCTTCGGCCAGGATCCTGCTCCAGCACGGGCTTCCCATGGGGTCACAGCCTCCTTTGGGCATCTCCCTGCTCTGCTGTGGGGTCCTCCATGGGCTGCAGGTGGATCTCTGTTCCCCCTGGGCCTCCCTGGGTGCAGGGGCACGGCTGCCTCACCATGGGCTGCCCCTCGGGCTGCAGGGGAACCTCAGCTCCCATTCCTGGAGCACCTCCTGCCCCTCCTGCTGCTCCTCCCTGGGGTCTGCAGGGCTGCTCCTCTCACACATTCTCACTCCTCTGCCCCCACTGCTGTTCCACAGCAGGTTTTTTTTCACCTTCTTAACTGTGTTATTCCACAGGTGCTGCCATACTGGGCTATTGATCACAGTCGTTCAGCCCTCCTGTGAAATTTAGATGTTACAGAACACAGTCTCAAGGTAACAGGAAGGATTTCATAGGGCAAACAAGGCCAGACTTGAGCAGTCCTTGGTTTACTTCATGCTCAGTGCCTGGTCTGGGACACCAAACTGCTGCTTATCCAGTTTTCAGTCCTGATCAGTTTACAGCCAGGGCTGCCTTTTTTTCCTCTGTATTTTGCTTTAGAAATTGTATCACAAGGGTTAAGTGTTTTGTTTACGAATCTTGACAGGACTGTGCAGTGTTTCAAACATACTGGGTTATTTTTAGACAGAGAATTCTAAAATTAAACATTCGGCCTTCCTAAAAACACCCTGCCACACTTCAATGGTTCCCATTGATGAGACATGAATTCAAAATACATTTTAATTTCCTGCCACAAAACAGAAGAAAAGGAAAATGTTTCTCCCTCTGAACAGAGGGAGTGGAGTATTTTCTTGAAGTACCAAATCCTACTTCTCAATCCTGCCACCCCCAAAAAGGCCTTGCTTGGTGACTCATCAAGTTTATGGGGGAAGTAGAAAAGACCCTGAAGACCTCTGCACTTGAGATTTCGGGTGGGAGGCACAGCTTTGAGTGAAGCAATGCCTTAAAATCAGATGTGAAAGAGGATATATGTTGTAAGTTTTGTAAAGCGTTCGATGGAATTTTTCATGATAAAATCATGTCTAGCATATCAGAGGTAAAATCCTGTCTCCAGGGGAGTCAGAATTTCTGAAGGATTTCCAAACCTTCAGAATTTCTTCCATCATCTTGTCCTTTTTGTTTCTTCTCCAACCTTTAAATAAAGTGTGCTAAGCAATAACAACAAAATCTTTAGCTCCCTCAAAAACAGGCACCTCCAACAAGAGCTTTTTATTTTCAGGTGCTCAGATGGCATAAATCCACGCAATTCTTTCAGCGCTGTAGAATTTTGGGTATCCTTGGCTTGACTGAGGCTTTCAGCCTTCCTCTGATGTCTTGCAAACGTGGTCCAAGCTCAGGCACTGGAGTTACTGTGGTTGAGATTTGGGTCAAAAAATATGGGAAAACAAATACCTCCAATTATCAGCACTTTGCACACTCCAGATGACATTGCAAATTTCCATAACTGCTTTGGGAAACAGAGTCCTGCAGGACACAGGCTATCCTCAGCCATTTCTGCCAAACAACTAAACTCCCTGTATTAGTTTCAAAATCCCATATCTTTTTATGGATTAAATCAATTATAAAACTCTTATGTGTTCCTTGGAGACACTATTTCAGCTGATTTTTTGGAAACTTAAAATGATTTCGCTGGTAAGCTGCCATCTTGCTGAACAGAATAATAATCACTGGTGGTTTTGTTCAGATTCAGTCCCACAACTAAGATTCCAGAATAATTTAAAAGCAGGCTACATTTTTCTTGATGGAAAATTTCTCCTTGAATACCCAGAACCAGCTTGTCCCCCACACCAACCACTTTCTGGTCTCCTACAATGTTATGACAACTGGGGATTTGTAAACTATTTACTCTTTTTAAAAGTAACAATGATTTCAACAGCCAAATGGAGCAGTGCCTGCTGTGGTGGTGGAGTATCCACCCCACATCTTCTAATTACTGTACAAGTTCAAAGCAATTTTGCCATCAGGGTGAAAAGTTTCTGAGTAAATCACTTTAGGATGACGTTAGTGAGCCCACTTGGGTTTCTGACGAGCTCCACTGAGACCAGGTATGGAACTATTTTTACAGCCTGGTTGAGAATACTTTACATGGAAATAAACTGACTTTTAAATCTCCATCTCGAGGGTGTCTTCTGGGACTATCACTTGTTTGTGCATGCACGATCCTACGCACTGGCTGATGAGTGAGTCATCCTGCCTGACACCTTATCTGCACAATACCCTGCAAGCTGGAGACTGTGGTCACAGCAGAAAGTGATTTTACTACTCCTGGCTGCCCAGGCCAAAAGCTGAAGCAGAGAAAGGAGATTTTTCTGTCTTTCTGTGTGTTGTGAAAGTCCAATACGCTTTTTAAAATCCATGATTCTGATTTGCAGTTAAAAACTAACAGGAAATAAACCTTCCTTTCCTCTGTGACTCTTTTGTTCTTTTTTTGTCTTTGAACTGCATCTCATTTATTTTGGTTAATCAGTGTTGCTTCCCTCCAAAAGAGAAATCTGTCTTTACATACTTGAAAGGCAACACAAACTTGGTTTCACATTCTTATCTGTGCAAAAAAAATCAAGTCCAGGCCTGCATGAACTCAAGATTAGACACAAGTGAGCAAAGCACTCCTAACCTCAGACAAGACCCATGCAAACTTCTCATGTGTCAACTCTCCTGGATCACCCAGTGTAGTTTCTAGCCTGTGCAAATCCCTCTGTTTTAAAATCTGAATCTTCATCCAAGCCAACACTGTCTGACCCAACCCAGACAGCACAGCTGGATGACAAAATGCCTACAGTTTCCCTTTGAGGGAACCCATACCTTTTATTAAAAAACACCATCCCTTATGATCTAAAGAAAACAGATGACAAAGAACCACGAAGCCTCTAGGGAAGTTGTTAAAGGGGTGGATTTCTCTCACTAATAAAACATCTCTTCTCTGTTTCTGGTCTGAATATCTCCAGAAGTTTATTATACCCTGACCTCCACCTGTCACAGTATCCTTTTCTCCTGAATAGAAGAGCTGTATTCTCCCAGAAAGGGTATCTCTGCAGAGATACTCATAGAAATGAGGCCAAGTCAAGTCTTGATGCTCATTAAGAGTGAAGCTGAAGAGAAAGCTTTTAAATATCTTGATGAAAGTTGTAACCTAAAAGCCACTTCTTGTTGCTTTTTAAAAAGCCCTTTACTTTTTTTTTTTCAATATTCTCCCTGAAATACAAATATCAGGCTTGAGTAAAAACATAAGTATTTGTCCAGTTAAGGCTGCATTCAATGTAATGAGTTCAACAAGCATCCAGACCATGTTCTCAGCACATTGGTGTTATTTTTGGGGTTGTCCTGTGCAGGGCCATGAGCTGGACTTGATGATCCTTGTGGGCCTCTTCCAATTCAGCATATTCTATGATTTTATGATTCTATAATACAACCCCTCTGAAAATCCTCTCTCAGTATGTCAGAGCATGGCATTGGCCATACATGCAACAGCTTCATGCTGCTCAGTGGTTCCTCCACCATAACCCTGTGGAGATGTTATATTGACCCTTTTAGTGCTGCACTTTTAAATCCCTGGAGGAAACTGTTCATTCAGCCAGGCAGACACAGGAAAATGCTGATGTTTATGCCCCTTGTCGAAAAATACTGTTTCCTTCAGGAGAGGAATAAAGTCACAAGTACAGGAAGTATCCTTTCTCCTTGGGAAAGGGGGGAAGATAAGTTGGAAGAAGGTGCAAGCTGGATCTACTGCCTATGAACTCTTGTTATATTTAAGGGTTCAATGACATCATGTTTGTTGATGATGTTACTGTTCTTGTCTGTCCTTGTTTAGTTATGGGAAACTTCCTGCCCTGAAACAGCCTGGAAAGGTGATCCAGGATGGACAAAGAAAACGTACCTGTGTTTGAACTCCACAGTTGATCAGCCTGTTGACAGTTCACTCTCACTTCAGCTGCCCAACATCTGAAATGCTATGATTTAAATCAGCAGAGACATTGCAATGCAGTTTCTTCACTGTGCCCTTTGTGTCACGGTACTACACTGAGATGACTCCTGACATGGGGATTTTGGGCACAGAATCAGTCACCCAGTGGGCTGTTTGCCTTTGCTACTGCACTGGTTTTGTCATCCACCTCTATTTTGGGTCTAATCTGCCAGATTCTTTCAATTCCAGGAACAGAAAACTATCAGTTGGATTCATAGTGAACCGTTTCCACTTTCCCCTCTTGATGGCTTGGTTCTGGAAAGGTCCCTATGTTGGTATACTAAGATCAGGAGCCTGGTACAGTTAAAACCTTTTATTTCACTTCTCTATTACATTGCCTGTCTAGACAGGATCTATTTATACTTGACTGTACACCTAATTTAGACAAATAAGTTCATTTTGGTAGAAGTCAAGCCATAAATGGCACAGACATTGCCTTCCCTGATCTTTAAACCTGAGCCATTTCACTGTGTACCTATCAAGGTTTCTGCAGATGAGGAATTTCCAAGCAGGGAAGGGTGGGATACTAGGAGGAGGAGGTTTAAAGTCACACAACACCTCCACTGCCTGCAAGATCACAAAGGAAAACTGATCTGAGTGTAATTAATTCATGGAGGTTCTCTTTTCTCCTCCCCAGACTCCCACCACTGTTATTAGGCTTCATTCTCTGATCAGTGCTATCTTCAGAGGAAGATAAAAACTTGTAATGACTCACAGCTACTTGTAATGTCCTGTATCATGGGCTGATGTTGTTTTCACATCCATGTGATGAATTAGCAAAAACCTAGGTTGCATGTCTTAATAAACTGCTAATATTCATTGTCCTGATAAAAGGTAAAGATTTCTTAGGGGGCAGCTGCTAAAGCTATTTTCTTACCTTATATCTTGCAATAGCAGCATCACCAATCTCTTTGGGCCAGCTCCCCAAAAATGCAGATTAGACCTAAAGGACCTGGGTAAAGGAAATACTCAATTTCACTGTGGCACAGGATGATTTCAGCAGATTTTATGATGTATCTGTGAACAGGAGTTAGGGAATAGAGTGTGTCAGGACACACCACTGCCTCTAAGATTAGCTTGCTAGTTATGTTCACATTGCAGAGTTGAATTGTTCAGCTCACTTGGACCTGAGCTATTTCTGTTTAATTGCGCAGGAAATGTTTGCCCAGGGTCTCTTCCCATTCCAAGCATTCTGTGATTCCCTGAACCATGGCAGATGCAATCTGGAGGGGGCCACAAAACACCTATTTTCCATGTTGCTATAAAACTCTGCCCAATAAATGTGGGCACATAGAGGAGGCTTCCTAATTAAATCATGCTGGGCCATGGGAGAAAACTGCTGAGAGCAAGGCTGGTAACTCACAGGTAGGAACAGACTGAAAGAAACTCCTGCTTGGCACTCCCTATCCATAAAACCTGGACATACTAACAAGGTACTTTTTAAAATTTATTTATTTTTTTCCTCTCCTGGCTGTTTTTCTCCCAAATTGTCTGTCCCCATCCCTCCAAGTTCACCAGAACCAGCTGTTGAGCAGTGTCTGTGACAATGTGCAGTTGTCAGTGAAGTGATGGAAAAACACATTGATTTTTTTGGTGCCAGCTCAGTCAAAGGTGCTCAGGGCTCACTACAGTGTGCTGCTAAACCAGGAACAGGTCTTATGCCTGCAGCTTCTCTTCCTCTCCTTTTCAGTGTTCCATGGCTGGTGTCCCACTCTAAAGGATGGAAAGGTTCACAAGGATGTCCCAGCCTATTGTTGTCCAGTGTCCTGGACAATGTTTTTGGAGTTTTGGAGAGAGAGATTAGAAGCTCAGGTTTAAGGAAGACGTCCCCAGAGAGGGGAGAGCTCCAAGACCCAAACCACTGCTTAAAAAAGGATTCCAGTGCAATTACTCTTGGCTATGAAGGAAAGGGAACATGGCTACTGCTCTTGGCTCCACTCAGTTCTGTCAGTCTCTAAACGTGATATGATCACACCCAGGGGGCAGCATGGACAGAAGGAGCTGCTCCCTGAATCCCAGGATTATTTAGCCTTGAGATAGTTTTGTGGAGATCCTCAATCACATCTCCAGCTAGGCTGAGAAGCGGAATTTAAATTGTCATAGGTTTTCTGAGGAGAAAAAGAAACAGTAAAGTCCTCTCTGGCCTCTTAATTGCCTAAAAAGGCAAAATTTAGCCACATGCCTTAGGGAGCCAGAGACTTTGTCCTTGGTTTCTATAGTGCTCAGTGATATCTCTGTTGCAGTGCCTGCTCTACTTTGCAGGAGTGTTGCAAGGATAAATGGCATTTGAGTGCTGGCCACGCCCATCGTTAAGAGGACCCTGTCAGTGCCAAAGATGGGTGAATGGATTTTGCAGCAAGCCCTGGGGGACATGAAAGGACGGCTTGCACAGAGCATGTCTTCTGTTGAGTTTCCCTTTTGACAAACTCTGCATTTAGGGAAGGTATAAGGACACCAATTAAATTTCTTGTGTTAAGCCATTAAATGCTTGAACACTGAAAGGTTCAAATCCAGATACCTTCAGCCTCCAAGGTTCATCTTTCTCATTCTTCTGGGGGAAAAAAAAAAAAAAAAAGAAAAATTGCAGATACTATACCAAGTTCTGAGCCACTCTTTGCAATACATAATGAAAATGCCTGAAACTGGAGGAGAATAAGAAAAAAGCCAGATTGCTGAATACAGAGCTCCTGTCCCATCACATCCTTGCTCGACTGCTTGTGCCTCATTTGCCATACAAAGTTATTCCACAAAAAAAGGGCATTTCTACCTCTTCATGTGGAAACTTCTTGATGGGACAGGTCCAGGAAGACCCACTAAGTGAGCTGAGATTGTCAGGAAAGACATTTTTCCTGGAGATCAGCACGAGAAATTTTTTTGGTTTTCTTGTCTTATAACTGCCCTGTGAGCTTTCAAAAATTATGTGGAAATTCCTCATTCTGGGGTTGAACAAAACAGCTGATTTTATCACTTCCAACAAATAGTAAGGAGAGCAATGAGCCTGCAAAAGTGCAAAACTTACTATTCACAGGAGTTCTTCTTTTATTTTTTTAGGTATCTTTTGTTAATAAACCTTTTTCCAATGCCTCTACTCATTACCCACTCTGCAGCTGCTTATTTGGAGCAAAGATCTGAGGGACTGAATTTGGAGATGAAGTTATAATCAGTCACCAAATGAGGGCTGGTCTTTTCTCCCAGGTAAGTAGTAATAGAATAAGAGGACACAAACTCAAGGTGTGCCGTGAGAGGATTAGATTGGATATCAGGGAAAACTTTTTTCAGAAAAGGGTTGTCAAACCTGCCACTACCTGTGGAAGTGTTAAAAAAAGAGGTAGGTGTGGCACTTGGGGACATGGTTTAGTGGTGGCCTTGGCAGTGCTGGGGGGTGGTTGGACTCGATGATCTTGGAGGTCTTTTTCAACCTCAACAAATCTATGAGTCTATAACAGGCAAAGAATAGGACATTTGCTGAGGAGGTCTCCAGCTGCCCAGGCAGTTACTTCAGCAAGGCACTTGCTCCCATCTTTAAACACTCTTTTTTTAATCCCACCTTTTTTTTTTCTTCCTAAGTATTTCAGCCCATTCCCACATGCAACTTGTGCTTGTTAGCCAGAAAGCATCACCTCCCAGGGGCGTTCAGTCACCCTGTCCTACAGATCTGGATGCTGCTGGCAGGTTCCCAAGGCTGCGTTCCAGAAGGTCATGCCATGAATACCAGGAGTCAGCTCTACAAACCCCACCAGACCTCTCTAACCTGCTTTTTTTTGGGGGGGGGACAGGGATGTGAGTGTTGATCTCTTTGGGGAAGTACATTGAAAAGCATGGCAAGGCATGATGGAAGGGAAGGTGTGTTACTGCACCCTGTCCAGCCTGGCTATGGCTCTTTCTAACCCTTGTGTTCGTGCAGAAGTTTCTAATCATTATCTTTACTGCACTGGTTTGTTTAGTGCCATCATGAAAACCATGATCAATAATAACATTACCCAAAGTGTGTTCTCATGCAGCTTCTGCACCCCCCATGGAACAGTTTGGAGACCCTCCAAGAGGACTTCCTCTGGGAGCTGGCTCTGCAGCTGAGCAGCTTTCACTGCTATGAAACGTTTCCTGATACACTGTGTGTTTGTTCCCTTGGGGACACCTTCCCCCTTCCCCTTCCCTCTGGTGTCCACCCCCTTCACACGCTTCAGATGGACCCCTTGGCATCCTCAGCCTGGCCATTTGGTGACATGCTTGTTTGGGAAGGATGGATTCCAAATTCATATTTATGTCATTAAATAAAAACCTTTGGCTTAGTTCTGGTGTTCCTGCTAACAGACACAATCACGTGTCCAACCACCAAATTCTGTGTTTCTCAGCTGTGTATTTTTCTCCTCACAGAAACATGACAGTCCCACTGTTGTATTTTTCCTTCTGATGGAACAGAAAAGGGAGGCAGAGAGAGCCTGTAGGTTATCAAAAACATCAGGGGTCATGAAATAAACTTCCTCACATATACCCCACATCTCTGTGCAGTCTCCACTGAGGCTGAATTTGGTTTTAATAATGACATGGGGATGAAGTGTGAAAGAGTGATGTTGTGGGATATCATTTAAAGAGAAAGCTTTGCATGGTCAGAACATGGAAAAAGCAGAGCAGTGATTCCCTGCCCTGACTGAGGAGCTGAAATCCAGATTTTTGGTGGTAATAAGGCATTTCTTCTGCTCTCCATCAGTGACAGAGGAGGGGTAGCACAATCATAGACCCAAAGAATATCCACAGGGGTAATCAAGTCCGACTCCCAGCCCTGCACAGGACTATCCCAAAAATCCCACCATATGCCTGAGAGTGTTGTCCAAACTCTTTTTGAACTCTGGCAGTCTTGGTGTCTCTCCACAAGTCCTATCCCACAGCACACACAATACACTCTATTGCCTCAGCACATGGTGTTCAGTAAGCTCTTCCCCTCCACTAGGATAAAGCAGGCTTTTATTTTTTGCCAAGTTTTTAGGGATTTTTTTGTCTTCTTACTCTGTATTGTCAAATAAAAGCCGAACAACACTAGAAAATTATAAAAGAATGCAATATCATTTAGGCTAAGAACTTCTCACTATAGAGCTTAATTCCTTGGAAAAGATGAGGGAGGGGATAAGCATCCCTGAGAAAATGTTAGTTCCTGAAGAAGAACAACAGATTTCAAGAAATAACCAAAGCAAAACAAAAAGTGTGAGAAAGACCTGTTGCCATGGGAACAACGTGTATCAAACTGATGTCAAACATTGTGCAACATAATCTCACTGAGTTGTAAGATGCAGTGATGGAGGAGGCTACAAAAAGAGGCTGTCAGTGTTTTACTTATACTATTTTTCATATACCTGTTTGCCTGTGTGGTGTTCATATATCACACCCACACTCCCACCCACGGCACACAGCTGTCTCCCTGAACTTTCTTACCTGTACTCCAGAAATTCAGGTTATGATGGGGGAGGAAGAACAAGGAGAAGAAAAGAAAATAGCATTCAGATTTGGCAAGAAAAACATAGTTGCATCTTTTTAGGACCAGGTAGATGTTAGTCAAATGGGTCAGGTTCTGTTCTCGTCTCAGTTCTTTGTTGCACAGTTTTCAGTAATGCAATTCCAGGTTTGTGCCAGTGGAATTGAGACTGGAACAAGCGCAATCATTTCTATGTTAATGTCTTATTATTTCATTTGTGTGCTCTGCAAGTGTCGATGCACGGACATCAGTCAATCCAAAGGAAGAGGGTTGGGGATGCTGTGTGAAACTGCCATGGAATCACAGTTTCCATGGTGATGGAGTGGTTTAAGGGTGGAAGGGAGCTCTGGAGGTCATCCTGTCCATCACACCCCCCCAAGCATGGTCACCAAGAGCTCATTTCCCTGAGCCATGTCCAGGCTTTATAATATCTCCACATTTTTATAGACCCTCCACAACATCCCTGGGAAACCTGTACTGGTGCTCAGTCATTCTCACTGTAAAAATGTGTTCCCTGACGTTCAGAGGGACCCTCCTGTGTCTCAGTGTGTGCCCGTTGTCCCTTGTCCTGTCACTGGGCACCACTGGGAAGAGCCTGGCTCCGTCCTCTCTGCACCCTCCCTGCAGGTGTTGATGGACTTTGATGAGACCCCCGGAGCCTTCTCTTCTCCAGGCTGAGCTGTCCCAGCTCCCTCAGCCTTTCCTCACAGCAGAGGTGCTCCAGTGCCTTCATCAGCTTTGTGGCTCTTCACTGGATTACAGCTCATCTCTTCCCTGTACTTGTCCCAGAACTGGACACAGCACTCCAGGAATGATCACCTACCTCCCTTGCCCTGCTGGTAATGCTTTGTCTAACACAGACCAGGACACTGTTGGTCTTTTTTGTCACAAGGACATATTGCTGGATCATGGTCACCTTGATGTCACGAATATCCCCAGGTCCTTTCCTGACAAGCTGCTTCCCAGCTGGGTGGCCCCAGCACAAACCAGTGCCTGAAGTGCACAAGGTTGACCCTCCCCAGCTGCAGGAGGTGGCAGAAAAAGAGACTTGTCTTCATCCTCTCATGTTGCAAAAGGAGAAAGACAAGCTGGTGATGAACTTCTGTGCTTGTAGACACGATGGGCCCCGGGAGCTGCTCAGAGGACAGAGCTGAGGCTTGTGAATCACTAACATTAGTATTTCTGCTGTTGCCAGAGGAAGCACCTGGGTCCTCCAATGGGATCTTGCAAAGCCAAGAAGAGATACCTTGATTTGCAGCAAAGCAAGGAGAAGAGAAAGAGCTTCATCCCTGAGGGCTGGAGTGGATTTGGAGGCAGGCAGCAGCTGTAGCAACCAGCAGTTATTTTTATGAACAAAACAAGAATGTTTTTTTCCCATTTGTTCCACAGCAACCTGCACAGATCTTGCACTTTTTAACTTTCTGTCCTAACCAGGTAGAGAGATGCAAGCACATATATCCATCTCTACACAGTCTTTCTAAGTTCCTCTGATATTCCCTTTCCAATTTTCTGAGAGCACTTCCAGGGTTCATGAACACAAACCCTCGGCTCCAACAAGCAGTGGCCTCACTATCACAACAGTGTTATCCTAAACCTGCCATATCCTCTTGTCTCATCTTTGCTGTGCTCCCAGCCACATTCCTCCTTGTTCATACATCCCCTCTGCTGCTTTGTTCCCCTTCCATCAGGCTCCCTGTGGAGCCAGGTAAACCTGACCAGCTTAGAGTCACAGAATCACTGAGCTTGGAAAAGACTTCCAAGATCACCAAGTCCACTGTCAACCAGCACCACCACTACATTCACCACTAAACCATGTCCTCAAGTGCCATATCCACATGTTTTTTTAAAGCTTACAGGGATGGTGCCTCCACCACTTCCTTGGGCACTTCCTCAGACTCATCGTGGTTCATCTTGTCCCACCCATGTCCCTGCATGGACCATTCCTCTTCCACAAGCTGTGCCAGTCTCCATCCCACAGACTACTCCCTGGCTGGCAAAGTATTCCAATTCACCTCAAACACAATGTACTAAGAGGCCTCTGCAAAGACCAGACACTGAAATCACATGACAAAGCCATGAAAAAAAATACAGATGAGTGATGGTGTAAATCTGTGAAGATAAGGACAAAAATATTATAGCTGCTGTAAATCTGAGCAGCCTCCCTATTCCAGGTGACCCTTTGGTTCCTTATACATCTGCAGGTAAACACTGTGCTCCTTCAGAGTGCACAACACCTCCTTGGTGACCTCAACTCACTACCAATTCTGGGGCATAAACCTGAACTCCAGCCCTGTAAGTAATTAATCAGATTGGTCATTTATTGCTGAAGCGGGATTTTGTTCTGCACAAGTCTGAATGCCTTTTTTTTTTTTTAATCCTTTGTTCCACGTTTCAGTTGATCAAACTTTGCCAAAGACAACAACGCCACTGGATAAAATAAGTTTATTTTGGATTTCTATTCAGGAGTACACCAATTTTCTGCAATCAAGACTGTTTACAGGAAGCACCTGATTTCAGTGAATTGCCTGTTTTTAAAACAGAAAATCTGTGAGAAAACACGAGGAAAACTGTGTGATATTACACACTCTGTCTTTGACACTTCCACAAGAAAAACTGACGTTTTCTCATATAAAGCAAACTTTCATGACAAAACAGCTGCTGCTTCATATAAGTATCTACTTTTAAAGGTTAAAACAGGCATCAGCAGAGCCATCTTTTCTCCTCTTTTGTAGCTGGCCTGTGATTTGTAAAGTCAATTTGCAGCTTTGAACTCTGTGCAGAGAGCTGCACCAGTAAATCCCTGGTAGACCCAGTCAACATCCACCTCTGCTAGCACCTTTCTCTGAAATGAAAATAAAACTCACTGTAGTATGTGATATTTTGTTCTTCCATCTAGATTTTAGGATTTAGATGGATTGAGGTTTTTTTGTTGTTTCCTTCTCTGGAGTTCCTAACCCCGGAGTGGCTGCACTTCTGCTCCATTTACAGCTTGAGAAACACTTTGGGATCATTCAAGGTGGTACATGGTGGGTTTGGGTGGCAGGGCTGGACAAGCACCTGATCCCAGCTGATGGCTGAGAGTTCTGCAAGATCCAGGGAAATGGGGGGCTCAGGGGAGTTTCAACCTTCTGATGAGGTGCTTCAACATGTAGAAGGACAAGTGGTCTGGTTCCCTTGCAGACATCTTCTAGGAGACACCAGTTTTAAGAGCTGTAAATGAAGATTTTCCTGAGGCTGGGCTTTATGCCGTGTTTTTGTCATCCACCTGCTGAACTCCACATGAGGCAAAAGAAGACAGAGCCCATTGCACCTTCTAATGTTTAATATGAAGTTGCTGGGAAACAGGGAAGAGCAAAGAGTATCGGTGTCCCCTCTTCTTGTATCTGCTTTGTTCTTTTACCTCCTGGAAATTCTGGAGAAGCCAGCCGTGAATACTTCAATGCCTGGAATTACAAAAAGGATGAGTGGAGCTTTCATGTTTTGTTTATTTATGTTTTTGTTTTTTTTTTTTTTTTCTCTTTGGAAACAAGATGAAATGATGAGCCATTATTTAGAGCTGGCCTTTTGCCAGGCTGGAGTTTCAGAACTCCAAACAGCCTGGAGGCTGAACTCAGGAGAGAGCAAATCTTTTGCTTTCACTCAGACAAAACTAGTACTGTTGCCTGGCTTTGTGGCTTCCAAGAAAAAAAAAAGGGAGGGAAGGGGGGGTTGTTTTAGCCTGGATTGCTCCACGGTTGCAGTGGAGTCATCAAGATTATGTTGAAGTGAAGTCCTTCCCTTCCTCCCCTGCCACTGTCCCCATGCCACTGTTTTAGAAGAAGCACAGTCTCAAGGAATGAGATGGGTCTTCAGGATTTGGAGTTTTAAAAATGAGTTTTCAAGTGATTCCAAAAGGAAACTATAGAGGATTTTTAAAACTCCAGTGGTGTTGCAGGCTATTTTTGGATATTAAAGTCTCAAGCCAGTTTGGTGAAGAATCCATGAATGGCAGTAAGGATTGGAGTAGGTGAATAGAAATAGAAAAAAAAGGTGATATTTTGTTTAATCCAGTGTTTCTGTCCAAGCTTGAACCTGGTAACAGCTGTGGTACTAAAATATGGGCAACTCTGCTGCCCAACAGATAAGTCAGACCACAGGGAAACTCCCTATATGCCTGACACAGCACTTGCCACATCTGATCCAATGAATTTTCAAGCAGGAATAAGGTAAGTTATTGTGTGGATGGAGAAACCCCAGTTTGGGATGCAGGGCATTACAAGCTCTACCACAAACACTATCTGTGGTTGTGGTGATATCTTGGGGTGTCTGACCTTCAGCTCCTGATAAATATTTAGGTGTGGATTTACTGCAGAAGATTCAGCTGATTTTCAGCCACTGGCCAGCTGCTTTTCCTGATGTTCCTCCGGGAATTCCTGCTCAGTTTCCATGCATTCCCTTTGCCTCAGATCCAGGCAGACAGTTTCCCTCCCTCTTGCTAACAGGACTCTGAGGTCTGAGGGGCACCATGAAACATGTTATGTATCCTACAGAGCTTCACTTCAGCAAACTGTTCAAGTCTGAAGAATGGATGAACTAGATTTGGGGTTGAAATAGGGCCTGGAAAGCACCAAGTGGCCTGACAAGCACCTCCTGCATCATAAATGCATCCTGAAAGTACAGGATTTTTTTCTAAGCAGATATTGTGTCTCCTCTCTCTAGTTCTGCACATTTTGCTGGTATTCACAGGTGTGAAGAGTAGTAGTGACCATGGATGGGAAGAGTTTTGGTTCCAGAACTGAGAGAGGGATGTGACGATTTTTTGTAAATTATTGAACTCTGATGGTAAAATAACATAATAAAACTGTGCCTGGGTTCTCAGAGTGACACATAAAATTGGCACTGCAAGGAGATGACATGCTAGACAGAGTAATGTTTGGAGTCTTCATTTTGATGAATGTATTTAATCAAACATTATGGATATATTAAAAAAATTATCAACTGGACTAAAAATACTCCGTGAACAAAGAGCCATAGAAAATAATGGGCTTTGGTGTTTCCCTTTGTTTACTCCAGAGAAATTGGAAGTCTTCCATGTGTTTGGATTAGTGAAAGTAGGGAACCACTAGTCTTGACTTACCAGTCATTTCCAGCTGTGGTCCATGGACCTCTCTGGTGGGTGTGGGAAAGATCCTTGCCCATTGTTAGTCAGCTGAAATTCATAACACAGATGCCTCCAATCCCACTAATGCAATTTTACAGCTGCCAAGATGAAGAGGGTTGGAAATTACAAGGTCCAGATGCTCAGCTGGGGCAAGCTGATAGTGCTCCATCCCTACGTCAGCAGACTTGGCTGCGTCTCCCTGGCTGCATCAGGAAAGATCTCATCATTTGCCTTCTCGTAGTTCTTTGTACACAGAGCTGCTCAACACAACATGTTTAATCAAGGAGCCATGCCTGCCAGGCAGACAAGTCTCCACTGCATGGCTATGGAGCATCTGAGGTCAATGTTACCTGAGCAATGGTCAGTAAACCAGGGGATCAAGTTGCCAGTCCTTATTCCTTTAGCACCAGTGAAGTCCATAGCTCTGTGCCCATTTCAGTTTTCATAGATCCAAAGGGTTGAAAAGGGGAGCACAAAGCCAGACATGCTCTGCCTTTTTTTTTATTTTATTTTTATTGTACAAAACGTCTGCGGGAGAGGGAAGCTGGAGACTGTTTGAGGATTTCTCCCCCAGGCTACCCCGAAACACAAACTAAACCAATGAACAACCTTGTTCTGAACCAGCCAGACTACAGTGCCTCTGGCACATTGCATCATTGATTCTGCTGTGGGGTTTCCACAATGAAAAAAAAGGATTTTAGTGAAATAATGCTTTGAAGGAACTTTATTTTTTTCCCAGAAAATTTCTTTCTGGTAAAGTAAATCCCTTCTTGGGGATATTCTACAGGTCCCACTGTAGGCAGTTAACAAATGCGGGTAGTGGATTCCATGTTGTTTGCGGAAGAAAATTATTCCTCAGAATGGGGAATTTGGGAAGATCATAGTCTGATTCATCTGCTCTGAATCAACACCTGCAGCCCTTTAATCCCCTTCCACTGGCCAAAGGAAATTGGTTTCCTAATTATGAACTTAGCATGAAGCGACCCACAGGTATCGGGGTGGCACAAAATAAAGGAGGATCTCCAGCCCTGTGTACAACTGGTTTCATCCTCTGAAATGTGAAAAAACACAAAAGAAAAGTGGTCAAAGAACAAACTTTTGAAGAGAGAAAAGGTTGCAGCCCAAGTGGGTTGTAAGTTGGCTGAGCAGTGCTCACCTCACCCACTGTACCTCGGGTGAGGACATTGCTACTGGACCGGTTCCTGCTCCAACATCCACCTTAGTTCAGGATGGATCAGCCCAGTACCAACTGGTATCCAAATTCCCTTCCTCACATCCTCTGGGGTTAGTGAACAGGGTCAAGTTCTTCTGAAAACACTCTCCTTGCACTGCGAACAATACCACAGTCACCTTGGGCAAAAGCCTCCCTGGAAGATTTGCTGCACAGAAAGTGCAGGGATGGTCACACTGGAATGGAAATGGCTTGGGAATAGTGTGATATCAAATCAGGCAGCACATGGTCATGTTTGGAGGGGAGATTATGAGTACGCCCCAGTCTTCTAAACCTGATACACCAGGGACCCACCCAAACTGGCTACTGCCCCAAAGAAGATGTAGAAATGGTGTAGAATAACTGAAGCTTTGGGACCTAATTGAACCAAAAGGGTTGTCCAGCCCTGGCACAGCTGCCCAGGGCAGTGGTGGAGTCCCTGAAGGGATATAAAAGCCATGTGGATGTGGCACTTGGGGATATGGGTCAGTGGTGGCCTTGGCAGTGCTGGGAAATGGTTGGATTCCATCATCTTAGGGGGCTTTTCCAACCTAAATTATTCTGTAATTCTCTGATTCTATCAGAAGATCCATGAAGGCTGCCCTGCTCAGACACCTCCCCAACCCACCAACTCGAAGTTGTCTCACAAAGGAGACAGGTCCCAGGCATCCAAGGCTCTATCCCACCTCACAGGCAGCCCTCAGCAGACTCACCAGAGCCCAACTTTTAGGGCAACTTCTCATCTTACCATTTTTCTGTCTATGGGATTTAATGAGAATGGTTCCTCTGGCTCATTTCTGCTTTACCTGTAGGTTAAGGTCCTGCTGTCTTCTCACAGTGCAAACCCTGACTACTCATCAATTTTGCAGCTTGTCATTGTCAGCACACCATTCATTTGTGTGTCAGAGGAAGCATCCCCAGCACAAAGCCTGTATCCAAGCCAGCACTTGGTGCTGGTTCCTCTGAAACTGAGTTGTCATATTTGTATCCAGACAGAGCAGAAAATGCCATACTGCCAAAAAAAAAGCAGCTCCAGATTGCAATTCCTTTTGCATACAAAGCTTTGGAGCATTGCTAAGCAAAAATTACAACTTGTGGGTGGGCAAAGTTGGTTAAAGCTGATTCTGGTTTGGTTTGGGCTCAAAAAAATAACATAAAGCAGCACAGAGATAGAAGAGCCAGTAGTAAATGGAGACAGGATAAGCATCTCTCATCATCCTGAGAGCTCCTCGTGGGAGCAGGAACCTTTTTTTGCCACAACCCCCCATGTCACCTAACACAGAACCATCACTCTGAGGAGTTTTTCCTCTGCTTTAAGGGGATATTAAGAGAAAAGTTGGGAGTGGGCAACTCTCTCTTTTCCAGTTCTGAGGTCTTCCCTCTCACACACTCAGGCGCCAGCTTCTTATAGTGCTTTTGGTTCTTTCCTGAAGCCATACCAATGGCACAGCACTACCACAAAATGACCCACACTGATTCCAGATCCAATCCCACAAGCCTCTAGAATAATTTGTCAGGAAGGACTGTGCTATAAAGACCTTTCAGTCTACCTGGACAGAAGAAAGCAGGGAAGCCTGGGCATACAGTGACTCAGCTGAACAATCATGATGATTCCCTCCTTAACTGGTGCTCCCTGCCCTGTGGAGCTCAATTCATCAAACTGACCTTCTCTTGTCAGGGTGGACAACTCATCCCCAGCTGATGGGAACAGTTACACCAACTAGATACAACAGGAATAGCCTTGGTCTTTGATTTTCATTCCCAGCTGGTGTCAGTGTATAAACAATGAAATCTGCACTCAGATTTAATTATTGCTAATTAAGTGAGACTGTGCAATAAGTCTACCTTGCCAGAACCTTATGTAAGGGCAGTGTTTGCATGCCCTGATGTTGGCCAGATGCTTTCTGCTGTGCATTAAAGAAAATAAATAGTCAACTACTTTTCCATCAAGTGCATGTTTTGTCCACATCTGTTGAAAAGATTAATGAGTCCTCTTGAACTGGTTTTACAGCAACTCAGATTTGTAAATTACAAACATTTCTTTTTTTTCCCCAAATATGTAACAAACTAAAAAAAAAAAAAATATACTGTTGAGTTTTTAGAAGTATCAAAACTAACCGGTATAAAAGAGGAAACCTGGCTAAAAGTGAAATTTAACCTCAAAAGGGAGCTTATAACAATCAAAAGTTTTACCCTGAGGTTTTCCAGGTTGATCTGTAATTTGATGTTTTCAGCAGTGCCCTTTGAAATGTGCAGAAGTAGAGCAGGACTATAAAACACTCCTCTGGTGGGAAAACGTGTGTATCATTTCCCTTCCCCAGCCACACTGCTCCACCACTCAGCCAGAGCATCAGTCACCCACACTTGGATTCCAGCACTTTTTTCACTTCAACCCTTTGTCACCAAACCCTTCCCAGCAAATAAAACTCTTCCTGCCGGGCTTGCTGGTGTCCCAGACCTGACCCACCCTCCAAGGGCATTGCCCTGGGCTGTTTAGTTGTCCTCAAGTTCCTCTCAGCAGTGACTCCCAGTGGACCTCAGTCAGATGAAGATGGAGCAAGAGGGAACCACTGAGGAGGAGCAGCTGTTAGTTATTTAAATTTTCGCATGATTTGTCATTTTTGGCCCGTGAAATTGTTGCCCATTTAGCTGTGTGGCCTCTGAGCCTTCATTCATCCTCTTGAGCTGTTCTAAATGGAAAGAGGGTTCAAGGAGCTCATATTAAGGATTAAATTCTCTTTCTTTTCTTTTTTTTTTTAAATATTCCAGGGATAACTAAGTGATCTTTAAGGTCTCTTCCAACCTTTCTATAATTCTTTGAGTCTATGATAATAGCCAAGGCAGGGAGCAAGCAGGCTCAGCAATATGGACATCCCCCACCCCTGAGTTTGGACACAGAGGGAAGTAAAGACCTCTGGAATTAAGTCCAAGCTAGTGGAGAAGGATCTGGTGAGAATCAGCAGTAACTTCAGGAAGACAGACCAGAAGCTGGAGGCACTTTGTAAATGTGAGGCTAAATTAGGAACTGTGATTTTATGACCAAATCAGACAGATTCTGCCTCTCATTTTGATACACCTGCCTGGCTGGGTCTTTTTTAGGGGCTTTTTCTTGCTCTTTTAAAAAGGCACCCCTGAGGTCATGGGGGGATGTAGCCAACCAGGGGATCCTGGTACAGGTACAACTCCATCCTGTACTAGGGGGAGGAGGAAGAGCCTCTGGTCTGTGTCTGTCAGACCAACACATCCCACTAAGCAGAAAACAGAAAATATTAAAAGGGAAATACGGCCCCTGTTTCTCTGACAGAGAGCAGAACTGCTCAGCTGTGTAGCAGCAGGCACTTTCTGTTGGAATAGGTTGGTTGTAGCAGTTTGACACAACACTGGAGACCACCCAAGTCCTTGCTCTCCATATTTCCAGCATCGTATTCAGTTTAGTTTCTTTTAACCAGATAAAAGACAGCCATGGACTTGACTCAGCTGGGAGCAGAGCCTAAATGCCTGTCTCAAATACTCAACGTGCTGCTGAGTGCTGAGATGAAGCTGAGTAATCCTGGAAAATAAGGATGTGGAACTGGGGGTAGTTAGGTCTGTTCCAGACTCAGCAGGTGAGTCTGAGCGAGAATCATCCATTTGCATGGTACTAATTAGTCACCCTCAGATTGCTTTAAGCATCCATGAAGAGCTATACAGACATGGGAGAGGGTGATGCATCTCCTCCTAAACTGGGTTATCATCAGTCTGTCAGGAGAGTTTTACCCTGGAGGCACCAGTTTGTCGTTTTTCACTCTAATGGAAGGTCACAGTAACTGGCTTAGACATCTCATTTCAGATTTCTGCAGGTTAAGGGAGATGGATGCCCCCATGCATCCTCTCCTTGGTGCCATATCTGTAAAATGAGACTAATGTAAAATGAGAATAATGGCTCTGTGCAACTCAGGGAACCTTCAGCAGTGAGTGGTTGAAGGCACTAAGAGACTCTCATGGGACATCACGAAATTCTTGGTAATGAAGTGTCGTGGTAATGAAGATGTCACCCCAGCTTTCATCAAGGCAGATAAAGTTTTGCTCACTAGATTAGACCTCATCAGTAGCTTTGCAAATCAAGATACCCAGGACTGCAGTGAGCAGGAGTCTTCAAGTCCTCCTCTAATTATGTCTTTGATTTAGGAGATCACTCAGTTTGTCCTTGTTGGGACATCATCCTTTGAACTGGAGCAGCCCATCTGCCCCTTCAGCAGCCTTCTCATCAGTCCTATTGCTGACAGAGGTTTCTGCCCCTCAGATGAAGAGCAGTGCTTTTGGTGTATTATTTGGTGAATTTTGACTGGGAAGGGGAATAGACAGTGGACAGGACCTGCTGAGGGTGAGCTGAGTTGCAGTGGGATGAGGAGGCAGCAACCCTACTCTTGACCAGACATGTCTTGCTTCAGCTGCCCTCAAACAGAGTGTAGGCTTAGGTTGGATATTAGGAAGAGATTCTTTACTGTGAGAGTGGTGAGACCCTGGCACAGGTTGCTCAGAGAACTTTTGGCTGCTCCATCCCTGGAAGTGTCCAAGGCCAGGCTGGACAGGGTTGGAGCAACCTGGGATAGGGGAAGGTGCCCATGACAAGGGATGGAACTGGGTGGTCTTGAAGGTCCCTTCCAACCCAGACCATTCTGTCATTCTCTGCCCACAACAACCTGCAAGGTGACTTCACTGACCTGTTCCCCTGGAGGATGCAGCTGCAAGTTTTCTGACTGCAGAGAGGTTGTTATTTGTGCTGTTGTCAATACAAAGAGGCAGGGATGGTGTGGATGAAGCCCAAGGGAAACCCTCTGCTAATATCCTACCCTGAAACAACAGGAAGGTCACAGCTAGTTCCCTGCATCTGCCAGAGTCAACCCCCCTTTCCCATCCCTCCCCCTGCTCTGGGGACAGACACACCATCAATGCCAGAGTCAAGCTCGTCCCAGGGTTCATCAAAATGCTTCTGAAGAACAAATTTTCTGCTGCAAGGAGCCAGATTGCACAAACAGGCAGATGTTTTGCAAACAAACGTCCCAAGGAAGATTGAAATCCCAAGGCACATTTTTTTTCGTAGCTCACATCTCAGCTGCTGTCAGGATGCTCAGATCACCCACTGGAGACAAAATATATAGAAACAACCAGTAGAGAAAATAAGAGGTGGAAATTTCCAAATGATGCCTTCCATCATGATGAGAGATGAGGTTTGCTTACAGGGTGCAGCAGGGCTCTGAAATCCCACCAGAGACTGGGGCTTTGATACCTACAGAGACAAGGAAAGTCTGCTCCTAATCTGAGAACAGGTAGAAAAATATTGTCCTCCAGAAGAGAAAAGGACCTTGCTACACTCCTGCATCTGTGTCAGATGATGGGGACAACCCACCTATTCCTCCCAAGGTGGCTACAGCCAGTTTTGTCCATTTTGGATAACCCTCTTTTACTTCTACAATGCGTCCTTGTTAAACCAACAGCCCAGCTTTTCTTTGCTCAAAGGGAGTTCAAGGACACATTTCAATGCATTTATACTGAACCATCTCTTCCTTGTCACCTCCTACCCAGAGAATCATCTGTCAACAAGTCTCTGTAATAGTCCAAGAGGCTGAAATACTTTTCAAGTCTCCAAGGGTTACCTCCAGATTGGGCTTTGCAGCACTTCCTGACATCCAGGAAACCAAGGCTGGAATAAATGGCTAAGGGCTTCTCCTGAAGACCTGTAGGATCCTTGTAAAGGCACAGCTCTCCTCTCCCATCATCCACAGAAGTCGGATGACTTATGTAGCTCCAACAGACAGACCAACCATAGGGATACAGATGTACCAGGGTGCTGTGTTCACCCCTCCCCTTCTCCTGGGAAACTGTTCAGGTTTGTGTATACAATATAAACAATATACAATCATAAAATCAGCATTTTGGTTGTTTGCACACACGTTTGTGGTGCAGCTATGTGAAGTCCCTCAGTTCCTCAGTCCAATGAGTCAATCAGAATTGATTTTCCCACCATCTGCATGGAATATCTGCAAGAGAAGTGCAGTCATGTCACACAGATGTAGACCCATGGACCTCTCACAACAGAGGATTTTCTTTTCCAGTATGAGCCAGAAAATACCACTGTGCAGTCCCCTTTCAGCCCTCCTTTTCCCCAAGTGCATTTAGGACATAACTCCTTATTTAGGGTTGGTTTTGTGCTTTGGAGCATCCTGGCTCTAAGTAGTGCCACCTTAGCACCTCTCACGCTGAGAGATGTGAGTATTGAGAACTCCAATGAACCTGTTACAGTGGATTTTGATTCTTCTGTTCTGTGACAGTCTCAGTACCCCCAAAGGAAAAGGGTTACATGTGTTAAAGTTAGAAATTATCCTCTCCATATTTGTAGGTGCTTCAAATCTTTCTGATATTGTACCATCCCAAACTGCACGTGGTACTGTGCCAGGGGAAGTTTAGGCTGGATATCAGGAAAACTTTCTTCACCCAGAGTGTGGTTGGGCACTGGAACAGCATCCCCAGAGAAATGGTCACAGCATCAACCCTTCCAGAATTCAAGAAGTGTTTGGACAACACTTTCAGGCACATTGCGGGATTCTTGGGGTTTTCCTCTGCAAGGCCAGTGGTTGGACTTTGATGAACCTTGTGGGTCTTTTCCAATTCAGGATATTCTATGATCCTATGATCTTTCTTCTGTAGAAGTTCTCCACTTCTTCCCTCTCCATGGGTTTCGTAGTTCTTCAAATCCTGCACATTTCTTTTTTGCACCTGATGCTCCCATCCCTCCAGAAAAACCTTTCCCACGGCTTCAGGCAGCAGAAATTGCAAAAATACTTTACTCAGCCTCTGAAGAGACTGGCAAAAATTGTGTCTGACAAAGATGGCTTCATAAACAGGGTCAGGGACCAGTTGTACCCAAGGAGCTGGCCCTGGGGCAGGTTCATTTCAGCAGATGTGAGCTGCCATCCCAGCTATGTGGGCCTGATGCAAAGGGCTGCGTGAGACCCTGGTGAGTCACCCTTGGTGTATTCAGTCACCCATGATCTAATCTCTTGAAACCATTGCCTAAACAAGACTAGTTTTCATTTCACTTCATGTAACACAATTCATTAATGTCACCAGACCACATGTTGGCTGAGGAATCAGCTCCCCTGGATTTTGGAATGGAGCTTGGATGGCAGTCCTGGGCCTGTCTGTCAACCTGTTGTCTTTCCAAACAAGCCTGGGATAGGCAGCCCAGCCAAGCAATCAAGTGCCCAGTTAGTGGGGCGAGACTGCCTGGAGCCTTACATGAAATATGCTTGGGAGGAGTCTGAAGCTCGAAGCCAAGGCTGGTTAGGGAATAAAAAACGTCCTATTTTGGGTGCTCTTGCTGAACATTCCACTTGAAGGAATTTCCTCCTCGTAAGAGGGAACGTGAAATGGTCAGACACCATTAAACTGACAATTTTATATTTTGATTTTGTGTGTTGTCTATATATAACCAGAAATCTGCACAGCAGGTCGGGTAATGAGGAATGACCTAGGGATGACCCTCAACCACATCATCCCTGTGCATTTTCTTGCTTAAGAAAACAGGGTCTCACATCCTTGACAGGCTGGGATGGGGCTTTTTGTTCTTCTCTTCTGCACCTGTTACCAGAACTTCCTTAGAGGTTTTCTTAGGTAATCTCCAAAGTTGAAAAAGAGAAAGAGAGAAAGAAAAGGAAAGGAGAAAGAAGAAAAGAAGGAAAAAATGAAAAAAGGAAAGAAGGCGAAAAGGTAAGAAAAAAGGCAAGAAAGAAGGAATGAAAGAAGAAAAGAAAGAAGAAGGAAGAAGAAAGAGAAAGAAAGAAAGACAGACAGAAAGAAAGAAAGACAGAAAGACAGAAAGAAAGAAAGAAAAAAGAGAGGAAGGAAGGAAAAGGAAAAAGAAAAAGAAAGAGAAAAGGAAGAAGAAAAAGAAAGAGAAAAGGAAGAAGAAAAAGAAAGAGAAAAGGAAAAAGAAAAAGAAAAAATAAAAAAAAAAAAAAAAAGAAAAGAAAAAAAAAAAAAAAAGAAGAAAGAAAAAAAAGAAGAATTCCAAACCTCCGGGACAACAGCAGCTCCTACTGCTGCAGGTCATTATCCTCCTGGGTTCATCAGTCTTTTCTGAAAGTTAAACCGTGTGTGGTTTAGATTTCAGCTTTAGCAGCATCACATCAGGGTAGCTAAATAATTGTGAGACCTTTGCAAAACCCTTGCTTTTTCACCTTTTATAATAAGTAAAATAAGACCAGTCTGAGAGTTTCTTGCCCCAAAGCTGGTCAGGTTTATACTTTCCCCAGTATTAGTCTTCCATAGCCTGAAGATGTGTGAGGAAACATTAAAAATTAGACTGTTTGGTCAATAATAGGCAGGGTTCTGCCTCTGCTTAGTTTATTAGTGGAGATGCAGCACTAGGCTGGTGTGAGGCTTTCTGAGTTGTTCCATGAAAATTAAAAAAATCAGCCCTTTTTGTCGATAAACTGGCTTGTGAAGTAAAATTTGAGTTACCAACTCAGCCAGTGACTGAGTGGTTTCCCTAATCCTCTGCCTTCCCGGTCCACACCAACAAAGTGAAGGCAATGGAACTTATCTTCTTCCCTTTGCCTCTGGATGTCTCAGGCTTTTAATACTGCAGAGCACAGCAGGGTATAGAAGCAGCACCACAGTCAGAAGTACCATGTCCTGTCAAATCTCCCCTGTGCTGCACAGGTCAGGTTTGGTTTATGGTACTTTTCCATTTGCAGTTCCCTGTGGGAGTCCTTCCACACCTCTGGGATGGATAAAAGTGACTTTTCTTACTTGGTGATCAATAAAAACCCTGAGATTTCCCTCTTTTTGGACTTTGTCATTCCCTTTCACCAACCTGTTCCCTCCCTGTGTTCGTACTGGCCTTTGCTGAAACTTTTAGCCAAATCATTCCCCAAGTGTGGAAAACCTTTGTGTAATCACCTTTCTTTACCTCTCTTGGCTGCCCAGCTACTCCATGTCCTCACTCTTTCCCTTTTCTCCTGTGGAACCAAAGAAACTTTTGCTCCTTGCTCCTCATCCTCTGCAAGATCTGATTCCCCTGACACCTCATGCTACTCAACCTGGGCTCCTGTGCCATTTGCTGGAATTCCAGATTTCTATAGAAAAGGACCAGAAGAAAAAACACAAAACCTTGTCTTGCATATCCATGATGTAAAAATAAACTATGTATTAACCATTGACTGCTCCATGAGGCTGTAAAGAGCCAGACTTGCCCACCTAAGCAGGCACAGAGAACTTTTCCATATCTTTTTATAACTTCCTACTCCACAATTCACCGTCGCTGCTTAATATGTTCCAAAATGCACCTTTTTTCCTTCTCAGAAGAAAAGGTTAAATGGTCAGATCCCATTCTGTTACCCACTTTGAATAGGAAATTGCTCTTTAATCAGCCTCCTCCGTGCAATCAGGGCTGAAAGCAAGGGGCACACTCCCTGAGGGTCTGTGACATGGAGAAATGAAATTCCACACAGGAATACCTTTCCTGTCTCACTGGGATTTGAGGAGCAGGTTGATCCCTGGCAACCACACAAGGTTAATGGAGGACTGCAGAGGTAGAAAAGTGGCAAAACAGCTTCAGGGGGTGTTTTTCTCTGGGAATTCAGTGTTCCTGACTCCCTGATGGAGCCAGATGGTTTGGTTATGGCCCAAGCAACTCCACATCCACTGTTGTGCTGTGTGCAGGTATCCAAGATTTTTGGCCTTGTTTCCCATGGATGTTTTTCATCCCTCCTCCAAACTGCTTGGCATCCTGATTAACACAGATAATTACTCTGTAAATACCTTTATGGCAGTCCAGACCTCCATGCCAGAGGCTGAAGACTCTCCACAAACATGGATGTCCTCAGTGTTGGCTTGAAGAAACAGACCATCAGAGTTGCTTCAGGATGCTCAAGTCCTTTTTTATTGTAACAGAAGTGCTCTTATTACACCAGAAATTAACCCATTGGTGTTAAAACAGTGATACTCCAACCCACAGCCCAGTCCTGGGCCAGTCCTGGGCCCGGGCTGGCCACAGAACCAGTAATCCCATCCCCAGGATTTGGGTACTTCCCAACCAAGCTCGCCCCAAAGAGCAGTAGATTTTCAGCCCTGCCTTTGCATAGTTTTTATTTTCTTGTGAAGATCAAGCACTCTGAAATCCACTGACGACATGAGAACAAAGGAGCACCAAAACCTCAGTAAAATGACCAATCTGTAAAGTGACCAAGAGGATGCAGCACAGACCACTCAGATTCAGCACAAGTCAAAGAGAGGAACAGGAAAACCAACACAGACAAGTGGACTCACTGTTGCTGGAAGTATTCAAAAATGTGTGGATGTGGCACTTGGGGACAAGGGTTACTGGTGGCCTTGGCAGTGCTGGGGAAATGGTTGGATTTGATGATCTCAGAGGGCTTTTCCAACCCTAAAGATTCTTTGATTCTGTGTAGTCAGACACGCAAGGCATCAGGGGTTTTGCCGTGGGCAGAAGGCTCGTAACAGTTGTCGTCAGAGATCACAGTCCCTTACTGATCTGCTGAAACATCCCAGAAATTATCACATTTTTTCCTATGTGAATTGTCGTTTTTGAACACTTTTGTGCTGTTAGAACTCTTTTAGTAGCGCTCTGCAGGTCCTGAAAACCTGAGCTTACAAAAAAAAACAACTGAAAACAAGCTGGTGACAACTCAGTGTATGGGTTGTGGGACTGACTATGGTGTGATGCTCTTTGCAGGTTCTTTGACTTCGTTGGTCATATTTGTTGAATGCCAGGCCCTGTTTGTAAACAAGGAGAGTTCAAGAAACATCCACCAAAGAGATCAGGTAAGAGGTTTATTTAACAACATAGTGCTCAGTGCAAGAAGTAAATAAAATAACAATGCAATAAAACTGTGCTATGACCAATGCATACACCATGCAGGCATGAGATGTGTGTGAGTACAAAATTAGAAGTGAAAAAAAAAATTAATACTTAAAAGCAAAAAGAAAAAGTATTTAAGGATGCTTGCAGGTAATTCATAAACCAAGAAAGAAAATCCTGCCTTTGGGGTTTTTGTTTTCCTTTTTTTTTTGCGTCAGAAGCAAACTATGGGGTGGATAGTTCATTATAGAAACATAGAATCATGGAATGGTTTGGGTTGGAAGGGACATTAAAACTCATCTCATGCCATGGGCAGGGACACCTTCCACTATCCCAGGGACACCTTCCACTATCCCAGGTTGCTCCAAGCCCCCTCCAACCTGGCCTTGGACACTTCCAGGGATTCAGGGGCAGCCACAGCTTCTCTGGACAACCTGTGCCAGGGCCTCATCACCCTCACAGCCAACAATTTCTTCCTAATATCCAGTCTAAACCTACCCACCCTCCTTTAGCCATCCCAGTTGATACAATCAAGCAAAAGGAAAGCTCTGCACACAAGTTTCTCATCCATCATGTGTGCTGCTGTTGGGAACAGATGGATTGTGGCAGCTTGTATTCACACCCACCCCCATGTCTCATACAGTTTGACCCAAGGAGAGAGAGAATATTTGGGCACTAACATGCCTTCAACAGAGCTCACGTTGCTTTGCAGCGCTGTTGTGAATCCCCACACTCTGGAGATTTCCAGGAAAGTGCTGTCTGTGGTGGGAAAACCACCCTGTGCACACTCAGCTGCTCTGGCTTTGTCAGGCAAGCAATAATCCCCATTTCTCTCCATGGCACCACCAAAACAAAACCAAAAAAAAAAGCCCATGGCCAGGCAGCTTTTACAACATGGATTAAAACTTCACATCATCCCTTCAGCCTCACGTGCTCTCTCCAGGACTTGGCACAGCTTCACAAGGCTTTGGACCCTCTCCTCACTCTCACTTGTTGGGTATCACAGTTTGTGCAGCCTGGCCACCCCTGGGCAGAGGATTATCCCTGCTAGTCCTCCCACCCAGTCGCTGGATGGACATTGGGTCATGGGAGCCGTACGTGCCAGGGCCAGATGGGGGAGTGAGCCTGGCCTCGTGGGAAGGCTGTTCTTCACATCCTCCCTCACTTTCCGTGTCCCCGTGAGTTAGGGTGAGTTTCCAGACTGGCCTCGGAAGGGTGGAGGGGAAATCAGAGCGTGTTCCTTGTCCCCATGGGACAGCACTGCAGGTTTTAAAGTTAGTTTGGTCTTTCCCTTCAAATCCAGATGGCTTTAGGATTTAATTAGTAAGATGTTCATGATTTTTTTTTCCTCCATCTGAAAAGCAAATCCGCGCCAATCTCACGCGGAATGCGTGCAACATGTAATTTATAAAGTCCTGGAGTTCAACCAGCAGCACAAATGGAAGAAGTGGTGACCAGGAAAACCATTCAAATGAGAACCAAACTAGCTGTGACAATGCTGGTTTTGCACAAAGAATGTCAGGGTTCACTGCAGCCCCAGTTTTAGGAAAGGATGGCAACGGGAACCCTTCTGGCTCAGCAAAAGGGAAACAGCAAACGAAAATATGTCTTTCAGCAGGCAGAAGTGAGATGGTTTTGTGAGCAGATGAACCATTAGGGAAAAGCCAGATTGACTTCAACTCTAGGTTGAACCAACTCCTAATGATCACACAAAGAACATCCCAGGCAGAAAAATCTGAAAAGTTTTAGTGGGAAATAACTTTTTATTTCATTTTGGAACATTCGGCAAATGCAGCCAAGACTTGCATTCAAACACCTCTTTTGAACAGTTTTCTCCGTAGCCAAGGATCTCTGGTGGCCTTTTGCTTTCCAAAACATCCCTCTGTTTCTTTGCCCACCCCTTCAAAAAGGGAAGATTTTCTGCCCTTGAGTTGGAAGGATGTCACAGGAGGTGCAGTCTGATTGTGAGGTCAGAAAACATCACAGAGTTGCAGTGAGACGTACCTGAGTAAAGGCTCCTGGGAGAACCTGGAGCAGTTTCTGTGGACACAGAAGAGTATTGAAGCCACCAAACCAAAATTATTCACTATGATTCAAAGTGTTTTGGTACAGAATAGTTCAAAGACTGTATCATCCCAGAAACAAGCAACCCCAGGATGACACTCAGCTCCTCGTTTCTATTTTACATAAGGAGAGAAAACATAGTGATGGCAGAGCCAGGAAAACCACAGCAATTTTAGCCCGTACACAAGCAATTCCCTTCGAAAAATAAAAGCTGCCTTGAAGTTTAATGCTCAAAATTCTAAGAATCCAGGCCAAATTCAGATCACTAAGGATGATTAGGGATTTCTCTGAAAATTGGAAACACTAATCTGTTGACATTCTTATGTGTATTCAAGACTAGCAGATGTAAGGGGGAAGGTTACCTCTGGTGATATTTAAAAAAAAAAAAAATTTACTCCAGGAAACATAACCCTGGCCTTATTCTGGGAATTGCTACATATTTCTTGAAAAATATACAAGAAATTGTGTATTTGCCTCTCAGGCTGGGGGAGGACACGGTGTGTGGACAAAGCAGTTTTGAAGTGTTTCACTCTGTCTGCCTGTAATTGCAGCAGGGTTTGGGGCTTGATGGTTTCTTGGCTTTTTTTTTTTAATGATTATTTTTTAACCATTAATGATGCTATTGTGTGTTTTGGGACCTATTAACTGTAAACAGATGTGGGCTTATCAATGCTCTGACAATGCTTTCTACTGTTTCAACTCCCTTGAAAACCAAGGGCTTGTGCTTCTGCTTCATGAGCAATAGGCTGGTTTTTACTTTTCAGTTGGAAAACTTACAAGGAGAAATTTGTTCTGAGGTGACAGAGGAAGGTTTTGGGTCACAGAGCCCTCAGGACTCCCACACTGTCAGCAAAACAGGCTGAGATTTGCTCACCCTGAATGAAACCTGCCTCTCCCCACAGCTGTCCCCAAAAACATCCGTGGATGTGGTAAATGCTGGAGGAAAATGAAGGGGGGATGATGGAGTAGAAATGTTGCCACTCCAAATGGCTGAGGCATCTCACTGAAAACCATCCCAGCACGTTTTATGGTAGACACACAAAAATTTGCCCACCTTGGCTTCCAGAAGGCTCTTCAGCTGGGCTTGCCTCCCATTCAGCACTGGTGCTGCTTTGCAAAGGGGTTGGCTTAGAGGAGAGGGAGGCAAAGAGGAGTTTTTCTGAAATGTGTTCCAGAGTCTAAATAGCAAATGAAGTCTTCTGAAAACCTGGCTTTGATGGTAGGTGACAAGCAGGTGAGCATTTGCCTGAGAGCTTTAGAAAAACCAAGCCTGTGATGCTGAATAATAGAATACACAGACAGAAAAGAGCTGATCTCTCACTGACATTCTCCCCCAGCAGGGCAGAATTGCTCTCGGCGACACATTTTCCAGAATCCATTTCCGTGTCAGACAAAGGCTCGTGCTTTCAATCTGCACGGGGGGGGAAAAGATGAGAGCAGAGACAGCATCCTGCTTCTTGGGCAAAAGGCTCCCAAACCAGCACAATCTGAACTAACACAAGGACAGGCAGTTGTTTTCTTCGCCCACTTGCTTGCAAAGTCCAAGTTGTGAGAATCACACTGCTGGGCACGGCTTGGGGGTCCACCAAAGGATGGTGGTGGTGGGATATTTGGCAAAGTGATGGCAGAAGTGCAGGCAGTGGCCACAGGGCACAGAAAAGGCGAGATTTGTACTCTTTCTTTTAGGTCAACTAGTGCAGCTAAAAAACAAATACACAAACCCCCTATGTTTACGGCAAATAGTCCTTTTTCTAGGTCCTGAAAGCATCTTTCTCATTAAACCTTCCAGTAATAGCTGAGGCTGGGGGAAGATGTTATCTCTTCCACGAGATGCAGCCTGAGGAAATAAGATTCTTTGTTTAGGACTTGCTAATCTGACCTCCTTCCAACCACAGTCCCTGTACCCTTCATTTATTAAATTTTGTTATCAAACTTATTGGGGCAGAAATCCCCAAGTACATTCTTTGCAATTACTCCCGTTGGCTGAAGATCTTCCCAAAAGAGGCATTGATCCTGAAATCCTGAGAGCCAGACTCCCCATGCTCAGTTCCTTAAAGTACCTGCTGTAGCTGCTTATATTTGTGCCAGAGAAACAGGGAATGCTGCTACATTCCTTGCTGGACCAGCTTCTCCTTGGTAAAAGGGCAGAGCAATATCAACCCTACAAATGCAACTGGTTTTCAGTGGTGTAAATCGGACTTGGACATGCTCCAGGTGCAAAGCATGGAAGAATCTGACACAGGGAGCAGAGCCAGGGACATCCATTCGCTTTCTTCCTCCATGTGTGTTTCTCGTGGCTTTGACTCCCTGGTGTTGGTGCTGGTTTGTGCCACAAGGCACAAAAAGTGGAGGATAAAAAGCCAGGATCTGGTGCTTCGGAGAGAACAGAGTTCCTTTGCAATAGAGCAAATTATTCTCCTCATTGCAGGGAGTGAGGGGTTCACCCCCTGCATCTGAAAGTACCTTCTTAATCTAAAACCAGAGCGCTGAGCATGTTCTTACGTTAGCAGAGAGAAGACACTGACCCTACCCATTAACTCTCTGAAGGTGTGTAATTAGGGTCTGGAGTTAGAACAAGAGCTTTTGAGGGAGAACTAAGACAGTAGTTCAAGAGGAGTTTTGAAGGGCTGTGGCAAACACCCTCTTCATCCCTGAAGTCTTGCAATCCGGCCTGAGTGACGTGGCTGAAAGTTCTTGCATTGAGAAAACAAACGACTGGACTGAGTTCAAGACCCAGCAGAGGAAGTCCTTTCTCTGCTGTTGGCTAGGGGTTAAGCTAGATGTGACGTTGCCCCTTGTGGCTAAATGCTAATGTTAAAATTGACTGTGTGTTTGGGGTAAACAGTCACGCACCTCCTCTGCCACCGGTCAGGCTGATGGGGTGTGAGCCGTGTACCTCCCCAAACCCTTCAGCCATACCATGGACTGATGCCCCTGCTGCAATACCCCACCCTCCACAGGGACATGAGCAGCACCAGAGTCCCACCAGCTTTATTCTGGAGTAGATAATGGGTGGGAGGAACTTCTTCCCCTCTAAGCACATACACAGTATCATTAGGTTATTAATAGGGACTCCAGGGCTTCAAAGTAACAGCAGATTCTGTAATAAACTTATCAGTTGCCTTCAGGCTGTCATCTATAAATCCCAGAGGGGAAAATGGTCTCTGGATTGCCTTGCAGCCCATGAAAAGTAATTAAGAAATCAGAACTATTGTCAGCAAGCTGAAGTTTGCTATTCTGGAATCTACTACTCAGCAGAAAGCATTGAGGTACCTGCAAACCAAGAAAAGTGTTGGGAACTTACAAAAAAAAATGAACTTACAAAAATTACAACTTACAAAAAAAAAGAATTACCTAAATCAGCATAACCCTCTGTTAAACTTTTAGTTCTAACACCTTCACTTAAAGCAGAATACTGCAGAGAATATGCATTTCTTCCTCCCAGAGCACCACAACCCCCGTGGCACAGCTGCACTCCTGCATCCCCTGCCATCGATGGACAAGCTCTGATTTTTACCCTCTGTGACCTTCTGTGAAAAACACCAAGCACTTTGTTTTTCCCCTGGTGGTGTGAAAAATCCCCAGCAGAAATGATAGGTCTGGAATTCAGAAGGGTATTGCTGTTGAGTGTTTTTTTCAGTGTCATTTACAGCCTGTGCTGATTTTCATGGGCTACCTGCTATCAGATGTGTGTCTGCTTCTGGCTCTCTCTTTACCTTGTGACTGAAAATGTCACCTTCTTTCAGGCAGAAGTACTTTTCTTGCTCCCTGTGCATCAGACATCTTGCTGCTGTAAGGTGTTAAAACAATCTCCATTCATTTTCAGATAGAAATCACTTTTATTTGACCTCCAGTCAAGAGACCACCCCAAGAGAGGCAGAGACCTCAGATCAGGAACCACCTTAAAGATCATAGAATCATGGAGTGGTTTAGGTTGGAAGGGACCTTTAAAGGTCATCTAATCCAACCCCACTCTGCAATGAGCAGGGACACCTTCCACTGGACCAGGTTGCTCCAAGCCCCATCCAACCTGGCCTTGAACACTTCCAGGGATGGGGCAGCCACAGCTTCTCTGGGAAATTTTTGCCAGGACCTCACCACATCTCATCTAACCCTGCCCTCTGGCAGTGGGAAGCCATTCCCACTTGTTCTGTCCCTCCATTGCCTTGTCAACAGTCCCTTTCCAGCTCTCTTTGAGCCCCTTTAGGTACATGGGGACAGAAAAGTGTGAAAATTGTGAGGAGAACAAAATTGCACGTGCTGGAGTGACAAATCCAGCATAGAGTTACAATTTCTCAGTGAGCTGAGGAAGGGCCCTGACTGAGAATGGGTCAAGAATATAAGGATACACCATCCTCAGAGGGGACAACTATCATGCTTTGATAACCCTGGTTGGATGCCTCTTCAATGAATTTTTCCTTCCATAATTCCATTCCCTTGCTTTCTGAAGCTGTGTAAATGTTGGGCATCCCCAGCATCTTGCAGTGAGGGTGCCACAGGTGACAGGATGACTTGTGAAAAGGATTCCTCTTTTCTCTGTCTCCTTTCCACTTCTTTTCACACCTTTGACAAAAAAAAAAACAAAACAAAAAAAAAAAAAAAAAAAACAAAAAACAAAAAAAAACACCCTTCTTGACCTTTTAAAAATTTCTTTTTGTTAGATATGAGAAGAAATTAATCCTCATTTCTCAGAAATGGGTGAAGTTTTACCTGAAATCTCACATCCAGTCTAGGGATTTCTCTTTAAGAAAGCCAGAAATGAACTGGAGGAACTCCAGGGTTCAGGTGTGTTAAAAAGAGCTTTTTTAGTCTAAAAATAAGAAGACAAGGGAGGATTTAATGGTCTGCTCGTCTAAAACAAAACCAAGAAAAAAACAAAACTTTATATAAAAAGATGGATCATTGTTCTCTGTGCCCAGGGAATTCCTTTTGGAGCAGGACACAAATTAATTTCCTTTGCAGCAAAAGAGATTTTGGTTAGAGAGGAAGCCAATCTTCCTAAGTGTTTTCTTCCAACACTAAATTTTATCTCTCTGTATCATACATTTCCCATCCAATGTGTGAGATTCCTCTAGAAAGTGATTCACCATCTTTTCAACAGCCCTGATGTAATATGTTTTATCAATATTCATAAATAAATTCTGCCAAGGAGTGGACTTTAGACCCGTTCCCCAGCTGCCCACACCACAAAATCATTACTTTGATCCCTGGATGGTTTGGGTCATTCCAGTTCTCTCCATAAAAGTCTGATTTGGTGAGAATTTCACTGCAAGGACCTCTCCCAGCAGGTAACAGGAGTGAGAGGAGATTTTGGGGCTCATCTTCCTCCCTCTGTACAGTTTTCCAACAACATGCTTGTCTTTGCATCCCAAATATCCCCGGGGACTCTGCGATGGCAACAACCCAGATATGAAATGTTGTCCCCTTGCTTGGAGTTATTGAAAAATCCCCCCAAAAGCTTAGTGGTGTGGAGATGGCCTGGTCAAAGTGGGGCTAACACAAAGTGCAGACATAGGCTGGTGCATCACTTCACCTCAAGGTTCAGGATTGCTCCTTGGACCTCTTTGATTTACCAGCACAGACATATCCCTTGAGGTCCTGCTTTTTCCACAGGAACGTTAGGGAGAAGAGAATCAAATCCCTACATTTTCGGTCTGAACGTGTCTTTTTGATCAGATGGTCTCATTTGTTTTCTCACAATAAAAAATGGAGGATAAAAATGAGAGAAAATAGCCCCAAATCTGCCTTCTTGTCTTTTTTTCTCAGGATTTCAATGCAAAATGCTTAAGAATAAGTCTGTCTGTGTGTCATTTTCAGTTACATTTTGCATCCTCCTTTTTTTTTTTTTTTTTACAAGGAGAAAGAAGGGTTCATTGTCTTTTTTAAAGGAAGAGTATAAAATCAGAACATTTTTCACCACCTCGAAAGGAAAAAGGATATTTGGAAAAGGCAAAAAATCATGGGTTGTTTTTTCCCCCCACTTAATTTGTTTGGGGAAGAGGATCAAGGTGCAATGTCAGGTTTTTGCATTGAACACCAGGTTTTGCCAGCACAGGTTTAAAAATCCTGCTGCCTTGGTGGCTGAGTGATGCTGGGTCTATTCTGGGCACACTGGGCTCCAGGCTCTGTTCCCATCTCAGCCATACTTCTCCAAACCCAACACAACACATTCCTGCCCCAGATGACTCTCTCCAGGCCTTTTTTTCTCCCCTCTGACCCTTGCTGCCCCAGGAACCAACCATTTGATCTATTTGTCTCTTCAAAACCACACGTTTTTCTCCTTTCCCTGTTGCCTGTTCTCAGGACAGAGTAAGAGGATAAGCTGTTGCTTGGACTCGTGATCTTTTTCCCAAAATCGTGAAGGATTTAAAACTACATTAAACCATCCTGGCATGGCCTGTGGGGCTGTGGGCTCCCCTTTGACTGAGAGGAGGTGTAACCCAGAAGCTCCAGAGTGACAGTATCTAAAGTGACCTCCGTGCCACTGTTGCATGGCCACCAACCCAGCTCATTGATGTGCAAGGAATGGGATATCTGGGACCATTTTTAGGATGGTACCTGTCCCACCTGCCTTCTTTGGGCTGGGTTGAGGTCAGCCCTCTCCTGCTTTTCTTCTGTTTTCTGGGATGAAGCAGCCAGACAGGACAACTAGAGCCCTACCTATGACCCAGACTTGCCAAAGGGTGGCAAGTCTGACCACCAGACTTGCTGGCCTGGTGGGCAGCATTCATTGTCCCTTTTTGAGCAGATTTTCCCTGTCTGCAGGGAGAGATGTGCAGGTTGGCATCCTCCCAGGGCTGAGCTCAGTGCCTTCCCTACAGCTGGATCACTGGTATAAAACAGCATCTTCAGTTTCTCTCTCTTTTCTAAAGATCAGATCCTTCCCTCTCCCCATCCCTGCTTTCTGGTCCATCATCCAGCTCTACACATGATGGAGGATTTCTCTCCAGAAGGACTGTTATTCACCCTTGTGTGAGGCTCTAGGTTTGGAAACTTCTTTGAGCGTTATAATAGAGGTAACCTGGGAAGCATAACTCTTAAAAAAGCAAATTGCCTTTGTTCTGCCAAAATCCTTTTTTACCTGGATGGGGAGAGAAATCCTCCATCATGTTCAGAGCTGGATGATCTTTTCCCCATCCAAGGAAAAAGTTTGAAATGATTGCTGTTTGAAGAGATCTCTTGGAGCCTCAGACATTGTGACATAACTTTTGCAGGGCTCTGTGAAGTCCCTAGACCTGTGGAAGGCCAGATGTTCAGTAATTATAACAACATCCCGCAGACATACGAATCAGAATAGCTCCAGTGAGGATACCACTCATCTGCTAAATGAACAAATAAAATTAAGTCTGTTTTAGTGGTATTGATTTGCAGTAGCCAGGGAGCTTCTGTTCACTGCTCTAGAAAATAATAGAAAATAATAGAAAACTTGCATCTCTGTAAAGTAAGGAAGCTGAGGAATAAAGCACTATGAGCAGCTCTCTTCCTTTTAAGCCTCTTTTCCTCAGGAAATAAGGACGTACAATCACACTGTGTATTTTATCTGCCTTCCTGTGGCAGCCCTAAAGCAATTCTAGCCCTTTTTAGAGTGTTAAACAAATTTGACAAGCCATGTAAAGCCTGAAAGATATCATGGCATATTAAAGATAAAATTTACATAAAAATACTACATGGGAATGGTTCCCAGTGCCTCTGTGGCATGACTAGGGGAGTCTGCAGCTCGTTTCACTTCAGATATTCTCCACTCAAAAAAGCTGGACAATATCTGGGCTCCCTCTTTGTATCCCTCTTCCCTCTGAGCGAGATGCTCTCCAACCACATGACCAGGGTTGCTCTTTAAGGAAGAAAGAGCTTTTATTTTCTGCTGATCCTTTTCAGCCCAAAATGGCAAAATGCTCCAGACACTGTAATGTGAGCTAAAGGCTAAGGAAAATTAAAGTATAAGCAGGGGAAGAGTGTGGCTTTTATCTTTGCCTGGTTATTCATGCTGATGTCTTTCTCAGCACTTCTCTCCCACTTGTCTGGCAAATTAAAAACATAAGGAGATAAAATAAAAGGTTTCATTTCCAAAAGTTGCCTTTTTTTTTTTTTATATTGCGAATAGTTTTCAAGCCCTTTCTGTTCTGCTGGGGATGGGACTCCCACAGTCATGCTTTCTTCTAAGCATGAAAGGACTTCAAACACTCAAGAGCTGCGCTAAACATTTGCCACATGATGCAGAAAATCAATAATACCATTTTGGAGAATTCCCAAAGCAGAACAATTCTGGTCAGCATGCACAGTCCTTGCACCCTGGGATCATGTCTGCTTTGCTTCTGGGTAAACTGAGGTGCAGAAGCAGCATGTGAATTTATCACACAATAAGCCAACACTCTTAAAATAGTAAGTGCAGCTGCAGATGCCCTAATGGACGGTCTAACCTTCGTCAGAGCTGAGACATAAGGCTTCCTTCTCTGTCCTGCTTGGAGGTGCCATGGAATGAACTGTGAGGCATCTGAAAGTGAGCCACGAAGTCCAATAAACTTCCAGCCAAAATGTGATCAGCCAGTGCTGAGCACCCACTCGCCCACAGGGGCCAATTGCTGCCTCAGTAGTGAAGAAGGAACAAACGCAGGTTTCACACATTATTCTGACACATACTGTGGAGAATTAGAAGATTCAGAGCCTGGTTTTTAGCTGCAAGGCACACATTGTGTTCACACCTTTTTTTTTTTCTTTTTTTTTCTCCCCAAACAGGATTACCTTGTCTGTGCTGCCTTTTGGGAATGATCCTTGGCAGATGGAATCCCCTGGAACGGTGCTGTCCAGGAAAGCACCAGCACAGGGCAAAAGGTGTCCAGGATGGTGAGCCAGGGCTGGAGGCTGTGCCTGGGACTTGGGAACATCAGATATGTGTCATCCACTGCTTAACCAGCTCTTTGCATGGTGCAGGAATGCACAGACATGGATGAGCCATGGAACAAATCCTGGCTGTCCACAGTGATGCATGGAAGCCTTCAGACTATGCTGGTGCTGGGCTCTTCAACAAGCAGCATTTTATTACCTCCAGATTTGGCCTCAAGACCCCTGTTGTAAAAACACAGTCAGCCCAAAATCACAAAGGTAGGATTTGCCATTTAGGGTTGATGATATGCTGGCAGAGAGTAGAACTTGTCCTGAGAATTTTATGTATCTCATTTCTCCCTCTGGAGACTACTGAAGTTAAGAGAGGATAAAGTAAAGCAAAAACCACATATTGTCTTTATTTTCTCATGGTGCACAATAGAGGAGGAATAACACAAACACCAGTAAATCCAATGTCTCTTCTGGGACAAAATCCTGTTGCATTTGGAAGAGGCTGTTGACAGATAACTGGAAGCGTTGAAAGCGTCATTTTGTTCGAGCAGTCTCTTGCTATTTATAATCATTGACATGTTGGAGTTGGAGGCAGATTAAATGGGAGGCACAGAAGTGACGACTGGAGTTTTAAAGCAAATCAAAGTGTATTTAACATGGGGATGGTTTGTTGCTCGTGCTCTGCTTTAACTGCCCCTGAGAGCTTCTCTGCAGTGAAGCAAAATGACCTTTTGTGCCAAATTTCGGGTTGACTTTCTTTACTGCATCCTGCCTGGCCAGTGGAGTTGGACAAGCATTATCAAGTGTGAAATGAGCAGAAAAGCCCCCCTCAGATATCTGTCAGCAGTAGGCTAAAAATACAACAAGCTGGGCCACTGTACTGCTGTACCATACAGCCAAAAATCATCCAGATGCCAAGAGTTATTCTTTGCCCTCTGTTGCAGAGGAACTCGTGGGAGAAATGTGCAATGATCCCTCACAGTCTTTATGGTCCATGAAACATTCACTGGGACCACTTCTGGCGAGCCGTCGCCTCCCCCAGGGTCTGTGCATATGTGCAAAAATAAGCTCATTTTCAGGCTACTTTGCCCAAATTCTGCTGCCACTTCCAGGGCTGCAGCTCTGCTTGATGAGTCCCTGCTCATGGCAGAACCTGGCAGCACATGGAGATGGTTTCACCCTGGGACACTGATGACACAAAGGATTTTTGGACATGATTATGGCCCTGCTAATCACCCAGTGCCAGAAGGGCCTTTCCAGCTTGACAAATGACCATTTTTATGCCAATGTGTTATGGAGCATTTATTTATAAAGTTTTCTGGGGGATTAAAGGATATTTTTTTCCTTTCTCAGGCAGTGGAGCAGAATGGGCAGAGCATTGCACAAGAGACTCAGTTCTATTTCCAGCTCTGACAATGGCACAAAATACATGAGTGGGGCAATTCACTTCACCTACTGTTAAATGAGATAATGAATCTTGCTTTATTTACTTTAAAAATATTTTGAGATCCACTGACTAAAAAACCCACAACAGATCAACATGAAAACCCAAAAGCATTATGAAAGCAAGTTGCTTTAAAGCATTCTGAGGATAAATGTTCCTCAGAGGCAGCAAGAAAGAGCAAAAGAGTCAGTGATGGCTTTAAACAACACCTAAATTGCATCTCTAACTTTTCTCCTGCTTTCTTTACTCAGACCTTCTCCAAATTTCTGCTTTTCCCACAGAAAACTCCCAAGACGTGACTTCAGCCTCAAGCAGACTTATTCATTTGAAACTAGGGACAAGAAGGATTCTGGCTTCTGGAAAAGCAAACACAAGACTTCTGTGAAGAATCAAACAAAAAAATTAAGTGAAAATTGATCTCTCTCCACATTTCTACTGAAGGAAAGAGGTGCTGGAGACAGATGGTGAAGCAAAGCTTCAAAAGAGCCTTGGTGGATCCTGTTTCTGCCTGTTCAGGTGACAGCAAACCCGGGATGGGCTGGATTTGGGTCAATTCTGCCGGTGCAGACTGTGGTGGAGGTGGAAGGTGGTGGTGGAGAAGAGGGAGGGGCAAGTCAGGATATTCTCACAGGAGCTCCAGGCAGCAAGGCACCTCAGACTGTGAAGTCTTGTCTCGAGTCTGACATCCCACCACATCTTCCAGACCCTGTGAACCCAGGAAGCTCCACATCATCCTCAGCTGCCTCAGCCCAGTTACAGCAACAACCCGCATCCGAAGTGATGTGCTGTGACTCAACCACTTTCCTGCAAAACAGTGGATATGGAAGAACTGAAGCAATTAAGCACCTTGACCTATTTGGACTTTTTTTTCCCCTCCTCATTTTTGTCCTTCAGAAATCTACCCAGAAGGCTCTGCCTCAGCCAGCAGCAGCAAGGAGGCTTCTGCCCAGCAGGAAAGGCTGAACTTGAACTTGTGTGCAAGCACTGAAACCTGGAAGTGTAGATCCCATCATGTGTCAGCATGGACTTGCATTAACCTATCACCTGCTTGCTCTGGAATGATGAAACACATCTTTCAAATTGTCTTCCTGCAGGATTTGTCCTTTTTTTAATCCATTTCAGAGTTTACCCAAATGCATAATAAAAGTCTGTAGTGCTTTTGCTTAAACAAAATTCAACATAATGACTTTCTGAGTCCCTGCATAGCTCAGGGACTGTTCTGGGGGCATTTTTGCTGCCTGGCCATCTCCCCATTTTGTTGTGAAAGGTTAAGCTGCTGAAGGGACAGTTGTGATGGCTGATGGAAGGAACAAAGAGCTTTGGATACGTGTCAAAGCTTTCACAGGACTGGTTGATCAAAGCTATTTCAGGGGCATTCATTATCAGCATATCTGAATAATTAGCCTCATTTTCCAGAGGAAACAGCTACTAACTACAGCTTGGTGCTTTCTGACACTTAGCCATTTTCCCAGCTTTTTAATGTAACCAGTCATTGACCCTTCAGGGGGCTGCTCAGAGCTGTTGCAGCCCAGACAATTGGATCAAATCTCACTGCTTTGGACTCTTCTGGAAGTGCTACATGGGCAAACTTCTCCAAAACAGGTTCCAGTGTGAATAACATGTCCTGGTGCTCAGCTGCTCCATGATATTGGTTCCAATATTTACTCTTGAGCTCCTCAGGGACCTGAACCTGATTTATTCATAGTTCATCTTTGCAACTGCTAATGAAAATGGTTGCCAGGTTTATTAGTATCAAGAAGATTGCTTGAAAACAGAGGAAAGCAAGTCTTGGTTATGGTGCTCTCTCCCATGGGTCCCACCTTATGGAGAATGTGAGACTTGTGTCTGTCTTCCAGCTGGAAGCCCAGCAGGAGCCCTGCCTCTCCTTGTCCACTCCACAGTGAGTAGGAAGATTCTCACTTTCAACTTGTGTCTCTCTTTAGTAAAAGAGCTCTTGAGGGATACTGCAACTCCTACCTGTGTTTTAAATGGCTTCAGCTGAAAGAGGGCAGGGTTAGATGGGATATTGGGAAGAAATTGTTCCCCGTGAGGGTGGGGAGGCCCTGGCACAGGTCACCCAGAGAAGCTGTGGCTGCCCCTGGATCCCTGGAAGTGTCCAAGGCCAGGTTGGACAGGGCTTGGAGCAGCCTGGGATAGTGGAAGACATCCTTGCCCATGGCAGGGGGTGGACCTGGATGATTTTTAGGTTCCTTTACAACCCACAGCATTCTGTGATTCTCTGATTCTATAAACAGGTTACTGCACACTCCACTGAATTCCTTCTGGTGTGTGCCCTTTAAAGAGCTGCTTGAAGAATTGGCTGACACAGGTGAAGTTAAAAGTCAACAACTCACCTTCTAGACACGTGGCTTTTGCCACAAGCCCTTTAGATCTTTTTAAACCTCCTGGTCTTTCAAGTCTTTGAGCAAAAGCCTTATTACAACGTGTAACTATTATGCTGGCTGGCAGCTTGATGTGGCTCTGCGTTGCTCATGTGCCCTTTTTCTTAGAGTTTTTCTCACAGTTTTTCTCACAGTTTTTCTCTCTCAATCTGATTAATAGATTTTGCTTTTTTGAAAGCATCTCAGCCTTGACATTGGGCCCTTTGTGACCTAACACCTTTCACGCCTTCATTCTCATCTCCTGTGTGCTGAGACTCTCAATACTATATATACAAGGCAGGTTTTTTTCCTGCAAATTGCTCCCATGTATTTTGCTATTTAATAGTTATTGGTCGACACTGAAGTGCTCAAATAGGACCTCAGTTGCTCTCTGCTGGACTGTGACACTCCCTGCCCTCCATCTCATCAGCCTCCATGAAATGGCACTATTTCAGCTTATGTTAACAGCCATAATTGTACAGTTCAATATCAACAACACTCCAAATTTCAGAGCTGGCTCAGTCTATGAGATTATTAGTAAAAGGCACAGACAGCTTTGCAACAGATTAGACACAGCTCTGTCCTTGGAGAGCAGAGCCAGGAGGGTTATCTCAAATCTGCTCAGGAAAGGAGGCTCGGATAAGAAACAGGGTTACATCCCTTTGGAATAAGCTGAGCAGGCTTCCATAAGATTCCTAAAATACTTAGGATTATACCCTTATCTTATTTGTCTTTGGGGGAACTTTGCATAACTTGAAGTCAGCAAATATATAGTTTACATTGCTTAATGGCTCATTAACATAACAAACCTGTTTTCGGTAGTATTAGAGCCATTGGCTTGATACCACGCTGAAGTCTGAGAAATGCTGCAATTTTGGACAAGTTTAACATAACTGAAAAGCTCTGCAAGGCTGTGGTTCAGTCACTTGCTTAAGTACACTCTGCTAAAGAAGACATTGATTAGAATTCCTTCCCCTCCCAGCACTGTAATCTCAGTTACTCCGTCACCTCGACATCTTATAAATGGATATAAATGACAAATGCTAATAAATTCCTGTGCCATTCACACAGGTCAAGAAAACAAGCAAACACAGGATTAATACAACTGAATCAGATACTGTTTGCACAATAATTAAAGTCTTGAAACGTAACCTCTCTCTGTTTTTAATAATGAATGTTTGTAAATCACTGTTGCCACAGGAGATCATTCAGCCTTATAACTTCCAGCCTAATTTTGGTAATGATTGCTTTTTCAGGCTAACACTGTTCTTTAGATTTAAAGTTAGCAGTTTAGTATGCACATAAAAAATAAGTACATCACCTCTAATATCTCCCCAGTGGCCAGGTTTCACTTTGCATGACTGAGCCATTATGGATAATTAATATTGGCATGATTACAGTTTGCCAAATAAAACTGTGGGCCCAGGGAGTAATAACAGATCCACAGAACTTCTCTGCAAGTCAGAGGGCTGTATAAAATCTTGGTGACTTGCTGCTAAGTGCTACAGTCTGTCTGCCTCCAGATCATATAATTTTGGTGAGGTCTAATGGATGAGTGGTGTTGAAATCCCTCATGTTGGTCCATCTCAAAGCCACCACATCAGCATAGGAATTAATCCCTCCCTGGCAAGCCATAGACACCCTCAGGGTGCCAGATGATGGGTGAAACTTCCCCATCTCTAAGGTAGATTCAGATGTCCTCTTCAGGGTTATTCTTCTAAAAAAAAAACCAAACACCTAAGCTAAATAAATTTAACATTTAATTTTTAGTATTTAATGTTTCTCAATGACAATTTTGTTCTATTCTATTTGTCAGAGGCACTGGCAACAAACTGCAGTGGCAATATAAGAAGTAGTCAGAGATTTGGTGGAGTTACCATCCCTGGAATTGTTCAAAAAACGTGTGGATTTGCCACTTGAGGACACAGCTTGGTGGTGAACATGGTGGAGGGGCTGGGCTGATGTTTGGACCTGATGACCTCAAGGTCTTTTCCAACCTTAACGATTTTTGTGATTCCATTTTTTGATTCTGAGCAAAAGCCTTTGCAGCAACCTGTACCTCAGTTTCCACTGCAATGTCACTGCCCCCAGTTTAGGAACTGAAAGGAACCTGTGAACATAATTGGGTGTGTTGGCACCCCACAGAAACTTCTGCCATGCACAGCCTTGCACTTTCTGGGGGCCACGTTCACAAATCACAGCTCCAGTGCTCCAGACCACCTGTGTCCCGACCATCACATGTCCCATTCCTGAAGCTGTGAGGGATAATTCAAATTATGTGTATCCTTTACCATCTTTCTTGGATTTCTGTTACACACAATGATCTCTACAAAGATGTGCAGTTTATTTATAGCTTATAATGGACTAAACAGTGCAAGGCAGACTGAAGTAAAAGAAGCAGCTTGTTCTCACTTTTTGTTCTCCAGCCTTTTGTTTGCTGCACAATCAAACACGTTTCTGCAGCTCTTTTGAATTTTCCATGCTGTTAACTGCCCACAATTGTATTTTCTGAATGAGTCTTGTAACTTCTCCATAAAAAATCTCTGCTATAACTCCTTTTACATGTACATTTTTCCCCCTCACAGAAAACATCCTAAATTCTACAAAACTGGGAAGTCAAGTGTAAGAAAGAAGCTGTGACTGTTATCACCTTGTTCTGCACCAGTAAAGCAAAAAGTTGGTTTCATCTCCCCCCTCCTCCCTCTCTTTAGTTATCCCAGGGCAAGCACAGCATTAAGTTTTGTGTTTGTTTTTTATACCCTCTGCCTTTCCCTGTCTCTCTCTATCCATACTGTGAGCTGAGAGGAGGTGCTGAGATTTCTGGATGCTTTCAGAGTGCTTTATTTAACTTCCCCTTTTCTTAAAAGCCTCATTGCCACTACAGAAACCCAGGCCATCACATTTTATTTTTTCCTTGCCTTCCCTTTCCCCCCATCACCATCCCACTCTGCTTTCAGGAGGCTACAAATACAGCTCCTGCCACCAGCACTAAAATGCCCCCCCTGGACAGCTCTGGGGTAAAGTTTAAAGCCCCCAGGGGAATGTGCTTCACTTTTGTGTGTGTGTCCTTGCTTAATGCTGGAAAGCCTTTCAGCCTGACCCATGCCTGGAAGGAGTTTTACCCAACAGAAGTGTTTTGCTGCAGTAACTCAATCACCTGCTTATTCCTGGTGCTTCTGCAAGTCCTGTCAGTGTCAGCACAGCAGGGCTGGGGACGGGGGATTATGCAAAAAAAAAAAAAAAAATCCAGAATTAACCAAACTGTAATCACAGTAACAGGGGCTATCAGCACCTGATTCATCGATCACTACCTTATTAACCACTCTGATTAGTTATGAGCTGGAAAAACCCCCTGGGTGCAGATGCATTGATCTGTGTCTAAATACAGACATCATTTTGGTGGTTCCACGTCGGGAGCACATGGCTCAAGCAATTACTTTGTAAATAAAAGAAAAAGGCAGTATGTCACTCCTGTATCAATAGTCAGGTTAGAGATATGTCATAAAAAAATGTATAAGAAACCTTTTTTTTAATCACTGGTGTGTTTGGAAGCTTTCCTCTACTATTAGATATGACGGAATCCCAGAATCATGGAAGGGTTTGAGTTGGAAGGGACCTTCAAGATCATCCAGTCCCACCCCCTTCCACTAGCCAAGGTTGCTCCAAGCCCTGTCCAACCTGGCCTTGGACACTTCCAGGGATGGGGCAGCCACAGCTTCTCTGGGCAACTTGTGCCAGGGCCTCCCCACCCTCACAGCAATGACTTTTTCCCTAATATCCAATCTAAACCCACTCTCTGTCATTCTGAATCTATTCCCCTTGTCCTGTTACTCCATGCTCTTGTAAAAAGTCCCTCTCCAGATATATAGAGATATATCTGCTGCAGCTGTAAACTGGGTGACACATCCCAGAAATGAGCTACTCCTTGTCTGGGGAATATTTCGTGTTTCCAAAATGCGATGTGTTTGCCAAAGTTCTTGATCTCAGTGAATTCCAGTTCCTCTTCCACCTTCTTTTTCTTAGTTTCACAAAAAAAATTATTTTGTTTGATGCAATCTAGTGTAAATCAATCAATTCAAAGTATTTTTTTTGTTTATAATGCATATATACATAAATAGATATAGGTATGTACATAAATCTCCCTTATGTGCTCTGGTGGGATTTTCACCATGCTGATGGAGAGCAGGAATGATTCTTATCAAATTCAGGTTCTGCCAAGTTTTTGTGATGTTTCCTGGATTAGAAGTGGATGTAGGTGCGTCATTCTTGACAAATTCCCTCTGAATAGCTCTCATGTATCCCAGACACAAATTTTTCAATAACCATGGAGAAACACGTGCAAAAATAAGAAAAATATATTTCAAACATTTTTAAACTGTTTGTGAATCAAAAAAGATTTCAGGCAACTCAGGTTACTTCATCTCTTTAAAAATCCAGAGAGTTTTTATTCCTTTACACATAGCATTCCTTTTTCCATGCCAGGCAGCTGATGTATATGATTTGTGTATCTGGGTTAAGTTGGTTTATCTGAGAATTTTAGAGGGAATCAAAGGGCAAAATGTGTTCTGATGCTTAATTTTACGAGGACGTTTGTTCTGCCAAACAATTAATTCTTTAAATTCTTCCAAATGGGAAATCATGCTTTCTGGCCCATCAGCAGACTTGTTATTCCTGACCATAGAGTATGAAAAATAACAGCCTTTTTTGCAGATCTGAGTCCATGTGACACCTCTAATTTACAGCACTGGTAAACACAAGTGGAATTAATGCCAGGTGAGGTTTCCAAAGGGCCTGGGAATCGGATATGCTTTGGAAAAGCCTGCTGACCAAGGATCTGTTTAAGGAACACACCTGGCACACCATCCTGAAAACTTTTCCTCACCAGAGGAGCAGTGTTGGACTCAGCATTCAACATGTCTGGGTAAGAGCTGGCAGGATTCACCCCTCCTTAAATTCCTGCATTTTACAGAGCTGTCTGGACATGTAGGAACAAACTCTAACTATAGCTGACTTTATTTATGTTGCTCATGCCAATCAAAATAGTAAAGAACTTGGGACATTAGCACCCTGTTATCTCTTTGTACATATTGCAATCTGTACAAATGAGGAATTAACTCTTTCCCCCTTCTTTACCCTCCTCTTTCTTCATTTTTCTTACAATGTTTTGCACTTGCAATTCATTCTTTTCAGTCTTTAGCTTGCATCATTTGAGTTTTGGCTTTTAGAATTATCACAGGATTGAAACCACCTTCATTTTTGCCCCTTCAGGCTCTCGAAGAAATATCGAAAAGCCAGAGGTACAGGTGATAAAAGAAACAATCTCTCCATGAAGGTTTTCCAGAGTCATCTGGGCATGTCTGTGAGTAACTAGACCTGGTGAAACCTGTTTTTGAGCAGAGCATTAGACTAGATAACCTCTGGAGGTCCCTTCTAACCTAAAATTTGATGCCATGGGTCCATGAAATTCCACCTGTGCTACGTTTCCCATGATGGTCAATACCAGTATATTGACCAGGTATCTTCATTCCCAGTAGAGGGACTGGGGCCTAAGGAATGGAGTCATACCAGAGTGGCACATATTTTAATTCCTTGTTCACCCTGAGCTATTTGAGGTCCCTTCGTAGAAAGATGGACCTCCAACATCACTGAGCTGAAAACTGCCCTTGTGTCATCCACTACCATCAACTGTGTCATCTCCTCTCTGAACTAACAGCAGAGCTCATCACAAGCCACAAATTTTCTGTAGACCAAAGTTACCAGGATTTCTGTGCCAAAATCAGTCTTAGCCACGACCACATCATTAGATGACCTTCCCATCGTCTCTCTTGGCTCCTTTTTTTGGCTACTATCCAAATTAAAAGTGTAATAAAACAAAATAAGGATATCCCAAACCCTGAGAGATCATAGAACGTGGAAATATCAGATTAATTTCCAGTAGCTTCACAGCAATATGATTACACACAATTTAAGAGTGTTATGTCACATTAGAATGATTCAAGTGAGAAAAAAATGTTGCCATGAACTTGATTGATTTTTATTTACAGCCTGGTGCATTCCCATCTCTGCAGGGCACTTTTCTTTTCCACAGCAGTGTGAATTCCTGACAAATGTTCCTTGTGTGCCGCTGTCACTCATCCACTCTCCTGTATCACCCAGCTGATTATTCCTTCTGTGGACTAGAATTTTACATTTGGCCTTATTGAATTGGACTTTATTTTTTCCAGATAATTTTTCCAATCTTTCAAGACAGTTTTGGATTTCAGTCTTGTCCTTCTGCATGTTCACATGGATTGCAAATGTGACCAGTCTGCTGAATTTCAAAATCATTAATAAAAATTGTTGACTGGTACCCGTTCTATGGAGATTTATGCTTTTGTTTCTTCATACAACATTGTGGTCTGATATTTCTCAGACAACAGTTACTAATGCTTTGCTGTTTTCCAGTCAAATGCCAGTACAATAAATATTAGCATTATCTAATCCTTAGTTCTCAAAATTGCTTAGGACACTATTTAGTAAAATAATGTCCAGACCTTAAGTCAGAATATTTAACATCTATGCATTTTTTTCCTATCCTCCAGGCCTACTGCTTTGTCAAAAAATGAAATTAAAATTCTTCAACACAGGTTGTCCTTAAAAAAAAAAAATAAAGAAGTTTCAGCAGTTATTCATCCCTCTGTTGTCTTCTTCATGCTTACAGACTGAGGATTTATTTCAACATTATTCTGGAAACCAAAATGATGCCAACTCACTGGATCACCCATCCTTCTTTCCAAAGACTAATACAGCCTTTCTCCACCTCTCCCCACCTCATGTTCTCAAAGGTCATTACCATATCTCCATGGGTTTTTCCAGTTGTCTCCCAGAATATACACAGGAGAATGCTGTCAAGTCCAGATCCTTTGAAACACCTTCCTGATCTAGACTTTTTTCCTCCCATTATAGCCTGAATTCTTATTTCTTTTCAGTGATATTAATTCTGACAAGTAGGTTTCTTACAACTTTCTTAAGCTATTTTCCATGTTGGAATAATCTGTATGTCTTCCTTTAACAGGAATTTCTTAAGGCATTGCCAGTTCTCCACAATTTTTCCCTCTAAAAAAGTTATCATCTGGGTCTTAACTCCTTCCATTTGAGGAAATGCATTTTTCTGAAGACCATCATCAATATCTTGCCTTTTTTTCCTAAGATGTATCCATACCCTTTTAGTCTTATCCAGGCTGTCCTCTACCTTCATGTTCTGAGTCTGTTTCTATCTGCTCTACTAAAAGTCATAACATCTCCTTGTCTCTTTGCTTAGGTGTTTTTTTGGGTTTTGTTTTTTTTTTTTTTTAGCTGCCCATCAAAAATTATGGCTTAGTAAAATCCAGAGTTTTAAGGGTTCTTTGTATACACTGCTGTAGTCTTCTTTCCAGACATGTCTGGATCAAAGAATTCCTTTCACACATCCCCCACTTGCTACCAAGAGTCACCACTGTGACTAATTCAGCTGATTTTCCAGAAGTGGATTCAAAGTTATAAAGTGAATCTTTCCCACTGAGAGTTGGAAGATAGTTGTGGCACTTGATGAAGATATTGCAGAATCCCAGAATTGTTTGGCTTGGAAGGGACATTAAAAACCATCCAGTTCCACCCTCCTACCATGGGCGGGGACAACTTCCACTATCCCAGGTTGCTCCAAGCCCCATCCATCCTGACCTTGGACACTTCCAGGGATCCAGGGGCAACCACAGCTTCTCTGGGCAACCTGTGCCAGGGCCTCACCAGCAGTTTCTGTTTAGCAAAGTGTCGCCACCTGTGAATTTTGATAAAATCTTGCAACTTTACAAGTTGATCTGAATGCATCTACCTTGGAAAAGAACTTTGAGTGGGGTGTCTGTAATGATTCACAGACTTAGAGGCAATAATGAAATACAAATATCCAGTATAAATGAGCACGCATCGGGCTGGACAGATTGTTTAACATCATTTGGATAAACGTCCCAGAAATCTGAGTATGTATCACACCCTGGCATGTCCTGCCTTGGCCATACATCTCAATTCAATGACCATCACCAGGATTTGCCACTGCAGAGCCAACCTTGTTTCTGGAGAGAAGCTCCAGTTAAGCAAATCTCTCAGCTGTGTAGTTTTCCCTAAGAGGAACATGCTGCTTTGGACACATTATTTGGAAGGATACAGCATTGCTTTGGGAAAGTCAGCCCTGCAAGGAATCCACCCAAGCTGTCCAGCAGATACTTCGGAATTAAGTGTGTCATATGAGAAGGAAACAGCACATTTTCTAATCTTTGCCAACCACACGGGGATCCATCTCTCTTATGTTTCGTATCCTGAGATCATGACCACGATAAGAACTGACTTAAATCCCACAGACCTTGTTTTTCCTTGCAAATTGGCTTAAGCTCATCTCCTAATCAGGTACTTGAACCATTTGTGTTTCTTGGCTGAATTCCAGCCCGGGCTCACCTCTTATGATATTATTCCAGGTCATTACCCAGTCTGGTGATCCCAAACCAGTCATTATGGGAAAATACAACACTTGGAGCCAGAAAAGGGAAGAGGACCAAAGCAGATTCCAGGTAAGAGCTTTGGACCCTTAGTCTTGTGACAGATCTTGAAGTGTGCTTCCCAGAAGACTGTCCCACATCCTTCCCACCTCCTTCAGCTTGGCACAGAGAGCTGAGCACCCACTGAACCTATCACGGGGTCATGAGTCCTACCAGTATTAAGGCAGGTCCATCTCCCCTCCTACCAGTGCTGGCACCCACAGCCTTGGAGCACTGAGCCCATCCCTCTTGTCCCAGACTATTATTTGGGGTAGATGGGACACCACAAGTCAGTGGGGCACATCAGCCCTAATGGCTGGGGGTAACAACATGGTTCTCCACCGTGACAGAGAGACACGAAAGGTGTGTCTTTTGTTCAAAAAGAGTCTCTGTTGATGTTCCTGGAGGTGGCTTTAAAATGGTCAGCCTTGAGTTAGGGAGAGTCAGAACAGTGCATTCCCTCTGCCCACCATTCAGCTCATAATTTCCTGATTTATGGAGTGCCACAACGTTCTCTGTTTTCTTTTCCACTGCTAACTTTCATGGTGCTTGCTGTTATTTTTTTCCCTATTGAGCTTTGAGTTGCTTTATAGAAATCCTAGGTATTTTTGGAACTACCCATCAGAACACCAAGAGCTCATTTTTAGGTATCTTGTGTGAAAGCATCTAATTCCTGCAGTCCCTGAACTGACACCTGAAGGCATTGCTCCACCTGGATGTATTAGTGTTCTCAATACATTCAACTTCAGGTTTTCCAGCCTGCTATAAAAACCCCCAAAATTAGTTTTGCCTCCATGAACTCAGGGGGATTTTATTAATCTGAATCCAGTGAGTTATTTTTAAAGAATTAGACAACACCTGTGGAAGTATTCAAAAAACAATTATATGGAGCAATTAATGAGCATGAAGGGATTTTTACACTAAATTGTGCCATCAGCTCCCTGCTTTATCAGTTTCGTGTGTTTTGAGTTTCACTGCATCAACACAGTGAAAAGAAGACGAATTCAGGAAGAATTTCTCCACTGAAAGGGTGGTTAAACATTGGAATGGGCTGCCCAGGGAGGTGGTGAAGTCACCATCCCTGGAAGTGTTCAAGAAATGACTGGGCATGGCACTTAGTACTCTAGTCTAACTTGACAAGGTGCTGTTTGGTCAAAGATTGGGTTCAATGACTTTGGAGATCAAAAACATAAAATCATAGAATGGTTTGGGTTGGAAGGGACATTAAAGACCACCTCATTCCACCCCCCTGCCATGGGCAGGGACACCTTCCACTAGCCCAGGTTGCTCCAAGTCCCATCCAACCTGGCCTTGGACACTTCCAGGGATGGGGCAGCCACAGCTTCTCTTGTTATGTATCTCTGTCTTTGGTGTCCTTACCAGCCCTTTTCCTCTCCTTTAGTGCATTTCTTGGCAATTTTGGCTTCACTTTGCTTTAGCAGCTAATCTGGAGCCAGGAGAATATTCAACCTCAGATATATGTAACTTGGCAGCTGTGGCACAGCCAACACTGCCAAAGATGTGCAGGAAAATTGTGCAGGAAAATCCAGAATTTCTCACTAGTACAGTACTGCACCCAACTGTTTCATAAAACAAGAAGTGATCAGAAGTGGGTCATTGTTACACAAGGGGATTTTCACACATTTTCATGCTGAAAATACACGACTGGGTGCTAAGAGCTCTCCTAAACAAATTCTCTTCCAAGCACTCAACAAGCTGTTAACATTCATGCTAATTTTGCTCACGTTCACCCTCTCTCCTGATCCCTCATTGCTCTGTTAAGGTACTCCTGTCACATGGAACTGTTTGAAATGAGGAGGCACCCCTGGACGGTGAGGATCTGAGTTCTGGTCTTTACTGGCTCTAGGAATTGGCAGTTAAATTCTTCATAAACAAATAGAACCTATGGCAAATATTTGCTTCTCACACTTTCTCCAGCAAACACGGCTTCAAACGAGGGGAGGGAAAAACAAACTCCACGACCGCCCCCTCAGCTTTCCGTAACTTCTGTGCTCATTTTCCATGCTTTATTTTCCCTCATCCTGGAAGGAAAGCAGAGCAGGAGAAAGCATTAATCTCTAACCACAGCAATTTCCTGAATGCCAAAGAACTTCTGTCAAAACCAAGGACTCACTCACTGCTGGAACATCTGTATCAGATTACTGCACTTCCCTTTTCATTCCTGCATTGTGGCCTGCAATCAGCCACTGCTGCAACCCAGAAACTGTAAAAAAATATCTGTGTTGGGTTCCTACTGTTTTTTAATGTGGCCTTACTCATCTGTCTCTGCCTCCCTTTCCAGGTTGCTGCCTCTGTACCATTTTCTCCAACTGACTGGCAAATTGTTGATAACACACGCTTTTCTGAGGGTGTATTTTTCTTCTTTTCCTCTCTGTACATTTTTATTCTAGTTCCTACTAAAAATGATGATGATAGTTTTAATAATGACTGATTCCTTGACTTGATTTAGCTCTTCACGTAGCTGACGCAAGCAGATTACTCATTGTCTTCTCCAAAGTAGCTTCCATGAACCTTCGGGAGTCATCTCTCTTGTTTAATTGACTCTTTAGATTTCAAGATCCCTAATAGCCAGGTACAGAAAGATTGATTTGGATAGTATCTTCTGGGGCCATGGTGATCCAGGGAGCCTAACAGGGGAGACAGAAAATTTGGCTCCTTTCCCTGAAGGATCTTGGTTCATACCTTTGTTTCTTTGCCTTTAACAGTAAGAGAAAAAATATATCTGAAATTTCTCTCTACTCTCTTCCTTCCACTGGGGATGTGTAATTTGAAAGGCACCTTCAATAAAAAAAGCAACCTCTTGACCAGTGGGAAGGGAGATCTGATCCCACTTTTTGGGGGTTTGGATCTACCACCTTTCTCCCTGGAAGGTCAGGAAATATGGTGTATGCTACAATTACCAGGTGGTTGCTTAAAAAGCTTCAGCTTCAGAAGCACCATGGTTAAAAATTCACCCAGCAGTGTTGTCTAAAGCCCCCTGGAGCAGCACAGAGGAAGAGGAGGTGACCATCTCCCCCTCTCCTCAGCAGCCAAGTGTCTCAGACATTGGCTGCTGAACTTCCACAGGGTTTGGGAACCACGTGAGACATTTCCAAACCCCACTAAAGCTCATTTGCAGAAACAGGGTTTGTACCAAAGCATGAAGTGAAGAACTTTGGGAGCTGCAGCTCTATAACATTTCCCATCTAGAGAGACATCCTGAGAGTGGAGATCTGGGAAGTCTGATTCAAAGCATCTCATTTAAGCTTTGCAAGAGCATCCTTGTTACATCCTGGGATGGGCATTCACCTGGAAAATACATCTGCATATGGCCCATGGCTCCTGAAGCAGCTGCTCCTTAAGCTCTAGAAACCCAGGAATGCTTTTATCTATCACTGCCCATTCTCCTCCCTGGCTCTGCTTGCCAACAGAAATCCCTGGCCTGGGAGGCCAAGTTCACTGGCTGCAATGACAAAGCAGCACAGAATCACTTGGGAACAGCTAATAAGAAACTGATGCTGCCACCCAAATAATGGAGCCATTGCAGTAAGGTCATTCCTTCAGCAAAATGTATCTTAATGGGGCTTCTCTGACCCAGCTCACCTCCAAACTAGAGAGCTATCAGCAATGCTATTTTGCTTTTATCAGCCAAGGCAACTCTATTGTTCCCTTCTGGCCTCTAAATCAGAATGCAGCCATGCAGTCACTTCAGGGCCTGGGGGAAGAGAACAAGCCTTACCTACACGTGTCCTGCTGAAAGCAAACATCTGGATAATGCCTTCACACAGCCATTGCTACACCTGTTGCTAAATTCATTACCCCTTTAGCTCTGTAGGTTGCATCAGGTTCAATATTTGGACCAGCAGCTGGAGACATTATTCAAATAAGTATCAAACTTGGATATCTACACAAAGATATTTGCACACAAAGGTACAACCTCTTTATTGGAAATAATATTTCCAGACTAGGAAACTTGGAACATCATTCCTGAGGACACTCCTTGGTGGTTTAATAGGGGGATTTGCAGAAGCCAAGCTGAACTACAGGATGAAGGAGACTGAGAGAAGACCTCGTTGCAGTCACAACTTCCTCATGAGGGGAAGAGGAGAGGCAGGCACTGATCCCTTCTCTGTGGGGATCAGTGACAGGACCAGAGGGAATTGCCTGAGGTTGTGTCATGGGGGATTTAAGTTGGATATTAGAAAGAAGTTCTTCCCCCAGAGGGTGGTTGGGCAGTGAACAGGCTCCCCAGGGAATGGTCACGGACCCAAGGCTGCCAGAGCTCCAGGAAGGTTTGGACAACACTCTGAGGGACAGGATGGGATTTTGGGGGTGTCTGTGCAGGGCCAGGAGCTGGACTGGATGATCCTTGTGGGTGCCTTCCAGCTCAGGATATTCCATGATTCCATGAAGTTTAGTATCCTTTTCCAAAAAACTGCTCCTCAGACTTTGATTTATGAGCAAAAGAGTCAACCATGGGACGCAGACCCTCACAAGTCAGAGGGGCTTTGGTTCAGAGCTCCAACCACACCTGCCATTTGAGGCAGCTGATGGCCTGGATTTCAAACTGGTAGGAAAAAATACAGTAATGGCAAATAAACGCTGACATTTGGGTGAAGCAAAATTTTGCAGAGAAACAAAACTGCCAACAGAAATATTTTTCTGCGATAACAGAGCGATTCTTCGTTGCAATTTTGACCTTTTGTAGCATTTTTATTTATATACTTAGTTGTGCTGTGATTTATCTTTTATGCTGTTATTTATTGTATTCTATACATCAGGGACTGTTCTTTTTACATCATCATTAGCAATTGTTCTGCTAACTGCTAATTCTGTTAGTAATTTCTGAAGTAATTGGCCTTATGTTTTGCTCATTCCTCCCTGAAAAAAAAATAAAAAAAGTATTTGGAAATGCTGATCTAAAATGTTCTGCTTGGTATTGGAGTGTTTTATTATATGGCTTTTAAGAGAGCAAAAGGCAAAAAAAGAACATCCCTGAGGAATGCTTCATTTTGAACACATCAACATTCCCACTGAAACAACAAACATGTCCCACCAGCCCTATAAACCACATTTATCTGCTTGTTCTATCTACCCATACCACCTGCTTCAGCCTCCCAGAAAGCAGCACAGCACTCAGGGCTGTTCCCCTTGCTCACAAAAGGACCTGGCCTCTCTCCTTGGCTCCTGTCCACTGGATTAGGCTGTGTCTGAGACATGGGGTGGAGATTTGCTCCTCCTAAAATGCCCACAGCCCACCTGTGTCGACAGGCACTGATTGGTGATGGCCTGAAAGATGCTTTGCCACCTTGCTTTTTTGCCCCTTTTTTTGGGCTGAGTTTGGAGGGGCTCCATTTAGGTTCAGCCTCGTTCCTCCTCTTGCTGCATCAGGTCTTGCATCCAGAAAGCCAAAATAATTTCTGCTCCTCAGTGTCTTCACTGCAAACCACAGACGGGCTCTGTGAAACCACCTGCCCTGCACTAAGAATGTGGTCAGAAAGAAGGAGTTAATGAGCTTGATAACCCTTTTCCCAAGGGAGGGGATTGAGATCCCACCTGCGATGCTGTGTCCAGCTCTGGGGACCTCAGCACAAGGAAGATGTGGACTTGTTAGAGGCCACGGAGATGCTGCCAGGGCTGGGGCCCCTCTGCTCTGGAGACAGGCTGGGAGAGGTGGGGGGGGTTCCCCTGGAGAAGGGAAGGCTCTGGGGAGAGCTGAGAGCTCCTTGCAGGGCCTAAAGGGGCTCCAGGAGAGCTGGAGAGGGACTGGGGACAAGGCATGGAGGGACAGGACACAGGGAATGGCTTCCCCCTGCCAGAGGGCAGGGTTAGATGGGATATTGGGAAGAAATTCTTCCCTGTGAGGGTGGTGAGGCCCTGGCACAGATTGCCCAGAGAAGCTGTGGCTGCCCCATCCCTGGAAGTGTCCAAGGCCAGGTTAGATGGGGCTTGGAGCAACCTGGGCTAGTGGAAGGTGTCCCTGCCCAGGGTAGGGGGTGGAATGAGATGGTCTTTAAAGTCCCTTCCAACCCAAACCATTCTGGGATTCTGTGATTCTTTTTCCATATATTTTGCTTTTTTTTCTATTCAGTTGCTCCAAAATTAAATTAAAATATGTAAGAGGAAGGTAATAAATTTCTCTCTGCATCAGCTGGTAACAAGCAAAGAAAGTTTAGACTAGACCAGAGGAGACCTTCCAACCAAGAGGACAGGGATTCCACTGCAGGAAGGGAAAGCTGCCATGAAGGGTGATTTTGGAATAGACAAATCCATTTGCAGGAAAGGGGCTTGGACCAGATCTCCGCTGTCCTTGTCACATCTGTTTTGGGGACAGCTGACCTCACTTACATCAACAAAAAATAATTCACCACAGTGAAGCCAAAAATAACATTGTAGAATCATTTAGGTTGAAAAAGAGTATCACCACAATCCAACAGAGATGGACAATTTTCACACATTCACAATTAAAATCAAAATTCCACCTAATTCTATTGCTTTGCAGCAATGTCCAGTCCAGGTTCTGCCCACTACCTCTCCCAGTTAGTGACCTGATCTCCAATTTCTCAGGAGTTCCATGTTTGAAAACAAAGGGTACAGCAGAACAGGTTTGAGTCATCCCTTGCAATAACTTTCAGTCTGTTTTTCAGTGTACTGGAAGACCTGGGGTCAGCTGGACACAGGAGCCAGCAGAGCTGGACTTGACGTCAGAGGAATAAGCAATGAAGACTGATCCTGGCTTCCCAGAGGATTTTTGGATGTTCTGACCAAGGCAAGGCAACCTCACCTTCACAAACACTTAGATGTTATCATTTTGCCACTGTTCTGCATTGACTGTGAACAGGATCCATTTTTCCCACCTCTGGACCTGGGAAATGCTTCAGGCAGATGCATCGTGGCCGACCTTCCTTTGCAGAGCAAGGGAAGAATCACGGAATCATGGAATGGTTTGGGTTGGAAGGGACCTTAAAGATCATTTAGTTCCAACCCCTTGCCACGGGCAGAGACATCTTCCACCCGGGGCACGTCCCTCCTTGTTATAAACCCTGGAGTGCATGGAGTTGATCTGCCTAAGTCTTAGGATAACCTCTGCCCCAAAAAGATAAAAAAGTGTAAAAAATAGAGGGAGGAAAGAAATGTAAAATGTCAAGAGGGAAGGAGCTGTACCTCTTTCCTGCTCAAGCCCAGCAGATTGTCAAGGCACTCACAGAACTCTGTGTGCTTTTACTTCAAACCCTTCAGTTCCTCCAAAGAGACCTACTCCAACACTTTTATTTGGGTTTAAGTGCATCAGTGTAAACCTGTTCCTCATTAGTTTAAATTAACCATAATGGCCCTGATTTAAACACAAACAGGGAGACAGATGAAAAGCAAGGAGGTAAAAGGATCGTAATGAGCTGATGATGATCTTTAGCTGAGCTGAGGTGACAGCACTGGACATGATCTCTCCCTGCCCTGGCTGGGGGGGGAAAGGCTTCTGTGCAGCCTCAAGGGTTTTAAGCATGGTTGGGGCAGGTCCATCCATCCTGAGCAGCTCATGAGGTAGCAGCCCCCAGCCTTACCCCCACCCTTCAGTTCACCCATCCCATCCCTACATCCCGCTCAAACCCTGCTGTCAAACCTCTCAGCAACGTGGACAAGTTGTCTTTGGAGACAGCAGGAGAGGAGGAGAGCTCACCCAGGGAGGGCAAGATGCAGGGCAGGTGCAACCCTCACCCAGATGGCATTTCCTAGCATGTCACTTGGGAGAAACCTCCCTTTTCTTCCTAGGTGGTTAAAATCCTGCTGTGCGTGAGAAGCTTCAGCCCAGCCTTAGCTCTGGAGACAGGCACATGTTTTCTTTATCTCTGGATGTCACTGGATAGATTAGATGAGATATATTTATCTAGACAACAATCTGTGTTGCTGCAAAGATATGGCTGCAGAATTCCATGGGTTGAGATCATCCCATGCTGAGTTTAGCACCCGAGTGAAAAACGATCCTTCATTTTGGTAGTTGACATGTTTTCATCAAAACGTAAGGAAAATGAGTAATTTGGACTCAAGTGTTGGGTGTTTGGGGTTTTTTTTGGTTTTTTAATTCACATTTATAAAGCAGTAAAGAGTTTGTGGGGCGGGTTATTTTAAGCAAAACCATCCTTATGAACATTGTCCTGGTGCAGTATTTGTTCCTGTTTTCTTGTATTTTCCAGTTTGCTTGTTCCCAGCAGGGTCAAAAACCCAGCTCAAGGAAGGAGGATGAAATTTTAAGGAAGAAGAGACTGCATGAAAGAAATAAGAAAGATCAAAAATGTGTCATTTCCTGCAATTATTGTCAAGAAAAATTAAGGAACAAATATGCTATAATATTTTTTTGTCCACTCTCATACCCAGTGTATCCACAGATCTCCCATGCTCTGACAGCACCAGTTAAATCACTCCACTGTCCACTTGGACTGCCCTTTAAAATAACTTTTTTTTTTTTTTAAGAAAGAAAAGTTGAAAAATCATGGATAAACACACTCCAAGGAAATATTTCCTGTGTACAGTAGAAAGAAGCTGAGGGAGAGCCCCTACTCCACACCAGGGTCAGTCCCCATTGCAATGTATGGAGGCAGGTCACGGGGAGGAAACCAGTGTAAACAGGATCTGCTTTTATCAGTGGGAAAAAACCCCAACCCCCTTAAAATTGGCCAGAAATATGTGTCTATGTTATAGTCACAGGCTGCTGTGTCCAAGTCTTGCTGCAGGGTAAAGTCAGAGGCACAGAGCTGTCCCTGAATGCAAGACCCTGCCTGTCCCCTCTGCTTTGGGAAGCAGCTAGCGAGGGACAGCCCATGCCTTCACCCCCAGCAGGATGCCTGGGCTGGGGTGTCAGGATCAGGGTTAAGCATGGCAAGGATGTTTGCTGGAAGCCCTGGATGTGGGGTGAGAAAGGTAACCTGCCAGCCATGCAGAACATCCTCCTGGTGGGATGCTGGGGCAAAGGGGAACCTGCCAGCCTAGAGGGACATCCTCCTGGTGGGATGCTGGGGGAACCTGCCAGCCTAGAGAGACATCCTCCTGGTGGGATGCTGGGAGGGGAGGGGGGGGGCACATGACAGCCATGCTGGGCATTATCCTGGTGGGATGCTATGGCTGGGGGAACATGCCAGTGTGGCAGGACATCCCTCCTGGTGGGATGCTGGGGTTGGGGGGGGACATGCCAGATAGAAATGACATCTCCCCTGGTGGGTGCTGAGGGGACATGCCAGCCATGCAGGGCATCCTCCTGCTGGGATGCTGGGACTGAGGTGGGCATGGCAGCCTGGCAGAGCATCCTCCTGGTGGGATGCTGGGCCTGGGGGTCCTGTCAGCCATGCAGGGCATCCTCCTGCTGTGATGCATCCTCTTGGTGGGATGCATCCTCTTGGTGGGACGGTGGGACTAGTGGAGGGGGGAAGAGGAGGAGGAGAGGCATGCCAGCTGTGCAGGGCATCCTCCTGGCGGGATTCTAGGGCTAGAGGGGACATACCAGCCTGGCAGGGCATCCGCCTGGTGGGACGCTGGGGCTGAGGGGGGCATGCCAGACTGACAGAGCATCCTCTTGGTGGGATACCTGTGCCGGGGGCCACGGCACGGGCGGTCTCCAGCGGGCAGGTGCAGCTCCCCCTCAACCCCAGGACCCCCGTGCCGGGGGGACACACGGACCCGCCGGGCAAACCCTTTGCTCTGCTGCCGCCCGGCGGTGACGGGCGAGACGGCTGCACCCGGGTACCCCCCACCCACCCCCGGGGGTCTGCACCCGCTGCTGCGCGACCCCTTCGCGGGTGGGTTCCCTCCCGTCCGTGCGTGCCTGAAACCCCCCGTCCATCATCTCCCATCTCCCTCCGCCCGCCGGCTCCGCCGCCAGCTCGTCCTGCCCTGCGCTCGCCTCGTCCAGCAAAGGAGCGCTGCTACCGCCCCGCCGCCTCCTCCTTCTCCTCCTCCTCCTTTCCTTCCTCCTCCTCCTCCTCCTCCTCCTCCTCCTCCCCCGGCAGCACCTGACGCGCGGGGCTCCCGCCCGCCCCCGCCCCGGTCCCGTCCCGCCCCTCCCGCCGCTCCCGGTCCGAGCAGGGAGCGGAGCCGCCGGCGCTGCCGCCCGAGCCCAGCGCAGCCCCCGGAGCATGAGAGGGCGGCGGGGGGGCTCCGACCGCGCTGCCCCCCCGGGCTGAGCGGCGGGGAGAGCCCGCGGCGGGGCGGGGGGCAGCGCGGCCGCACGGCGTGAAGCCCTCTCTCATCCCTCTCTCTCATCCCGCTCTCTCATCCCGCTCTCTCATCCCTCTCTCTCATCCCGCTCTCTCATCCCTCTCTCTTATCCCTTTCTCCATCCCTCTCTCCTCCCTCCCTCCGTCCCTCTCTCATCCCTCTCTCCATCCCTCCCTCCATCCCTCCATCCCGGCCGGGGGAGCGGGGTGCGGAGCGGGTCTAGGCGGGGGCTGCCGGACGGGGATCATGCCGGGGGAGCTGCGCCTCGGCACCGCTTTCTCCTCGCCCTCCATGGAGCCCGGACTTTCTCTACAATGACTTTCCCCGAGCTGAGCAATGGCAGCTTGAGCGGGAACCGGACGGGACAGGGCAGCCAGAGCGGTGCCAACCGGTCCTGGGGGCTGCAGGGTGAGGAGAGCCCCGACGGCAACGGCACCACGCTGACTTTCGCCTTGGACGTGCAGGCGGTGGGCGTCGGGGTCTTCCTGGCCGTGTTCATCCTCTCGGCCATCGTGGGGAACATCCTGGTCATCCTGTCGGTGGCTTGCAACCGGCACCTGCAGACGGTCACCAACTACTTCATCGTCAACCTGGCCATCGCCGACCTGCTGCTCAGCACCACCGTGCTGCCCTTCTCGGCCACCCTGGAGGTGTTGGGCTTCTGGGTGTTCGGGCGCATCTTCTGCAACATCTGGGCAGCGGTGGACGTGCTGTGCTGCTCTGCCTCCATCATGAGCCTGTGCATCATCTCCGTGGACAGGTACATCGGCGTCAAGTACTCCCTCAAGTACCCCACGATCATGACCGAGAGGAAGGCGGGGGTCATCCTCGTGGTGGTCTGGCTCTCCTCCATGGTCATCTCCATCGGGCCCCTGCTGGGGTGGAAGGAGCCGCCACCGCAGGATGAGAGCATCTGCAGCATCACAGAGGAGCCAGGCTATGCCCTGTTCTCCTCCCTCTTCTCCTTCTACTTGCCTCTCATGGTCATCCTGGTGATGTACTTCAGGATCTACGTGGTGGCCAGGCGGACCACCCGGAGCTTGGAGGCAGGGGTCAAGAAGGAGAGGAATAAATCCATGGAGGTGGTTCTGCGCATCCACTGCCGCAGCGTCCTGGAGGAGCCTCTCTCCAGCACCCGGAGCAAGGGGCACAACTTCAGGAGCTCCCTCTCCGTGCGGCTCCTCAAGTTCTCCCGTGAGAAAAAGGCGGCCAAGACTCTCGCCATCGTCGTGGGTGTTTTCATCCTCTGCTGGTTCCCCTTCTTCTTCATCCTGCCTTTTGGTAAGTGACCCCATCCTCCCTCCCAGCCCTGCTTCCTGTGACTGGACCCTTGGGGACCTGCTCCTTGGGACAAACTTTCAGGACACAACTCATGCATGGATGTGAGGGATAGGTAACCGATGGGTGGATAAACCAGCAATGAATTAATTCAGTTAATTAACACAATATTTATTAACCAAACTCACATAATCAGTCAAAGTAAATAGCAAATGAATAAAATAGCAGCATAATAATTGCTTTAATTTATTCATTCTGCATTCAGCATTTTAAATAATGAAGTTTAGACTAAGGAGCAAGCAGCTCTGTTTCAAACAGGCTGTCATTATGGCACAGTGGTCTCCAAAGAGTTTTGCTGTCCTCCCTTCCTCCCTGTTTGGGAAAGGCACCTGGATGTGCCTCCGTGGGTCCAGGGCTCCCACCTCTGTTGGAGATGACTGAGGTTTGATCTCCCCAGGGAGTGTCAGAGTCTGAAGCATGTCTCACTGACTTCCCAGGATGTCATTGTTGTACAGGGACCTGGAGCAGGACCAGGTATTATCTAAGGGTGATGGGAGAAGATCCTATGTGATTTCCCAGGACACTCCTTTAGGGTTGTCTGACAAGTTGTGCTCTGAAGTTTTGGCAAGTTGTCTGTGAAAAGGATGCAGAAGAGGCATGCAGAAGAGGCTGAGCAGGCACAGAATGTGCTGGGGATATGTGATTCCCAAAGCAACATCCCCTTCCAGCACCAGTGCAGGGATGACAGTGCTCTTCCTCACCACCTCACTGAACGAGCACCTAGCTCAGGGGACCTGATGAGACCCCTGGAATGCTGTAATAAACCTGGAGGGGGGGAAATAGAGGTTAAAATAACTTGTGGATGTCAGCAGCAGCCTTTTGCACAGAGCTCAGGAAAGCAGAGAGGTCTGTCATTCCATCTGCCAGCGGGGACCCACGTGTCCCACAGCCCACCAGGGACTTGTGTCCCACCAACCCTGCAGCCAGGGAAGCAGTACAGCTGGTTCTGCACTTTTTCTCAGGGTTTTTCAAATCCTTTTGCTCGAGGCTCCCTCTCAAGTCAGTGGAAACAGCATCGTGACCACAGGACAGATTTTGACCTGCGGAGGTTTTGAGCTCCCTCCAGCACTGGGGCTGTGCCCCTGGGGACAGCTGGAGCCCAGGGCTGTGAGACACCCTCCAGTGGGATAAATCACCAGGATTGATGGTGTCTTGGGAGCTGAGGTGTCCCTGGAGTGGTGGATCAGGGCTGTGCGTGTCTGCTCTCACCATGCTGCTGTCTTGTACTTCTTTGCTCCAGTTTCTCTGTCTGGGTGAGGGTGGTATTTGGGGAGTTTATCTCAGCTCTCCACGGGGGTGAAATCGCTGCTGTGGAGAGTTTTCACCTTATGTGAGCGTTGCAGTTCATGGTAAAACTCGGGCAGGGAGCAGTAAGGCTGCACTGAGCTGCTCTCTCTGCAAGACCCGAGATTAATTGTCCTGTCCGACCACACCTGACTTTCCCTTTCACTGAGCAGGTACATGGGAGGGGGTTGTAGCCTGCAAATAAATAGTTTGGGAGTTGTGGGGTCTGGGTAGATGCCAGTACCCAAAGGCTGAGCTCTCTGGGCAGCCCCAGTCTGATACTCTCCTCCTCAGCCAGAACCAGCAAGAGCCAGCTCCAAACCTCACTCACACCTTTGCGCCTTAAAATTACAGAATCACAGAATGGTTTAGGTTGGAAGGGACATTAAAGATCATGTAGTTCCAACCCTCTGCCAACCTTGCAGCTAATGAAGCTGGGAAATGGGATCCTGTTCCTCTGAGTTACTCCCAGTACTTGGAAATAAAGAACAAACATGAGGCAAATACTTTTTTAGTAGAAATAAAAAAATATTTTGCTTTACTGTATTTGTTCTCCCTTGAAACACTTGAGCCAGCTTTTCTGCTGGTGTAGATCACCACCCTTGTGCAGAAGTCAAAGGAGACACGGTGATTTCCACCAGCTAAAAATCCAGACTTCATTCTTGAAGTACCTCCCATGAGCCCTCCGAGCACACAACTTGCCAAGTCCTTTATAAACACGGCTTTGATCTTTACTTCCTGATGTATTATATGTATAACATAAACACGGCAAAACTTCATTTATTTTATGACTACAAAATATTCTGCTTCTCATTTCCCCACCCTTCATTAATTGCAGTTTTCCTATTCAAATCTCAAAATCATTCAGGGGCTATCTGGGAGGAGAACAGAAACTTCTAATCTTGGATTTTACAGCTCAGGACATGAGTCTGAAACTCACAGAAATCAGCAAAGTCCACTGTAAATTCACAGTCTGAAACATACTGGGGCCAATTCTCCTTGAAAAGAAGGTTATAAATGTTTAAGTAGAATGGTTTTTATTTGCTTGTTAGACAAAACTAGGTGAAATAATTTGGGACCAACTGGAAATTATACTTATACACATTTTAAATTAAAATTAAATTCTCGTGAGAAACGAAATAACTTTAAACTGAAGTGAAATGTATTGTTTCAATTTGAGTAAATAGGAGTCTATTAAAAAATGAGCGCTCAGAGACATTTCAAAATGAGCTGTTGCATTAAAATGAAGTGAATAAGGGATCTATTTTCTTCTGAAAATATCCAAATGTTTTGACTGTTTTTTCCCTCTTTGACATGAATTCGCAAGAAATCGTCCTTGGCTCGCAGTGTTCGCTGTCATCTGATTATACTTTTTAGGGATAAGAAAATTTGTCAAGTGAAAAAAGACTCTCAGCTCCACTTAGCATTCCCTGAGCACTCAGAAACTTCCGCACTGGCTCCGTCGTCGGTGTCTGTGAGTCTGCACAGATCTTTGCAGCTCTCTGCAGAATAGTTTCCACATTAGTTACACAGGAGCAATATTTATCACATCGGGGTTGAAAAGCTGAAATAAGCAGTAATTTTGAATAACACAATCTATGTGTGCGTGTGTTAAATGCTGTCAGCTGTTTCTCCGTGCTCGAACGATCTACAGCGATCTTTCTTCAAATCATCTCAAACTCCCCAATACCTCCATGGTCTGTTTATCAGCTGAATAATTTAGCTCACTCTTGGGTGTGGGATACGTGGGATGCCATCACCAGGAGTTTAAACAAAATTAACAGTTTTGTGGCTAATAAGGCTCTTCAAGCAGCGGGTTCTTCAACCCGAGATGAAATCCTAATTCCCCGTGTGAGGGTGGTGCCCTTGCTGGGTGTGCAGTGGAGCTCTAAAAGCTGCTCTGTCTCGGGATCCTGGGTGGTGGTGGTGGGGTTTGAGGCAGGATTCCTCTTCCCTTAGCAAACACCTGTCTAGAGAACATAACTGGAGACTTTTCAGAGGTGTGGGCAAGGAGTTAAGGGCTGGTTTATAGGACAGGATTCATCTCCCTTTGGTTGTGTCAGACCATGAAGATGATCCAAGGGCTGGAGCCCCTCTGCTCTGGAGACAGGCTGAGAGAGCTGGGGGTGTTTAGCCTGGAGAAGATAAGGCTCCAGGGAGATCTTAGAGCATCTTCCAGGACCTAAAGGGGACTTATAAAAAGGAGGCAGAGCGACTTTTTATATGGGTAGATAGTGACAGGACAAGGGGTAATATGTTTGAACTGACAGCAAGGTTAGATGTTAGGAAGAAATTCTTTACTCAGAGGGTGGTGAGTAACTGGCAGAGGCTGCCCAGAGATGTTGTGGATGCCCCATCCCTGGAAGTGTTCAGGGCCAGGTTGGATGGAGCTTGGAGCACTGGAACAGGCTGCCCAGGGAAGTGTTGGAATCCCCATCCCTGGAGGGATTTAAAAGTGTGGATGTGGCACTTGAGACATGGTTTAGTGGTGGCCTTGGCAGTGCTGGGGAATGGTTGGACTTGATCGTCCCGGAGGGCTTTTTCAAATTTAACAATTCCATGATTCTATAGAGTCTTCACTGGCTCTTCTGCTAATGGGAAACTGCTAAAAGTTAGGTGCTGGGTTTGCCCTTGCATAGGGGTACCTGTGCAAGGTGATCAAGGAGCCAGAACCCCCTACCCAACACCTTTAGATAGATAGTCACCTGCTTTCCGAAGCCTGATCCAGGGGGAACTAATTAAGAGGAGGAGGAGGGATGGAGCCCTGATCCCCATCCACTCCTCAGCTGGGGACCATGCAAAGGCAATGTGGGTCCCCAAATGGGGCCATCTCGGGAGTTCAGTTAGAGATCTTCTCTATCACCACCCCAGAGAAAACAAGCATCTCTTGGGATCAAGAATGCACTAGCTGGTACCCAGGATGGTGGTTTACACACCTCAGTGGCTCTTGTCTTTTAAGAAACATAGTCTAGTGTGAGTGAAGGGCTCCCATGTTTGTTATTCTTTGGATTTGGTTGGAAGTCAAGAGCGGTGTGAGGAAGCACGGCAGCACCTGAGTTAGTGCCACACAAGGGAGACACAACCCAAGGCTCCCTTCACTCCATCCTTCCACAAGCAACGGGATACCCGGACAAGGAATGACTTAAGAGATCCCTCAGGATGAGCAAAGCCCTCCGTGTTCATAGTTGGATTGGTGACTTGCTGTGCTTGCGGGGGAAGCCGGTGCTCATTTCCAGGAATGATCCAGAAAAACAGTGTCCTGCCTTTTTCAGCTGCACCCTGAAGGAAAGGCAGATGCTACACCAGCGAGGCCCAGAAAGGTCTCCTTCGAGCCAAAACATAAATGTGTTTGTAGATGCCTTTTTTGCACGGGGCAGGAGTCCTTTCATGAAGCATTTTGGAGAAGATGGGCTCACAGAGGTGTAGCAGTGCTCAACTTCAGGAGCTGTCACTCGCAAAATAAATGATGGGAATGACACTGTAGGTGGAAGCACATTTCAGATGAGACCAGGTCTGTTCTGGTAGACGTGGAGAATCTAATTCTACTCTGATATAAGAGCATTTAACATGGTTTCCTGACGAAAAAAAAAAGGGCTTATGTCATCACTCTGTGCCTGAGAGCATGGAAGTTTTCACCACCTGATGAACTCATTCATGACAGAATCATAGAATGGTTTGGGTTCGAAGGGACCTTAAACACTCCTTAAACACTTTCCAATCTCCTGCCATAGGCAGGGACACCTTCCACTATCCCAGGTTGCTCCAAGCCCCATCCAGCCTGGCCTTGGACACTTCCAGGGATCCAGGGGCAGCCACAGCTTCTCTGGGCAACCTGGGACAGGGCCTCCCCACCCTCACAGGGAACAATTTCTTCCTAAGATCTAATTTAACCCTTCCCTCTGGCAGTTTAAAAACATTTCCCCTTGTCCCATCACTCCATGTCCTTGTCCCCAGTCCCTCTCCAGCTCTCCTGGAGCCCCTTTAGGCCCTGCCAGGGGCTCTCAGCTCTCCCTGGAGCCTTCTCTTCTCCAGGGGAACCCCCCAGCTCTCCCAGCCTGGCTCCAGAGCAGAGGGGCTCCAGCCCTGGCAGCATCTCCAGGGCCTCCTCTGGACTCTCTCCAGCAGCTCCACGTCCTTGTGCTGTTGTTCCCAGGGCTGGAGACAGCTCTGCAGGGGGTGGTTTTACCTCAGTGGGGCAGAGGGAGAGATTCCCCTCTCTTGACCTGCTGGTCACCCTGTTTTTGGTGCAACCCACCATCAACTTCAATCACATTTGAGAAAGTGCTAAAAGTCCTCAATATATCAACTTCCCATAAAAATGGAGAGACGAGTAAAGGAGTTGAAACTTTTATACCCTCCCTCACAGAAGGAAGGTTGCAGAGCAAGCTCAGCCCCTGGTTAGACATCAGAAAATACTTACTAAAAATCTACCACAAGACACGATCCCAGAAAAAAACCAACTTCTTTAGTGTGGTTTTACACAGGGGGACCTGATAGGAAAGGTGATTTGAAAGTAGGAGGCTGAAAGATAGAACATTTAATTACTTTGATTGTCAGGGCAGTTCCTTGTCTCTCTAGAAATTTTCTGAGTTGTGGTGGAAGTGGCAAAATTGACAAGGAAAAAGGAATGCCAATTGCTTTCAAATAATTATTTATGGCCCAGAGCATCAGATCAACCTGGAACAAGAGCAGTTGGGATGAACTGTTCCATCTGCCACATGTCCCCCATTGAACCTGATTCACGGGAACCATACATTGATTAAAAACACCAGCAAGGACATGGATGGAGTCTCAAAAGCTCTGGTTGGATTTATTGGACATCATCCAAACAAGAGGCACCACAGGATGTTTCCATGAAATGGGCTCATGCCAAATTAGCATAAATTCATTAAATTATAGGGAATGGGTGGATGGATGGATGGATGGATGGATGGATGGATGGATGGATGGATGGATGGATGGATGGGTGGATGGGTCTTCCAGCCCACCTCCCTTTCTCAGGGAAAGACCACTTGGCCCCAAACCACTCCTGAGCCATTTCAAGGCTATTCTTAAAGCACTGAAGTGAGGGGAAATCCATTGCTTTTCCCAGACAAATTTTGCTTTTGCTTCAGCAGCCCTCAAATGTGATTTCTGCTTCTGTTTTTCCCACTCAGAGTGTCTGCAATAACACCAGGGCTGTGCTGAAGCCTTCCAGAGTGTCATTCCTAGGGCATGACAGCAGGGATTCTATGGTGTACCCAGCACAGGGACACGTGGGGGTGTGCATCCCACTGGGATAGCACTGGAGGAACAGTCCAGGCACAGGGCACCTGGCTGGGAGTCACCTGCAGTGATTGTGTCTGTCTAGAGAAACACTGAGGAAAAAGCAACTGGGAGCTGGGCTTCTCTCCAGGGAAAACACGTTGACGTCCTGCAGAAGGGCACAGGAGAGAATTACAAGCAGGCCCATGGATAACAAGCCTGTGAGTAAGTTAAGTAGCTAAAGCATCAGGCAGTGTTGATTCCCTCCATGTGGCCCCAGTGCAGAAGCCACCAGAGTGCAGAACAGCAGGGAGACAGCCTATGTTTGTTTGGAAATAGCCAGACAAAAACAACTATTTGGAGCCCAGCTGAGTGTGTGGGGTTCCTTTCCTGCCCATTACCTGTGTGGAAGGCCAGAGATGCATGGAGGGGCTCAGTGCAGTTATTGCTGCTATAAGGGATGCCTCATTCTGGACCTCAGATAATTATTTGGGCACCCAGATTTGGACATCTGCTTTGCCTCTGCCTGGCCAAAGGAATGCAGTGATTGGAATTAGGACCCAAATCTCCCACGACCTGCGTGTGGGATTACTCTGCTTCCAGTCTATCCACTGCACCACCAAACAAAACTATTTAAAGCCAAATGTCTTTTTATATGGCACAGCCTTGACGCATCTGGAGGCAGTTGCTGAAGGGATGTACCACAAACAGGAAAAAAATAGATCTTGAAAAACTTAAAACTACTGGGATTCAGTGGGCAAAATGTTATAAAATCTCTCAACAGGGGTTTTGGAACCAATACAAAAGTACACCACATAACCTTAAAATCATCTGTGTCAAGCTGGGTCTGATGGTTTTATTATATCTGATGAAACTTCATCCTGAATATTCTGAGAAGGAGTTTTTAATTAGTCTGATTTATCCTCGTTAATTTGTATTTGGGTAAATATTTGCTTGTTAGTCCTTAAATCTGGTTAACATGATGTAACAAAAAATGAGCAAAAGAGTGGGCTGTTCTTTTGTATGGTCATGCAAGGTGGTTGGCTGATCTCTTATTTCCAACTTGCTTTTAATTGGTTTTGCTACAAAAAAACCTCCAGCATGAATTAGGTATGTCACGTTAGCAAGTAACAGTGTCAAGGCTTCATGATCCCTGTAGGGTTTTAATTACAAGTGCTCACTTTTGTGATTACATGGAGCATTTTTGCCCAAGGCACTTCAGAAAATGAGTGTATTTCCTTGGGAGAGCAACCTAAATTATCTTCTGATTGATCAGTCAGGAGTTTTCTTTGCTGTGATTACTGTGCTCTATTGTAGGTAGAACATTTCTGAGGAGTTGTCAAGGAGTTTACTGAGGAAAGGCTTTCAAGAGCAATGACCTGATGGTGTTTGATGGGCATTTCTGCTGCCCTGCAGTCTCCTGTGGTGCTCATTTTGTAGAATCACCAAAGAATCATGGAATGGTTTGAGTTGGAAGGGACCTCAAAGACCACCTTGTTCCATCCCCTGCCCTGGGCAGGGACACCTTCAATTATCACAGGTTGCTCCAAGCCCCGTCCAACCTGGCCTTGGACACTTCCAGGGATCCAGGGGCAGCCACAGCTCCTCTGGGCAACCTGTGCCAGGGCCTCTCTACCCTCACAGGGAAGAATTTCCTCTTAATATCTAATTTAACCTCCCCTCTTTCAGATGGTGCCTCACAGGTCATACCAACCTCCAGAGAAGCAGTAACAGGAAAGCAACTGAACTGCACCTCTCAGAAGAATGTAATTGTCATTGGCAACAGAAAGTATTTCAGGGTTTGGTTGGTTGGTGTTTGGGCAAAAGAAGGCTGTAAAGAGTTTCTATCATGAAATGTGTGTGGTGAAAAATCCAGTTTTCCAGTTAATAGGTGTTTAGACTTTTTTACCAACCCAAATTGTTCCATCTCCTTATCCTCTTTACACACAAAATTTCCAAGTCCTCTGAAGGTGTCTAAGCAGGAGATTTATTTCCATCATTCATTACGGGATAACTTGACCCTTGTTGTGTTGAGTTGGTTCTGTGGTTCTACTGAATCAGCTTTGTTCTCTGACTAGGATGATGTTTAGGAAACAATTCTTCATGGAAAGGGTTATCAAGCACTGAAACAGGTTTCCCATGGAGTCACCATCACTGGAGGGGTTTAAAAGCCACGTGGATGTGGCACTTGGGGACGTGGCTCAATGGTGACCTTGGCAGTGCTGGGGGAACAGTTGGACTTGATGATCTTGGAGGTCTTTTACAGGATTCCTTGATTCTGTGATTCCATGATTCTGCTTCTGCCTGCCCTGCTTTCTCAGATTCGGTGCTGCATGAAAGTGTCCCATGGAGGCAGAAGGGTGTACTTCTCCCTGCACCATTATTTACGGGTGAGATTAGCCCAAGGAAGGATTTACTGGAGTGGCTGGAAAAGGATATGGGTTTTTTAACTGCTCCTAATGAATAGCCTTTCTCTGAGAGGGCTCGTAGCTGATGCACTTGGAGCCAAGCCCGAGAACCACCAGGTCTGGTGGCAGAAAACCAACTGCCAGCTCGATCAAGAGAGGGCATTTCCTGCTCCTGGGAAGTTTCCAGCCTGAGGGAATTCACAACTCAGTCATTAAGGCCCCTGAAATGCAACTTTTATTTTTACTCCCTTCAGTAGCTGGGGAAAAAAAAAAAAAAAATTAAAAAAAGCCATTTACAAGGGATTCCTGCTGGGAGAAATCCCTGCCCCAGACAAGTCCAAACTGCCTTTCCTGTTGCTCGCAGTGGGTTGTCACATTGATGACATTCAGCTAAGGAAGATCAGCAGGATATAAGGAATACAGGACTGGCTCCAGCCAGCTCTCCCCAACACAAATCTGCCTGAGAAATGTGCCTGGATCTGTAGGAACATGAGGTTTTCGATGCCACGTGGGTTCAGGACCTGGAATCAGGCCTTCCCCTCTTGTGTTCAGGAGTTTGTTTATTTATCACGTTTAATGGGATCTGTACTTCCCCCAGTGAGTCAAAGGCTGGAACAAGTCACAAGGGTTAAAGAACTCCTGGCTGCATTCCCCTGCAAGGCTGTTGCAAGTGGATGCAGAAGCCCAATAGCCAGACTGCAAAAGTGGTCCATGATGGGGAAAAAAATCCCAAAAAATAAGGGAGCCGAAGAGATCTCCAATTAAAGGATCAATTATGGAAACACTGAGCAGGAAACAGCCCCCTCTACAAAAGAATCCTGCCCCAGACTCTGCTGGAAGGGCTGTGCCATAGTTGACTCCAGGAGACATGGACAAGACCTTTGTGAAAGCATTTAGGTAGGGAAAAGATATAAAATAAGCTTGTTTATCCTAAGCATAAAACTGATGATTTGTAGCATAGAGACAGTGAGGAATGGGAATATCTTCATGGCACGATGCTCTTTTCTTGTGGCAATGGGGCAAGAGGAGGTGAGGGCAACTTGACCAGGAAAGGGACAGGAACCTCCGTCTCATCCCTGTCAGTTTTCCAGCTGTAAAGTTCCTCAGACCAGCTTCACAAATCACTGAGGAACAGCCCATGGGTAATCACAGGGGTCATGGAGGGCAGTGATCCCAAAGTTCAGGGACTCAGACCCACTTTTGATCCCCCAGGTCACCAGATGAAGCTGGCAGTGGTGTTATTTCTTGCCCTCTCACCCGAGTCCCATGCAGGGCACCTGACACCCCTGTATTCCCACCCCAGATGTGTTCTCAGAAATGCAATTTGGAAGGGAATGGGGCACACACGCACATGACACAGCAGTGGAGGCACCACCAGCTGCTCATGTCCTGGTTTGAGTGCAGAGAGCAGGGGATTTGGGTTCAGAGGAGACTCCAGCTCTTGAATCTCAGCCTTTGAAGCCAAGTTCTTGCAGAGACACTTGTCAAAGGTCACCAGAAAGGTTTTTCAACCACAGGCTGTTTCAGTTCCCAGGGTCCCTTCCATAGGAATTATCTGGAAAGCTGTGAGGATGTGCAGTGTGATGTTCCAGCTGGCATCCAGCCATGGGCTTGTGGGGATTTGGGGAAACAAAACAGAGTGACTTCACATTACAGGGTTTGCTTTTTGTGTATTCCTCACTCAGAGAAGAGCATAGAATTGTAGACTCATGGAATCATGGAATGGTTTGGGTGGGAAGGGACCTTAAATACCATCTCATTCCACCCCCTGTCATGGGCAGGGACACCTTCCACTATCTCAGGTTGCTCTAAGCCTCGTCCAACCTGGCCTTGAACACTTCCAGGGATGGAGCAGCCACAGTTCCTCTGGACAACCTGTGCCAGTGTCTCTCAACCTTCCCAGTAAGGAGGTAGAAGAAGAAGGAGCAAAGCACAGAGTTTTGCAAGTATTGCATCTCTCCCTTCCTTCTGCCTTGCAAGAGCCGAATTGTTTGGGATTAAATCATGAGGTGCTTCCCTTCCAGTGACACCACACAGTTACAGCTCTTCAGGGCTCTCTGCAGATGGACCTACCCAAGATCCTTAATGATGCACAAGCCCATCAGTCATGTGCTTCAGCCTCTTTTGTGTCAGGGGATGTACAAACAGGAGTGTTACTTCTAGCCTGGAGGAGCTCAAAGTAGTGGATCCAGATGGATGTGGGAGGCAGGAGAGCACCCAGTGGTACCTGTGTTCAGGCACACTGCAGTTTTGCCAGCATTTGGGCAAAGGAGTGGGGAATAGTGGTGCAGGTATTGGCAGGTAGCTTCTGGGAATGTCCCTGAGGAGAAGGGACCATTTTTCATTGCATCTGATCACCTCCTTGGCCACCACCCTCCCTCCCTGGGTCCCCTTTCCTGAATATCCCCTTACCAGTGCTTCCTTTCTCATCCATGGCTCTGATAAACAAGGAATGTAATTATTTCTGGTGTGCAGGTAAACAAAGAAATCAGGACCAGACTTACAGGTGAAGATTTCTGTGTGTAGTTGTCTGTCTGTGGGTAGGTGGATGTCTCAGCTCCCATTACAGACCATGCCTGCAGAGCTTGATTGCTATCCAGGTTTGGATTGCAATTTACTTCCCTAAAACATGCCCAAGATCCCCTAAGGTAGGTGAAGCAACCACATGAGGTTTTTGATTGCAAGACACAACCTCGGGGAGCTCTGTGCTCTCCTATGGGGACATCCAGAGACCAGGAGGGACATCCCAGGGCATTTATCTCCAGTGGTACGAGACATGTAGGCAGCCAGAGTGTCTTCTTTAAGATGACTTGAATTGCACCCTGGATTGCTTTCCCAAGAAATTAAAAAGAAAACCAGACACCCCTTGGGTAAGATACATCTGGTAACACACCCACACAAGCATTTCTTTCTCCATCCCATAAACTGGAGTGTAGGATGTGCCCTGAAGCTTGATACCTTGTCATGTCAATACCTTTCCCTCAGATGCACCTTCCCACAGGCCCATTCTGAAGCTGTGTCCTGAAAGTGAAAATAAATGGGTCACTACAACCTTCTCAGATGGCCTGTGAGGAATCAGTCTGGCTTCCCTGATGTCGCTGCCAAGCATTAAAGGGCACACCTAATGCTTCAGGGCAGGAATAGTAAGAAATATATATAAAAGTCTTTGAAGGAAGGGCTTAATCTTTGCTGCTGGACAGAGATGGAGAAGAAAAGTCATCTGAGGGACTTCAATCGTCTGTTTCTTTGGTAGTCTCCATCACTTGGCCTGTATATCCGGACAACTTGGACTCCACTGACTTTAAAAATAGATGGAAAACATGGAATATCAGTGGTGGGTTTGGCCTCTCCGTTTAGGACATGTAGTGACAGGAAGGTGTTGGGTTAGGTGGTGGTGCACACAAAGCTTCTCCCATCACAGCTTTAGGTCTTTGCTCACCTGCCAATGCTGAGACATGAGAACCAGCTCAGAAATACACAGCATACAAGGCCAGGTTAGGCAGGGCTTGGAGCAACCTGGTCTAGTGGAAGGTGTCCCTGCCCGTGGCAGAGGGTTGGAACTCGATGTTCTCTAATATTCTTTTCAACCCAAACTCTTCTATATGACACACATGATGCTCAGCCTCTTCCTGGGATTCATTAGCATCCCTTAAGGACCCCAGCAGGCGGTGTGGCTACTGCTCTCCTACAGGAAGGATCCATGAACTTCCCCCAAAGGTCAGGGGAATGAGGACGTGGGCGGTTTCATTTTCCTGCTGCGACGACAGGGCAAGGGAAAGTATTTACATTGAAAACAGAACTTTCCCAGTGTCTGTGGCTGTTTGAGTCAAAGGCAGTGAGGGAAGGGGGCTGAGTTGAGAGTGTTTACATTGAATGGGGCCATCAGCCTGTCAGGATGTATTCCACACGTTCTGGAAAAGGTTTGTTCCTTCTCCCTGTGTACTCTCACTGCAAACCCAGCAGCCCGCACTCAAAGAAACCACAGGTGATTAAATTAACATTAGCCTAACATATGGAACAAAAATAATTTGCTCCAAACCCAAACATTTACTGCTCAAAGCAGAGCTGGGTGGCTCACAGCAGAATTCAGATAAGAGAATTGGAGAGCAACATTGCAGAAATGTGATCGTGTCTGCCATCCCACCACATGCACTGGCAATCCCTCAAGTGCCTTCTTCCTTCCTAACTCTTCATCTTCTTCTTCCTCTTCCTGTTTCTCCTCCTATCTGTACCCCTCTGTGGCTCTGGTGTGCAAATACCACAGGCAGCTGTCACCCCCTTGAGACAGGATTGACTTCCACTACAGATCCCAATGGATCAACCATGATCCCCTTCAAAATCACTTGAGCTTCATGTGTGTCCCAGTCCCTGAAACTCTGCTGCTGTGCCTTTGGAGAGGCCATTCTGGATCATTATTGCATCCAGTCCTTGGAAACTTTATTGTTTGCAGTGGGAACATATCAGTGTCTCATTGCAAATTAGTTTTGTGTCCATGCCATCTTCCTTAAGTAGTTATGTTTTTTCCTTGGCTTTCACCCTTCTGGCAAACAGCTGGTCAGGGGTCTTCTTCCCCTGTAGCCTCTTCTTGTTGCATTGAACAACCTAATGAATTCCCTTTTGCCTTTATCATCCATATTCCCCACCCTGGTCCATCTGGATTTACTCCCTTTTAGATCACTGGTGGTTTGGATGCTTCGGGAGACCAACCTTGTACTTTACACTCAAGTTCTTGAAGATACAAATGGGTGTCTGGGCAAGTATTGCTTTGTGGTAATAACCCTGATGTCCCTGGCAATAATATTTGTGGCAGATCACACTTCCTACCTGGAGAAGAGATGGAGAAGGTAACCACCTGGACTGCGTTGATGGATGTCCCCTGTGATTGCCATGGCACAAGCTGTGCAGGTTGTTGCTCTGGCTATTAAGTTGGCACTGGGTTTGGACTCTTCCAGCTCATGCCACAGAAATTTCCAAAGAAAAGTGTCTAAAAAAATAAATGGTTGCTGCCTGCCATGCCCAAATTCATGCTTAGGATTGTACCATTTTGTAAGCTCGTCTTTTTTGCTGCTGTTTTGTTGTGACTCTCCAAAGGACCCTCCTTCCAAAATCAGCTGGAAACATCTCCCCAGGTCACTGGACGGGTCCCACCTTGCAGTTTCGAGGTCCCCATCAGCCAGTGCTGGAATGTGGATTAAGAAATGCTGCTCCACTGCCAGATGTGAGTCATCTGCCTCTCGAATTTATGGTCACCATGGTGACCATGTCAAGCACCTCAGAAAATGATCTGGGAAAGTCCATTTTTCTTTCTCCCTGTTTATTTCTTGACACTTCCTCTCACCCTTCTCCAGCCCAGGACTGACTGCACTTCAAGTTCACAGGGGACCACAGAGACTTTATTTTATCCCATCTTTCAGGCACATGATGTGATTCTTGGGGTGTCCTGTGCAGGGCCAGGAGTTGGACTCCATAATCCTGATGGGTCCCTTCCAGCTCAACATATCTTATGATATCCAGTTCTACCACATGCATTTGGAAAAGGTGTCACAGCCCATGAAAAATCACTTTACTTGTGAAGAGAGAGACAGAGGGACTGAGCCAGCCATAGGTGATACCAGGACCTGCTTTCCTCTTTTCCCATCAAATAGTCCATCAGTAGAATCTTCAAGTGGACAGGCACTGGAAGTTAGCCTGGGCTGCACCTCTTCCATACAGGTGATCATGGATCATACCTCCACCTGCACTGAGGACTCAAGAAGGAGAAAACACCTTTGCATCAGTCACAGGAGCAAAGAATCTCAAGGTTAGAAGATTTCCTTGGATGAAAAATCCAGGAATCTCTTTTCTTAGCTACCCCTTAGTTTATGCTTAGCCTTGCTGTCCCATCCTTTCCCATCTCCAGTGCCAAAAATGTCCTCTGGGACCTTTGCAAGCACCTCCCAACCCTTCAGACAAGGGGCTCAGCTTTTTTCAGTCCTCCATTTCTTATACCAATGGACATCTCTGTCTCTTGGTGTTAGTAAAAATCCTCCTGAGGGATCTGTCAGGCACCCAGGCAATGGCTTGGGCATTTTTACTGTCTCTGCAAAGTAAGACACTGAATTGAGGTGTCTGCATTGGGATCACCACTGTTGTCACCCTGATACTTGTACAGGTCCTTGTATTCAGAGCTTGTTTCCTTTCTTCACAAGGTTGAGTCCTTCCTCCTTGAGGGGCTGTTGGTCTCCATCCCACTCTGAATGTCTCTTTTAACCAATTCTGGTGCTGGTGGGCTGGTCACTTGAGAAAGTTTCAGCAGCAACAGCAAGTTTTCCTTGGTTTCATCCTCTCCAAGGTTATCCTTGTTCCATGTTGCTCCATTTCATTCCTTACACAAAACAGAAACACTGTGGCAGGTTTTGACAGGTAAACTGGAGTTTTGGGTCCTGCAGACTTTGTCAGAAACCACCAAGGCTGACAAATCAGTCACAGTGCTAAGCTGTGCCTCTGTTACCCCAAATACTGGTAAGGAGTAAAAAACATCCCCCTAGACAGATGTTTCCATTAAATTTGGGAATGTCTGCAAAACCACACAGAAAAGGCCTACAAATGAAAAGCAAACTGAGCTGTTTATTGCCATTAGCAAACAGGAAAAAAAAAAACAACAACAAAACAGCAAAACGACAGCGAATGCAAAAATGTGATCATTTGGGAACAATCTATTATTTGTTATTCCTACTAATAAAATATATTTGGACTGCAGCTCCATCCAGGAGCATGCGTGTAGGAGCTGGAATTCCCATTACAACATGGTAATTCCTCACTCTAAAGACTTTATTGCTTTGGTTTTGTAAGCTTAACTGTGCAAAGTGTTGACCTCTGGGCACCATTTAGGTTGTGGAACTACCACAGGTGGTCCACAGCAGATGCACAGAAGAATATCAAACACTGGAATGTTTTCATTGAAAAGATGGGTAATGATGTTGTTGAATCACCCATGGGAGATCCAGAAGGCTGATAATGGTCCTTTATCAGCAGGTGTAGGATCAATGGAGGGAAGATTTGGGCCAACAAAAGGAAATTAAACTCTCTCTTACAAATTGACCCATAGTGTCCTATTTTCTCTTGAGTTTTGATTATATTTGGTTTGTAAACCAAAATATAAGCAAATTTTAATGCAAAGCACTTTGGGATGTGTTCCTCCCTACCCCAAAAGAAAAGTTTTGCTTAGAAAACTTTCAACATTGAAACTTTGCCTTTGTTTTCCAAATCCTTTCTTTCCCTGTCATCTGCTTTGGCCAAAATAATTTGGTGAGTTTGTCCCACATGAAAATTTGTGTTTGTCTCTTCGAATCTGTGAATGAAAGAGACAACCAATAAATTTTTGCCCTGCTATCATCAGATGAGGGTTTTTTCCTGGCAGGTTTCATGAGAATGGTGTCAGGAGAGATATCCTGGCATGGCTGGAAAGCTCTTGGGAATCTCTGTGTAAAAAGTGATTAAGGAGGCTGTATAATGAAGCAGACTTTTGTTATTGCTATGAACAGCTACAATATTTCTTGGTTGTACCAATTTTTTGGATTTGCAGAACAAGTCCCAGGCTGAAATCCACCACTGTTGCTCTGTATATCCCAAAAGCCATCTTAAGGAAGCAAGTGGCCTCTTTCAAAGGAAAAACATGGACTATTAGCAATGGCAGAGAGCAAGAAAGGATGTCACCAGCTCTTAAAAACTAATCACCCTTGAGCTGTCTCAAAATCCAGGGAGGAGAGGTCACTTTGACATTGTTGGTCTGCAAGTTGTCAGTGCACTTGGCCGTGGGAGCATCACTGAGGGTCAGGCACCAGGTTGGGCTCAGGGAAAAATTCTTCCCAGTGTTCCTTCAAAATCCCTCCCTGGGGCTCTGGGGTGGGTGGTATCACCCACCCCTCCTCATGTTGGCCACAGCTGGGACACCTGTGCCACAGGAGATGAGGAACAAGGGCAAGTTCATGACCATGGAGGTTCCCAGGTCGAGGACCAAGGGAGTTCTGATAGTCTGCAGGGCCAGCCCATAAACTGGACTGTCCCTCTCTCTCAGTGGGAGCATCCAGGGATTTCTCAGTGCCAGGACATCAAAGAGGAGATTGTAACCAGCTGTATCATGGTTGTAATTGATAGCAGACCTCTTCATTCCACAGGGAAGTCTGTGAGGGAACACGGCCAAGGGAGGTCGAAAGGAATGAACAAAGGATCATGGATTTTCCAGAGTGTGAGGAGGGCAGAGACCACCTTCACCCCAGGGTCTCCTCCAGGAAGCAATCTCCTAGCTGGTCCAACCCCTCCTCCTTCCCTGAGGACAGAGTCCATCAGTGGGCTCTGGACTGATTTGTCACCCACCACCCAGGGGAATATCTTATGTCACTCAGCTTCGTCTTGTTTAACTGGCCCAGTGCGAGGACAGGGCAGGATGTCAGAACAGGCTGGGGGATGAAGGGAGAGCAGCCCTTGGGGCCCTGGTAGAGGAACATCTGGTCACAACCCAGCAGTGTGTGTTCACAGCCTGGAAAGGCAGCAGCACCCTGGGCTCATCCCACGCTGTGGGCAGCGGGCAGAGGGAGGTGATTCTGCCCCTCCACCCTGCTCAGGTGAGACCCTCACCTGCAGTGCTGCCTCCAGCTCTGGGGCACCAGCACAAAAGAAACATGTGGAGCTGTTAGAGCACGTCCAGAGGAGGCCATGAAGATGCTCCAAAAACTGGAGCACCTCTGCTGTGGAAACAGGCTGGGAGAGTTGGGGCTGTTCAGCCTGGAGGAGAGGAGGCTTTGGGAGACCTTATTGCAGCCTTCCAGGACCAAATGGGGGATTTTAAGAAAGATGAAGAGAGGCACTTTTTTACCTGGCACTTTTTTACCAGGCCCCCTAGTGACAGGGCAGGGGGCAACAGTTTTAAACTAAGAGAGAAGAGAGTAGGTCGATTGGACTTAAGGATACATTTTTTTTACAGTGAGGGTGGGGAGGCCCTGGCACAGGTTGCCCAGAGAAGCTGTGGCTGTCCCATCCCTGGAAGTGTCCCAGGCCAGGTTGGACAGGGCTTGGAGTAACCTGGGATAGTGGAAGGTGTCCCTGCCCATGCAGAGGGTTGGAACTGGATGGTCTTGAAGGTCCCTTCCACCCCAAGCCATTCCATGATTCTGTGATGCTGTGTCACTCCAGTGGCTGGGAATCATCTGGAAACTGTGGCTTAGAAAAGCAGTCATGATCCCTTACTGTCTCCTCCAGAGGGTCAGTGTAGGATATTCTGCAACTCAGCAGAATTCCTCCTTGCTTTGATTTTGCAAAGAAGCAAAAGTTGCCTTTTTAGAGAGCTCAAATGGGAATTTTTCCCTCAGGGTAATCTGAAAATCAGCATCCATTTGTCAAGGCATGTTTTGATCTTCTCCAGCAACTGGAAGGACTTTCTTCCAACAGAAGGTGAAGTTGTCTGAGTATAGAAGCATTTTGTCCTCCATTCTTATCAGATATCAAAAGAGTAAGAGACTATTTCCCATAGCTTGCATCACTTCTGTACTTCCAAATCAGCAGCTGAACTTGCTGCCCCATCCAGCATAGCTGGAGATGGAAGTGTTGGAAGTGTTGGAAGTCAGGAGTGCAGGGCTGAAATGCCTGATGGCATCCACAGTTATGCAAAGCACAAACATGGTTGCGCAGACCTGCCTGTATTTGCATTTTCCAACCTGAAAAATGGCTATTCCAGATACAAAATTGACAGTTTCACTGCCTGCAGGTGATTGATGGCATCCTTTGCATCGAATTGCTGGGAAATAGTGCATTAGACATGTGAAGAGATGAGAGAAAAAAGAAAAGAAAATCATTAGGCAGAGGTTAAAGTGGGAATGGAGAAGAGATCCATCTGTGCAACCTCTCCCCTTCTCCTTCATTGATGCAGTTATGCCAGAAGGTCCTGTGCTCTCCAGTGTCAGTCCAGAGTCAGGAACAAATGGAAATCAGTCACGTTTGACCTTCCTGCTGTAATATTCGGGGCATGGACTCAGCCTCCTGCACACCTGCAAAGCACTTGCCGTTCTCCTGGGTGTGGTGGCCCAAATTAAGGGAAACATTTAAGCAGAAGCTGAATTTACGAGATTCCAGAGTATCTGGCCTGGATGTTGGCCAGCAAGGGAGGATTTCGTTGGGAAACGCCAGTTGGAAAACCAAGCGGAAATGTCCCAGGTTTAGCAGCTCCACTTCAATCACTACTCATGGCTCCAGGGCAGTCCATCCATGCCAAGTTTCCATGGTTTTCTTGCCATGGAACCATCAGAGTGAAACCTTGGCAGCTCTGTGCTAACCCGGGGTTGACTTCTGGATCCAACGCCAGTAACCTGGAAGCCCCGGAGCATCCTGGCTCCAGAAAGGATTTTCTCGTACTTCAGGGCTTCCCACTACAAGTATGTTAATTTGGGGAATGTTAAGACACTCCAGATTACCAGATTCATAAATTCCAAGGATTGCAGAGCTCCCATTGCCTGAATTCCTGTGTTGCTCTGTCCAAGGAGAGCTGGCCAAGGACTTTTCACCTTCTGTACCCTGTGGCTGGGGAAGCTTGAGAAAGGGGAGAGGGGAGACTGCAGATCCATCTAGGGGTGGTTGATGACTTGCATGGTTGTCTCCATGGATTAAGAAGTGAGTCCACATCATCTGGTAATTGTCAGGTTTCCAGGGATACATCCCTTTTAGACAACAGTGTGCACTGGAGGTTCTTAAAATTCATTTTTTTAAATTCATGGTTCCTCGGAAATTTTCATTAATTTTTTATTGCATTCTTTTCTCTCTCTTTTTTTTTTTTTTTGAAAGAAAACAAATATCAAACACCAAAATTTCCCACAAACCAGGCATCTAGATTTCCAGATAACTCTGTTTCTGAGTATGGATTGGCATGTTCTGCCAAACCCAGGTCCTAACAATTCCATCTTGTCACATTAAAATCACGGGGATTTGAGCCACTGGCTTTGTGCAATTGTAGATGATTGAGGATGGGAATTGTTTTAAGGGATGATCTTGTCCCTCCCTTGACTTCAGGTCAGAGAAAATAGATCTGGCATGTAAAATGAGCACACAGTGGAGTATTTCCATTACATGGGAATGTCTGGTTGTCCTGGTGTTATGAAACTGGTTCCAGTGTGCAAATCTGCTTTTGCTGCTTCGTGTAATTCAGGCAGAATCAGACTACAAGTCAGTTCTGTACAGATGTCACTGAGGACAAAACTCTTCCCCCCACAACAGCAGTGTAAGTATAAACTGTGTGATATAAATTCACCCTCAGTCCAATTCCTGATTGATAGCTTCAGCCTTTGCTGCCTCCTCTTTCCCAACAGCCCCATTGTACCAGTCTTGTACCTGACTTTCTTCATCCTAGAACTCCCCTACACACAACACACACATCCTCACCCTTCCCTGAAGCTGAGCTGATTGTTTTAGGATGTGAATTGTCTGAGAATATGGTTTTCTAGCAGATGCTTCCAAGCAGCTCAACTTTCAAAGGAGTACAGATTATCATATGTATAGGTTAAATGCATGAACCTAGGGTATATGTTATTCAGAAGTAATTATTTATCTCTAAAACTGATTAAATATAAAGCCTGGTTCGATTCTAATTTTTTGGTGCAGCTGAGTATTGTCACTTGTTAAAAACATAGTGTCATTCTTGGGATGCTGGAATTTTGCCATCCTCAACCATGACGTGTTTTGCTGTGCCTTGCTTGATTTAGTGACATAGAAAAAGCTCCAAATTTCTCACCAGACACTTGGAACCCAGTGGGAAAGAAGGGCACCAACACCAAGCACTGCTGCTTGCACAGAAAACCTGCTTGGTCCATGTTTTCAGTAGCGGTTGGAGCAGATACCTCCAGAGATACCCAAAGTCACTTATTCTGTGTCTCTTAAAGTCAGATCCAAGTGGAAAACCCTGTAAATCAGTAAAGCTGTAATCGATCCAGTTTGTTACACTTCATTATTCCACTCTCAGCCTTTTCTTCCAGCATGTTATGTCCATATCATTAGATAGTTGACTCCCACCTACATCCCAAAATTGCGGAGAAGTGTCTATACCAGTACATTAAATGCCTGGGAAGTCCCCAGCTGGTGAAACCAGCTGGAAGATGACAGCCTCCACCTCAGCTTTCAAAACAGGGTGGCTTGTGTGCAAGCCACCAGTTGGGAGTGGACCTTGGGAAGGTTCCTCTCCCACACCACGCCTTGTGCTGGTTGCACAGGCCAAAGTCATTCCTTTTTGCTTTCATGGAAGTGTTTGTTCCAGTGGGGGGGACTTTCAAAGGCAAGCTTCGAGCTGACAATGAATATGCAACAGGGGAAAACTGCCTTGGCAGTAATGCTCCAGAAGCTGGGAGCACGTGCCCAGGCATTTCCATGGGTGGTGGGTGCCTAAACTCTCATTCCCTGCATGGGACATCTTGCTGTTTTCGTTGAAGGTGTACTGGGAGTCCCAGTTAGATCCAATTTCCACTTCAGGAAGTGGCAGGTCCTGTGTCAGAGTTTCCAGCCCTGTGTGAAAGTTTTGGATGTCCTGTCTCATGCCAAGCAGCACAAGGCACTTCTGCATGGGCATTGGAATGGAGCCTTTCACTCACAAGCAGATAACTAAACGTAGGTGTCAATTTGTGACATGAATCCTGCCCTTGAATACCCCAATAGTCTGGGTCCCAGCTATTCTGGCTCATTGAAATCATCTCTCTCGTGCTTCTTCTCTGTCATTCAGTGGATTTCATCCTTTTTAAGTGTTTTGTTTCAGTCCAGCCATGAAGATGAACAAAGTCTAGTGTTGTGCAGATATTTTGTCTGCTCTCTGCATATCATTGCCTGTATTTATTCCAACAACTCCACCTTCAAGTGAGCCTTGACTTCACATGTGTTCCAAGGTCTCTTGCTTCTCCTGTTCTTTGCCATAAGAGGTAACTGGGATCCATGGAGCCTATCCTTGTTTTAAATGGATGTGCCATTATCAAGGAAGGACTCTGAGCTGACATTCCTATTTCTTTACCAAAGCAGAGCTCAGAAATTGCAGTCTTTTCATTTCTCCATGTTTTCTCCTATGGATGGAAAAGGACACATCTGCTGAACAGTTTGCAGCTTTGCTTTCCAGAAGAGAGTTTACTTGGATCCAGGATCAGTCCAGGCTCAACTCCAAGCCCGGCAAGGAGTTCCTCCTTTTCTGCTCAGACATGGATTTCTGCTCAGACATGGATTTAATGGTATTAGGCAGGATGTTAATGGTTTATAGCTACTTTTAAGAGGTATTAAAGAAGTTATCAGACCAGGGCAAACACAACTGAGCTAACCTGAGCTTTCAAGCTTGGATAAGAGCAGGAAAAAAAATAAACCTGGAAAAACTCATCCCTAGAAATCAGTCATTGGGCAGCCACATGGCTGTGTGCAGTTTGGAACTAAATAAGCCCTACTGCCATGGAAAATTTATCTGTGGAGTGGAGTGATTTGGGCCTTCCAAGTGTAACAGGAGGATGCAAAACCACTCAGGGGTGGTAGGGAAAGCATGACCTCCAGATATCCAAGGATAAAGGGAGAAGTTTGCAGCTTCATGTGCTCCCTGTGGTTTGGCCCCCATGTGCAGGAACAGCAGCCCAGACACCTTTTTCTTCACCCCAACACACACAGAGGCACATCCAGATTTGAAGAGCTTGGTTCAGTTAGAAAAGCAAGGGGTTATTTTAACACCAAAAGAGTTGTCTGGCTGCAAACAGTAATTGCTGCCCCATTTCCTGCTACCTCGGGTCATGGCCTCTGAAATTCAAACAAGAGCATCCCAGTGATTCTGTGAGGCCTGATGCATAACTGGGAGGCAGCATCCATTTGCATGTACATATGGGAGAGCTGGGATCAGAGGATTAATCTGCTTTCCTCTGGAGACAAGTGCCAGGAGGTCACTCTGTGTGTCATCAGACTTATCCCAACAGAGAGCTCAGCATCCAAGGTACACTGGGAATAAATTACACTGATTAAGACACTCCCCAGCAGGGGTGGCTTGGAGGCAGTGGGGATACATGGCCAGGCCAGTCTCTGCAAAGCCTCTCAGAGCTGCCACTGCCTCCTCAGCTTAACAGTCTGCGTGTGATTTTTCACAGCTTCATGTATCCCCTTTCCAGCCATCCAGGATGAATCCAGCACTGCAGCTCCAGCTGGAGAGCTGGCACTTAGGAATATGTGTTTGTTGGCCTGCAGCGTTTTTCAAGATATTTGCTGAAAAAGAGCCATCTCTTTTGTCTCATAGTCTTCTACTGACGTGCACAAGGACATCAGTCTCAGGTTCCAGGCACTGCTCTTCCACACTCACACTCAGGCTTTCAGCCTCTCTCTTTTATATCCCATAAAGTGTCCTGGCCAGTTCACCAGATTTTTTTTTTATATATTTTATTAATATTCATTTTATTTTAGAAAGTGGACCAGCTCTTGCTCCCCAGTCTGACTGAGGAGAGCAGTCAGGTTCTGAAAGGATCATCCCTCAAGGGTTTCCCTCAGCACCTTGCAGGGAGAGGTCCAGGTGACATTCATCCCAACCAAGTCACAGAGGAGAGCAGCCCATCCCCTCTGGGCCAGCAGAAGGGAAGGGAACCCCTCAAGGACAGAAACAAGGTGGTGATCACTGAAATCACACCTGCAGGTGGGATAAAATAATATCCCAGATGCTTCTGTGCTACGGTCATGGGATTTGAGAACTTCTTTATGAGAAAGCCCATGTCAGGGTATCTGACACCCGGAGTCAAAGGATTTGGCTGAAGGTGAAAAAGGCCACAGTGACAATGTCCCTTTGCATGGATCTACATGTCTAGGCATGGAAGGGTCATGGTCTGTCACCCTGAGAGACATTTGAGGGCAGTTTCCTTGCTTTCTCTCTGGCTTATATTCACGGGGCTGAGATAACCTCCTTGAGGGAAAACAGGAAAGCTGAGCAAAAAGGAAATAAGGTGGAAACACCTTAGGGAGAGGAACCTTCTGGAGGGAATGGAGAAACAAGGGAGTCACCTACCCACCAGCAGGAGAAGGAGCAATGCCAGGTGATGGGAGCTCTGGGATGAAAAACCTCCCAGATCCTTGTGCTGATAATTATGGGACTCCGGTGCCACTGAGCAATCAGCAGAGTTTGCCAAGTGCTTGCAGGCAGGGCTGCCCTGGGATTGATTTTCCTCATTTGGGCATGGCCAGGGACAAGTGTGTGTCCTTTGGCACCTGTCCCTGCGAGAGTGAGGCATCACCACAGGGATGAAAGGACAGAAGAGAGGCACTGGCAGCAGATGCCATTTGCTTGGCTGACAGGGAACAGGGAATATTTTGATGAGGATCTTCAGAAAGTCTTCCCAGAAGAAAGCATGAGGTGTTAGAAGGAGAAGGGAGATATTTATTTATAATAAGCCATTTTAGTTTTTTGAGGGTTTTTACTTCTCTTGATCTTGGTTATACATATTGTGCTGGACTGACAGGGAAAGCTCATAGATCAGGAAAAAGGCATGTTGTTAGAATAGGTCAGGAAAAAGGCATGTTATTAGAATAGGTCTTTTTCATGGGGTCGTGCATCAAAACATCTGCTGTTACAGCTCCCTTAGGGGTCCTTAGAACCACTCCCAGGTGGGCTGTGTGCCCCACAAATACAAGGCAGTATTAGCAGTTAGACACCAAACAGCACAAGGACACCCCAGGCTGCCCCCACCAGCTGTGCCCAGAGCTGCAAAGCAGCTTTAGCATGTCATAGGATCATCATAGAATGGTTTGGGTGGGAAGGGACCTTAAAGATCATCTAGTTCCAACCCCCTGACATGGGCAGGGACACCTTCCACTAGCCCAGGTTGCTTCAAGCCCCATCCAGCCTGGCCTTGTACACTTCCAGGGATCCAGGGGCAGCCACAGCTTCTCTGGACGACCTGTGCCTGTGACTCAGCACCCTCACAGGGAAGAATTCTTTCCTGCTATCTAATCTACCCTCAATGTCACGGACTGATTTCCTCAGCAGCACAAAAAAAAATGCAGCTTTAATGCTGCTGGGACCTGAATGACTCTTCACAGCTGGCTCAGGGCTCTGCTCACGGCATCCACATGGTCCTTGAAGACCTTGGCATCTGTGTCAGCTTGCTTTGAGAGTCAGGGCCCAGGAAACCCTCTGTGGTGCTTATTTCTTTCCAGCTTTGTTTGCTCTGGGTAATTACTGACGCACCGAAGGATATTAGCTCTGCGTGTGAGGGTGCAGAGAGACTGAGCGCTCTCAAATATCAACACTGTAGTTCACTGTAATTAATTAAGTGTTGACATGATCCCCAACAAGCAAAACCTTCATTATTCTCAAATTAAACCCCTTGACACAGATGTTTGAATCATTGTCAGTCCCTCTAATTGCGATCAAATGCATAGAAATGTAGACACACTTGTGTCGAACGCGGGGAAAGAACTTACAGCAGGGAATAAAGGTCACTGCCATTCCTAATTAAAGCAGTTTCTGGAGCAGGCAAAATGATTTTTAAATAGTTCTGACCCTTATCGTGTTTTAAGACCCAGGATAATTTTTACAGTTCTTCTGTATTCAAGACCTACTGCATTTTGGAGAGGAGTTTGCAAGCCCAGAAGGGACTTCTCCAAGGATCCACTGTGATTTACAGACACCTGCAACCCCAAGTGCCTCCTTAAGGATTTCTTGAACTCCCCCATTACTCAAAACCAGTTTTTTTTCTTTGAGAGACACTCAGCATTAACTCAGCACTGCAAATAATGGAGAGCCCGTGCTTCTAGTTATGCTTTTCTCAGTTGTTTTATGTCCTTGCTATCACAGATGACTGCTTTCTTTCCAGAGTAAATTTATGCCACTATAACTTCAAGCCTTTAAATTTTCCCCCATTCTTGGCTAGATTAAAGATGTGTTTGCTGTCAGAAACAGCTTCCCCTGTATTTCACTACAATGCATGAGCAAATTGCTTCATTCTCTCCTGGATAATGCAAATAGATCAAGATCCTTTAATCTCATGTCTAAGTTGATTCTTCCAGACCTTCATGTTGTCTTGCAGAGCTCCTTAGAGCATTTTCTGTCTCCTTGACTTCTTTTCTGCACTGTGGGCACTCAAAAAGGACATGATTTTCCACATGAGCAACCTACATTTTTCAGTCTTCTTGGTCTGGTTCATCTGTTCCCATTCTTGGCTTTTTTATGATCTGAGCATGAGTTATTATTGTTAATTTTCTATGACACGTTGCTCCTAGGTGGATTATACATGTCTTTTTGCCAACAGCCTTGAGAGTCATTCAGTGAGGAAGGTGACTGTAAGAGCAAGTCATCAACTTGTTCCTGGAAGGAAAAATATTCCTCCAAGGAACCATTTCACCACAATATTCCCACGTGCTACTGTTCAGGGTGAGCACAAAAATACTGATCCAGAACTGACATTACTGCCAATATATGCAATACTGGGATTGATACTGGTGACCCTCGTGTTCAGAAGATATTGTCATGCTTAATGCCCATGACTTTAACGAGAGTTCAGTGTGTAACTACCTTTAAAATCTGTGCCATGACCTTTATGTCAGGGATCATGACATGACTTAGCTTCACCCAGTAGTAGAAGATAATTGTCTTTAATTACAAGCAAGTTGATGGTATTGAAGAAGCATATCATTGGTGTTTTATGAGACAGATGGTTTGAGTTGCCAGGGAAGTTTGCTCTTTTGAATATCTGGAGGCAATTTGTAGGGGATCTGCATTGAAGGCAAGCTCAGTCCTGCCTCACAGCAAGTGTGGAGCTTCCTTACCCAGCCATAAATTCATTGCACAGAGATAAGACTGAACAACTCTGCTTGAAGACCTGCTGACCAAGACATCCTGGGAACTCCCTACGAGCCCCTCGTTGGACCCCCAGACTGTCTCCCTTTGACAGCACTGCTGATGGAAGGGCACAGGCAAACCAAGTTATATATGGAATGTTTTTTTGTCCCCCCGACATGAGAAGCCATCAAAGTGCCCTAAGAGGGAGGTGGCAAATCAGAAACTACTTGGTGATGACGGAAGAAGAGAAGACAATAATTTCCTGGGATGATTCTTTTCTTGATAGGGGCTGTCCACAAAAGCAGCAGTTTCCCAAGGAGGAGGGGAAAGTCCTCTTAAGGTCACTTCCCTGCAGTGAGAACTAAATATGCAAAATTAGCATATCCAAAAGCTAATTAAGAGTGAAGCCCATATCAAGGCAGGGAGTGCACTCCACATCCCATGTATATTAGTTCTGAGCAGTGAGTGAAGAGCACAGGAGGCAAAGAGACTTGTTTATCTCATGAAAAGGCGAAAGGCAGACAGATATCTCCTGGGAGGTACTCAGGTTGCCATCAAAATTGAATGCAAATCTTCATCTTTTCCCTTCAGGTTCGGAGATTAAAAAAGAACTAGAGGTAGGGCTGAGATGGAGCAGGAAGCATATCAGTGGAGAATGAGCCTCATCACCATAATGAGGCACTTTGAGACATTCATCTCTCCTCAGCAGAGACCTCATTGCCCTGTGCAGGCATTTAAACCAGGCAACACAGCATGGGTTTTGCATTCTCTCTCCTGAAATGTCTCCTTAGAACTCCACGTGGCTGTAAAGCTTAAACAAACCCACCATGATGTGGTGATTGCTCTGCTGCTACGTTTCTTGGTCCTTCCAGCATTGTCTTTGTGCTTGTCCCAGGCCCAGATGAGACAACCAGGCCTGGATAAGACAACCAGGCAGTCAGTTTTTGCCTCTTGTCTTGTTTTACTTTCTGTTCAGCCATGACATCCAGGTGGATTGCTCAGGTAACACAAAATGTTGGTAATCTGGGTTTTCTGGGTTTGTCATCCCTTCTCTCTGTCAGGTCCTGATATCATTGCACGTGATTAGGTTTGGTCACCCCGTCCTCATTAACAGATTCTTTTAGATTGGAGAAGACATCCAAGATCATCAGCTCCAACCTTTGACCAAAAGGGTCAAATTTTTAGCCATATGCTTCAAATTACCATAGCCAAACCCTCCCAAAGAGGCATCTCCATGCAGGTACATCCCTCAGCTCTGCTACCCACTGCACCATGTGCAGGCCAAAGCCATCACAGGGTCCCTGATAACAGCCTGGGTGCCCCTCAGGTGAAATCTGGTCCCTTGTCCTGTCCCTGTTTGCTGTACCCAAAGAGTCATGGCTCAAGTACATCACTACAGATAAGAGCAACCTGATCTAGTGGGTGGCATCCCTGCTCATGGCAGGGGGGTTGGAACTAGATGGTCTTTAATGTCCCTTCCAACCCAAACCATTCCATGATTCTATGACTCTATGTACTGCTACTCACATCAGACAGATGACATGACCCTCCCTGTGGACATGGTGGAAAGGACTGAGTAATAGGGATCCTGCACAGGCAACCAGTGCAGCATTAAACAGGGGTCCTCATCCCTTCAAGTTAAGGGCTTCAGGAACTGTTGGGAGTGATGAGGATGTTGTTATCTCACCACTCCTGTTATATTTTTGGAGCCCTCTTCCACTGACCCATTGTTTTCTGAGAGGGGGGGGAAAATGTCTCTTTTTGAAGTGCAGTGTTTTTAGAGCTTCATATCAGCTGAAAAGTGGCTGGGCCGAGACAGACCAACTCTCTGCTATCTCCCCTGAATATTTCCAGGTTGGGGGAGAAGACGGAAATACAATTTTTTATTTTTTTTTTTAAAAGTTTCCCTCCTTGATGCGGAAAAAAAAATATAAAGAAAGAGAAGGCGGCCGATGAGAAACTGTGGATTTTTCCATGCAAGCTGAAGCCAAAAGGGCTGTGCCTTGGAGCTGAGTGCGGAAACAGGGCAGGCGTTGGAGGATTTTCCCCTCTGAGCCTGAAAAGAAATCAGAAGTTGGCTGGCTGGTCTCGAATAGCCCCTCCTGAGCCTGTGAAACCGGTCACAGTTTTTCACCAGAGCTGAAAATATCAACCTCCCCCCATCCTTTCTCCCCCACCCTTTCCTCCGTGACGCCACAGCGCCCGTGTCCGGCGGTGCAGCTCTCTGGAGGATGCTGGTCAGGATCCCTCGGAGCCAGCAGGCCTGGGAGGGGGGCACAGGCTGCAGTGCCAGGCTCCATGGCCAGTGACGTGCTGTCTGCCCAGTCCTGAGATAAACAGAATGTCCTCAGGACTGGCACGGTGGAAATGTGCTGAGGAAGCTCCCACACTTCCCCCTGATAGTGTGCTTTCCAAACGCTGACATCCCGCCGCTGGAAGGTTCTCCAGGCTGGGAGCCACCAGAATTCCCAGCAATCAGCCACCAGTCAGTAAACCTTCCACTGTGGCATCTTTCCAGCTCAGTGGTGTCACCTGTGTTCGGGTCCTGGCAACACTCACCCTCCCAAGGTGAGTTCTGCTCACCCTGAGCTGTAAATTGAGGTCTGGGATCACGTTCTGGGTAAGGATTTTTTTTTTCTGAGTTGAGTTGGGCCCAATGAAAAATTGCCTTTTTCCTCTGTCCAGCTCAGATCTGGCCTTGCTGTACATGAAATGCCATGTGTTCCCAGCAGGATTCAGCCCTTCCAAGGCCTACCCTGCAGCCAGATCTGATCTACATATTTACGAGCTTGTAAACAGGACAGGGCGGGTGAGTTCACATTCTTAGAAAACCAAACGCAGAGAAAAGAACTTCTGAGTTGGAAAAACAAAGAGTAGTCTTGGGTTCGACCCAGCAAACACAGTGGTTTTTCCAAGACTTGGATGGTTTGCTTGAGAATCATTCCCCACCATTCCTTTTCTACAGGATTCCTCAAGCTTACTCCTTTACTTGGAAAAAAATGTGCATTTCCAATGTTTCTGACCAGAGTGGAAGAGGCAGCTTGATAGGAAAGAGACATTTAATCTTGGAGGTGAGTGGAAGCCAGGCTTCTGTTTGCAGCAGTCACTGAGGAACAGCAGTTCCTTGCAAAGGGAGGTTTAGGGAAGATGTTAAAGGAGTTGCACAGCATAAGGCAGTTGGAGGGCTCACCACAAAGTGCCACTGTCAACAAATGCAAGAAGTAATCTAGAACAGCAGTTCCCAAACTGTGGTTACCAGATCTTGATAGTCCATGAAGGCCTGGTAAATGGTTCATGGACAGCCAGAGTGTATGGGAGCCAAGCAGCAAAAAATTATGAGGATTAACAGTTTTCCATAGAATCACAAAATGGTTTGGATTGGAAGGGACCTTAAAAACCATCTAGTCCAATCCCCTGCCATGAGCAGGGACACCTTCCACTAGACCAGGTTCTTCCCTGTCCAACCTGTCCCTTGAACACTTCCAGGGATGGGACACCCAAAGCTTCTCTGGGTGACTGGTTCCAGAGCCTCACCACCCTCTGAGTGAAGAACTTCTTCCCAATAACTGATCTAAGTCTCTCCTCTTTTGGATCAAAAACATTTCCCCTTTGTCCTGTCACTATCTACCTGTGTAAAATCAATGCCTATGGCTGGATTTTTGCCCAGGAGACATCCTACTTATGGCTTACACCGGCTGAGACGGTGTTAGTCAGCTCACCCATAAATGCTCCCCTTCCCTCAGGGCTGATCACCCTGGCTGTGCTACCCAGAGATGTGCTTGAGGTGCCTCGTGCAGAGTAGGGACCCCCAGCCTCGGACACAGCACGGGATGCTCCCGTTTGGAGAATGGAGAACCACGGGAATGCTCCTCTCTGAGCAGCACGACAAGCTTAGCATTGCCCTGGAGGGAACCTAGCAACCCCACAAGGCCATTGTGCCCATTCACATCCTGAACCAGATGGAAATTTTCTTTTTAAAGGCTGCCCCAAGCGTGTTTCCTCTGTTGAGCCATCCAGGCAGGAGTCTCACTGTGGTCTCTCACATCAGCACATGGATTCCAGCCTCCTTTCTGCTCAGACAGCAACACAAGGGCTCTTGACATGTGAATTGGTTACCCTGACTTTTTCCTTCTCTCAGGAGACTATTTTTTTCTTCATTTGCATCTGGTAAATAAGGACCTTCCTGATGTCTCCCTTTGGATTTGTCATACTGGTCAATCCTTGCTTTTTTTTTTTTTTTCTTTTTTTCCTAGTTTTATTTATGTCCTTTTGCTGAGTCTCATGATTCTAAGATTTGTTTTCAAGTCTCCTTGGGGGCTGCAGCCAGGCTATTATTTGTGAATCATTAAGGAACAGGCAGTTGGATACACATTTATCTTTCCCGAGCATAGGAAACAATGCAAAAAAATATTACCTTTAAGGGAGCCCGTACTAAAAGTCAGATGTAAAAATCCTACATCTTTGTCTTCTCTTTAATTTTGTGACTAATTTCAAAGACCGTCTTCCTGCTGACCCTGCTCTATTCAGCACTGCCTGTGTCCTGAACCTGCTGCCCAGCCCTTCTTGGAGATCAACCAAGCAGCTAAAAAGGTTGTTCCAGGGCAGGGGAGTGTTGAGGTGAGTTAATGGACAGCTTGGTTTGAGGGCATGGACAGGACAATGTCTAACACCAAGCTTGGGGCCATCAGGCCCTCTGTGCAGCCTAGTGGAAGGTGTCCGTGCCCATAACAGGGATTTGATGGTCTTCAAGGTCCCTTCCAACCCAAACCATTCTGTGATTCTCTCATGAAAGCATTTCCTTACCCATTTAAAAGATTTATTACAGAGTGAGCTTGGTTTGCAGTATCCAAGCCTAGGTTTTGTTTCAAAATCTCTTTCCCTTTCCTCTGCCTAGTCCTGCCTGAGTAGAGTCCACAGAACTCCTGTTGAAAATCAAGAAGCGGGAAAAACTCATAGAATCACAGAACACCAGGTTGGAATGGACCTCAGGGATCGTCTGGTCCAACCTTTCCTGGCAAAAGCACAGTCCAGACAAGATGTTCCAGTACCCTGTCAAGCTGAATCCTAACAGTGCCAAACACTGGGGAATTCCACCACCTCCCTGGGGAGATCATTCCAGTGGCTGGTTGTTGTCATGGTGAAAAATTGTATGCAGTAGGAATATCCCCAGGGGTGAGTTGTACCCACTGCCCCTCATCTTTCCATGTGAAAAGGGAGTCACAACTTCTTTGTAGCTGCACGGTGCTACAGCCTCCCCTCAGCCTTCTTTTCTCAAGGCTCAGTAAACTCAGTTATCAGCCTTTCCTCACATGGCAGCTTCCCAGTGCTTGGATCATCTCTGTGGCCCCTTTCTGGACTCGCTCCAGCCTTTCCACATCTTTTTTTGCATAGTGGGGACCAAAACTGAACACAGTGTTCCAGGTGTGGCCTCAGCAGAGTGTGACTACGACTTCTTTCTCTCTGCTGGTGATGCCCATGTTGGTGCAGGTCTTCCTGCAGGGTGGACCTCGCTTCTGAAGCATCCACTTCCACACTCCTATGGGTAACATCAGGAAACTTCATCAGGATACACTTGATCCCAGCATCCAGGTGACTTATGAAGGCATTAAACAGCGTTGGGCCCAGTATGGATCCCACTGGTGGCAGGTTGCCAGTTTGGGAAGGAGCAGATTGCTGCCACTCCCTGACAGGGGGTGCCTTGTCAGCCATTTCCTCACCCACTGCACAGACCACTTGTCCAGACCATGGCACATCAGTTTCTCCAGCAGACTGTGGGAAACCATGTGGAAAGCCTTGGAGAAATCCAGGCAGACAATATGCACCTCTCACACCACTGTGTGCTGCTGGTACAGTTCCCCCTTGCAGACCATGGTATCAACCCCTTTGCAGCATCAGGCCAGAATTTCTTAGTTATTCCTCTGTTTTAAGCATGACTTTCTTCTTTAGAGATCTCTCATGAAAGATGGAAGGTTGTATATTCCATTCAGGGCAAGGAAGTTTTGTGCATGGGACATCCAGGTCCTTGGATGCAGAATGCAGTGAATGAAATGACCTTCTGGAAATTTGCTGCTGCTGCTGCTTTCAGCTGTGAGTCCCCAAATGATGGGTCAGTACCCTCCCAGGAAAGATGGCACATAATGGAATGGGGATTGTTCAGCCTGGAGAAGAGAAGGCTTTGGGGTGACCTAATTTTGGCCTTCCAGTACCTGAAGGGAGCCAACAAGGAAGATGGATAGAGACTATTTACAAGAGCCTGGAGTGACAGGACAAGGGGAAATGGCTTCAAACTGACAGGGAGTAGGTTTAGATTGGATATCAGGAAAATATCTTCCCTGTGAAGGTGGTGAGGCCCTGGCACAGGTTGCCCAGAGAAGCTATGGCTGCCCCTGGATCCCTGGAAGTGTCCAAGACCAGGTTGGACAGGGTTTGGAGCAACCTGGGATAGTGGCCCAGGGCGGGGGCTGGGACTGGATGATATTTAAGGTCCCTTCCAAAGCAAACCATTCTATGATTCTGTGATTGAACCTTCTTTGAGCCCCCTCACCTGTCCACAATTAAGTCACATCAGCACATTCGCAATGCTATCCAACAAATGACAAGTTTAGCTACACTTCGCTCAGGAATCAAACTAATTACTAGACATCAACTATGCTGTTAAAAAAATAAGAAAATAGGGGGAAAAAAGCCAGTTTATGGTCACAGCCCCCCAGAATGAGGGCTGTAGAGCAGACCAGAGCAGCCTAGGTACTTTATAGGATCTTGCCCAAAGCCTGTCTCGTGCCCCATGCAGTGCCCCCATGGTCCTACCACATAGTTACTCTCTTGTGGAGTTGTGAATCTCTGGGAGAGCTGGGGGTGTTGTGTGTGGGAGCCCACCAGAGTGGATCTGCAGTCTGAAGCAGATGATTTGCATTTCATGCCCTGTGATGTGGCACAGGGGCATATGGAGGTTGTTAAGGGTGCAGACCCTGCTGGGACAGCGCTGGGGGGGCTGCACATTCAAGTCTTCATGTTCTTTTGGGGGTGGTCTCTGGAGTGAAGTGTTCCCTGGACCACATTTATCTGGAGGGGTCTGGCTGGACCATGGTAAGCAAATAGCACTGTGTACAATCCAAGACTCGAAATTACCCGTGAGGTTTCTGTCAGGTAATAGAGCAGATGTGTCTGTGAGACTCTTCACTGTCACCCTGCACTGCTGAAAGTCCTGTCCTGCACAGGAAAGAAACTAATGCATGGGAAGCTTTGGCAGCTTCTCAGAGAGGATCAGACAACCAGATTCTCTAAGGGTCAAATCCATCAGGTATTCAGGTGTAACCTTGGATTGCCGTGATGTGGTTGCCCATGAACCAGGATCATCTGAAACATGATGTGATCCATCTGCCCAGGACAGGCTTAGGACGAGATGGATCACTCCATTCTCACCACAAGATTTATCATCTAAACCACTGAGCCCAAGGACCTGCTCAGATACCTAAATTCAGTTGGGTGATTCACATAAGAGACCCACAGTTTTCAGGAAATTTGATGCCTCAGAAACATCCTCACGGCAACGGCTCCCACCAGAGGTCCAGATTCCCGGGATTGCCCTGAGAAAAGCTCCAATGTGAGCTTTGGGGGGAGTGAAGGGCAATTTCAGTCAAAGTCCTACTGATGTGCTGCAACTTAGGGGAAAGCTTTGGAGACATCACTAGGACCACACTCTAGAGGTTGGGGGACAGGTTTGGGGGCCATGGATTAGACCAGCAAATGATCAGAACAAGGCTCTGCTGCATTATCCTTCTCTTGCAGACAGGCAAAACACGCTCAGACCTCAGCTTTGAGATCCTGCTTGAGAGTGCTGATGTTTTTCAGAGCCCTTGACACCCCTCAGGCTGATCTCTCCTGCCTTTGCAACCACCCCAGATTAAACCAAGCTTCCCTGACCCCCACCACACCACAGGCTTATCGCCCACTCCCTGGGGACCCCACACACCAGATGTACACACCCCACCACGGGCTCTGGCATGGCCAGGGGCTCTCCAGCCATGGCCTGGGACAATCTGGGACAGTCTAGAGGGTCAGCAATGACCAGAGGAGTGGTGTCTTCTCCCTGCTTTTCTTCTGGGCCAGCTCAGGGTGCGGAATTGGAGCAGGCAGGCAGTGCCTATGCGCAGAGAGACACACAGGCAGCTCATCGGGGCTTTCACTGGAAAGCTGCTGCTTATCCGTGACATTGTTTATGGGGTTGGCTGGAAGGCTCACAGGCCTGAGGAATTCCACCCGATATCCCAACGCCATCGTCCTCCAGGGAAAACGCCGGAGCCGCTGTGGACACGCTGTCCTCCTCCCTGCGCCAAGCAGCTCTTGGATCCATCCTGGGAGGGCAGTGAACTCCCTCATCACTCCAAGGCATGCCACCAGCTGCAAGGAGGTGTTAACCCTCTAAGGACCCTGATACGCCTGCAAATACCCATTGGAGGTGGTCGATGGAGGGTGGAGGAGCAGGCTGGGAAAGACTGGTCGGAATCTCCCAGTCACACACAGAAATCCTCACTGGTATCCAGCCTGCTCTCCCATAGCTTGGAGCTGCATCAAAGGGATTAGCCATCACAGGGGCCTGGGAAGGATCTGGCAAAGAGAGAGGCAGGCTGTGTAATGAGCAGAAAGGGGCAGTTCGTGATTACTTTGGAATAGATTTAATTAATTTGCTTTGTGAGAGAAAAAGAGGGAAGAGATGGAGTATCAGTTTGGATCAGATATGAGGAAGAAGTTTATTACAGTGAGCGTGGTAAAACACTGACACGGGTTGCCCAGGAAGGTGGTAGATGCCCCTGGATCCCTGGAAGTGTTCAAGGCCAGGTTGGATGGGGCTTGGAGCACCCTGGCCTAGTGGAAGGTGTCCTGCCCATGGCAGATGGGTTGGACTAGAAGATCTTGAAGGTCCCTTCCAACCCAAACCCTTCCTGATTCTGTGATTTTTTGACTCTTTCTTTGGCCAGGAGAGCCCACAGTGAGCTTCAGCAGCCACAGTACCTCCTGTGTCAAGGGTTTTCCTATACTATTTCCTATTCTCTTGACTTGCTCCTCTGATACACCCCGAGGGAGTCCTTAACCCCCTCCTAAGTCTTTGAGGCCACATTCAGGAGAAGCTTGAGCAATGAGACACCTGTCCCCACCACAGTGCTAATCCTGTATATGGATTTCTGCAGCTTCCTGACTCAAGAACAGGTCGGTTGGCAACTTGGCAGATCTTTTTTTTATTATTTTCCAAGCCCGTCTCTGACACAAAGTCCAGACCAAGCAACAGCAACACCCTTGTCAGTGTGAACAGCCCTGCTGGTCCTTGCAATTCCAAGTTCATGGTGGGACAGCACTGGGGCATGACTTTGTCACTGCGTTTTTCCCACCTGCTCTCACGTCTGCAGCGTTTCTGTGCCATGGACCCTTCAGGACATGCTGTAAAGTAGGGACCTTTTAAAACAAAGATGCCCTTGCCAACTGCAGCAGAAAGCAAGCCTGCTCACAGATTCTGGCTGTGTACTGGGAGCCAGGGCCAGAATTTAGATTGGACTGGCTCCATTTTCGTTCGTGCATTTGTCTTTTTTCTTGTTTTGCTTTATTTTTTAAGCACTGAACTCTGGGACCAGCAACTCTCCAAACAATCCAGTGATATCACCTTCGAGTGAGTCATGGGGAGGGCAGGGTGGAGAAGTGCAGGCAAGGAAAGATTATGAGATTGTGCTAGCTCAAACAACCCAAAAAAAGTGGGATATGTGTTTGGATAAATGGAGGAGAAATTGCATTCACCAGTCACCCATTACACAATGTCACAGCATTGGGAGCATGCCTGTGCCTCCAGACATTTATACCTGGCTGCCTCTTTCCCAAATATGAGCAGGGTGACCAGGAATAACTAGGAAAAAAAAAAAGTGTGAGCACATACTTCATTGCCTCAACTTTTAAACCACCAAAAAAAATGAAATTTAATCTTCAGATCGTGTTTAGCTTGTGACTTCAGTCAGTTTGCGTGGTGCAAACAGGCTTTCCCTGAGCTCACTGCAGCCTTCTTAATTTCTTGATAGTCCTGATGACGATTATTTAGGGTTACAACAGGATCTTCAACCCTTGCTCAGACCCATCTCTATCACTAGGATTCAGATTCTGCCAAGATGCAAAATGATCTTTTATAAAATGATGAAAGGGATAAAGTCCTCAAATGGACCCAGCATTATTATTAGAAGGTTTTGTTTATTAGAAGGAGATAAAGTCCTCTTCAGGATCTCCACAAGCTGACATGGAGCCTTCTCAACAAGGCAGTGGAAAATAGAGAGGATGAGGCTCTGCGTCCCACCCTACCTGGAGCATCCTGCACTGAAGTACAACCAGGATCCTCCATCCACCAGGAGAGGGAGAATCACTGGGCAGGCAGCCAGGGTGGAGAAAGGGCACCTCAGAGGTCTGCCCCTACTCCCCAGGCTGTCTCTGTGTTTTTCACATGTGGGTTTGGTTGGGTTGGATGGAGGCTTCCCTGCTGGGAACACTACCCCCAAAAGCAGCAGCCCTGTTCAGGAACAAGCCAGGTCTCCATTGTCCTCTCCCTGTGAGGGCTCTGGGGTCCCAGATGCTCCAGCATGGCAGGGGGGTGCTGGATCCCAGCACAAATACTGTGGGTGGTGTCAGTGCCCTCCACACCAACACCATCCAAAGGATGGATGTCCCCAGGGTGGGTGTCACAGCCTCCTCCTTTGGAAAGGATACCAAGCTTTGCCAGGAACTGTGGAGCTGGATGCCTAGGAGAGGTGCCCAGAGGGCTGATTTTGAGTGAATAGGAAGAGCTCCTCTTTGAAACAAGAACAGGTTTCACTGTTTTACTGTGCCACAGGTCCTACAATAATTGTTATTCCTGTTCTTTGGTATTGTTCTATTCTCTTACACTGAGATGTCAGGTTAAAGTGCTGGTGCATCACTCTGTGTTGCTGTTCCTGATCTTTTACTCCTGTTTTCTATTTCTGGACCTTGGACACATCTTTCTGTATTTCCTGAGCTCTTCAAGTGTCCACCACTCAATACTGCCTTCCACACATTCTAGCATTTATGCTCCTGTATAGTAACTCTTACAAACCCCATCCCAAAAACGCTCCCTCTCTCGAAGTGTTGTTACATATTCATGTACATGAAAGCAAGACTTAATTTCTTCCATTCTTTACTCACTCTCTAAGTAAGACCTCCCAGCCCATCAGAAGAGCCTGATGCTCCAGCACGTACAAAATTTCCAGCCAAGGAGCTGTTCTGGGGACTCCCTGCCTAGTTCTGTTCATCCCAGTGCAAAGAAATGGGGGAAACTGTGCCTGCACTCAGGACACGTCCCTTGCAAGGGTTTATTTGCATGGCAATGAGGATGGTAATGAGCCCCTTGTCTTCAGATGTACACGAGGTTCTAGCGGGTGAAAAAACGGCCAAAGTTGAAATTCAGACGATTCATGGCTTCTCTTTCTTTTCAATTTGTGTTTTGTATCTGGATGCAAAAGACAAAGCACGTAGTACAGAGACTGAATTGTGCAATGAACCGCTAAACTCTGGATATAAGTTGTTATTTTAACAAACCAACAGGCTGTTTAAGCAAGCACCAATCTCTTAAGTAGCCTGGCTCAAGCAGTAATTACTAGTTGAATTTTAAAAGAGACCCTTCTTTTATTTGCTTTGTTACCATAGCTTTTTGTTTTCTTTTCCTCTCTCTTGAAGCTAAAAAAAGTGCTGCATAAAGCTGCAGCTCCTCTGAGAACCCAGTGTGCTGCTAACAGGGTTCACAACAACACTGTGAAAGAGTTCAGGGAAATTAGCCCCTTTCTCCGGTGGGGAAACTGAGGCACGAAGCCTCTCCATGACAAGGGAATGAGCAGGATTACATCTTCAGTGAAGTCCTTCACCTGCCTTGCTCCCAAACACACAGAGCTATGGCAGGATCAAGCTGGGACAATATGATGTTGAAGGGCTGAGAGTCAGAGATTACCTTGCAGAGAGCTCAGGGCTCTGTGTAGAGGCTGGTCCCCAAGTGGAATCAAAACATCATAGAATTATAGAACTGTTTTGGTTGGAAGGGGCTTAAAGATCACTTAGTTCCAACCCCCCTTGCCACAGGCAGAGACACCTTCCTCTACACCAGGTTGCTCCAAGCCACATCCAACCTGGCCTTGGACGCTTCCAGGGATCCAGGGGCAGCCACAGCTTCTCTGGGCAACCTGTGCCAGGGCCTCACCACCCTCACAGGGAACAATTTCTCCCCAGTATCCCATCTAACCCTGCCTTCTGGCAGTATGAAGCCACTCCCCTTTGTCCAGGCCTTTATCCAAAGTCCCTCTCCAGCTCTCCTGGAGCCCCTTTAGGCACTGGAAGGAGCTCTAAGGTCTTCTCGAAGCCTTCTCTTCTCCAGGCTGAACAGCTCCACCTCTGTCAGCCTGTCTTTGTAGGGAATGGATAGGGTGTGGGTCTGGGCAGGAAAACAAACCCATCCACTGTTACCAAGACCTGAGATTGAGGAGAGGGATTGATGCTGTTCTTGGAAAGCCATGGCTGAAACACATTGCCTGAAGCATCAATGATTCCTGAGCGTCCACAGTGGTGGGATGGGGGCAGGGTGAGAATGGGGGATGGCTCAAAGCCATGGTCAGATGGAAAATGGAGGAGATGCTTCATGCAGTGCAAAGGGGGATTGGTCCCAGCACCCCTGGGGGGTTTAGAAGCCCCTGGCTGTCACTCAGGAGGCAGTTTCTGCTGGGGTTAGAATCAGATGTGGTGATTCAAGCAGTATAGAGCCAACTCATAAATCTCACCACTCTCCCCGAAACAACAAACTCCTTTAATCCAAAACAACCAAGGTGGGGTCATTGCCTCCACAAAAGCTAACCCTGGTGTAAGGGAGATGGCGGGAAAGGTGGAGAGAGATTATTTACTAGAGCATGTAGTGACAGGACAAGGGGGTTCAAACTGCCAGAGGGCAGGGTTAGATGGGATATTGGGAAGAAATTCTTCCCTGTGAGGGTGGTGAGGCCCTGGCACAGGTTGCCCAGAGAAGCTGTGGCTGTCCCATCCCTGGAAGTGTCCAAGGCCAGGTTGGACAGGGCTTGGAGCAAGTGGGGCTAGTGGAAGGTGTCCCTGCCCAAGACAGGGGATTGGAATGAGATGGATCTTTAAGGTCCCTTCCAACCCAAACCATTCTGTGGCTCTGTGATTATTGCTCCATTCAAACACACTGACTACACCACCAGCAGCTTCACGTTAAGCTGCAAATGCCACTGATTTCCATGAAGCCCCTGGGTATTCCCAGCACAGAGATGTCATTCCTGCTTCCTGTCCTTTTTCAGTGCCTCCTTCAGCACATATTGACAGCCAGCATGGACTCCAACCTGGCTTGGATTGGCCTTCAGCAGATGGTTAAGCTGCATGGCCACATCTGTGCTTTCCCTGCCCAACCATCATAAAATGCTGGGATCTGTCTGTCTCCTCTCATGTCCCCATGAGGGAATAGCCCACATACCTAATATTGAGTCTGCCTGTAATTTCTCCACTTTTTAGGGATGGGTGTAAGGAAGTTTTACTGGAACCAGCACTCTGAGTTTCCTGGATGATGGTTTTCCTCCAGCAAACAGCCTGGGGAGCTTTAATGCAGCGCCAGTCACGAATTTCTGGCTCCTGGCACCTGTTTTACTGTTTTGACACCAGGCTTTTTAGCTCAGGGAAAATAATAATGATATCCAGAGTTAATGTTATTTACTAAAATACAAATTAATGCTCGGTCACATGGCACAATTTGTCATCCGGAGCTAAAATTAAAAGAAATTAAGGTTGACTCAGAAAGTTATTTCAGATCTGAGGGGGGAATGCTAAGTGTTGAGGCCATGCGGGAGCAACAGTGACATCTTCTGGCTCCGTAAAAAAATCTCCAGCTTTTTCACCAAGAAAACCACGGGGAAACTCCACAAAAACTTAATAGGGGTTGGGTGGACAAAAGAGTTTTCGAGTGGGAAAGCTTTGTGGCAGTGGATATTATCTGAGCCACCTTAGCACGACTGAAAATTTGAAGAGAGGGTGTGTGACACTGATGATCCAAAATGCCTGAGCAGAAGAGTTGAAGGGGTGTTGCTCTTCTCTCAGCGCAGGGGACAGGGCTGTATCCACACTTTTAGGCTGCAGGGGAAGTGAAATATGTAGGAAGAGGCAGGCACCAAGAACTGATCCATGCAGACCAAACAATTTTTCCTGTCTGACGTGGAATAGGACAGGGCCTGGCTGCCTTGTGTTGACAAACCACGACACAGAAGCTGTTCCCCAGAATGATGGCCCAGCCTCCCTGTGAGCTGTGTGTGTTTGCACAATGGCTCACAGCTGATTTCGGGGTGCTGGTTCCGCTGCTGGGAGAACTTCTGCAGTGGGGGCTAGGAGTGGCCTGCCAAAAATACAATATTATCCATCACACTCTCAGGCACAGGGTGTGACTCTTGGGGATGTCCTGTGCAGGGCTTAGAGTTGGACTTGATGATCCTTGTGGGTCCCTTCCAGCTCAGCGTGTTCTGGGATTCTGTGATCATCATCACTGAAGGGTTGATGCCTTCCAATCCTGCACAGGCTAGATCTTCCCTCTGGTGGTAATGGCATTTCAAGTCAAGGACCTAATAGCAGAATTGTAGAATCACATAATGGGTTGGGTTGGAAGAGACCTTAAAAGTCATCCAGTTCCAATTCCTGGCCATGGGCAGGGACACCTTCCACTAGACCAACCTGGCCTTGAACACTTCCAGGGATGGGGCAGCCACAGCTTCTCTGAGAAACATGTTCCAGTGTCCCTCCACCCATCACACCTTCAGTCTTCTCTACACATCTCTACCTCTCCCAGGTTGGACTGACCACTGTCCTCGCTCCCCCACGCTCCCACCCCCCTCCTCTTCCTCTAAACCACATTTCTTTTAATCTCTCCCAAGGTTCTTTCTTCCCGTCTCTGAAGCCCTCCGAAATTGTCTTCAAGATCATCTTCTGGCTGGGATACTTCAACAGCTGCGTCAACCCCATCATCTACCCCTGCTCCAGCAAGGAGTTCAAGCGCGCGTTCATCCGGCTGCTCAAGTGCCAGTGCCACCGCAGGAGACGGCCCATCTGGAGAGTCTATGACCACCACTGGAGAGGGGCCTCTGCCAACAGCTCGGTGCAGGACTCTGAGACAGACCTGAGGCCCAGGATTAACACCCTGAACAGCTCCTTCATATTTAACTCCTCCTTCCAGGAGAGAGCCAGTAAGAGGCGAACGCTCAGCTTCAAGGGCTGGAAAATGCTCACTCCTTTCCAGAAACCAGCGTCCACCCAGCTGAAGGAGAAGATGAACAGCCTTTCTAACAAAATCCGGGGTGGCTCCAGCAAAGGGGGGGTGACAGCCACCTACAAAACAGAGGTGGAGTCTGTCTCTATTGGGATCCCTCATGATTTCACGGAAACCATCGACTATCAAACCCATGACTTAACAGACTGCTGTGGGCTGAGAGAAACAGATATTTGAACCCTCTGGAACAGCTGTCGATGGTTTCTTTAGAGGTATCCAGCAGAAATGTGGAGGGATACCATCTGTGGGTCTGTCAGGCAGACAGGAAGCAGCAATCAGGTATAAAATGCAGTTGCCCAAAGGTTATCCAAAAATCCCCCACGTGGCGCTCAGCCCCTTCTGTGGGATTATGGGTTCCTCAAATAAGAGCCAATGGCATATCCCATTTTAGCAAGCCTCAGCAGGAGGGGAAGATGTGGGGTGGATATGGCCTTAGGAGAAGAACTGTCTCCCTCCAGGGGGTGGTTGTCTTTGACTTTGGAAGAAGCTGTGCAATTAAGGGAAACCAGGATGTCTCCTTTGCCTTAAAAACAGCACCATGAAATCTGATGGAAAGATCAAACCCCAAAAGATGCCAACCCTGCCTTAGTACATGTGATCATGTTTCCATCCAGGAAGGACACTGCCGAGCAGCAGCTTGCAGCTGATCCTTTAGATGATGGGTTGGGAGCTTGTAGGTCTGCAGGGCTGGACAGGACCTCCAGCCAAGCCCTTGGCTCTGGAGGTTGAGCAGACTGGGGTATTTCCAAGCAGGGTGGGGGGGATCCTGGCTCTCAGCCATCATCTCTGCAGTGACCACAGCTTTGCCCCTTCCACATAACCTGGTTTTAGGCTGGAGGAGGAGACCAGATGTCTACACAGGGTGTGCAGGTCTCTCTCCTCCAATTCCAGCCTGTGAAGCATTTCCCATTTCACTTTCCAGTGAAACACTTGCAATCCACCTTGCTTTAGTGCTCATCCATCTGTGATACAGAGAGTAACCGGCTCCTTTTGGTGTCAGTCATCCCCAACCTTTTCTGTCCCCTTCTTGCTCTAGTTGTTTCTCTGAAAAAACACGGGATAAAAATACATCCCGGGGTATTCACTCAGGACGAGAGGAAATGGCCTCAAGGTGTGCCAAGGGAAGTTTAGGTTGGATATTAGGAAAAATTTCTTCGCTGAAAGGGTGGTCAGGCATTGGAACAGAGAAGTGGTGGAGTCACCACCCCTGGAAGTGTCCAAATATGTGTGGATGTGGCACCTGGTGACATGTGCCATGTAGTGAACATGGTTAGTGGTTGGACTGGATGATCCAAGAGGTCTTCTCCAACCATAATGATTCTGTGATGCAAGTCCTCAACCATCCTGCTCTGTGGCTCAGGAAAGGTGGGATGGCTGAGTTTGGAAGTTTGCATTTCCACTGCCCATTGAGTCAAAGCTAAAATGGAACTGATGTGCAGATGAATCTCCTCCCTAGTCAGGGTCACGCTCCTGACTCTTCTCCCAAGGGACTTCCCAAAAACCTGATACATCAAACCTTTGGTTTTGCCTTGGGTGTGTCCGCTAACGTGGTCAAAAGCAACGACAGTAAGGGTTGGTTTTCCCTGCTCACAGCCCCAGAGTGTGAGCACCCCTCAGGAGGGCACCACGGTCTCCTCCGGGAAACTCAGGGAGTTGGGGCCATGACAGGCCCACCTCGGCCAGGCGACTCAGAAAGTGGTCACCCAAACTCTACTTGGCCCTGTGTTGCAGGCACTGGTTTCAAAATTCAGGCTGGTTTTATCAAACTTCAGATAATGATCATCAGGTTAAGGCGTGAGCAGGAGACACGTAGGTGATGGAGGTGAAGTCTGGATCTGAGCTGCAGCACCTCAAGCCAGGTGACTAAAGAACAGGAACGTGAAGTCAGAAGGTGGAAACACGGCAATGAATGTGTTCCTGGGTGAAAGCTCATCCACATCAGCACTGTCCCCCAAAACCATGAGGAGTCTTTCATGAATGTGCCTACAGCACATGCAGCTGATCAAGGGTGGCTGTCAAAGGAAGATGAAAGGCTCCTCGGCACATTAGAGAGAATGTCACCTTTCTTTCTGCTGTTCATTTGCTTCAAAGTAAAACAAAAGAGAGAGAAAGTTGGACTTTTTTATTTTTTAGTCTTTTGAGCAGTGCATATTGAGACAAGGTATCCGGAGTTGGCCCCATCTCAACACCCTTAGCACCCTTTACTTGATGCAGGACTCCAAACTGGACCAATTATTGCACAAATACCAGGAGATTTTGTCCAAATATTTTCCTCCCAGCAGCAAATCCCACCAAGGCACATGGGGCAGCATTGCATTTACACTGAAACCAGACTCATCATGTTCTCCAGCATCTGCAAAACCACCCAGAGGTTCCAGCTGGGGAGGTTCAACCCCACAAAAGCAGGGACCCAACACCCCGTGGGAATTTTTGTGGGGAAATACATCTTTTTTTCCCCCATATCTTTGGCTTTTTGGGGAAGTGAAACCCTGCAGTGATGATGGGGTGACATGAAAAGTCATTTTGCAGTGTGACTGCAGGTGCCACTGGTTTCCAGGGAGCTTTGGGGATCCTGATGGGAGGCACTGGAGATATAGCAGAGAAGGGACCAGGGAGGGGGCAGTCCATGAGTGCATCCATGACCAGATAGATACATGTACACACTTTACTGTATTTATATACATGGGTCATCTCCAAAATACAAGGCATTCTCCTACAAAGGGGCCAACATCCTCCTATAAATGAAGATTCAGTAAATGTTGGCAAGCATTCCCATAAATGAGTTGGTATTATTGCTTACACTTCTCCCTGACTTTTTTATCTACTCCTTTTTTTTTTTTTCCCCAGTTTTGAAACATTTACATTTACAGCCTCCAGCCCCTTGAAAGCATCTAGAAGGGAAAGAAAGATTAGTCTGGAGGTTTGCTGCCTCTCCATCCCAATTCTTTACACACCTACAAGGGAGAAAACAAGGATAAATATTTAAGCACACATGAACACACATGTCAATGCCCAAACTCTGGCTCAGTTACTTACTGAGTTTGATCTGGCCCCAAGAGATGCCCTAGAAGGTGCTGTAGGGAAGTTTTGAGCTCTACTGTGCTGCATTCAGGCAAAATACTTGTTTCTCACCTAACCCAGAACCCTCTCTTTCATTTGGCCTCTTGCAGCAGAAGCAGTGCCAGGACTGGACTCTGGGACTGCTCCTGGAGGGATTTGTTGGGAGCAGACAGGGCTGTCATTGCTGGCAGGGGGAGGAACAACAATGTCATGTAAAATATGACCCAAGTCTGTAAAAGTGAGCATTTCTCTTTGAAACCCTTACTTTTCCAAACTCTCCCAAGTTTGGAAACATGGGCTCAGACCTTCAGGAGGTAAATTCGGTCTGATCCCACGGATTTCTCTGGACCCACAAGGGTGTGACCAGCTGAGGGAATGGCCCTGTTTCTCCAAGTTTGCCACACAGGCCGTTCCCCAAAGCACCTGCACCTTGCTTTTGCAGCAGATCTCACCTCATTGCACTGGCTCCATGTCACTATTGCGTTGTCAGACCTTGCTGCTTCAAGGAACTAGTTGTTGATGAGTTTTGGTGTCACTGGACTCTCCTGAGTCCACGAGGGAAGGAAGGTCCCTGTCAGCCTGAGCTGGACTGCAGTTGGGTTGCATTACTATTGTTTACAGCGTGTATATAAGTGTACATTTTCTTTAGCAGACATTGGAATTTTTTATGTATAGATTTTTATTTTTCATCCCCAGACGTATTTATTAGCCAGAGTATTTCTGTTTTGTGTTCCGAGTTCTGTCAGATCGGTGTAAGCTCTATGGAACAGAATGCACATATTTTTGTTTGTTTGTACCAAATACATGCACAAACCTGTCTAAAATGTTGCTGTGAATTGTTGCTGTGTCTGATTTTTAAAACAAGGGCTGTAGGGGCTGAGGAAGGGAGGGAGGGAGGGAGAGAGGGAGGGAGGAAGAAACACCTGAAAATTATCCACTCGTGGTTATTTCTCAAAGACTTTTTTTGCAATTTCACAAGGATAATCTTTCCCACATGCAAGAATTTGTGATAAAAGCAAGTCAGGACAGAACAATCTCAGGGATGAAGGGGTTGCACCTGCCACATCTAGAGAGTAGGTTTAGATTAGATATTAGGAAGAAAATCTTCCCTGTGAGATTGGTGAGACCCTGGCACAGGTTGCCCAGAGAAGACGTGGATTTCCCATCCCTGGAAGTGTTCAAGGCCAGGCTGGATGGGGCTTGGAGTAACCTGGTTTAGTGGAAGGTGTCCCAGGGAGGTCTTTAAAGTCCTTTCCAACCCAAACCATTCTGTGATTCTTACGTATATATCATATATATATGTGTGTACGTGTGTATATATGTGTGTATATATATACACACATATATATATACATATATATAAATATCTTTTTATATAAAAAATTAAATATATAAATATATATTTATAAATATATATAAATATATGTATGTGATACATATCTGAGACAGGACAGGGAAAGGCAAAAGGGAAAGGCAGAAGGAAAAACCAAAAGGAGATACAACATGAAAACACTGGATCAGTATTTGATAGCAGTCAGAGGTGCAAAATATATCAGGGAATTTGGGGACAGAGAATGGAAGAGATGGAGAATGACCTTGAAAATACCTTTGCAGCTCTGAATACATTGATGATGTACATTTAATTTGACCACTGTTTGCTTTTGATTAGTCCAGCTCTAGAAAGATAGAAGGGACCTAGAATGGATACAGGATAGTTTCCATCTAAAGGATAATTAAATCAAGGGGCGCTTTCCTGGAACACAGAGATGACTGAGGAAGAACACAATGGAGCTCTATAAAACCAGGAGTGCTGGGGACAAGATGAATAGTGGATGACTGTTCTCTGTTTCTCATAAAATGACATCAAACCCAATTATCAAAATGAACAAAATGAGGTACATTTTTGAGTGGTGGAGCTCATCACCATGAGATATTGCACCTGCCAGAAGTCTGTAGGGGTTAGAACAGCAACTGAGGGCCTCAGTGACAGGTAAGTCCATCAAGGGCTGTTGGAAACATTTATATAATCTCTGAGCTGAGAAATCCCTGAGGCAGCAATTGCTGTCAGCTGGGAGAATATTTCAAGGGATATTTCACTGTTGGCTTTTTCTTTCCTTCTATTCCTCCCAGTTTCCATCGTGAGAGAGGGGATTCAGCTGGAAGGACCCAGGCTCTGTGTGTCCCCTCCATCTGAACTGAGCCCATCCATGCCCCAGTTACATCATTCGTTTTCCTGCTCGGAGGCTGAAATGAGAAAATAAACAGAAAATTCGAGATTAGTCTCCAATGCACATTAAACCATCAAGGTCGCATGATTTTGCCATCACCGTGTGCCAGTTCCTGCTGGGGCATTTCTGTTACCACTCAGAATTTAAAAACCATGTCCTCAATAAACTGACTTTTACAATCTTTCCACAGGATAGAGATTGTAGCTGGGGCTGGGATGTGCCCAGAGTTTTCCCAATAAACTTCAGCCATCCTGTGCAAAGGCTTCTACCTGTATTTTTTTTTTTCTCCATTTTCAGACATCTGAATGTCCCTCCATGGAGACACAACATCATGGAGGGTGACATTAAGGTCACTGATAATTAGGTTTGCTTTTTCTCAGTCCCATCTGTGGGATTCAGCTCATGGATTTAAAACATCTCCATTCAAATAAGGTCTGTGTGTGAGTCATGTTTAAACTTCACTAGAGAAAAAAAAAACCACAATAATTTTTGCCTGAATATAGGTGTTTCATTGCATTTGAGCCATCCCAGGCTATCCAAGACATCTGCACGTGGAAACAGGATGGAAAACCTGTTGTGCAAAACTGACTCAGGATCATAGCAGAAGGGCCTGTGAGCTGGGAACAGAAGTAAATGTTGGGCAAAGAACAGACAGAATGTGAAGGTCTGATCCCTTCTCTTCCCTCAGGAAAAGAGGACACAGGATATTTGCTGAGGTTGAGCTCATCACCAAGAGTCAGATGAATGCTTGACTTGCAGGGCATCCTGGAGATCCTTGGAGTCCTGACAAGGCGGTGGAAAGGACACATCAGAGATAGAAAATGACATTGAGGTCCCATGAGACCAGGAAAAGAAAAGGTTTATAGCAAAATGTTCAGTTCCATTCTTACCAAACCAAACTTACCCAACATTTCTGCGTGCAGTGCTGGTGGATAACGGGTGCCTTGGGGTTTGAGGGCAGGGTGTGGGCATCAAAAATAGGCTTTATGAATTTTCTGGCAACACTGTCTTGCATTTATTATGCCCAGATCTCCAATCTAATTTTTTTACAACACAGCCCCAAGCAGGTTGATTCACACAGTTTGGGGACTGCTGGGCTTTCTTCACTTCTCTCCTTTACCTTCCAAAAGACTGAGGCAACGAGGGGCTCAGCCCATGGTGGTCCAGCTGACCATGGCTCAAAGTCTCACTGAGACCTTAGAGAGAGCATTTGGATTTTCACAAAAAAAAAAAAAAAAATCCAGGCCCAGTCCAGCTCCTGTGCTGAATATTTACTTTTCTTTCCTTCGCAGCTGCTGCTTTCTGGATGGAGAAAAAAAAAAAATAATTCCCTAAGGCCTGTAGATGATTCATAAATCTCACTGAAATGTGACCATAATTAAGTAGCAGCACCACTGCTCTGAGATACAGCCTGTTCAAATCCCTCTGCTCTCTCCTGGCAGATCCGTGGCCGCCTTAAAGCCTCACAGAATAACTCATGGATCAGAAATTTGAGTTCAGTCGGGGCAGGAGGGGGTTTTTGGGAAGAGAAGGTCCCAAATCTCCACCCCATCCGTGGCCAGGAGGTTCCAGGTGGCATCATTAGGAGAGCAATACCACTGTCTTTCTGCTTGTCAGCAGGGATTTGCCATTTCCAGAGTTTGCAGAAGGTGTTTGAAATGCAGAAAACTGAGAGGAACACAAGAGAAAACCCCCAAAGCCCCAAACCCAGTATTAACCAACTAGAACATGCAAGGCCAAAGGAAATTTGCATTGAGTTATCCCAAAAACTCTTTCTCATCTACAAGCTGCCTTGACACAGATTGGGATTTCTCAGCAGGTTCTTGGAAGAAGGGAATGCCCTTGGGTAAACCTGTTTTTCTCATAGCAGGGTAGTTTTGTGGGTTTAAAAGGTTTGCTCCCTCGACAGCATAGTTGTTCATCTGTGAGTAAATTGCCATTGTTTTATGCATGTTTATCACCCCAGTGCTCAGCAGATGATTCACAGTGCAAATCCAATTTAACTCTGATCGCTGTGGCACTTCCATTTCTAACCTGTTTTGGGCTTGCAAGCTTCAGTGATGCTTCTCAAAGCTTTAGGGTATGTGGGAGGGGGGCTGACAGAGTATAAATATGTTTTTTTATACGTACATATTCATATATATGTATTACTAGATACATCTACACAATCTGTGTAGACATAAAGACATACATATGGATGCAATTTATCCTCCTATCACTTTTTGGTGCTCTTTTTGCAAAAGCACTCTTCTGTCTGTGGTCACCATCATACCCAGACTGTGTCTCATGTCCTCCTCTGACTGCCCAAAAGTCCACACGTTGAGTGCAGCTGCTGCATCATCATGTGGGTGATGCAGAAATCAATAATGAGCTTTCTAATATTCCATTGCTGGAATCAGTTGCCCAGAAAGGACGTGGATTGTCCCTCACTGGAGTGCAGGCAAATATTTACCTTGGGTAGCATCTCAGACAGGATGGATCCTGCTGCAGGTGGTGGGGATGTTCTGAGGCTCCTGTGAGCTGCATCATTCCATATTCTGAGCTGTTCCATGTGTTTGCTCTCACCTCTTTTTTAGGGAGCTTATGAAAAAAAAGAAGGGAGTGACTTTTTACACAGGCAGATGGCGACGGGGCAAAGAGGAACAGTTTTAAATTAAAAGAGGACATATTTAGATTAGATGTTAGGAAGGAACTCTTGGCTGTGAGGGTGGTGAGGCTCTGGCACAGGTTGCCCAGAGAAGCTGTGGCTGCCCCATCCCTGGAAGTGTCCAAGGCCAGGCTGGATGTGACTTGGAGCAACCTGGGCTAGTGGAAGTTGTCCCTGCCCATGGCAGGGGTTGGAACTGGCAGGTCTTTAAGCTCCCTTCCAACCCAAACCCTTCCACGATTCTATTATTCTTATCCCCAACCTACCCTGAGGAATTAAAAACTGGGGGTTTTTTTTTCAATTTTTGTGACTTGGCCATCTATTTCTGCTTGCACTGTAGGTTTTTATCCCACCTCCAGCTTTTTAAACTGAGCAAAGACAAATGGCTGTGCCAACAAACTGCCTGTGAAGAAGAATTAAACACACCCCTGCTGATTAATTTACTATAGACATGATTTAGCTTTTTTGTCCAGTCTCCAGTTTCTCCTATCAGCCCCTAAATGATCATCTTTCCCCTGGCATGGTGCTATTCCTGAGGGTCACACAGGCTCCAGCTGAGCCCCTCTCTGTGCACTGACCTCTTGGGATCTGGGAAGCAGGACTCTGTCATTTCCACAGGCAAAGGATTAGTAAATCCACTGGCAGGAAGATGAGGTCAGGGAAACTGAAAAGTGAGCACAGGGAGTAGTTAACAAACAGAACAATTTTTCTCAAATACTTGAGGGGTTCTTGAAACGCAAAACTTGGGAGAAAGGAGAGAATTATTTTGCAATACATGCTCTGGATGAGAGAAAAGGAACAGGCTTGATGCAGAAGTTTGCTCTCCTGCCCTGCTTACACAGGAGGTCAGGCTCAATTACCAAAATATGCTGTCTGCCCTTAAAAATAAACTTTTTTCTGTCTGGTTTGGCAAGTCCTGCTGAGCTTAAAGTGTTGGCCAAAGATTGCACCTGTTCTGCTGAAAGGAGAAAATACCCTGTGCTGAGGCATCTGCTGCTGACCTAAAGGAACCTGCATGAAAAAGTAAAGTCTCCTCTCCTCTCCTGTAATTTATTTATTTCCAGCTTTATTTTTAGCACCCATTTTCTTTGAATTACATTTTTCTACCGAGGGCCCCTTCAACTATTTTTGCTGCTGGAAATTGGCCGGACAAAGTATTTCTTTTCTTTTTTTTTTTTTCCCATCCTTTTCATTTAGTTATTTATTTTGGAGGGATTTATTAGCAGAGAAAAGAACCTGACTGACAGCCTGAGAGCTCTCTCTCTCTCTCCATCCTCTCTGTAAGCCAAGGAACTGGATTTTTCACTCAGGGCATGCAAAGAAGTTGTCACCAGTGGGCCTCGGATCACTGGATTTTTCTAATTCCTTTTTCAGCCCAGCTCTGCTTTCAGCCTCCAAGTTACCCAGTAACTTCTGCCCATTTGCTCTGCATAAATGGGTGTAATTAATTCACAAATTATAGACCATCATGTCCATCCTCACCATCCCTTTTCTGATGGAGCAGTTCTATCATAGAACCATGGAATGGTTTGGGTTGGAAGGGACCTTGAAGCCCATCTTGTTCCACCCCCTGCCATGGGCAGGGACACCTTCCACTAGCCCAGGTTGCTCCAAGCCCCGTCCAACCTGGCCTTGAACACTTCTGAGAGATGTGTATCCCAACCTTGACCTTTTCTAGGCCTTTTACATCCTTTTTAAGGGCTTCTGGTCAAAGTTAACCTGACTATTCCAGTTGCAGCTCCACCAGGAATAACATCACATGCATAACATCATCATGTACATGGAATAATTATATTTATCTTTATCCTCAATTCTTTTCCCATCAATTCCTACCGTATTTTGGCCTTTTTGACCACAGAACTGAGGTTCCCATTTCAGCTATTCCCAAAGATCCAGCGGCCCTTCCCTGAATGCTAATTCCCTGCTCCTGAGTGCACGGCCACCTCTGCATGGTTTTTCCCTCATCTGCATTATTTTGCATTCATCAGCATTAAATTCACCACCTGCTAATCCGATATCAAGACATCCCTTGCACAAATATTCACATTTAGCATTAGCTTTGACTGCCCTGAATAATGAAGGATCATCACCAAACTGTCACCAACCTATTTACGCTTTTTCCCGGATCTTTTTGGGACCTAATAAATTTGTCCAGTGTCAGAAATGACTGCTTAATCATATTTTTTTTTGCTTCTTCTCTATTTATTCCATCTGTTATTAAGCCAGAAGACCTTTTACCTTATCCCATGACAGCTTAAAGAGATGGGAACCTCTTCAGGATAAACTGCTGAATGTAGAAACAAGGCTATAATCACTATAAAACCTTTATAAAAGCCACCAGTGTTGACTGTATGGAAAAGAAAAGTGGAAGAGGGATGGATGATACCACTGGAGAGGAATTTCAAAGGCCACTGAGTGTAGGGATACTGTGAACATTATGCCTCACATGCCAATTGCACTGGATCCAATATTTTTTCCATGGGAGCAATGGACAGTCAAACAGCAAAAGTCCATGTGACAGGCAACTGCAAAGTAAAAGGGTCATGTGTTTATTTTAAACAAGAAAATGGTGCTTTTGCCAATGCATTCCTAAAAATACTGTTAGCAACACTGAAAAAAAGAGCTCATGGGCTGTGAACAGACACAGCCCAGACTTTACATGAATTAGTTTATTCATTTTAATAATTTAAGTAAACAGAGAAAAAAAAAATCCATAATTGCATAAAAATATTCCAAAAAATATTCCAAATCCTAGGTGTCTTCAAGAGGTAATACCTAATGGAGGGATAAGGTACCAAAATAACTGAAGAAGGATTTGGAAATGTCTTCAAATGAAATTGGAGTCTCTCAGCAGAGTGCAGAACAAAAGGAGGAAAAGGCTTCCAGCTCTGCAGCTCACTATGAGGGAGGTTGAAAGAGGAGCTGGATGAACCTCTTGCTTTGAGAGTCTCAGATCAAACAGAGCAGAGAGAGTTGAAAATCATGAGTTGAAAAGGGAAAAAAAAAGAGTAAAAAGGAAAAAAAAAAAAAGGACTATAGCATTTGCATAGTCCATAAATAATTAATCAAGGAAAGGGAAAGTTAAAACAGTGTTATGCTTCCCCATCCAGGGGAGATATCTGGGCATCTCCAGAAGATGTCCCCAGGATCCTCAGGTTTGGGAAGGGTTGTCAGTTTGTGGGAAGGGCTGTCAGTTTTTTGGAAGGCCAGGCTGCCCTACAAGGGTGGAAAAGTGAGTCAAGGGGCCATGGAGGTGGTCAGGAGTTTGGAGGGTGCACACAAAGGAGATGCCAAGGCAGCTGGGTTCACCCATTCCAGACAAAACAAGGTTTGAGGTGGCATCTGTTTGCACTGCTCCAGTAGGATTGCAGAGAAGACAGAGCCAGGCTCCCCTCTAGGCAATGGGCTCAACATCCAACAAGAGAAATTCCCATTTTTCCATATTTCCTGACCAGGGGTCCAGAAGGATGTGCAGCCTCCACTTTAGAAACACCTGAAACTGGACGGAACAAGACCCTGGGCAACCTTGGGGTTGGCCCAATGTCGAGCAAAGGACTGAGTTAGAGACCTCCAACATCCTTCATTCCTCAAAACTAAGATCCTTTGGAAAACAGATCACATCTTTGCAAGGCTTCCAGCTCTACCCTTTAGGAGGTGCTTTTTTTTGTAGGCTACAATTTGTGTTGGGTTAAATTCCTTTGAGGCTCCAGTGAGAAATGTCATCCCTTTTTACATGATAGGCAGAGTGTAGAGCTCTACATTTATTTTTTTTTTCTGGAGAGGAACAGCCAGATTAGAGGCTCTGAAGAGCCTCAGAAGCAACAGCTCCTACCAGGCCACAGAGCAGCCCCACGTACACCCCTCGAACAGCCACAGAGCTGTCCGGGCACATTTTTTAAAGACACTTCATTCAGAAACACTGGCTGCCATCCAGAATACTAAAATGATAATAAAAAAAAAAAAATTAAAACTGCTCTTCTTCCCTGCTGGTTTTGATTTGTTTGCATCAAGGGGAAACCACAGTCCCTGTTGTTCCATTTCAGATGTGCTCTGAAGGTCGGCACACCCTGCACCCCGACAGCGCTCATAAATCAGGAGTGAGCTAAGTTTTCATCATCCAAATTTGTTCTGACTGCTTAGAGCTTTTCATCACTTCTCTCCCATCACCAGAACGGTCAGCAACTAAAAGGGCTCCAAGGTCAAGGGATGTGTTTCCAAGAGAAAGACCTTCTCACCCTGACACCCCAGGGGTGTACTTACAGTTTGAGTCTCACCAAGGAGAGAGGAGAGGACTCCGGAGCTGGTTGTGACCCATCTCTCCAGGACACTCCACATGCTGGACAGCAGCTCCCAGAGCTCGTGTCTCCAACTTCAGGAGATCCTGGGAGCCATTTGGGGGGGCACAAACAGCATTTACCCAGATAATGGAGAAAGTTAAACCAAAATCCCGGTGTCATTTGGATTTTTCCTCGCTCGCTCTAAAACAAAATGTGTGTAAATATCATCAGCTGGGGAAAAAAAAAACGCTGATGGCTGGAAGTGAAATTTTTCATTAGAAGCAGAAAATAAATGGGGTGTACTCAGAGGAATCTAGACACAGAGACTGAGTCACTTTTATGCTAATATGTCCTCATCAGACCTCCCCAGTGGATACGAAAAAATGGTCTTATTTACTGTAATTGAAGTTTATGATAAAAGCACTCTCATGTTCTCCGTGTACATACACATCTATTCAGAAAAAAAAAAACCACCTTCTTTTTCTCTCCCTGTTTTTGTTCTCCATAACTTCTCCCTTTTTTTCTCTTTGGAAAGTGTGGTTTTGAAGTGAAGCAGCAATACCTGCTCAGAGGTGTAAAAGCAGAGGTTGGCTCAGGTAGGTACCACACCTCCACCACCCTTATCCCTGGTCACTGTGGCTGCTGTGACACCAATTGCCTCTCTCTGCTGAGGTGCACAGCTTCATTTTTCGTGTCCTTCTCCTGCTCTTTATCCTCCTCCTTGATGACTCCGAGCTAAGAAGAAAATTGTTGCAATTACTGGAAGGCTGTTGCTCTGATCTAAATAAGTTGCAGTTCAATAAAGGCCCAAAATGCAGCACTTGGCTGCAAAGCACCTTGATGCAGGGTGGTGAAACCATCTCCAAAGGAAATAAATATAAATCTGACAGTTGTTCTCATCTCTGGGAGAGCTGCCTGTGAGCATTCCCAAGTTAGAGTCCACTGATCCCGCAGCTGATTTCTCCCAGTGTTTTTCCTCTCTTAGTCCTGGCTGGCTCAGATCTCTCTCTAACCAGGAGCATTAATAACCACACCAGCACCTTTTCTCCTCTCTCTGGCTCCTTTCAAAATCTTGATGGTGGTCAGAATATCCTCCATTCACACAGGGATTGGAAAACCTTCCCTGCTCCCAAACCCTTTCCCAATTTAACTCCCACCTCCACCACAGCAAGGAGACCTGCTCCAGGCCACCATCCCTCCTCCACACACACACTAATGACCTGGAAATCATTATGCTTTGCATGATTTATGCTCTTCTTGCACCACAGCTCAAGAAATCCATCAGCACCTGGGCTCTTGCCCTGGCACAGAGGTGGGATGATGCCTGAGGATACGGCAGTGCCAGGAACTGGAAAGCTGTCCTGTTCCACTGTTGGTCAGAGCATTCAGGGACCTGCTGAAGGGCTAAAGTGATGTGGACATGACAAAATCCCACCAGATTAAACCAGAGACACCCCAGGGGGTTGAGTTTCCTGACAGGTACATGAGAGGGAGGTCAATGTTTTGATTGCATCCACATGGAATCATAGAATACCTCAGTTTGGAAGGGATCCATCAGGATCATCGAGTCCAGCTCCCTGCCCAAACTCATCAGTGAAGGAAGTCCAATAATTGTACTTGATGGGACAAAATTGAGAGCAAACTCACCAGAAACTGCCTACATCAGGGAAGAAAACCCCAAAAAACCGCAAAAATCCAGCAAAATGTATCTTTGACCCTCCGTGAACAACTCAAAATATGCAGAGAAGCTGCCAAATTTTTCATATGACTGATGCTACCAGGAGTCTTTGACTTTCTGGAGAAGGGCCAGTGCTTATGATCAAGCACCTAAAAATTGTGTTTGGTCAGAGCAGCAGCACTCATAAGGCTTTGTGGCCCTGGGAAGGAAACAGCCTGCACCAGGCAGACCTGGGGGCTCCAGAGGAGCTGCTCCCATCCACGTCCCTCTGGAATTTTTACGTGACAGGCACTGGGAGGAAGGGATGTGAGACAAAAAAACCACACCACTTTTTGACAGTGGGAACAGGACCTGCCACTCCACGACCCCGGAGCTGCCATGTTACTGCAAGTACTTCATGAGAGCTGGTAGAAAAATAGAGGGGCTTTTTAAACTGGCAGAGCATCAAAGGATAAGAGGCACGGCTTCAAACTAAAAGAGAAGTTCAGAGTAGATGTTAGGAAGAAATTCTTCCCTGTGAGGGTGGTGAGGCCCTGGCACAGGTTGCCCAGAGAAGCTGTGGATGCCCCTGGATCCCTGGAGGTGTCCAAGGCCAGGTTGGTGGGGGCTTGGAGCAACCTGGGCTGGTGGAAGGTGTCCCTGCCCAGGGCAGCGGGGTGGAACAAGGTGATCTTTAAGGTCCCTTTCAAACCATTCTTTGACTCTTGATTCTATGGTTTACTGGTAGATTTGACAGTGCTGATTTAATGGCTGGACTTGACAACCTTAGAGGGCTTTTCCAGCCTAGATGATTCTATTTTGATGGTACAGCACGAAGGAAACACAGACTCACTCCTGTGCTTGTCGGCCTCCTCTGGAAGGAGACCTGGCCAGATAACCTAATCCCAGAGTTTGTCTTCCTTTTGAATCTGCAAGACAACAAGTCCCAGCACACCTGTGGGTCTGCTGCATCCTGTGACATCAAACAGCCTGTGTTACCTCATGTGCTTTTCCAAAATAGCCCCCTTATTTGTGTTGTAAACAATGCAGGTGTTTTTTAGTCTCTCCCAGTGACTCAATTGCCTCGAGCCCTGGGTCTCAGTCACGACAATCTGAATGACTTTGCTGTCACTTTTTTGAGGACAGCACACTGATTTTTCTGTGAAGGTGCTACCAGCATTAGTCAGCTCCCCAGTATTTATAAACCACACTGTTTTGTTTGCTTTCGTGACTGCAATTACAGAGTGAAAAGAGGTTTGTATTGAACTGCCTGTCCTGATGCAGAGGTGTCACTCTCCACCAGGCACAGGTTATCTGGGAACCCTTTCCAGCTCAGGATTTGCTTGGTTTTCCCTCTTCTGTGTTAGTTTGTATTTCATCAGTGCTTAATATTCTCTGCTGTAGTGGTGCTAATTCCCTGGGCTTTTTTTAGGTGTCTCTGAAGTTCCTCCCTTGCTTTTGACTACCTAAATTAGTCCTGTGCCATCAGCTGCCTCATTGGCCTCTATTTCCAAGCCATGTATCAGCCCATTAACCAGCACAGCACGCCTGGGGCTCATCCCTGCACCATGACCTTCTGCCACAGCTGACCATTTAATTTTCCATTTGCTTTCTTCCAGCACAGCTGTGGAGCCATGACAAGAGTTTCCCACTCACCCTGAGACCCCTTATCTCCCTCAGGAGGCTCTTTAGACCTTGTTAAAGACCTCCTGGGCATCCAAATGCATTGTGTCCACCAAGTCTCCCTCATCCCCCCTTTTCCTGATGCAGCCATTGAGTTGCAATCCCTCTGTGAGATCTTTCTCCTCCACAGGCTGCTGGGTCCATGTGCTCCTGTCCTAAGCTATCTCCCTGCAACTTCATTATCCTGGTTTTAAATACAATATCAAACTGACTTCCCCAGGACATGTGTAAGGAGGGACGACCTGTAATTCTCCCAACCTCACCTTAAGGCTTTTTGAATATAAATGGAATCTTCCCTAAATCCCAGTCCTTGCTTCTTTTCCTTAGTAAGTCAACCAAGACCTAGCTAAATTTCTCAGAAATGCTTGCCCAGACAATCTGAACCCCAGCTGGGATTATTCAACCTGGAGAAGAGAAGGCTCTGGGGAGAACTTAAAGGCCCTTCCAGTACCTAAAGGGGCTCCAAAAGAGTTGTATAGGGACTTTGGACAAGGGCCTGGAGAGACAGGACAAGGGGAAATGGCTTCTCACTGCCAGAGGGCAGGAATAGATGGGATACTGGGGAGAAATTTTTCCCTGTGAGGGTGGAAAGGCCCTGGCACAGGTTGCCCAGAGAAGCTGTGGCTGCCCCTGGATCCCTGGAAGTGTCTAAGGCCAGGTTGGACAGGGCTTGGAACAACATGGGATACTGGAAGGTGGGGGTGGAATGTGATGGTATTTAAGGTCCCTTCCAACCCAAACCATTCCATGACTCTACAAAAATCGCTCACTTAAATGTGGTGCAAAACCATCTGCCCAATGAAAAATTGTGTTTCTTCTTGCTGTTGTTTCCATCCAGCAACTCACACGCTTGGCATTGTCCTCAGGGCACCTGCCTGGAGACCTCTCCTCCCGAATCATAACATTCCTCTACATTATCTCGTTATTTCTCTCTCTTTCTCCTTACCCACAGAGGAACTCCTGTCTGTGTTCCCTGGAAGGGCTGGTCAGTGGATTGGCACATCCATCCTGACCCAAATCCTCCAGGAAAAGGGGATCTACCCCATCCCAGGGTGAATTGAGGTGGATCCCTCTCGGTTGAGAAGGATATGTCTCAGCTGTCCTCAGAGCAGGGATGAGTGGCACTGAGCCTTGCTTGGTTCAGCAAAGCTCCTTCTCTCCCACTCTTGCATTTCCCAGTGGAAATATTTGTCCTGGAGCAGCGGGTGTGGCTGCAGTGACGCTACTGCATAGCAAGGACATGACACTCTGCACAGGCTGAGGGGAATGGGAAGGAGGGTGGAGAGTGCAGGGCTAGAGCAAGCTGTGGGAAGGGATCCTGCTGGAGAACGAGTTCAGAACTCATCTGGGAATTCAAGGTCATGCAGACACTTTACAAAGTCCACTGCATCGGCAGCTCCTGCTTAGGAGAGCAATAAATATGTAATTTTTTAAATATATATATCTTTTTTCTATTTTATAGTAAAATTATATTATATTTAAATTTTATATTAAATTCTATTTGTAGTCCCCCTAGTGTGTATTTATATGTTTACATACATTTAGATCAAAATATATTTCTATATACATATACAAAGAATATATGAGTTTATATATCTATATGTATATATAGATATATCTGTATGTATATAGAGATATATAGATATATTTACCAAGTGTTTTGAGTTCAAGCAAATAAAACCATGAGCCAGCTGCAATAACAACTGAGTCCAGGTAATTTGAGGGGCATTTTATCCCAAATCCACCCTTTTCCACCCACCTCTGACTTTTTGTTATCTACTCTGGCTCTCTCCCTACTCCATTATCTGGAAGTAGGGGTGCCTTAGCACTTCTTTTCATGAAGTATTTCAAGTACAACTTTTCCACCTAAAAATGTGGCCCAAAGAGGTGAGACAGAAGTGTGTTTGACCAGAAGGGCCATCCCTTGCTAAGCCACACACAGAACACCAACTGCATCATCTCCAGATGGGATTCAGGAAGCAGAGAGAGTCAGCCTAAAATTAATCCTCACCTGAAAAAGTTTTAGGGGAAAAATCTGACATTGCTCTGTCCTAATTGTGCTGAAAGCCTGGCCCTGCCAGTGCCAACTGTGCCAGCAGGCAGCTTGACATTCCTATTCTCCAGGAACAGGAAAGTTTTTATGTCATTTAAAAGTGATGTCAGAATGGTTTCCTTGGGCTCAGTGTCGTGAAAGAAGGACATGGAGAATCCCCCAGTCCTTCCCAGCCACCCTGCCAGAACTCCATGGGAATTAAACTCATTTTTTTTTTTTAAAGGGGAGCAGAAATCAGAGGATCAAACCTCTTGGGTTGTCCCCAAGCCTGGGAATAGAAGGAAGGTATTGGGGTCTGACTGAGACTCCATTGTGTGGGAGGAGCAGGATGGGTGCCACCAGCCCCAAGCACAGGGACTAATATGCATGAAGGTGGGGTGGCCACCTCACGCTTACTCAAAACATGAGTCTGGGCCTATCTTTGTCCTAAAATGTCCAGTCTGGGCTCTGGTTCTGCTTGCAGAGAGATCCAAAGGTCCGTGGACCATCTTGGGGCACATCAAGAAATCCCCTGCCAAGCCTGCAGTGTCCAGGGACACGAGCAAGGTGTCACAAGGTGATGGACTCAACCATCAGACATCCCACTGTGAGAGATGGAGGGTCATATAGGCTCAGGTAAACAAGGAAGGGACAAGTATGGCCCAGATGAGAGAGGCTGGCAGAGTGGGACAGGACAGGAGCCTGGAGAAGAGGACACCGAGGAGAGACCTCGCTGAGCTTCCTCACAAGGGGCAGTGGAGGGGCAGCTCCGGTCTCTGCTCTCTGTGACTGGTGACAGAACCCAGGGAACAGATGGAGCTGTGCCAGGGCAGGGTCAGGCTGGATCTCAGGAAAAGGTTCTTCCCCATTGGGAAGAAGTGGCTGGGCACTGAACAGGCTCCCTGGGGTTTGAGCACAGCTCCAAGGCTGCCAGAGCTCCAGGAGGGTTTGGACAACTCTCAGGGACAGGGTGGGATTGTTGGGGTGTCCTGTGCAGGGCCAGGAGTTGGACTGGATGATCCTTGTGGGTCCCTTCCAGCTCAGGATATCCCATGATTCGATGATTCCTGGCTTGTGCAAGCCTCTTCTTTTCCTACCACACAGGAGCACAGGGATTGTCATCACAAAGCAGGTAAAAATTCAACCCATTCACCCAGGAAGCAGCAGCATGACAAGCAAAGGCTGGTGCCTCTATTTATGGGCACAAGCACATCCAGGTGTTGTCAAGATGGTTTGAACATCCCCAGGTGAGGAAAAAGCATCCATTTGGACTGTGAAGCGTTCTTACCTGTAAGCAGGTACATTCAGGGTTTCCAGTCGTGTTGTAAATGAAGGCAGGCAATGCAGGGAAGGAGAGCTTTGTTCTAATGTCCCTGTGCCGAAGTTTCCTGGAGATTTACAGCCCTCAGCTGGTGACTCTCGGCACAGCCCTGCTGCAGACACTGGCACATCCACCTTCCCATCTCAGGATGAGTGTGTGCCCTCTCTCCTGGCTAATCTGTCATCTGCACCCACCCATGCCACCCATGTCAGCCTCAAATCCTCCCCTGGGCATCCCAAAACTCCTCCTGGTTCCTGGCATCCCACTGGCTCAGCCCTCACCTGCTGCCCAGCCAAACGTGACGTATTTAGCTCTGCTATTTTTATTTTTATTTTTTTTTTAGTCTCTCCCCTTATAAATCAACTTCTCCATCCCTTGAATCCCTGCCTGTGCTGCTGCTTTTCCACTTGGCAATGCCCAGTTGCCAAATTCCTGACAAATTGCTCTTTGGCAGCCACCTTGCCCAGGGCCACACTGCCCGTGAGAAAAGTGAAGCTGTTCCTCCTCCTCCCAACATAATTCCTCGTTTTATTGCTGCTCTCCCACTCATGCCCCTCATCTTACAGACACCCACAGCAAACCTCCTGCCGTGAAGACACCAGGCCAGCCAGGGTTAGGAAATCTCTCCCCGTGCTTCACAAAGGATTTTTAGATTTTTTTGCATTGGATCAAGCTGGCATTGCTGGGATCAGAGCCCTGGGCTTGGAGTAGTTCTACACCAGTGGCTCATCCCTTGTGGTTTGTCCCCCTCATGAGATGTCACCAGTACCTGTCCGTGAGAAGGGAGGCTGGTCCACACGGACACGTGTGACCAACTATCCTTGCAGACCAGCCAGAGGCTGTAGTAGGGAAGAGCAGGGGACCAGAGAGAGGTTCTGGAAGGTCCTGAGCTCCCATATGTGGGTGGCCCACCCCTGAAATTGTTCATGGCCAGGTTGGACAGGGCTTGGAGCAACCTGGGATAGTGGAAAGCGTCCCTGCCCAAGCCAGGGCGTTGGAACTGGATGATCTTTAAGGTCCCTTCCAACCCAAAACATTCCATGATTCTACATCCCTGCAACTCAAGGAAATCCTCCATATCCAGCACATCACTCTTGGACTCACACACAGGACCTAATTAATCACTGTTATTTCTCCAAGGGACACCCAAATCCCGTGGGGGATGGGAGGCTCCTCATCCAAACCCACTCCCTGGACACCAAGCAGTGGGCAATCAGTCTCTAAGGGAACCTCACACACGTGGGCTCTGACAGATGGGAGATCATCCAGCTTCTTCCCTCCGCCTCCCACAGCTCCTGCCAGCCCCTCAGATATCCCAGGGCATCCCAGGAACGGAAACACAACTCACTGATGAACAACCTACTCCCTGGACCGTGTCTGTGTCACCCCTCCGGGCTCCCGCTGCTCTCACTTCACTCACATACACTTGTGTGAGTTTGCACATATTTCTTACAGCGCCCAATTTTTAACAGTTCTAGGGAACGTTTTTAATGCCACGAGGTGGCAGCACAAAATCACCTTTCCCCACTGCGTATTCAGGCTGCAGAAGGTCCCCCAGACCCTGTGGCAGGGAGCAGTCAGTGGTCTCACCCCCGGGACGGCCCCAGCAGGAGAAAATATCCAACCCCATCAAGTGCAGAGCCAGGACCCTCGTTTTTCATCACTGAACCCCCTGTAATTTCAGCATCCCCTCATTGCAGGCACTTTTATTTCCCTGAGCTTGTCCATCTTTCAGGCAGTCGTGTGATAACCCCGAGGTGACCCTGAGCCTGGTTTGGACACGCAGAGCCTCTGGGCTTCACCCCACAGCACCGAGGAGCTGGAGGAACTGGTCTGATGTGCTGAGAGGTGCAGATGAGGCAAAGCAAGACCACAGGCACTGAGAGAAAATACAAGAGAGCTGGAGAGGGACTTTGGACAAGGGCCTGGAGTGACAGGACAAGGGGAAATGGCTTCCCACTGCCAGAGGGCAGGGATAGATGGGATATTGGGAAGGAATTCTTCGCTGTAAGGGTAGTGAGGCCCTGGCACAGGTTGCCCAGAGAAGCTGTGACTGCCCCATCCCTGGAAGTGTCCAAGGCCAGGTTGCACAGGGCTTGGAGCAACCTGGGATCATGGAAGGTGTCCCTGATCATGGCAGGGGGTTGGAACAAAGTGGTCTTGAAGGTCCCTTCCAACCCAAACCATTCTAGGATTCTATGATGACCATTAATGTCCTGACCTTCCGGCAGATCAGTCCTGAATGTACCCAACAGAACACTGCAACTCTTATCCCACTGGGGCTTTTTCCTTCTTTTTTCCAGCTCTGCATCTCCACACAGGGAAAAAAAACGCACAAGAAGGGATGTTTGGGCTAAGAAAGAGGAGATGAAGGCTGCAGGGAGCCCTCAGCAGCAGCAAAATCAGGGTAATGATATGTCTGGCTCAGAGGCACATCACAATCTGCTGCCATTCCTACACGTCTCAGAATCTCCCAGGGGGTCCAGTCTCCTTTTCTGCTTTGGGTATGTGTTTCCTACCAGCAAATAAATCAAGACCAGGGAAATTTCCTGGGCACCAAGCTCCATCCTGTAAATTGCTGTATAATCAGCACCCCCTGGTACAGCCTGCCTTGTGCCCATTTGCACAGTTTGGAGCCCAGCATTGGTCCTGGACAGGTCTTGTAGGGCAAGGGGGAAGGGATTAACACTGCAAACATCCACAGAAAATCATGCTGGGAGCCTTAAACATGCTGGTGAACATGAGTCTGGATGGTCCCCACTGTGTGGGGCAGCACAGACAACTACAGGCTACTTAGTGCCACCAGCTCAGGCTTAACTGCTTGGGTGGGATGAGCTCAGAGCTCTTTTCCAGCCTTAGTTCCGTGATTCTGTGACTAACCACGGTGGGTTAGTTAGAGACTAAAGGGTCTCTGCTCACCCCAGGTAGGGAACAATTTGTGCCAGGAGGGATAAGGCAGAAGCCAGGACCTGCCCCACAGTTCCACCACCCTCCTTGTGCAAGAGAAGCTTTGAGCTCTCACTTCAGCTTTTCGAACAACCTCCTTATAAAGCATTTCTTGCTGCTGAGTTCAAGGGTCACAGAATCACAGAATTTAGGTTGGAAAACTCTGAGATCACCCAGTCCAACTCTTTCCCCAGCACTGCCAACCCATGTCCCCAAGTGCCACATCCACACAGCTTTTAAATCCCTCCAGGGAAGGCGATTCTACCACTGCCCTGGGCAGCTGTGCCAGGGCTGGACAGTCCTTTCCATGAGGAAAGTTTTTCCTAATAGTTTTCCTAATAAAATTTTCCTAACCATTTTTCCTGGATCTCCCAGGAGAGGGGCAGCCAGGGACAGATGTGCCCATTCCCCTGGGGCATCATCACCCATGACGCTTCAGATACCCATATACTGCCTTCCCCACTCAGCCAGGGGAGCTCTCCCTAATTAATTCTAAGCAATTAGATGCCTCTTACCTTTCCAGCACCCACACACCTGCTTTCCACCCACCTTCATCCTACTGCTGAGCTCTTGGTGGACACGGTTGGAGTGAGTCTTGGAGAAGAGGGAGCAGGTGGGGGGGTCACAGAGCCCCGTGGTGACACCACCTCCCCTTGTCACATGCTCAGGGTGGCCTTTGCTGCTAATTTTAAGCACCTCTTAGTAAACAATCGCTAAATTTAGTGTCTTTGGAACATGAGCCTTGTATTAAAGGCTGGATTGCTGGTGGCTGATGGAAGCAAAGGAGTGAAGGGGCGAAGCAGGATTGCCCTGACACAGATCCCTGCTTGGCAAAACCAGACACCATCATCACACTGTCTGCACAGAGCAGAGAAGGGAGCTTTGAAACCCTGATCACCAGCACAGCTGCTTGTCTTGGATGTCCTATGATTAAGAAGCCACAGGATTCACAGAATTACAGAATCATTTCAGTTGGAAAAGGCCTCCAAGAACATCGAGTCCAACCTGTGACCGACACCCACCTTGTCACCAAGCTCAGAGCACCGAGTGCCACATCCAGGCTTCCCTTAAACACCTCCAGGGACAGTGATTCCACCATCTCCCTGGGCAGCCCCTTCCAGTGCCTGACCAACCTCTCAGTGAAGAAATTCTCCCTGAATTTCTTCACTGAAGAGAGAAAGCATCTCCTTGTTTTTTTCCTGGGTCGCAGCCTCATATGCTCGAAGGATTTGGTTTTCTCCTCTGATCCCACTTTGCAGCAGATCTGGCTGCTGAGAAATCAGCTCTGGCTCCTTGAAGTTGAGCTCTGAGTGACTGAAGCAGGACAGATTTCTTTTGTTCTTTTCAAGCGTGCTGTGCTCTCCTCCCAACTCTCTTCCAACTCACCCTCATCACGAAAAGGGGGGTTGCTTCTGAGATAAAATGGGAGAAAAACATCATAAATTCAACATATCACCGTCCTTTCCAGCTTTCCAGCAGCCAAGAAGGCATCCCACCTCCATACTACAGCAGGGAATCAGCACAGCTCAGCTGAGCCTGGAGTCAGTCAAAGTTGGTGCCTCCTCTGCAGACATCTATCTTGGGATGCACTGACTCATCCACTGGAGAGGGATTCTTCCCTCTCTTCTCTGCCCCTTCTCCTCCTCTCTGTAACTCGTTTATCAGCATGACTCCCACCCCACACACACACAGAGCGTACACACGCTTCACGTGGGGCAGCAGATGCCAAACCAGGCACATCCCTCACTCCTCACACGGCATCCTGGCCAGCAGCCAGACAGATGGAGAAACGGAATGCAGGGAGATAAGGCAGCAGCTGCACACCCCAAGCCTTCATCCTGAAAACTTTTTTTTTTTTTTTTATTTTTGGAAACTGTTTAGACGTTTTTAAACTGTGCTGATGGCTGCACTGTGTGTGCTGGACTTGGAAGAAGAGCAGGATTTCTCTCTCTCTAAGGAATTTAAAAAAAAAAAAAAGGCTTTTCTCATTCCAGATGGCAACTTTCACAAGGTCACAACAACATCAAGTCCCACTCTGGCCCTGCACAGGACAACCCCAAGAATCCCTCCAGGTGTCTGACAGTGTTGTCCAAACCTGGCAGGGTGAGGGCTGTGACCACATTGACCAGTCCTGTCAGCTCTGCCCTAACTGGACCTCTTTGGTCTGGACCGTATTGCTGGAACAGGAAAACCCCAGTTCTGAGAGATTCTTCCCCACAAACACCATTTATGTGATGTCTTTCTAACCTGTTTTCAGCCTAAGGAAGGTTTGATCCTGGATGCCTTCCCAAAGGTTTACATGTTCCACATCAGGACAGACTTGTTGCAGCATCTTTATCCATTCACCCCAAGTTCATTTTCAAAGATTTTTCTTGATAACCCCCCCTCTTTCACCAGTTTTGCTTGTGGACATTTTTAATCGCTTTTGAATGTATTTCCAAGCAGTTCTACTCAGTCACCACGAGAGGCATCACTGTCAGAGCTGCTGTCCTGATCCCACCAGGAGGAGCTGGCAGGCTCCTGAACAAACCTGGTCAGACATTCCTCATCCTTGGCACTGCTGTTTGGCCTCCTTGTGGTTCAGCAGCACTGGCCTCTCTGCCCAAAACAATGAATCTTGTTGATGAACCGAGATATTTACACACAGCTGGGCCCAAGCTGAGCACAAAGGAAAGGACATGGTGACACTGTGTGTCTGAGTTCTGGGGTGCCATCGCCTCTCAGAGAATGTGCACTCATATTCCAGAATCTCCCATGCCCTGAGCTACCCCCCAGCGTGGGCAGGAGGGCAGGGGGGGATTCTGCCCCTCTGGCCCTGTCTCAGCTGAGACCCCCCTGCAGAGCTGCCTCCAGCCCTGGGAACAACAGCACAAGGACGTGGAGCTGCTGGAGAGAGTGCAGAGGAGGCCCCAGACATGCTGCCAGGGCTGGAGCCCCTCTGCTCTGGAGCCAGGCTGGGAGAGCTGGGGGGGTTGCCCTGGAAAAGAGAAGGCTCCAGGGAGAGCTGAGAGCCCCTTGCAGGGCCTAAAGGGGCTCCAGGAGAGCTGGAGAGGAACTGGGGACAAGGGATGGAGGGACAGAAGAAAGGCAAATTCCCCCATGGAATTATCAGCAGATTTCCTGAAGCACAAATGCCCACAGAGAGGTGACAGAGTTAAATATGTGACACAGAGTGGTCCCTGTGTTAATCTGGACAAGGCAAATAAGCTGTGCCTTTACAGTGCAATTCTTTGCATGATTAGTTGAGATCAATCAGCACATTGAGTATCCCCATCTATCTCAAGATTATCCTATACCAAAATCTGTAGGAAGAGAGAAAACCCCTGCTTTTGTAACATTGAATAAAAGATTTTAAAGTTACCAAACGAAGCATCCAGGAAGTACCACAGCACCCAGTCTTTTTATTACAACATTTATTTTAGTATAGAAGGCACTTACAATACAGAAAGAGAAACAGAGAAAAAAAACATATGATAGGCACCAAAAGTGAAATTAGAATTAAAATGACAAAGAAACGGTTTACCAGACCAAAGGAGCACCCTTCCCCTGTTAACAATACAGCACATGGAAATGAAGCTATTGATGACTAACATTTTTAACAATTAGGGGTTTTTATTTTTTTAATAGAAAAGATAAAAGGCTGTTCTACTGTGAACTGAATTAAAAAAGAGCCCCTCCACACAACTGCAGGAGGGTCTGGGAGGTGTGGTGGTCACCGGCAGGGCTCTTTCAGGTCCGGCACTGCAGGAGGTCCTGGTACATCTCAATGAGACGAGCAGCCTCTCTCTGCCCAGACAGCACAGCACCGTGGGTCGTGGAATAATACTTCCTGTGAGTGGCCTCCCCCGAAAACATCACCTGCATCGGCTGCAGAGGACGGGAAAAGTGGCACAGCTCAGCAGAACTCACTGGAAAGCAGATGTGAGGCTAAAAGGAGACAAACCTCCCTGTGCCCTCCCACGTGGAATCATGGTTTGGGTTGCGAGGGACATTAAATCTCATCTTGTTCCTCACCCCCTGCCATGGGCAGGGACACCTTCCATTAGACCAGGTTGCTCCAACCTGGGATGGGGCATCCCCATGGGTTGACATCTGTTTTGGAATGTTGGCGCTCCAAATTCCAACATGGTGTTCCACAAGGACAGGTCCCAGCTCCAGGAACCTTAATCAAACCTGCACCTTTTCCGTACCATCTCCTCCCTTTGCTCCCCTAAATTATACCTCAGCCTTTTAGGCATTACAGTAATTTTTCTTCTGGGCAGCAACTTCAGAAGGAAAAAACAGTCATGTCTCAAAACCCAGAGAGTGAGAGACACTGTTGTATCTCTTACACCAACACTTGCTACAATTCCAACTCAGCTCCAAGGCAGGAGTTTCAGGTACCTCTATTACCTGGGAACTACACAGAAGGATTCCTAAAGCTCCTGCTGCTTTTTTTTAAGTAGATTTCTGCGCTGAATAAAATTATATCTGCTCTGGTGCAGGGAACAGACTGGGCAACTGCTCGGAAGGCTGCATTTCCATCAGCCTTTGTCTTTGGATTTGGACACGTAACCCTGAACGATGGGGTGAATTTGGCTAAATGTGTTCCTGCTCGTCAGCTGAGCTGTGGTAACCATCTCCATGTGTGCTCCTTGCTATATTCAGAAAGCAAAGGCACTGTCTGAGGAGAAAATCCATCCTCTCCTGCCAAAGACTGGGCCTCCCTCAGCCTGCACTGCCAACACAAGAGAGATTTCCTAATATGCACCTCTGACACATTCAGACCTAAGACACCAGCAGGGGCATGTGTTTAAGAACAAGCTTTAAAACAGGTTAACACGTGCTTTTTTAAGGAATTCTGAACTGGAGAATAAGGCTCATGGCCATAAAACACAGAGATCACAATTCCAAAAGCCACATGGATGAGCAGCTCTTGATAAACTCGGGGAGAGAAGGCGGGAATGCCGGCATTCCAAACGTTAAAGGGATAAAATCCCACAGACGCCATTCGTTCAAAGGGGGTATGTACAACTTAAAAAACAGGAACACACACTACCGGAAAGCCCAGCCAGGGACTGTGTTTTTCAACCTCCCTCCCAGAAAACTCACTGCCCAGTAAAAATCCCATCAGTTTTGCTGCCACGGCCCCAGTTTGGGCCACACTTACAGGAGTTTTGGAGCTCTCGGCATAAGGCAGTGGTTTAGCGAGTTTCTCCACGTCGGCCCCACTAGACCCAACCTGGGTGTAGGAGTAGGATCCACGGAAGTGGGGGTTGCTGCCCCAGGAGGACCGCAGGATCCGGCGAGGTTTCGGAATGTTTGGATTCCCTGGGGGCGAAAGCCGAAGAGAGAAAGTAAGGCTGTGTCCAAGGGTGCAAGGTGTGGTCTGATAAATTCGGTCTGATTTATTGGACATCCATCCTAACAGAGCCTGCAGGTTACAGGGAAGAGCCCCCAAACCAGACCTCTCTTCTCTTACTGAGTTCTAACTATCTGTATAACAGAAACATCATCCCTTTTAATCTCAGCTTTTCCGTTTTCCAGGGAGGTGGTGGAGTCCCCATCCCTGAAGGTGTTCAAGAATCGACTGGACATGACACTCAGTGCTGTGGTTTGGCTGACAAGGTGATGGTTGGTCAAAGGTTGGACTTGATGACCATGGAGGTCTTTTCAAACCTAACTGATTCTGTGGTTCATTTTGGGAAAGATCATTAAAATGTCTACATTCCTGAAAGACTGGGGAGCTTCAGTGAACTCTGGACATAGTCTAGCTGAAAATACAGAGCATCTCCTGCTCTCATTTGTGGTGGGGAGACTGCTTGTGATGAAGCACATGATTGATCTCACCAAATTTTAGGTATTTAACTGGGTGCCTAGTCTGAATTGGGTTTTTAGGTGGTCTTGAGAGAGAGATGTACCTCCAAAGAGAAGTGGGTAAGGATGCTAGAAGGCAAATCTTCATTATGTGGGGGCACAGAAAAACCTGTCAGAAAGTTCTCAAAACCTGCATTACTCATTCCAACTGCAACCCAGTTGCCCCCCCCACACAAAATAAACTTAAATTCCAACAGACCCATTTTGCGGAACACACACAGCACGGAAAGAAGACTTTTGAGGCTGGAAGTAGGATGATTTCTAGATTGCTGTAGGATTTTCAGGACCTCTAGATGAGGGGCACTGGAGTGCAACAGTGATCATCAGCCACTGTTCCCATCCCAAAGAGCACAGGAGCACACGGGATCCAGGACTGCAGCCAAGGCAGCCGAGCACCAGCTGGTGGCAGAAGAGCCCCAGGCACAAATAGAGAGAGCCAGGTATAAATAGGGAGACCCCCTTGCTAGGCTGGTTTGGGGCCATCTCAGTGTCACCCATTCTGTTGGAGTCCCATGATCATATCTGGCTTGGCAGGAAAGGAATGGGGAGATGGGACAGGAAGAATTCCAATGAAGAGAAATTCTCTCTGCGGGAGCCAAGATCCAACCTTGAGGCAACTTTGAGGCAGTGGTGGAGTCCCCATCTCTGGAGGGATTTAAAAGCCATGTGGAGGTGGCACCTGGGGACATGGGTTAGTGCTGTCCTTGGCAGTTCTGGGGGAACAGCTGGACTTAATGGTCTTAAAGGGCTTTTCCAACATAAACCATTCTGTGATTGTAAGAGACTGTCATAGGAAGGAAGGGTTTGGAGACATGTCTGCATCAGACTCTGACTCTGTGACAACTCAACAGGTTCAGCCTGCTCTGAGACAACCCAAATTCCCCCACTTTCTTCATCGCAGCTTAAAGAGGGAGACATCCAACTGTAAAGACTAGTTAGGTCCTACCTTATTTAGTTCTACTAAACTGTTATTTAGCTGTGCCTTCAATTCCTTGAAATCAGGAGCAGGTTACTTCCCTGGTTCAGCTGCTGCTTTCAGGAATATTGTGTGTCAACCGGAGTTATGGAGCACAGGGCTGGAACAGAGCAGAAGCCCTTGGATGGCCTGCCCAGAGTACACTGTGAACACTTTCTAACCACCAGCCCCCAGATCAAAATATGTCCCAGACTAGCAAATAAATACAGGCCACAAACAAAACACATCCTACAAACCAATGTTGTTTCAGGAGCAACAGCTTCGCATAACAAAGCCTCTAAAATATGCTCCTCCAAGACTCTTCAAAGCAGGAATGCCTGGAAGTGGAAAGCCCAAGGGAGTCTGAGAACAGGGAGCTCTCAGATGTGTCAAGGAAACAAATTATGGTGTTTTATTTTTGAGGGCTGTGGGAAAGCCCAGGAGAGCACACCATGGAAGCCGTCAGACAACAGACCCCCAAGCAGGGCCACCCATCACCCTGCACTGCACAACAACAAGCAATGATGGATTTTCAAATCAAAGGAGTCTCTGCAGAGGGTTGGGCGTGCCTCTTCTCTAGTTGGTGTGTGTTTCCATGTCCAGGTACCCAGAAGAGTCAACAAGATGTTGATAAAACCATGATTAACATGAGGAGCACCCTCATGAGATGAGGGTTTGTCAGCCTGCAGGGAAGGCCACAGGTCTGTGAAATGGCTGAAATTTGTTCACAAAAGGGCTTGTAGGGCCACCAGCCCAGTGACACAAACCCAGCAGCTGCTGGCCTTCATGTTGAACAGAGCAATCCTCAGACTGGCAAAAGCACCAGCTTTGTCCTTTTGCAGTGTTTCCTAGGGATGACCTCACACGGGCAAACACCAGCCTTCCCACAGGGAATTGCTCCTCACGTAGCAACTCCATCTCAAGGGAGACTGCAGCACAGACACGTGAAGTGTGTGGCCTCCGGCAGGTGGCAGAGCTTCAGGGAGGGATGTCTGAGCCAGCTGTCGGTGTGGAGCAGGGGAAGGAGCCTGGGCACACCAAAACACAGCTGTACCAGCTCCCAAAACCGAAGCCAGTCTCCCTCCCCGGCTGCAGAGGCACCAGCTCTCATGAGCTCCTTCCAGGTTCTCCAGGACATCAAACCACGTTAGCAAGACCCATGAGCCCACTGTGCAACCACTGTACCCCTGCATTCTGCATTTCTGCACCTTTTAATGTCAGCAACTGCTTCTAAGAGCAAGATCGGGAGATGTGCACTTCTACTGCAGGAATAGAGGAGGATTTTGGTTGAAACATGTAACATGAGCTCTGATCCTGAACTGTTGTTTGCAAGACAAAAACTACAGAGACTGGGAGCCACACTCCTTCAGGGAACATATTTAATTGGACTTAATCTGCTCTTAAATAGAGTAAACACGTACATGCCTTTGCCTACAGATAAAAGTAACAACACAGATGTGGAAACTTCTCAGTTTTCACTGTCCAAAGAGAGATAAAATGGCTAAAAAAGGGATCTTGGCCTTCACTGAAGTAGGGGGGCACACACTTTTCTGCCACAGATTTCCACTTGTGCAGCTGTGGAAGACAAATCCAGATGCCTCACACAATCCCATTTTTATTCAGCTCCTGGGAGGTGTGACTACAGAGATTTATTAAAATCAACTCACAGATCCAGATTAAGACACCCCTGAGAGCAGGGATCTAAGATCCCATCAAGGGAGATCTGTGGTACTACTCACACAATAGGAACTACAACCACCAGAGAGACATCGTGGTACCCCAGACACCCACATGGGGCTGGGAGATGTGAAGCAGAACCTAAAAGAGATCTGTTCCCCTCTAGATAAATAGCTGGAGCTCAGAGAGGACAACTCAGGGCATCTCCATCCACAGCCTGACAGGCTCCAGTGATCGAGGCCTGCAGCTACTGCCTCTGGCTTCTAACTCTTGGAGCTCAGCCAACAAAGACAGCAGAGCAAGACTCCTAATTGCTCTGAGGTATTCCATTTAATCAGATCCAGTTGTGAAAAGCAGTAATTGTCGATGGTTCTTAGGTCAGAACAATCCTCAGGGCTTTTCACAGCAAAGCCAGATAATCTGCAGCCTGAGAGTGAAATTTAAGGTCAATTCGCAGAAAGGGATTCTCAGTGTGAGTCTAAAAGAACAGATTTAACTTAGGACTGGCATAACAAACTCTGAAGCCAAAGGAAAGGCCACCATGGGCAACAGACTGGGAAAACACAGTAGAAGATGGGAACCCACCTGGTAATGCATCTCAATTCTTTCTTAGAAGAATAAAAAGTAAGAGTGTGGGGGGGTTTCATACCCAGGACATGAAAGGCACAAAAGGCAAAGTGAACATTAAAAGGCTCAAACTGTCTACTTTCATTACTGAATATAAGGCTCCCTCTATACTCAGTAGAGAAAAGCTGCTTCAGAAGATGTCACAGAGCACCAAGTGAGGTGTGGAAGATCTGAGCTGCCTTATGGAAGACCCAGACTTTCCACTGAGCTTAGGATCCTGGCAGGACTAGTTTCCTAACTTGGTTAACTGACTTATGTGAACTTGAGTGGTGGGAAAGGTTTAAAAGCTGAGTTTGGTGGTGTGAGTTGGACCAGAGGAGTCCAGCCACGTTTAGAAGTGACTACAGGTGCATCACAGACAGCAGGCTGCTGGTCCAGCTCCCTCTCCCACTCCCAATGGAACAGATCAGCGGAGAAGGCAGGAGGTGCACGGAGAGCTGAGCACACTTCTGTTATTTCAGCCAGCCTGGCACCTGGCCCAGATCAGCCCTGAGGTACTGCTCCTTCTGTGAACAGGCTAGGGAAAATGGGAACAAGGGCAACAGGATAAACCCAGCTCCCTCAGCCAGGCTGTCCTGCAAGATCTGTGAAAAGGTTTTCTACGAACTAACAAGTTTTTCTGGGGCAGAAAGTGGAACAGCTCATGCTGTGTAATGGGTGCTCCAACAACAGGTCTTCTTCTGTTTTGAACAGCAGCAAGGCCACCTCTCAGCTGATGCACAAAATGCTCTGTGTAGGGCAAGGCCCGGTAAATTCAGTCTGAAATTCTCCAGGGATAAATATCCCGGGATTAGCAGGGGGCTGAGACAGAGCTCACCCTGCTGAGGAGTCTGATGGACAGTGACCAGGTGCAGCATCAGCTGGAACAGCAACTGCAGCACATACCCAAGGACCCAGAGCCAACATATTTCCATCCTGGGAGGAAGAGAGGAACATCCAACACACGCAAACAATAACACTGAACGAGCCCAGAGAGAAGAGGGAGAGAATATTCCCATGTGCCAAACTGAGAAAGACCCCGAGAGCCAAATTCCCACTGATGAATTGAGGTGTTTTGTAAAAAAAAAAAAGAAAATAAAATTTGAAACGCTGCAACAAACAGGGTTGTTTGTACACTCTGGGAGACGTCAGCACTGGAACAACTTGGCCTGAGAAAGAAGAGCCTCCTGCTATGCCTGCCTAGAGCTGCAGTGGCCTGCTGAGGTCAGAGGGAAGAAAGGTACGTAGGAACTGACGTGACACAGAGCGTAGGGACACCCAACACCCCCAACACAAACAGCTCAGGAGGCACCAGCTGAAACAAAGGGGGCAGGTCTGAGCATTGCATTAGAGGTTCTGAATCCAAACTCAGGATTTCTGGAGAGAGTGGTAAAATCTAAAACCTCTTTTGGCAGTGGCCAGTTATGCAGACAGTCCTCAGATTCCAGGGCCCTTTCAGGAAAAAGGTTCTTCCCCCGGAGGGTGTTTGGGCACTGAACAGGCTCCCCAGGGCAGTGGTCACAGCACCAAGGCTGACAGAGCTCAAGGAGCATTTGGACAACACTCTCAGGACATAGGGGGATTCTTGGGGTGTCCTGTGCAGGGCTAGGAGTTGGGCTGGATGATCCTGATGGGTCCCTTCCAACTCAGTACATTCTGTAATTCTATGATTTTCTAGATCTCCATATTGTTGGTAGCAAATGGTCTGTAAGGACAGGGGAAAGCTACACTTGTGGAAGCACATTTCTCCAGTTAGTTGGAGGTCCACGGAAAGTGGTAAGGCTGGAAACCCACTGGGTGTTCAGATTTGGCTAACACAAGCTGGCAGAAAAATATAAATCATTTAATCACAGGACACACCTCCTGAAGAGCACAAACCACATCTAACTGTGGAGGATGCTGCTCTTGTAATCATGTATAAATTTAAAATCCTTATTTCAAAGCTGCTAATAAGTCCATCTCTATTTCTTTCAGCCATCAGAGGATCTCTAAGACCTCTGCAGTATTACTAGTTTTAGTGATTTCATCTTGGATTTTCTCAGTATAACAATAACTTCAACTGCTGCCCTTAATGTGATGTGTGTTCAATAAACACGAAATCTGTGAAGTCCAGGAAGGTTTAAGTGATGCACCCAGAAAAGGGGAGCTCTCAGGATCAACGGATTGTTTGAAATTTAGGGTGATGAGATTTCCACAGAGCTGATATTGAATGGAAGTCAGGGATGTGATTCAACCACATCTCAGCTGATCCAAACTGGTTCAACTTCTGAAAGAGCCCTGCTGTTTTCCACAGCTGAGACCAGTCCTCAGAGGTACCGAGTCTGACAGCTTCAGCTGCTGGAGAGTTATTTGTGTGAAGAGTTATTTGTGATTAAATAAAGCAGAGGATGTGGAATCCTCAAGCACTTCTGCCCACCACATCCTGAGCTGGTTATCAGCCCCCCTGTATATAAATAGCTCTCAGGCACACCCAAGCAGGAGCTGTGCAGGGAGCACACGCACGTTCAAAGGGACATAAAATGCCAAAGAACTAAAAATGACTTTAAAGCATTTCCTTCCTCATGGTTATCCAACACCCCAGCCCCACGCTCCCTCTCCCACCAGAGCACGGCTGACCTGTAAATTTACGTAGCATTTCGGTGCAGGTTTCTGCCACAGTTTCATCATCACACTTCTCCATAATCAAAGCCTCTTCTCCACAGATCCAGCCACTGAGGACGTGGCCGTACCTCTCCGGTGGGTACAGCACGTCAAAGCTGCAGATCTTCTTGTACCACAGCTCCTCGGGGTAAGTCAAGCTCTCGCTCTCTGCCTCATCCTCCCAGACAAACTGGATGCTGTTGCATTCAGAGCTCCAGAAAGGCTCTTCGAACTCCAGGAAAATCTTGTCAGTCGTATTGATCCCGAGTTTCTCAATGGCCATCACCTTGTCCTCGGGCAGGCGGGGGTGGAACAGGCTCTCGTGGCGTTTCTTCAAGACTCCCAGCGACACGGTCACGATGACGTGGTCAGCTGGGATGAACTCACAGTCCTCGCACTCCACGAAGACATCAGAGCTCTTGTTCTCCTCAGGGAGGTCACTGTTGTGGTCAGCCACCCTCTCAATCTCCTTGCTGACCGACTGGTTCCAGTGGATGCACTTGACCGGCTTGCGGAGCTGAATGACAGACTTGGGAATGGAGCGGGCCAAAATCTCCACAATTTTAATGAAACCACAAGGAATGACGTGATGAGCCCCAGGGATCTCGGTCCATTCCCCAAATTCACTCAGCGAGACTTCATCCATGCTGTGGGAGCTGCTCTCACAACTCTCTACCTAAGGGAAAGCAACACAAAAGCAACATTGCCACAGAGCAACTCCTTTTGCCACAGCACAATGTTTCAAGGGCACAGAGGAGCTGCACAGGATGGGAGTCCTAAATGGCACTCTGAAACCACGTTATTTTTGCTAGTAAAGAAGTGCTTGGCCACAGGATCTGACAACAATCAATCCTTAGCCTTCCCTGCAACCAGAGAAACCATTTTGTCATGGTAACGAGCTTGGGTTGCACTGCAATAGTTGCATCATCCAGAGGTCAGAGACCAGAAGGTTAGAGCCCCTCTGCTCTGGAGACAGGCTGAGAGAGTTGGGAGCGTTCAGCCTGGAGAAGAGAAGACTTTGGGGAGACCTTAAATCACCTTCCAGTGCCTAAAGAGAGACTGGAGAGGGACTTCGGACACGGGCACGGAGGGACAGGACAAGGAGTGATGGCTTTAAACTGAAAGAGGGTTGAATTAGATATTAGGAAGAAATTCTTGACTGTGAGGGTGGGGAGGCCCTGGCACAGGCTGTGCAGAGAAGCTGTGGCTGCCCCATCCCTGGAAGTGTTCAAGGCCAGGTTGGACAGGGCATGGAATAACCTGGTCTGGTGGAAGCCATTTCTGCCCATGGCAGAGAGGTTGTAACTAGATGTTCTTTAAGGTCCCTTCCAACCCAAACCATGCTGGGATTCTGTGATTCCATGTTGTCTTTGCTTCTGGACGATTGTGGGTTACAGTTCTGGCTCTTTTCTATCCTTTAAAACCCACTCCACTGGCCAGGGATCGGCCTCTTGGTGCTCCTACAGCAGAAGCTGGAGCTGCGTTAATCAGATGCTCGTTCCAATGTTAATAGATGTTCCCATAAGGAGCCATGAAAATCTTTTGGCAGCTCCTTCTGCTGTCTGCAGCTTTCAGCGTGCTGTCAAACAGTCAGCAATCAGCAAACTAACAATCTGCTGGAGGTGAGAGCACCCAGCACAGAAGGAACCGAAGGAGACGGGAAAGGGAAATGCCAAGATGTAAGACACGTGTGTTTGATTCCCTTGATGTGATTACCAAAGCTTTAGATTCATTAACCTGTTGGTTAATGTGTGTAGGAGTATTAGGCATAGCCGTAGCTTCCAACAATCCCTGGAACAAAGGCAGGATGTTTGGGCTGTCTTGTGATAAGCTTGTAATGATAATCCTGATGCACGGGACACAATGATCTTAAAATCTTCACCGGAGTCACGATCACTCACACACTATAATTCTTTAAGCATTTTAGGCAAAAAGAACATTACAATTCCTTGCCTCACCCTTTGACCCATTTTCCAGGCCTTTCCAGACTTTAATGACTATGTTTAGAAGCCTGATGAGCCTAGACCCTCTCCCTGTGGAGTGTCCTGGTGCAGGGCAGAATCTCTGTGCTGGAATAAGGTGTCAAGCGAACAAGTCAAGGTCGTACCAAGTAGTTCACAGGCTGCTCCTGTGACTGCAGGGACAAACAGGTGGTTTTCCCATCCTGGTCATTGCTCAATGACTCCTGTGGAGACTGAGTGAAGACCCGTCCTCAGAGCGTGCTGTGATTCCACCCCATCTGCTGGCTGAGTGAGAACTTCCCAACACATCCCCAGGGTCAGTTCTGCTGACCCACAACACAAACCTGCACCCCAGGGCACACAACAGGATGCTCATCCTGCCTGGATGCCCCAACAGGACACTCCACGTTGTGAAGTTAAACAGTGATGGCTGTTTGAGTCTTTCAACCATGAAGCCAAAATGCCAGAGGGAAAAACAAGCAACTACCAAGACTATACTTTGCCTGAGACCGGTTAATCCCCACTTTCTCATCTGATAGTCTTAAGTATGAGAAGCTTTGTTGTTCTCAGGTATTTACACATGAGAAGGGATTTGCAAGACTTGCAGAAAAGTCTCTGGCAACCTGTAGCAACCACAGAAGAAACCACCAGGCAAACAAGAGCTGTATCAGATGACTAACCCTCTCTGCATGGATGATCTTGCATGGATAACACAATAAATAACTTCACGTGGCAACTGTGGAGACACCCTGTGACACAAGTTTTTAGATTGGGACACTGAGATATCAGGCTCAGGACACCAGGGTTCAAACTTCAGCTTTATCACAAACCTCCTGTGAGACTCTTTACATCTTTATTTCTCTTTCCTTTGGGTTCCCACTGTAAATGGTGAACTCCATACACTTCCCCACATGACAAAGTGCTGTCTGCCTCCCCTGCCTCATTTCAGGAGATTTTAGGTCATTCTAATTGAAATAGAAATGGTTGTTACACTGTATTTATGGAGTGCTGCTTGATGCAGCGTTAAGTCCTCAGCACACAGAGAAGTCTTTTAGCCAAGGCATCAAGGAGCTAAAAAGAACTAGGAAAGCCATAAGGAAAGATGATTAGGACATGAATTTATACAGTCTACCTTGGATTTTATTGCTTTACCTTCAAAATGCTTTCTGGGGACTTCTCCAGCAAATTACTAGTATCAAGATTACATTTCTTCTGGTCTCTGAGATATGGACAGAGGTAAAAAACACTCAAGCACAAGACAAGACACTGCTAAAAGACCCTGACAATAAAGTAGCTTCAGGTGGTAAAAAAACATTAAATCGCATCAGAAAGTTTAACAGGGCCTAAGAAAGCCACTTCTAATTAGAAAGCTTGGAGTTTAAGGGGGGAAAAAAGGAGTAAAGGCATTGTTTCTTTCAGCGCATTGTCTCCGGATCTGCCTCAGGAGGAAAAGCTGTCAGTACAAACACAGAAAGCAATTCCCCAGCGCTGGGCAAGGCTCTGCCGGGTCCCGAGGTTCAGGATTTGTCTGATCGTAGTTAAAACCAAAAAAATAACCCCAGTGGCATGCACACATACCTTCAGGTACTGCTGGATCATGGCCAGTTTCAGCCTCTTGACGGCCTCCGTGTCATCCGGGTCGGCCTTGACGCGTTTGCGCACGACGTCCCGCGTGAAGACGCCCACGCTGTTCTGGCTCTCGGCATTGACTGGTTTACCTCGTTGGAAGAACTCCTGAGTCAGGTTATAGACCTGCCAGAGACAGGACAGAAGGATGGACAACATGATTCCCAGTAGAAGCCATGCCCCGAGCAGGACGCTTTATCCTCCATCCCAACCCAGCACAGTCAGATCAGCTTCTCCTGCCAGCAGAACCCAAGGGCTTCCTCACATCTTCTCCCATCTCCGTGTCTCAGGTGCAATCCCAGGCTGCTCTAACCTGGCACCAGCCCTTCCACCTTCTCCGTTATTCAGAGGGAATCCACCAGAGTGGGGGAACTCAGTTCCATAGTTATTTTTCTATTTTTCCATGAAAAACAGGAATCCACCAGCACAGTAAGGGAATTCTGTGTGCCCATGTTTAATTTGTTGAGCACAAGACAGGTATAGATCCGTGGAAAACAGTGACACCTCTAGAGCCCCCCACCAGGAGCCAGCCTGAGGAAGACTCACAAGGAAAAATCCATAGCAACAAATCATTCTTCTTTGAAGAAGATATTCCTGACAATTTTTTAACCCCAGTTTTCCACTCAAAAAGCAAGAAAACACCATCCACCTCAGCCCTCTGCTTGTGGCTGCCTGGAGTAACCTGTACTTCTGCCTAATGTTGCCAGAAGAGCCTGCAGTTGTGTCACGGCCCTTCATTTCCATGGAAAAACTCCAAGGAATCTTTCAACACAGGAAAGCTTTCAAAAGATGCCTCTCAGAAGTGCAACTCATCCCATTAACAAGTTGTTTGTCCAGAATGTGTCCATTTACATCACGCCACAGGGTGCACAGTGCTCTTACCAGGAGAGATGACATCCCTGCTTGGCGAGTTTTTCCTGCCAAAGATGGCTTGATTACACCTTTTTTGGAGACAGATTATTTGGACATGCTGAGAAGTTGAACCCAACAGTAAACATCTGGCAGGAAGCTGGCAGAACTGTGGCAGCCTTGCCTTCAAAGGCTCCCAGAGCTTCCCATTCCCTGCTGATAGGGCTAATCCACCGTGTTTTAGGTTCTTCCCACTCTGATTCTCCCCAGGAGCCTGATTTTTAGGAATAAAGCGAATTCGAGGAGGCAAAATAGAGGGATGATGAGGAAAGGGAGGTGGTGAGGAAAAATGGACAGCAGTGGTAGGAGTGAGAAAGAGCAGGTCTGTGAGTGAATGGAGGAAGACGAGTTGATAAGGGCAAGTAAGAGATGAGGATGAAACTGAAGAAGAAAATAAGTGAAAGAGTGAAAAAAAAAGGCAGAAATAAACTACAAAACCAGAGAATAATTACAAGAAAAGTGAGTGGAACTGGTGAAGACAGAAGAGAAATGCAGACACTGGCTGGGACACAGCCCTTCCAAGGAGACTCCCAGACAAGAAAGGTGGAGCCCAACGCCCGACATGAAACAAAGGCTTCCAGCAAAGGAAATAGTGCCTTCTCTGTTCCCCGGTGCCAAAAGCTCTTTGGCAGTTTCAACACCCCATGGTTCCCAGGTTCACTGATTTCTGAGGCCCCAACCACTTCCAGCAGGTTGGAGCTGCACAGACCTTGCGTCAGCACAACCAGCTCAGCTTTCATAAGCTGATTGCGCTCTGTAAGCAGATAACACAGGCACAGGACAAGCAAAGCTGTGCTAAAACCCAGCTACCACTTGGCCAACAGGAGGAGTGAGCCTGGGTATGTTTCTGTTAACCATTATATTCTTCTCTACCCCATAGAGAAAAGGGCAGAAAGGCCCAGTTCTCCATGCTGGAACCATCAAGTGAAGTCTTTCCTGTGTGTGCCATCCCATTGATCAGAGAGCAGGTGAGTTTAATCACCATCAGGATTTCTTATTTTTATTCCGAATCCCCATTATTTCCTTGCTTTTCAAGTTCAAGAAGTGTTTGGACAATGCCCTCAGACACATGGTGTGATTTTTGGTGTTGTCCTGGGCAGGGCCAGAAGCTGGAGTCGATGATCCTTGTGGGTCACCTCCAGCTCAGGATATTCTGTGATTCTTGGGGGTGCTGAACCGTTTGATGAAGAACGGAAGGCAAAGCTGTCATAAGCAAGAAGCACAAGGAGAAATAACAGCAAGTCCTGCATTAAGAGATGAACTGTCAGGAAAAAAAGAATCAAAAAGATGCTCAAAATGTATTCTTTGATCTACATGTGCAGCAAACACATCCTGTATAAGAAACTATGGAAAAAGTTCAATAGAAGCCCTCATTTAAGGTAGATTCCCAATGAAGAAGGAGCAGAATTGTGCTGTCTGGAATTGGAATTCCCTAGGCTTTCTTTACCCAGGTGAGAAACTGCTAACAGTAACAGAAAGCATCATCATTCCTATGGGACCACCACTGAAGTCACTGGGAACAGGCACTTCAGGATTTGAAAACCCATCCTCCTTCAATCATTTTGGCATGATGTGATGACAGCAGGGTTCATGAGAGAGTTCATGACAGCTTTCTCTCCAAGATCCTGGTGAAAGGCAGCATGAAGAATGACCTGAAAGATCCTGGTGATGACAAAATATCCACACATCCAAACCCAGAGCACTACTCCCAGCAGCAAGGGGGGAGCTACACCACACACAGTCCAGACTCCTCTCCATTTTCAATTATCACACACCTGGATATAAGCAGGTAGCAAAAACAAAGACCAGACTACATTAACTCCCAGCTCCTACCACTGGCAAACTCCTCTCAGCACAGTGAAGTAATCACTTCTCACTCTCAAGCTCCTCTGGGTTTGGGCAGGCCCTAGAAGCCTGTCTGAAAAACAGCAGCAGAAGCAAAAGACACAGAGCACCTCAAACAACCCTTCATTCTCAGCAGATCTCCTTCCCTGATTTCTGAGGGTTTACATACAATCCTGCAGGGAATTCACAGAATCATGGAATGGTTTGGGTTGGAAGGGATCCTAAAGATCATCTAGGTCCACTCCCTGCCATGGGCAGGGACACCTTCCACTAGACCAGGTTGCTCCAAGCCTCATCCAACCTGGCCTTGAACACTTCCAGGGATGGGGCAGCCACAGCTTCTCTGGGCAACCTGTGCCAGGGTCTCACCAGCCTCACACTGAAGAATTCCTAATATGTAATCTAATTCGACCCTCTTTAAAGCCATCACTCCTTGTCCTGTCACTCCATGCACTTGTCCAAAGTCCCTCTCCAGCTCTCTTGGAGTCCCTCAAAGCACTGGAAGGGGCTCTAAGGTCTCCCTGGAGCTTTCTGTTCTCCAGGCTGAATAACCCCAACTCCCTCAGCCTGGGGCTGAAAGACAGAAAGGGCTGAAGGTCAGAAATTAAAAGGAGTGAATTAACTGTCCATAATCCTAAAACAGCTTCACTTCATCTTACATCTTCTGTCTTCTTTCTGACCAGCTCTGGGGCATCCCACAAGCAGGGTCTGCGCAGAGAACATGGATTCCAGCAGGGATGTCCCCTCTGTCACCTACCAGCTTCTACCTCCACGTGTTCCCTACATACGTGCTCCTCCACCACAGGAAAAGGCAGTTTCTTAGGAAGAACAAATCTAAATAAAGAAGTTTCTCCACGCTGAAGGAGGTCAGGAAAGCACATCCCAATCCACACTCCTTCCTGTCAGCGCCGGTGACGATCCACAGCATTGTCTTTTTCTCACTTGGCTTAAAAACTGCAGTGATTTAATCCCCGGGCAGTGAAAAACCCCGACGGAGACAGGTCCGGGCTGTTTCCAGGCCAGACATCTGTCAGTGCAATAGAGGCAGGGAGGGAACAGTGACTCTCGGTGGCCCTTTGGTCCTGCTTTCCACGATAACTGCAAGGCAAGGCACTGGAGCTTAATTGGGGATGGCAGGAAGCCCAGCACGGGGTGGGGGCGAGGAGGGTGGAAAACGCTGTCATTCTTTGGCTGCATCCCTCCCCCAGAAGCTGTTGCAGAACACAGGGGAAAGCTGACAGATAACAAGGCTGTTAATTAGCTGATTGTTAAAGGGAGGGTTCCTGGGAAGCAGGTCTCGAGGGACCAAATTCCTACTGAAAAGCTGAAGTAAAAATAGGCACTTTTTCTAAATCAGGCTGGTCGATGGACTCTGTGATTTTTCACCTGCACTTAACTTGTCCAGCTCACCACCTCCCTCCCAGCCTTCACTAATACACCTGGGAGTTGGCTTTAAATACCTCTTTGGAGAGGGAAGTGAGGACTTAGCACAGACAGAAGAGCAACTCTCAGATCAATTGTCCCTGCTCACATTTTCCCAGGAGTTATACACAGACCCTGAAGCTGCAGACATCGCCCTCAAAGGCCGCACTCCTGACACTTTCCTGAAGGTCATGCAGATGTGGCATAAGCTGGAACAGGCCAAAATTCTCCCCCAGCCCCAGAATTTCCCCGGTTATCCCGGAAGGAATGGAGAAGAAGGTGGGAAGATTACGAATACATGGCAAGGGCATCACGGCCTGGGGATCCTCCCCGTGCTGGTTTCCCTTTCCTTTTGGAGACTGACCAAATGCAGTGACAGTGACGCTGAGAACTGCCAGCCCCACACAGCACATGGTCGAACAAGGACAGTGTTTAAACAACAGTGGCTGGAGAGCTCTCCTGCCCTATCTCATGGTGCTTCCCTTGGTAAAGCACAGTTGTAAATCCAGGTGGATGCTCTGCAGGACTGGAGACCTTCCTTGGAGGCACTGCTCAGTTTGCAGTGCTCTCCCAAGGGGATTCAAGTCATCTTGGTCATAAGCTCATGACAGATTCTGACTGACTTCAGTGCAGGGTAACAGCCCCTCAGAGGGAACTTTTTGCTACAGAAATGAAGAGCTGAGCAGTTTTCAAGCAGTTTGATTGCTTGGCTTCCTCATAACCAAATAAAGGCTTCTGTGAGACATCCCTACAGCTATTAAAAATTCAGGCTACTGCAAACAAAAAAGAAGCAAAACTTGTATTGAAGTAGAAGAAGCCAGCCAAAAAAGATTGGACAAGTGCCTGGAAAAAGCCTAAGGACTTTCCAGATGAATTAGTGAAGCAAAGCTCTGGAGGTACAGGGGTGCTTTGCCTTTCACTCCAGAAAAACTCAGCACACACACAGTGACCTCGCCTTGCTAGAACTGAGCTTCAGAGACTCCACATGCACCAGTGAAACACTGGAAGGGAGACCCCTTGCACTTTGTATTCCCCAGAATCTGGTGTCCGGGCGACAAGATAAGTGGGGCTAGAGAGATCCAGATGGAGGAGCAGAGCTGGAGGCACATGCTGGAGCCCCAGCAGCAGCTGCAGGGAAAGCTGGGCAGTGTGTGAGTGCGTGGGGAGTGAGCCGGCTGTGCAGGGAGGGCAGGCCTTTGGAATGGGGACAAATCTGGCCCTGTCCATTTGGGAATACATTTTCCACTTCAACCCTGATTAGGCTTTGCATCCCTCAAGGGGGTTGTTGGTTGTTTTATGGGGGTTTCCTTCTTTTCGAGCCACAGACTTTGCTATCTCAGCCTCTTCTAAAGGGATGAGATGACTTGATGGTGGGATTGCTAATAGTAACCTGAGAAGGGTCTGGAAGCTCCTATGAGGCAAGGGAGGAGCCTGACCTCAGGACTCAGTGATCTGTCAGATGGCTTTTTATCCTGGACAACTTCAAGATGTTTTAACAAAACCACTCAAAAAAACCTGCCTCCTCAAAACAGCAAAGATGCAGAACCGAAGATCAAATTCCTGCTGTTCCTCCCCAGCACCCATTTCATCAGTTAAAGCAACAGAGTTTTGGCCAGCCAAGATGAAATAAGAAATGATGGAATGGACTCTAATGAAAATAATAATGAAAACTTTGAGAGAATGGGAGACTCAACAAAACACAAACCAGAAATGCCCCAGCCAGACTCAGCATGTGTGAAACACTCTCTGCACTTTATGCCAGAGGAAAAGGTCCCCAAAGCCACACACCTCCTGCACATGCTCCTGGCTGCCCACCCTCCAGGGCACTTGTATTTCCTACAGTCATTTTAACTGGAGATTTTCAGGGGATCACATTGCTCGCCTTAATTCCCACTTTTCCTACACAGCACAGGGCAGAAACCACAGCCAGCTGTCTTAAATCACTACAGATCATCCAACCTGGCACCCCAGAGAGGTTGGGACAAGCAGCTCAACAAAACCTTGAGCTGCCTCTGCAAGAAATTCCAGCAGGCTTTGGAGGAAGGCAGAGAAAGCACCTCCCAGCAGGAGCAATTAAGGGGTTGGCTGGTGCCCTGTGCTTGGCTTCAGCTGTCCCTTACATATTTTTTATGGCTGTGAGTGCCTGTAGACATTTTTACAAGCCATAAATGTGAAAGCCTTTTCTGTCTGCTAGAGATAAAGATATCCTGTGGCAATGATAAGCTAATTAGGTGTTTTGCAAAGAAGATTAACTTTTAATGTGTTGTTCTCTCCTGTCACAGGCTGCCCTTTTCTCTCCCCTTTAAAAGAAAGGGTAGATTTACCAAATTAATCATTTCTAAAACACTGGTACCTTGTTATAGCCCTTATCTTACTGGGTTTATCTCAAAGCTGACTAGCTCTCATCTTTGTATTCTCTTCTCATTTCAGAGTCTGCCCTCCCCTTGCTGGAGATTTTCCTATCATCTTCCAGACAGGATGATCACTGAGCCCTGCCTGCAGTTTGGCACTGTTCCATTTACATAAATAATGCTGCTCACTGCAGTATTTTCACTTCTCTTTCTAGCCCTACTTGCTGTTCATCCTCCTCCACACACATCTCACCTGTCTTTTTTTCCTGCTTGGCTCTGGTTCTGTTTTCAACCCAGTAATATGAAAAGATGTTCAGATTAATTACCTCCATCTGCATTTGCCCAGGAAGTTGTCCACAGGTTGTTAAATCCTTTCCATACTAAAGTTTCTTTTAAATTCCTACTACTCCTCTCTAAAACTGAAATGGTCTTTGTGCCATCCCATCACCATTCCAGTTCAGAGACAAAGGACAGTGCCAAAAGTCTTTCCAAATTAAAAAAAAAAAAAAAGAAAAAAAAATCCCCTTTTCTGCTCCCCACCCAATTCTTGATAATTCTTTACAGGCTCACAGACATATTTTTAAACAAAGTATGCAACAGAAACCTGAATCTAGTGTGTGTTCAGCCAAGAGTCAAACACTGAAGTTCACTGTCAGACGAAAATCCAAAGGTTTTAGGCATGGCTACAGCTTGATGAAAATCCTCATGTTCTGCTCCATTTTATATAACCCACTGAGAGATCACATTACCTGGAGGGCCAGACAGTCTGTACAGACCCCTCTAAATGTTCTTCATGTGACATTAAAAAATGTGGGGAATAATTATAATTAACTTTGGCAAGGAAAAGACTTAAAAGAACCTTGAAGTGAAGTCCACGCTGGTCTGAATCTCCCAGCACAGATGTCCCTTTTCCTTCTGATGCAAGAAAACTTACAACTCTTATGATACTACACTGACTTTGGCACCCCACACAGCACATTATGGTATTTATAAAAAGTCATAGGGATACAATATTTAGCTGGTTGTTGCTAAGGTTTTGCGTCTACTTTGTTCAGTAATTTGATCTCTCCTCTACTCTTTTGATTAAGTAGCAACTTTCTCCAGCAAACAACTGTATCTCCCCAGAAACAGTTGCTGGAAGTGATTAAACTGATGACAAACGTGGAAAGATTGTTCTTCCTCACAACAGCGAGTTAATCCCACGTCAGGGACAAACAACGGGGTACAGTGAAGCAGATGAGATAAAAAAAAAACTTAGTGGTTTGGGGTTTTTTTACAAAGAAATTAAAGCTTTTCTACCTTTGTCCCGGATCGTTACAACTGTGAAGGGGCCTCAGTGTTTCAGGCAAACCTACAACCTGCCAAAGCAGCTGAGCACCAACCTCGTTGTATAAATCACTGAATTCTTCAACCACATCTTTCGGGATCCTCTGCCCGTTGTTGGTGAGGTGATAGGCCACCCCATTCTTGGAGTAGAGACTGATCCGCCCAACGCTCCTCTCGCCGTCAGTGGTTTCCTCAAGCAAACCATTGTCTTCTGCTAAATGATAGACTGGGTTTCCATGTGAACCATGAATCCACGTAGCTCCCAGCTCAAAAGTGGCATGCCCTGAGGGAGAGGAAGCCAAAGAAAATGGGTTATTGAAGCCTGTTTTCCTGAAAGCTTGTCACGCTCAACCTGAACTAAAATGTTCATGAGCAGAGGCAGAATCGCCCAAGGATGACACGTGTTTGAACATCACAAGTGATTTTTCTCTGTCAGACACAGGCAATGACAGTGTTCTTCAAACCAGTCCTTCGGGATACAGGGTTGGATAGTGCTACAAGGATGGGATGTTTCCAAGGAAGATGCACCACAGTGACACACCTCTGGTACTTAAGGAGAAATTCAGATCTTTCTCAGTTCCCGGTTCTTGTTGCCAGCAGGGAGACGTAGGAAAATTTGGGCTGCCTTGGGATAGTAACACTGGCCTGAATATTGAACCTCCTGCGATTAAAAATGCTTATTACTTACAAATACACCTCAGATTAACTGCAATAAAACGTGTATTTCCATTCCCCAAATGAGTAAATAAGCTGCATTTTATTATTTATGCCTTTGAAGATTTATATCGGGCTCCTTAAAAAGATGCACCATTAGGTTAAACACCAGATTCATTTAGTTTTCATCACCTGTACCACAAAGATTCTGGTCATCCCCACTCTCCCCCTTCCTTACAGCTACTGGGGTTTGCACCAGGGCTCTCCTCTGACCCAGCACTGCCAGGACTGTGCTGAGAGCACAGGCAGAAGCTCAGCAGCTGAAAGCAGGTGCTAAAAATAAGCTTGGGGTGTGTTCTCCCCCTACATTTTGACAGATTCTCTGGAGTCCAAAGCTGTTTTGAAGTCTGACAAAGCTGGGCAGCCTCTCCCAGCATCGTGGGAATGCCTGACTAAATGGGATAGTTAACAGGATCCTGCTTGATGGAGAAAGGTTGGTGCAGTTACCAGTCATCATATGCTGTTTAACATGTAAATATATGCTCAGACAGAGACACTGCAGCACTGTGCTGTAATGGAGTCAAGCTTAATGGGTGAAAGCCCCAAGGAATGCTGCTCTCCAGCTGAGACTCTGCCTCCCAGGGAAGCTCCATGGATCTCATTTTTCAAGCAACCACCTTGTCATTAAGTACCAGGCTGTCTGCCCTTCAAAATCTGCATTACAGCACAAGATTTCTGCACCAAAGCACAGCATCAACTCACAAGCCTGTGAATATTTAAGGTGCCACAAAGTCCAGAGCACCCAGCCAGGTGGAAATGACTGAGCACTGGCAGCCAAAGGTACAGAGCTCATCAATATCGCATGTGGCAGCCCCCCTGTTAACACAATCCCCCTGCAGTCATCCCATGCCAGAGCAGCAGCAGGAAAACTGCCTCCTGCTTTGTGGCAGGAGCTTGCTCTCTGCTGCACAACAACCCTCTGTATGCACCTGATCTTTGAAAGAAAACAATGTGCCAGTAGGTCCTGCTGTCTTAGTGCTGGGGAACGATGATGTGTCCCAAGTTCTCCTGTTTGCAGTAGCTGTGTGCAATAGAAACAAATACCTGCAAATTAAAAGCAGTAATTCTTGCCTTGCAATACTCAAACACATCATTACCAAGCAGATAAGTCAGTTGTCACTGGGTGTTGAGTTACACGATGAATTATTTAAAAGTGTAAAATTAAATAAGATCCTTTTAAATAGAGACAGCCAATTTACTTTCAGGGCCTTAAAGGATTTTAGGTTCAGTATTAATCTACTTTGAATGAATCACCCAACACAACAAAAATAACCAAAGGAATACAGAGATTGTGCACGAAGCCTCCTGAATATGTACAGCAACTTCCACATTTCCCTTCACAGCCCTGACTATTTCTTGGATATCCTGTTGTGAAATATCTGCAGTGGATACAGATGGTACAGATCACATGCAAGACACACACAGTCCACAAATACACAAACCCTCTGCCTCACCTGTGCTAGAAAAGATGAACCAAATCTCTGCAAATTCAGGTTATTCCCCTGTGCTGAACAGCAACATACTCCATGCACTTGAGGGAAAATACTATCCCCTACAAGACACAGTGTGGCTCAGTGGGAGTGGAAGGATTAGGATATAACCCTGAGAAGGTGCCACCATATCACAGAATGGTTTGGGTTGGAAGGGACCTTAAAAGACCATCCAATTCCACCCCTCTGCCATGGGCATGGACACCTTCCACTAGACCAGGTTGCTCCAAGCCCCATCCAACCTGGCCTTGGACACTTCCAGGGATCCAGGGGCAGCCACAGCTTCTCTGGGCAACCTGTGCCAGGGCCTCCCCATCCTCACAGGGAAAAATTTCTTCCTAATTAGTAGCTCTGATAAAGATTTAAATCAGATCTTTAAATCAAGTGTGCAGACAGGGGTGGGGCCAGAGAAGTTTAACATTTAAATGCCATTTAACATTTAAAGGCCAGATCAAACTGGTCATATGTTGAAGGCCCAGAAGAACCACTTCTTTAACAGTTGTTTATGCAGCTTTAGCCAGTTCTGAGAAATGAGCAGGTCTTGCATGTCCTTGGTGCAGTCTTGCTGCTCCAGGAAGCACAGAAGAAGAAAACACAGCCCAGGACCATGCCCTAGTACCAGGCAATAAGCAGGCCCTGAATATGTGCTGCTTCACCCCCCAACAGGGCTCCAAAATCGTTTGCTAAAAGGTACATGAATCTGCCAAGAGCACAGGGGGGTCAAAACATGGATCCACCTTGGGAGAGAACTGCAGCCCACACCCACACAGGGCAGCCTTGAGAGTTTGCACAAGGTAAGAAAAGACCATTTGCAGTTTTAGGAAAGGTGTTAAAAGATCAAGACTTTGGATTCCAGTCTCTGCCTTGCAAATAACAGTTTTATCTGCAAACTGTGAGACCTCCCCCAGATTGTAATGTCTGCTCTTGTCTAGCATTAATTAAGAAGTGTTAATGAACAGGAGGTGGATTCCCAGCAAAGGTAAAGATGTGAGTTATTGGTGAAGGTGGCCAAAGGTGAGAGAATCAATCTCAAAACTAATACACCAAAACTATTTCACAGGTGCACTGGCAGAATGATCTATTGCTCCCTGAAGATTTCAGCTCTTTGGCACTTCCCTCCTCTCACAGGCACGATCCAGGATATTTTTAATACAGCGGATTGTGAGTAAAGGACACACTTCCCATCCTCAGCTCTATGCCAAGTCTCAGCAGAATGTGAAGTGCCCTATTCAGACCCTGGAGATTAGATTTGTCCAACTGCCTTTCCATTCATTTCCCTTCTGCAAGTTCATGGGACGCTGCTGTTTGTTTACTGTGGTGAGTTTATTGAGTAAAACACAGTAAGTGATGTAATCACCTAAGAAATAAAAAGAAAACAGGGCAGGAAGAGGCCAAAGGTAATAAATCCAGACAGTGGGATAGAAACAGAACTAGTTTGTTGAAATCAGGAGGAAAATGCAGTAAAAGTGAAGAGATTCTCCCCTCCTGCAGAGGAGGGACAAGCAACGTCCTCCTAGATAGTTTCACTGACTCCTGTGCTGCAAAGGACAACGTTTGTTCCACGAGTTTTGCATTTAGAGATTTTACGAGCCCTTCCAATTGACACGGGATTCAAATATCCAGCGCCTGCACCTCTATTACACACCAAGAAAGGAACCTGCAGAGGTGGGAAAGCTGCAAATCAGGATGAAAGGATACATTGAAGAGGTTTTTCCAGCAGCCTGATTCCCAGTGGGTAGTGCCCTACACAGTAAATTACTTCAAGGGAAATGAATGGGGCTGTTTGTGAGGCAGAACAGCTCAGAGCTTCCCCTTTGCAAGCGCTGTAAGCCCTGAGAAACATTTGCCAGCCTGGAGATTTACTGGCTGCTCCTGGGCAAGAGTCAGGCTGGAAAACCTGGGTGGAAACTGTCTCAGTACAGCTCCTTAATCACAGAGCTGTTCCTGCGAGAGTGAAAACAATCACCCAGATCTTTATGTCACGGAAACACGGGGTTTGGAGCAGCGCTGCGTCGGGACTGATGCACGAGACAGCACGGGATCACCCCGAAAGGAGCCCGGGGATTTACATTCCCGACAACACCACGCCCCAACCCAACGCTGCACGTGCACATATCCCGTTCCCGAGGTCGGATTAACCCAACGACAACACAAAGCCTCGCCGGGAGAGCAGGGAGAGGCCCCTCTTACCGAGTTTCACACTCTGCACGCGGCCCCCGATGCGGTCGGTCGCCTCAAGGACAGTTACATCCGTGAAGCCGCTTTCCAGGAGCGCCTTGGCTGCCGACAGGCCCGCGAGCCCAGCACCGATAACGACTATTCGAGGCTGTCGCTTTCTCCGTAGGCCACTACTAAGAGGATCATCCGTGCTGTCTGCAGATATTTCACAACTTTGCATGCCGTCCAAGCTCTCTTTCTAAGGAACCTACGGGAAGAAAGCAAACAAGTGCTTACAAACGCTTATCCTCCGCGGTCAAAAACTCCCAGGGAAGGCAAAAAGAGAACTGGAAATAAAGAAGCCGGGCAGAAGAGAAAAGAAAGTTGTGAACTGGACCCAGCCTTTCAAAATGGGATGCACGGAAAGGATAACTGAGGTCAAACTGGGATGCAACAACTTTTTAGCCTGGAGGACCAGTACTGGAAACTGCAGAAATCTCCACCCTCTTGTACAATGTAGACTATTTCCAAAGGACTTTCAAACTCCCATGTTTTTATATAACCTCTGAAAGTGGCAATTTTGTGGTAAAGGCTTTGAAAAATAAAGACAAAAGAACGATGTACCCAGTGCCGACGAGCTCCACGACCCAGTGATGAAGCTCCACTGTGCCACTGTGGCAACCACAAAGCATAAGCTTCAGATCCTCTAACCAGGGCACTAGGTAGGGAGGGTTTAGCTCCGAGCACGGAGACTGGATATCAAACCAATCATTACAGAAATGGGACAGACGGGAAAATGTTTCAACTGATGAAAGCCAACAAGGGCCAGTTCAGAAATTCACAGCCACGTGATGCAGCCTCTGGAGCCAACACTGTCCTGCCACATCAGGATCAACCTTGGGCTTTGATGAAGAGAGGTTCAAACCCACACCAGTCCTGACCAGTTCAACTCTACCTCCACCTACCTAATATATCCAATGGCTCCTCTGAGCAGGACCCAATCTTCCTTTGTAAACTCCCAGAAGTCATCTTTATACCAGTGTCCATCCTTAGTTCTCAGGTCCCATTACCTTATTTTAGTAGGTGGGACTCAGCAGCCTGAGTCCATGGCTAAGGGTCCCTAATCAGGGATCACCAATGCAGGATGTCTTTACACACAAATGTCAGTGTGTAGACATCTGGTTCTGGGCAGTTCACACCTGCCCTCTGGAGTGTGAAGGAACAGGGTACAGAGACCCAAACTCCACCAGGCCCACACTGGCATCACTCTCAGCTTGCAAAGGATAAACACATAGCCCACGATTCATCGCCCTTGGAATCTGCTGGTGCCCAATGATTTGGATAAAACACACACATAATTCCTAGCTTTACCATCCTCCCTCCCCAAACACTTACTGAATACAAGCTATGCAAGGAGACAGTGTTCTGCCTCTTCCTGTTGCCAAGTTGCTGGATACCCCTTCTGAGTTCCTCCTCAATTCACCCAACGCTTGGCCAGTGTCAAAGTGTTGACTATTCCTCTCTTCCATCACCAGAAGGGTCGAACCTTTGCACTGAAGACACTATTGAAGTTTCTGATCACATCTACTAACAAAGTTCAAGGTAACAATAGTTTCATTTGGAGAGTTCCTTTTTCTCCAGGATCTTAGAGCATTTATGTATGTTGACCAAGCAACATCCACTCTCTGAGGAGAGCTGACACCAGACTGCAGTTTTAAGCAGTGGTATGAAAAGGAGGGTGGCCCCAATGGGGCTCTGAGAACTGTTTTGAAAATCTTTAAACTGGAACAGCTTCAGCTCAATCCACCCTTAGCTGGACTCACCTGTACGAGGGATCTGTGTGCAAACTCTGGTTCTGCCATCAGAGCTTGTTCCAACTGGCACTGCACCACTTCCAACTGCCACTGCAGCAGGTCCCAACTGCCACTGCCCAACGGAATGGAGAGTCATAGAATCCTGACTGGATGGGACCTTAGAGCTCATCTCGTTCCACCCCACTGCCATGGGCAGGGACACTTTCCACTAGCCCAGGTTGCTCCTTTGATCCAACCTGGCCTTGGACAGTTCCAGGGATCCAGGGGCAGCCACAGCTTCTCTGGGCAACCTGTGGCAGGGCCTCCCCACCCTCACAGGTAAGACCTTCATCCCAACATTCAATCTAAACCCCTCCTTCTTTAGTTTAAAACTGTTCCCTCCTTGTCCTATCATTGTCTGCCTTTTTAAAAAGTCGCTCTCTCTCTTTTCTATAAGTGCTGGAGGGTCTCTCTCTCCTGGAGACTTCTCCAGGGGAACCCCCCCAGCTCTCCCAGACTGGCTCCAGAGTAGAGGGGCTCCAGCCCTGGCAGCACCTCCAGGGCCTCCTCTGGACTCTCTCCAGCAGCTCCACGTCCTTGTGCTGTTGTTCCCAGGGCTGGAGGAAGCTCTGCAGGGGGGTGTCTCACCGGGGCAGAACAGAGGGGGAGAACTCACTCCCACAGACATTCTACAACACTCCTCAATTTCCAGATAACACTTTGATCCACGTATTTTAACTGCCACAAGAAGGAAACATCTTTTCTGCCATCTACATCCTATAGAAACTGAAACAGGTCAGGTCAGTTCTTCAAGCACAGCTTTCCTAATCCTGGCTTTGGTGAGCTCCTGTGAATTCTTCACATGAAAGCTTCCAGAAAATGTTTTCCCTCCCGTTTCAGCATTTTAATACTGGATTAGGTGACCTGTCTAGACAGATGAGAAAATAACAGGGTATTTTGTGTGTACAGAACCCTGATTTGGAAACCACCCCTACTCAGCAAACAACCTTTACTGTATGATCAGCAGGAGAAGGCAATTAAAATTTACCAAAAGCCTAGGCTTTCCAACCAGGATCCACGTTCCATTGTGAAATGAACAGGTGATATAAATACATGAATCCCCACTGCACTTTATTTCAGTATCAGTTGTACACTTTTCTCGGCTCCCAAGTTAAGACAAGCACATAAAACACAGTTCACTGTGTTCAGTGCTCTCCCTTCAGCACTTGCCAAGCCACCAGTCAGGGCTCGAGCCAGTGAATATCACCAGGTCCCCTGACACAAAGACAGTTTGGCTTTTTACTTTTTCTTAGTTGCCAAAAACAGTTGTTTCATTCTCTTTTTTTTTTTCTCTTTTAATCACAGGGTAGGAAGTGTGTTGGCTGTTGTACTGTGAGTCTCTCTCAGGCTGTAATTTTACTTTGTGTCCATCTAAGAGCAAGGGTAGCACTAAAGCACAGTGTCACTGGAAGTCAAATTCCCCTGCTTTGTCTTGCTTACAGCCTTCCTGCCCGACAGCCAACAGGTCACAATAAAATATCCAAATACACATCTTTCTTTTGTCTTAAATATACAGTTTTGATCCTCTTATCTCACGTGTGTTTCACTCAGGATATTTAAATCACTTCTACTCCCAGACCTGTTCCCTTTCCTCACTATCACCATCCTGCCCCTGCCTCCCTACGTGCCACTACCCCTTCACTGATCCCCTTCTATTTCCTTCATTCAAAAAATAAAACCCTTTAAAAAAAAATCCCTGAAACCAACCCCTCCCTGAAAAAGAAAATAAATCCTGAGCATAACTGCTGTTTCCCAGCAGACAAATCTTTGCAAAAATATGTTTTCTAAGCTGGGCATCATTCTACCAACCCAGAATCATGGGTTTCCATTCCTGGCATTTTTACCCTTCAATCCTCTGAGCTCCCCATCCTTTAATCTCTGTTGATCTCAGCTATGAAAAGTTCAGAGGTGTGACAACTTCATGAGGTTTTTTTCCCCTCATTTTGCCAGTAAAACCTCGCAGGTCACAAGGAAGAAGCCAGAGAATTAAGGCAGTTCACAACTGCCCTCCTTATTACAACAATGCTCTCTGAGCAGGCTATTCTTCTAGGACCCTTCAGAAAAAGGTCACCAAGGCTCCAACTACTTAAAAATACAAAACCCAAATAAACAAAAGCATTTCTCAAGGAAATCTGCTATTCTTAGCTCACCCAAAGGCTCCCGTGGTAGTACTGTTGTAGCTGTGATGATACAAAGATTTGGGCAAGGCTGAAAACAAGGCTTGTGTGCTTGAAGGCTTGGCTGGGGGTTGGTTGGGATTTTGGGGTTTGTTTGCTGGGGTTTTTTTTCCATCAGGATTGGTTAATCTTTAAAAAGTGACCTTTCTTCAGACTTCATATACCTTCTTATACCCATGAGCCATAGCTGTGAGCTCCTGGCATTCTACAAACCCCATTATTTTGGGTGTCCAACTTGCATCTGCTGCCCTCAGCCTTTCAGGTCATGGAGAAGAGGAGCAATCCATCCTGCTGCTGACATTCCCATCTCAGGATGGACAAGCTGAAAGGGAGCCTACAGACCATTTAAAACAGACCTCCAACCTTCCTGAGTGCTCTTATATGGTGTTATATCAACAGTCTTCACATTAACAAGTGTAACAGCCAGTCTGGAGGGTGAGAAATGCAGCATCAACACAAACAAATTCCCTGCTGACTGCACAGACTGAGCAGCCCCAGCATAAAAATGCAGCAGAATCACTTTATTCCCTCCAGGTTTTGAAACTATGGGAATTAAGCATCATCCTTAATCAGAAAAACTAAGCAACAATATTCCATGTGTTTGAAAGGAACTCGGATAATACCAGCAAGACTCAGCTGAAAGACTAAATGGAAGCACGAGAAATAAACACACCACTATTTTCTCATTATTTTAAGTGCAGCTATTCAAGATTCTATCAGCACATGACGGGGCACTGCACACACATGTGTTTGTAATGCAGGTTTGTCATCACAGCCTCAAAGTGTTTACAAACACAGAATACTTGACACCAAAAGGCTTCATTCAATCTAAGCAGAGACAAAGTGAGACTGAGCAACCGAGAGCAGAAGCTAGAAAAAAAAAAAATCACAACAAGAATAAAGTATCTCATTTTTAACAGTGACGCTAATCAGCTGCTGAAATCCTTTTCACTAAAGACAAGAGGATATTGCTTGAAGCTTCCAAATCAGGATTCAATCTATCACAGACACTTACACTCCAGTTCCACCAGAAGACAGGGCTGTGGTTCTGGGAACGCTCCTGCCCATTCCATGGATGTGGCCAGGGCAGAGTTGTAAGACAAAATTTTCTGGTCTTTGCACCTCAGGGATCTACCACGATGCAGAACTGTGTCTGTGAGCCCTTGCATTATTAGCAGGGTGTTGTAGAGATGGAACACACATGCAGATGGTTTCCAGAGATGCCTGAGGAATGGAAATTTGTGATCACCATCCAGTCCAGAGCATCTGGAGGCCCATCTCCTGGGCCTCAGAAAGCAATAAAAAAAATAATAATAATACCAGCAAACTTTTTCATACAGAGTTTCAAAAGCCTTTTTCCAATAGGTGCAATAATCTCTATTATTTCATCAGCTGCATAAGGAAAAGTGGTTATCTGAAAGCTCTGTTAGCTAAACCCATTTGCAAAAGCTCCACAACAGAAACAGAAAGGTGACTTATTCAGCAGATGCAGAGACACTGCAGTTTTTAGGCCATTAACTCATTACACAGCCCAGCACTACTTGTACTGAGCAAGTGCACAGTTGTAATGAGTAACCTTTGCCTAAGCAACTGCAGTAACAGAATTTTCAATTATCATCTCTAATGCACCTTTTTTCCCTAAGCTGAGGGAGAAGTGCTTGGAAAGATTATTCTAGTTGGAGCAATTTTATCTCTCTTAACACCTTTCCAGGCTTCAGACTCAGGCTGTCCCCTGAGCACAGGTCAGGGCAGAACAGATCATATCTCTGAATAGATACAAAAATGAAGTGGAAGGGATTTCTGGGCTGGCCCCAGCACTGCCTGTCAGTGCCTCCCAGCGCTGTTTCCTGTGGTTCTCCACAGCTCCTGGCACAACAAACAGGCATTTTGTAACTTCTCCCTCTTTCCCCCTTTCATCAGCCTCCTCAGACACAAGCACATTAATCCTTACTGCCTGTTACTTCAAGATGCTCTTTCCAAGCTCTCCAGGCTGTAAACATGTCAAACTGGAAGGTACGTCTCTTTTTCCTTTCTCCCTCCTTTTTTCATCCACGTCAAACTCACAAACCTTTCCAGAATCACCATTTACACCCTTTCAGGACGAGGCAGGAGTGTTATAAACTGAACTCAAGTCCCCCACGTCAGTCAGACCCCCAGGTGAGCCCAGCCTGCTGTTACAAACTGCCTTTGTACAGTGGTTGTGCAAACACCAGCCCAGGCTGCAATTGCAGCGCAACAGGAGCTTTACGGCATCGGAAGCCGACACACCTCGTTTACTCAACTACCTGGAGAGCTGCAGGAGCAGGATAACAGTCCTCAGCCTCCTACATACATACCAGAGCCCTTCCCAAGCTCATAAACCTGTGTCACTCAGGCACAAGTACCACTGAGATCACGGTTATCCCATGTTACTCCTGCACATGCCAGCAGCTCACCTCCAACTGCTGGGCTGAAACCACCTGGAGAGTGGCACTTCATGGGCACCCTCGAGCTCAGGCTTTACCCGAGTCAGTATTTTAGTCTGAACAGGTTTGCCAGGTGGATGGAGCAGCTGGAACAGTCACTCAGCCCCCAGACCCCTTCTGCAGGCAGCTGCCAGGGGTGGGCAGAGGAGACCTGTTCTGACAGCTCACAGAAACTCAAGTGTTGGTCAGAAGCAGCCCTTGAAAGACCCTACTCAAACCAGGACCATCACCGGCACGGCCTCCCTGAACACAGTGTTTTCCAGTACTTGAAACAAGGAAGACAGATGCAAAATCCCTGCTTTTCCCATCACTGTGACTCCATCCCCATGCTCCTCATCACCTCGTCATGCCTGACCAGAGTGAGGAGCCTTGCAGGTGCTGCAGGGGGGACACGTGAGCCTGACTGGGCAACTCTCCCTGGTCCCAAGCAGGTCTTGAGTGGAGCACCTCCATCACCTCTGCAGCACCCCCTCCACTGCACCCCACACCATCACCACAATCCATTTGTCCTGTGTGCCTCCCCTGTCCCCACCAGCCCTGGGGAAAGAGAGATGACCATGCTCATCTTTCTCACCATGGTGGTACAAACAAGCTAGCACTCCTGCTGACAGTGAGCAACTCATTAATCCCTTATATTTCCATAGGCAGGAGCTGAAATGAAGTGATTTGATATCCAGAGAGCTTCTGGAATTTACTGGGGTGGCTATGAGAGAGAAACTGAAGTTGGAACTGAAGACAAAAGCTACAATCCACTAAAATAAACCCAGGTAAAAGCCCAAGCCATCAAGTGTGGCTCGAGGCACCAAAAATGCTGATCTTCCATCAGCATCTACCAGCCCCAGTTACAAATTACTGACCCAGCCCAATGACTGACACACAAGGGAGTGCAGGGCTGGATCAGACATCAAGGAAGGAAAGGCTTTAATAACACCCCACGTGTACTCCTGGACAGCAGCGTGCCAAAATGTTTCCTGTTCTTCCCATACACCAAACCTGCAGCCTCATGCCCAAAACCTCCTCAGCATCCTGCTTTTTTCAAGGCAGGAGAGAACTTCAGGCTGACTCTGAGCTCTTCTTCCTCAGGACCCATCGCAAAAGAGACAGAGGGAAACACAGCACTAAAAAATACAGTCCAGACTCAGGTCTTCAGCCTTAGAAGTTGACCTTAGCTGGGTTTTTGTTCATTTACCCGAAAGCTTCAACTTCATTTACCCACTCACCTCCCAAAATATAACCTCCCCTCATCTCAGGAGAGACAGAGAAATGGCCACACTAAATTGTCTCCTCTTCCCAAGCTGGGAAGAAGCTGTGCTTCTTCAATACACACAAAACAAATAATGGACTCTGTAAACTACTCCACTAGTTATTAATGAGAAGCAACCCAAAGCTGCTGGATATTAAAGTTGAGGCCATCAGATCTTAGGCAGCCTCCCACCACGGCACCACTGCGTGGTCTTACACTGCTGGAAAAGGAAACAGAAATGTTCAAGTTCTTCAACAACAACAAAAACAAATAGTTCTGACAAACGGTATTTTTTCACAAGTATGACCCAAGACAGGCGTCCCCTTTGCCTCTTTCCACACCATCATCGTGCAGGAAAAATGCAGGGGGGAGACAGAGAACAAATCACAGAACTCATAGAACCATTCAGGTTGGAAAAGACCCTTAGCCATGAAATTTGACATTTTATAATTAAGTCTGAATCAGCAAAGATGGTGGAACAGGTTCCAGGATAAGACCTCCTGCTATCTCAGAGGCACCAGGCACCTCCTTTGCCACTCAATTTTCTGAGCAGCTTATCAGAAGCTGTGTTGCAAGAAAAGACATACAGTGTGTCCAAATCCCTGAGTGATTTGACTAATCAGTCCATGGAGAGAGGGAAATGCGGATGGAACAGCACCTGGGACAAGTCGGTCTTCAAGACAAGGAGGGATGGGAAGCACTGGAATGAGCCACCAGCACCCACACCCACATCCAGTGGACCCCTGAAACACTTGTCCTATTAAGCCTCCCCCATCCTCCAGAATCACCAAAAATTTGCTAACTGTGAAAATCTCAGTACTTTTGAATGTTTGGAGGAGATTTAAACAGAAAAAAAATGGGTCGCTGGCTGGTGCTTTTGATCAGGAAACCACTGCACATTTTTACCACTGTGATCCAACTTGTTTTAATGCCTGCAAATATCCCTCGAGTCAAATGAACTTGTTCAAAGCTGATTCACACCAAGGCTACTTCTTAAATTGGGTAGTTGTTGACAAGTAGAATATATTTAACAAGCCCCAAGCGTCTTGGCATGCAGTATAAAGACTTCCTATTATGAGCTGGATGTTGTTTTCTTTAAAGTGAACATATGGGCAGAGCAGGTTGTCTGCCACGGGGCACCTCCATACAGTGCTTGGCACTGACAGAACTGCACGGATATCCAAAAAATAAACCAAGGAATGTCACGCCAAGAACACGGGGGATGAATCACACCATTTAAAACTCGCTGATAAAATGCACCATTATGCGTTTTTCCAAATCCTCCTCATCTGAGGGAAAAGAAAAGAAAAGAAATTAAAATAATTGTGTTCCTCTGGCTGAAGGGTACGGTGAGAACATGGCAGGCCCTGCCAGCTCCAAGGGGATAGGATGGGAGCAGGCCATCTGGAACTACTCTGCAAAGGTCCCTCTGGCAGCCTCTGGAACACCCCTTGGCCAGTGGCTCAGCATCTTGATTTACAGTGAGGGGATAAAATTAAGGACTGGAAGATTTTCTCTACCATCAGACACTCCTGTTGGAGGAGGTCATCATCCTCAAGTGACTCCCAGAGAAATGGGCTGAGAATGAAGTCTGGGCTATGGAGCTTCTCCTGCCTACACAGCCAGCAAGATCAGAACACTGTAGCACTGTGTTTGTGTGGCAGAGGCTACAGTATTTATTACACAGGACGCAGCTTATCACAGCAGCAACAAAAAGCACAGCTTGGGCATGTTCCTTGGACAACAGAGGAGAAAATCCAGGAATTCCACTGTTCTGCAAATCCCCTGCAGACTGAACAAGCATGTGCTGTAGCTGAAGCATCAGTACCCCCTTGATTTTGGAAGCCTGCAGATAGGTAAAAGGTCCCACCTACCCAGAAGGCATCCCACAACATCCCTCTATTGCATCACAGAGACAGTTTTCACTGCCAGAACACTCCTTTTCTGCATCAGGAGAAGCTGGAGAGAACAGGGACATCAGAGTGGTGTTCAACCTGCTGCAGTGAATGGGATATCCTCATCTTAACCCTGGGGATAGAAACAGTGATCTAGCCAAAAGCTCTAATGCCACTGGTTTCCAAATCCTATTGACCACCAGAGACCCTATCCACACTGTCAGCTGGCCAGAACCTAAACCAGCACAGCAAGCTCAGGACAAAGGGTTAACAGTTCAGGACCAGAGTTGTTGAACTAACCAGGACAAGCAACAACCAGTCCCAAACTGGCCTCCCTTTCCCCATGTCTTTGCAAGCTTCCTAGGCTCTGGTTGACCTCCTAGTGGGAATCTTCCCCTATTTCCAGCTCCTCAATCACACTGAGCATCGGGAAGTATCTGCCACTGCTGAGCTCCTGGTGAAAGCAAAGCTTGGTGTTTCAGGACTGTAAAGGGAAGGAGAGAGAGACAGTAAACTACAGGGGGAAAAAAAGAGGTTATAAACTAAAAAAACACTGACATAAAGGATAGAACAATGCTGCAAACAAGTTTCCTGCAGAACTCATATTCCAGCTGCCAAAAGGAGCTGTATCCCATCCTGCCTGCACAACCGTGTGATCTTATCTTCTCCACCCTCCTTCTCTCTCTAATTGTTTGGGAAAATTAATTGATAAAACCAGCCTTAATTAAATAGGAAACATGCCCGTGTTTGCACAACTCAGTACACAATCGTGTCTCAGTCAAATAAACACTGGTGTCCAAATTACACTTGGGAATTCACTGTGGCTTGGGGTTTTAAATTCGTTGCAGCAAGCTTGGGAGCAAAGTTCCAATAGGAGTCTTTTCTTCTCCTCCCATCCTCCGTACTAGGAGGAGACTGGATAAATCTACAATGCAGAGAGGCTCAGTATTGGTTCCAGCTCAATGTGTACATGAGGATCATTTCAGGACACACCATATGAGACACACTAGCCCAAAAGCAATTATTTTTTCTCACCACTTCTCAGAACCCAGACCAACCAAACTGCCCTGAAATAGCAGCACAGCTCTCGAAATAGCATCATTTCTTCTCTTTTTGAAAGCAACACCCACACTCAGTCTTTGATTTCAAGCCATCCCCGAGCAGTTACCACTTCTTCACCATTCAAGCCACAGGGAAAATCACTAAATCCAACAGAAACACCACGGGAAGAGAGCCAAAATTAGAAAAGCCAAACACCACATGGATTTACTCCCACAATAACTGGATCGACTTCAGCCTGGAACAGACCAGACGTGACTCCAGGAAAAATATGTCTCTCCAGGTGCAGCTGCGTGGAGGGGACTTCTCCTGGGCTCGTGGTTGAAGGCAAACCACATGTTCCAGCCTTAAGGCAGCAGACATATAACCAGGGCTCGCCTCAGCACGCTGAGATACACAGCCTTCTCCATCCTGCTGTCTGCACAAACATGCTCACACAGCAGCCCAGAGCCCAAGGCAGGGGAATTCAGGTTGGGAAGCATGTCCTTGGATCCTGAGGAGGCCTGGCTTATGGCTGGCAGACTGGCTGGCTGAGGTCTGTACCCACCAGAAGCTTCCCTTGAAGAAGACTGGAGTTTTCCCCACAGATTTGCATGCAGCAACAAGAAATGTTTTAACACAAAAGCATCGACCTTCTCCTCCCTATACATTGTGTGCATCCAGGTAACCTGGAGATATCCAAAGGAAATCGGCACTGCTATGGAAAACCTCTTACACAGGAATATATCCCTGCTGTAAAGCAACAGAAGCAACTCACCCTGCTGAGTGATTTTCCTCCCAAGTGTGAAATGGAGCAGCGAGCAGAAACAGCTCGTGAATCATGGAATCACAGAACAGTTTGGGCTGCAGGGGACCTTTAAAGGTCAAACGAAATCAAAGACAAGAAACAGAAGGGTGGGTGAGGAAGGAGATGAAAACACCACAGTGACACCTTGGGCTTTGTTCCCACCTTGTTGCAAACTTCAAAACAAAGCCCGAGGATGAAATTTTGTCTGGATATTCCAACAGAAAACCTCCTCCCATCGACTTCTTGTGCTTTGAGGTTAGTAAGTGCCTTGCAGGCAAGTGCAGCCTGGAGTGCCATGGGACGCACTCCAGTGATGGATTATCACTGCTGCAAGGTGCCTTTCATTTCTCCCGACACACCTGAACTCAAAACAATCCTTCTCTGTGACAATCAAGACATTTTAGTGGAAAAAAAGGAAGTTTACTTTGTATTGATCCTCTTCATGAAACTGTGCCTCAAACAGCTTCACAGAATTGAGATAAAACGTTGCTCAGAGAGAGAAAAATTAAATAGCTCAGGCTGAGAAAAAAAAAGGACAGATTTTAGATCTAAGAGATTTTTCGCAGAGCAGGAAGACTTGTCATATGGTAAACAGCAGAATCTTGGAACCGGGACATTTGGGATTTATCTCTTCTTCCACAGCCTTCCAATGTGACTGGGGTAAAAGAATGGCAATCCTACCCATAACTTGATAAAAATTTAGCACAATTTCAACGTGTTCAGGTGGGAGCTCATTTTATTCGGCACACCACGCTTGATCCTCCCAGTGCCTCGGCTTCACCGAATGTAAAACAGCACAGGCACCTGGCTGTGCCAAAAAAGCATTTCCATTAATGCCCTCAAATGAAAAGGAATCAGCGTAAGGTATTAGATCCCCACCAGGACTGAGCCATGTGCAAGCCAGATGAGGTAACAAGCCAGTAAACTTCAAATCACCGCTTGCATCCATCCCATAACTACATGCTGAAATCCCTACAGATAGGCTGGCATGTTGGCAGGGAAAATTTGTCATTTCTAAATTTAGCAGACACTTCAATCATTGTGTGATACTTCAAAAGCAATGGAGATGTAAAGCGGAGTTTGCAGGACAACCATTTAAACCGAAATGAGAGCTCCGCTCACTGAGCAAAGGCTTTTCTTAATTCCCTTCCTGTTTGGACAATTTGATCCACTGCTTTTTTCTCCACTACAACCACAAAGGTCTGTCCTGCAGTGAATGGATAGGCTTTTTTTCTGGGATAACTTCCAGGTTAAAGAGAAAGGATTTACACTTGAATGAAACATAGGCACTGTATTTGGAAAATTTGTTTTGAAAACTTGGGAAGGAAGCAAAGCCTCCTTCATTTAAAAAGGGACTCAATTAACATTCTCCAACAAGTCTTCCTATCGAAAGAACAGTACTTGCTGGGGGACATGTGATCCGAAACTTGTTCTCCTTACTCACAATGTCCCTTTCTGAAACACAGGGCACCGCTTTGGGGAGACACGAGGATCTTTGCGCAGCTCTCCAGAGGCCTGCCTGTCACAGGCAAGGCCTTGACTCCAGGCGTCAGATGTTCTACGACTTAAGCTCAGGAAACTTAAAATAGTGCTTAAAGACCCTAATGAAGACCTACAGTGACACCATCCTACTGTGGCTCCCTCTACAAGGACAGCTCATCCACACACAGCCAGAGTGGCAGGACGAATCCTCAGCGCGCAATTTGTCAACTCCTCATTTTTCTGAAAACAACACATTTTAAAATCTGTCAAGAAGACACTAATGATCAACCAAGCAGGTGTTCTGCTTTTGATTCCTGCACTTCTGGGTGTGGGTTTGATCTGCTGCAGGCAGCAGCCAGACAGGACCAGCCTAAGGGTTACCTTGGTTTTGAAAAACAATCCTGCCAGAGCTGGGCATGCCCAGATATTGCCAACGTAGGAGGAGGAAAACAAGCTATGCCATCATTTTTTTCCAGCTAAAGTTAAAGGGGAAAAAAAAAGGCTACTGACAATTTAATATGCACTTTTATTTCTGAATTCCCTTATCAACTGCACATGACAGAGCATTCTTCACCCTTTAATAAGTACGGGTTGAAGTCGAGCCTGACTGGAAGTTGATGACGGATTGAGAATGGGAGTCCATGTCATTACACAGCAGATTGGGACAGGAGATAAAAGGCATTATTAGTGGATATTGCAACAGAAAACATGCAACCATCACCTCATTCTGGGACCATCTGCAGCAGACCACTCTCCTTCATTCCTTCTGGATGCCTCCAATTGCAATGTGACCCAGGTACGTGCAACGGAAAGGAAAAAGTTACCTGCAGCTCCCCCCCATCAGTGCCTCAGTGGGACTACGTAGGGAAAACAAGGACACAGAGTTTGTCCCAGTAATCTGGATGCTGAGATGTGAGCTACCCTTTGGAAAAAATATGATTTTTCCCTGCTGACCATGCTTTTAGTTCAGGTGTGGATAACTATAAAAACTCTTCTGTATTCAGCTGATATTCTTTAGATCATCCAAAATAAATTGGTGGTTTGGGAGTTTGTCTAAACCAAAATGGACCAAACGCCCTGAAATCTTTTCCCACCATCCAAAACAAAAGCGATTTAGGAGTTGTCCTATTAAATAAGATTTTCCAGGGGAAAGTCAACAGGCTCTAAATTCACAATACAGTGGAACGCAATACAAGTGCCTCCCTCTTAGCCCTTACTGACAACAAACACAGATGTCAAGGCAGAAAGCAGCAGAGAATCCTCTAAACATCTCATGTAAATGAACCACAAGGTACTTTGCACAGCTGGTAAATGAGCTGCTCTGTGATAAGCACACTTAGCAGAGTTTACATTTCCTTAAGACACTTGAAGATTAAGAGGCCTGCTCCTGTCTTTCCTGCCAACTACAGGCAGATGCTGGACAGCAAAACAAGGTGAAGGTACTTTTCAGATGAGGTGAAGCAAGAAATAATTGAAAAGCTGTAGGCAGCTCACCCAAGATACAGGGCCAAAAGTTGGGCTCAGCTTGAGCTTTGTGCTAAAACCCTCCATCCATCCAAAGGGCATCCATCCCAAAGGCATCCAACATCTGGACACGACACAGTTCACACACTCACTCTCCCATTACCTTGAGCTAAAGATCCCCTTGGCAGATGGATCTTTTGCACCTTGTAGAACTTTCCCCTGAGAATATAACAGGTGGTGACGACTCATGAAATGTGCTCATATCCACACATCTTTAAATAAAAACACTCATCTACAGAAGTCTGGCTTTGTTTTCGTTATGCCTTTGAAAAGAGTCAATCCACTCCAAAAGTTTAGAACTGGGTAACTGCAGTAATTTCATCTTCTCAGGGAAGAAAGGGAAGAGTATTTAATAATCAAATAGGTTCCTCCCCTCCATGTATAGAACTGGTCATACCAACTCCTGTGAAAGCTTTCTGATCCTGCCCACTGCACAGCTTCATGTACTGGAAACAAGCTTTAGGACCAGGAACTTGCTGCAAACTCCAGGTGTCCCACACACACAGAAAGAGAGAAGCATATTCTTTGCTATAACACATTGGATTTATCAACAGGGACAAAGTGATCCTGCACATTTTATCAAAAGTCCCCTCCGAGAAGGATTTAACCACTAGAAAAACTGTGCTTTCAAAAATGAAGCTGCCTGGCCAACACGGGCAAAGTCTGAAAGTGCTGCAACTCTTTGCTCTGGGACTCAAATATTACTGTAAATTTTGCAGACATACAGAGCCCCTGCCTCAGGAAGTTGCTGGAACTGAAGTGAGGGGGACACGGCCCCGTATTTACACCACTGCCCCACTGTGCATCTTCTTGTGCCCATTTGTCACCGAGCACATCTTCCCCTCCCTGCTCCAAAGCAGATTAAGCTTAATAAACTTATGTAGTTGTGAAGTGTACTGCCTATTATCCAATTAGACAGCTAACGAGATCTGAGTAGCAGCACGTAGGCACCGATAACTGCCGGCTGATACCTGGTACGGATTAGACACGTTCCTTATTTTTCCAGCCCTTGCAGAAAAAGGGTTGGGATTGGTTCAAAGGCTGCTCTGAAGACTGGATTCAGGTAATTGTTTAATTTTGTTTGGGACCCATGAGCACATCACGTTTGTTTCCTCTTGATCTCCTGGAGCTGTCACATCGCAACCGTCCTGTTACGAAACTCCTGATAAATCTGCTGTGACTTGCTCACCTAAACTTTCAGTATGGACAGGGGCAGATCCCATCACCTTTATGGTCCCTTCCAGCTTCAGAAATCTATGGAGCAACAAAGAAAAACGTCCAGAAGTGATAAGGACATTCAGAAATGCTTCTTTATTAGCTCTGATGCTGTTTCACGTGCTATTTCCGTAAGGAAACATGAATCGGATGCAATCACCATAAAACGGCTGCATGACAACACCGTTCTCAGAGCATAATTATCAAGGGTTTGTTATCTAACTGGGAGAGCACTGGGAAGCGGGTCCAGCCAGGCACAAGGGCTGTGCAATATTTTCATTACCAGTCTGGATGACAGACTGGAATGTATGGCCACAAACCCAGCAGATGATTCAGCTGGGAGGGTTTGCAAGCACCGTGGTGTACAGATTTCAATTTCTAAATTATCTTGATGCACTGGTCTAGTTATGACAAGAGGAAATACTTGAGCAAGAGAAGTCACAGGTACAAATGCAAAAATGGGGAGCAACTTCCTATTCAGCAAGACTCCAGAAAAGACTCTGAGAGGGTCAAGGTAAAATTGGGAGGTTCGACAGTGTCCCACAGCTGAATAAAGGCAAAGCTCAGGGTATGATCCACAGAAAGACTCAGCTATGCCTTGAAAAGTCTTGCCCTCGGGTGCTCACTGTGTGCAGCTGCTGTGCTTTTTGTGAAAGCAGACCTGAGAGAATCCTGTGGAGAACAACAAAATTAAAAAACACCAGGTATGAGATTAGCTGGGTCCATTTAAGCCAGACATGTTCCTAAGAACAGACTAGCTCAGGCAAGCAAGCAGGACACTGCCTGAGGGGAGCCTCCTCCATCCAAATCCAGCAGGAAAATTCAGAGTTTCACTCTCCTCAGTTTAACCCTCTGGCTTTAATCTTTGTTTAAAACCAAGGTAATGGCCATGAATGTGTATGGAAAGAACAAAAGACCAGGGGCTCATCAACATCGAAGAAGAGGCCAAAAACTACTTTTTAGAATCCCATGTGCTTTTACTTCTCACCCCCCTTCTCCCAGCTCACTCACCCCACTGAAAAGCTCCACATAGGTCAGTTTGAAGACAAATTTTTCACTGTTTTGAAGCAACTCCCTCATTAGCAGATCTTTTAAAGTGTGACCATCCTAGAGACACTTAACTTGTTCTCACGAATGGGGAGATATGGATTGGATGGGTGGAACACACAGCTTTAAACTGCCAGAGGGCAGGGTCAGATTGGATATTGGGAAGAAATTCCTCTCTATGAGGGTGGTGAGGCCCTGGCACAGGTTGCCCAGAGAAGCTGTGGCTGCCTCGTCCCTGCAAGTGTCCAAGGACAGACTGGAAGGGGTTTGGAGCGAGCTGGGCTAGTGGAAGGTGTCCCTGCCCATGGCAGAGGGTTCCAACTGGATGGTCTTTTAAGGTCCCTTCCAACCCAAACCACTCCGTGATTCTGTGACTCTCTGGTTAAAATTTGGTTGGATCACTGAGCTCGAAAGGCAGGAGCCAGCAGACTGGAAAACATGATGGAAGAGAAGAGAATGAGGGAACAGGGTTTGTTAAACTTGGAGAAGAAATGGAAATTAGTGGGGGATCCAACTTACACCTTCCACTATCTAACTGGGGGGGCTACAGATGGAGCCAGACTCAAATGGCAGAAACAAAAGGCAACAAAACAATGGGCATGACTGGCAGTGGAGGAAATTCTGATCAGACAAGAGGACAATATTCCTCACCACAAGAGCAGTAAGCATGGCATCAACCTGCCACACTTGACTGGAAAAGGCCCAAAACTTGATCAGAAATGTTCACAAAAAACCTACCTTTGATCCTGGCCCTGTCTGGAGCAGGAGGTCAGACAAGGGAGCTCCAGATGTCCTATTCCACCTCAGTTAATCTTCAGTTCTAAGAAATCTTTATCAAGGAACACTGACCAAGGGAATTTGCCCAGTAGTCTACCTCACTCTACACCTGTTCAGTGCTAACAAGTATTTTAGACTCAAAAGCTGTCAATAAAATACCTTCCATATGACTAAAGCTGCCAGTATCTGTAACTGAGGGAGAAAAAAAGAGTAAGGAATTAAACACTAAGAGCTTTCACTGCCACTGGAAACAGAACAAGAGAAACTGGAGACTCATGTTATGCAAGTTGTACAGAAGCTCTGGAGAAAACTGTGAGGAATTCAAAGAAGATACATAGTGATAGTTCAGACAATAAAATCCAGACTGCTCCTCCCTACCTGCTCTTCCCACCGCAATAAACAGGAGCTGATGCCAAGAGATGTTTCAGACCTGTCCAGACCAGCCTCCTTTTTGGTGAGAGCTTCCTCAGTTGTCTCAGGACAAAGGTGTGCAGACACACCTTTCACACAAACTTCCTACTCTCTCCCACTGAAAGGTATAAGAGGTGTTAATAGATCCAGAGAAAACGCCTGGAACAATATACACAGACAAGTTTTTCCTTCTTTCCCTCCCCCCCCACCACTAATCAAGTGAAGCAGTTTACCTTAGTAAATAATGTTTTTAGTGCTTATCTGCTGCATTTTCTGTCACGTTTTATGTCTGAGTGCTCTCAGAATAATCTTCACATCCACGCTTTACCAGCTTTAGAAATGCATGAATAACCGAGTCCTTCATGGAAACAAAGATACAGGAGATACAAAATCAGATGCAGGGAGAGTAACCACTGCAGGGAGGGAGAAGAGAAGGTCACTCCTGAGCTCCAGCTGGGAGGTCAGAGCAGGAAAGGACAATGCCTGAGCTGCAATCGAGCTAATCGTGGGCAAAGCCTTGGTCCAAGCAGCTGGCAAGGACCTTCACTTTACAACAGGGAGGAACTACTCTGAACAGCCAGAAATCCATAACACATGCCTGTGGAAAAGCACTTGACCAAGAAGAGCATGTGCCCTGTTTCTATAGTGGGTAGAAAGAAGAAGCCATAAGGAAACCTTTTGTGACAAAACACTTTATGTGGGCTCTGTCCAAAAATAAAATGCATCCATCATACCCCAAGGTCCACATGAGAGTCACAAAATGGTGTTTGCTGGCTCAGTACAGGCAGGTCCAGGCAAGTTTTGGGCCCTGAAGCTCAAGAAAGACACAATCCAGAGATTCCCAAAGGCTGCTCCAGAGGATGGAACAGCTCACTCTGTACAGTAACAAAAGGGCAAGAGGGCAGCAATCCCCAACTGCAGCACAAGAAATCAAAGTCAGAAACTAGGAAAATCTTGGTAATGGCAAGAACAATGCAGGACTTTCAAGGATCACCCCAGGAGGATGGGGAAAGTCCATCACTGGAGGCTTTTAACAACTGCGTTGGACAAACATCTGCTGGGAAAGTTTAGATAGATCTGACCCAGTCTTGGGGCAGAAGGTCAGATTAGACAACTTAAGGTCCCTTCCGGCCCTGCTGCTCTTTGCTTGTAACAGAAACATGACAGCAGAACATGTCAACAGCAGCCCCAGAGCACAGGAGCTTCCCTGATATTTGTATCATACACTGGAGAAACTCTATAAGATCCCATGTGCAGCAGCTGCCCATTCCCACAAGGTACCTGCTTCCTCCATTCCTGGAGGAGTAATAGAGACAACATAGAGCTGGACTCACAGAACAGGCACGGGAACAGGAGCTTCCCAGCACAGCCTTCCCAACGGAAAGCCCCTCTCCCACCCCACAGCATGGAGATAGTTATTAACAGGAGCACAATCCACACTTTTCCTCCCATTTGCCTCCTTCCCATCTCACTCTGCAGTCAGAGCAGCTCTCTCTTTTTTTTTGTTTGTTTGGTTTTTACCTTAGGCCTTTCTTCTGTTTCTCCCTGGACTATTTTCATGCGTAAGATCTTCAGCCCTGGATCCCACCCCAAGGGAATCTGGACACAAAAAGATAAATGACCCAGCACTTCACCCTAAAGCCCACAGTCACATTCAGCCCTTTGCCAAGTCCTCCTCAAAGCCCAAACAGAGACACCAGATGCCACTGGAACACTGGAGAGATGGTGTGAGCTCCCCACGACAAGAAAGGGACATTCAATTCAGTCTGCTTGGAGGACTCTGTGCTCCTGCAAGCATTTAATGAAGAGCACAAACTGTTCTGTGGGATCAGAACATCCAAACAGCAGAGCGTAAACTGCAGCCTCCAAAGTACCAACCTTTACCTCAGCGTTAAAGCTTGACCTATCAAAGGGGTTTTAGGGAATTTTTGCTTCCTCACGTGCCTCCCCAGTCTCCCCCCAACCCCTCCTGGCTTATTCTTGCAAATTCAAAGTCAATCTCCAAGCTCTCAGTCACATCAGCCCATGGAAGAACACAATAAGGAAGATGTGGTCCCAGGGAAAAATACCCATATGTGTGTGCTTGGGAGCACATCCCAGATACAACCCCACATGTGTGTGTGTTTGGGAGCACATCCCAGATATAACCCCACATATGTATGTGTTTGGGAGCACATCCCAGATATAACCCCACACGTGTGTGTGTGTTTGGGAGCACATCCCAGATATACCCACACATGTGTGTGTTTGTCAGCACACCCCAGCACATCTGAGGGCACAGTTATGCAATTCCAGAAACCTTAGATCCAAGTTTGCACTGTCCTTAAGGACAGCCCTGTCTGTGTGGTGCTGACAGCAGCAGTCACGGGACAGGCCAAGGATTGGATCCAACCGAAAAATAACCCCACAAAAATAAGTAATAATCCACTGCCAGGTGTGTGGGTTCCCTGACCAAGACCTGTCACCCACAGTCACACCAGGACATGCACAAGAATGGGGTGAACCCTTTTACTAGAAGTAGCGGTTTAAAATTGTGTAAGTCACCCGAGAGTCTGTGCCCTGCCAGGGCTGGAAAACAGTTATGCAAGAGAGGAAACGAGCAGTCGGAGACAGGACAGCTCAGAGAAAACATCTCTGTGCAGTTCCACTCCTGGAACCAGGGGCTTGCACAACAACGCTCCCTCCAGCTTCCCAGGCTGCCCCAAAGAGTCTGTGAGCTTCAGGAGCTCAACCAAAGGATTACCAGACACGTCCTCCCCGCAGAGTCCTCTGGGATCACAGCGCTGTCAGATTCCAAAAAAGAAAATCCTGTTAGAAGAAGATTGGAGATCAAAGCAGGAGGTTACACCTACATCCTGGAACATGCATGCCCATGGGAGAGGAGAATTTTTAATTCAGCTTCAGACTAAGTGCCCATCCAAGAGAAACGTCAGAAACTCTTGTATATTACACCTGTATGAGGGCCTTGGGAGAAAATCCATTCCCCACCTGTCCCGAAAAATGAACTAAACTGAACTGACTCTTAGAAAAAGAACGAAACTCTTCCTTTCCTATGCAATTCCCAGCTTAAGGATAGGCCAGGACTACCTGCTTCATTTACCACAAGGCATTTTCTGTATATATCAGCTACAAGGGAGCTTGAGTAGGTACTTCACAAAAGAAATGATCCAAACCAACATGCCTTTTTTTTTTCTCTCCTCCTCAAAGTGTGCAAACATCATTATATCCTGTCCAATATTTCAGTCATGCCAAGCATGCCAGCAAAACCTACGCTGTTCCAGGCCACTCAGCTCAATCTAGAGGACACACTAAAGAAAAATCTGGCACTATGCAGAATAATGAATGAAGAAATGAATAACTAAGTATCCATTCTTCAAAAATTATCTACATCCACTTAGTTCTCTACTTCGTCAGCCAGGAAAACAAATATTTTCCTACTTCTGAAACAGTAGTTCCTGCCTTTGAACTCAGTAGGTACACACACACACACACACGAAGAAAAAGTGGAATTAAATGAACTTTTCAAACCATTATAAAGACTTTGCAGCCCTTTAAAGACCTATTGCATAAAAGAAATGCATGTGACCAAAGCAAAAAATTCCCCACACGCTGAAATTGTCTGTGTTTACGTCATTGCAGCTCTCTGGGCTCCCCACAGCTGAGACTCTCCTCACTCACTGCAACCTCCATTCTGCCACTGATCTGCTCCGTGGCCTCCAGTTCTCCCTCTTGGAAGTGGGATAAACACGGTCTCAGAGCATGATGTGGAAAACCCCTCCGAAGAGGGAATATGCAACAACCAAAGCCCTGTGTAAATCACTACCCCCAGGCTGCAAAATGTGTTTCCCTCAGGCCCAGGAATCTCCCAGCCACCATCATTTTGAGTTATCCCAGAGCAGTAACAATAGCTGCCTTGTTTAACCGATCCTTAAAGGATGGGCTGGTAGCAGAGACCTACCCGGGAACAGCTCAGGGATCAAACTCCAGCATGAACAGAAGGATGAGCTTTTTGACCCTTCTTGCATTACATTCCTGCTGATGAGCTCATCTCACTACCTTCGGAGCAACCCAGACCTTTCCCAGCGCCAAATTGCTCCCTGCTGCACCTCTCACCTTCCCTCACATCTCAGCCTTGCAACGTCATGGCCCTGGCCCCAAAATGTCTCAAAACAAAAACTCCAGCTGCCGCAAAAAGAAAAAAAAAAAACCACTAAAATTGCACTTAAAACCAAGGATATGATTAAAATTCACCAAACACCACCATTGCTTTAAAACCTACTGCATTTAAAGATTTCCCCAGGAAAAGGTCACCAGTATACAGAGCACATCCTCCAAAGCAAACGTCCCTGTCACAGTGCTGTCAGGTTCAGATGGCAAACATGTTGTTATAAAAACCCTGTGTGGTGTGTTATCCACAGCTCAGAGCTGCTGGTTCAATCACAGGATGGTTTGGGTTGGAAGGACCTTAAAGATCATCTTGTTCAAACCCTTTGCCACAGGCAGGGACACCTTCCACTAAATCAGGTTGCTCCAAGCCTCACCCAACCTGATTTTGAACACTTCCAGGGATGGGGCAGCCACAGCATCTCTGGATAACCTGTGCCAGGGTCTCCCTACCCTCTGAGTAAAGAACTTCTTCCCAATATCCAATCTAAACATTCCCTCTGTCAGTGTGAAGCCATTCGCCCTTGTCCTGCCGCTCCAAGCCCTGGTCCAAATCCCTCTCCAGCTCTCTTGGAGTCCCTTAAGGCCCTGGGAGATGCTGGAAGGTGTCCCCAGAGCCTTTTCTTCTCCAGTCTGAACACCCCCAGCTCTCTCAGACACTCACCTACAGTCCAACCCCTAGCCCGAGGTCCCTCAGGGTTCTGGCTCTAGTATCCAAAGCCTTTTTTTCCCATGCAATAAATAAAGAACACACTGTGTATTTTGGTGATGCAATGGGCACCACATGTGGTCAGATGAAGGGAAGGACAGTGCCATGAACTCCCTAAGGAGCACACATCCTGCACAGCCATCCCACTGCAACACCGACTGACGGTCTCCTCTTTAATAAAAGTCAGTTGTACGTGGTCGAGTTTAACCTCAACAGGCTTTATTACAGGTTGCAACATCCTTTCACAAGGTACAGGGAGGAGCTGAACCTCACAGACTCCCCAAAATTATGTTTATAATTGTACCCAGACACAAAAACAGGACCTCGAAATGAGGTTCTTGAAAACCCACTCTCCAGAATGGAGCCACACCACATCCCTGTGCTCTTCAGGTGCCACCCATGCACGTGGTGGTAACTGGAGTAGCCACCAAGTTTTATTTTCTGAGCAGTTCATATTCCCACCCGTGGTATTTCTGGAATCTTTTCTTAAAACACAAAGAAACCACTTAAATATTAGATTATAATATACATATAAAGCAGAGATTTGAGACTAATTTCCATGGCGACTCCTATAAACTCCAGTGCACACACCCACAGGCTCTCCACAGGGAGCACAGCAAAGCCAACAGATCCACAGAGCCAATGGGAACGGGACACAGCAGCAAGGTGGCTGGAAATTTTCATGTGCCCTCAACAGCAAGACAACAAGGACGATAACATGGCCTGGAAAGACCACAAAGGTGGTTTCGAGATGCCATTTGTTAAATCATTTGCTTCTCAGGAGTCTGTAATGGGATGAATTGGTTGCATTTGGGTTTTTTTTTTATGGCAGTGCTTCTATTCCCTATTCCCACTGTGGGTTACCACCCCCCTCCCATGTTACTGCTGTGCTACAGATTATTTTTTGCACCCAAGCAGAGCAGGACAGATCCTTAAGCCACATCCTTAAGCCAAAGGTTTAGACTCCCTCTTGAGAAGGGAGAGTTCAAACCCATTCTTCACCCACATCAGTTCCAAGAGGCAATCTTTATACCCCTTTAATTTATTATTTATCCCTCTGACATAATGTTTTAGCTCACCAACAGAGCTTAAAAAATCAGTTATTTAATTTCCATAGACTTGACTTCATTAACTTCTGGAGAGGACTAATGTTTGTGGCCACTGGGAGAAGGTATTTCTACATTTTTCCATTTTCTGGTCTGTTAATTACAATTACTGAGAGAGAAGGAGACAGCGGTGAGACTTGTGAAACACAGCAGGCTGTGCTTTAACATTTGTAAAAGGAACAGAGAAAATAATTTCTCTCTCTTTTTTGTATAACCCAATCACACAAAGTAAATCCACATGCTTCAGAAGTCAGCATCACCATTCTCCTTGGGAACTCATTTGGGCCAGCAGGAATTTAGCTGGAGAACCTCAGATTTGATTAGAAGGGATTACTTTTCCATGGGATGACAGGAGCAGAAAATACAAAGTGATATAAGTGGCACTGAGAGACAGGCAGATACACTTTGGAGGTAGGCAGCAGGATGCAGGAATACTCCTTCAGCCTTCTGAGGCAGAGACAGGCAGGAATCCAACAGCATTTGAGGGATGGAAGATGGTGAAAAACCCAAACTGCACTACTTGGCAAAGGTGGAGGTCAGTAAAAGCACCATCACACCTCTTAGACCAAAGGATGCTGTGGGGAGCCTGTAAGCTGCTGAGTCCCCTGTTTGTGAGGAATGTTAACAATTTGACTGAGCTTTCCAAACTCCACCTCAACTCCTTCAGCCCCACCGAGTCAAGTGAGATCCCTACATCCCATGTTTCAGAGACACCACAGCTGACTCATGACAGCACATTTTGGTGGGAGAGACACAACAGGAGAAAGCCCTTTCAGCACAAACCAGAGAGGGACATCCAGGAGTGCTTTCAGCAGCAGCAGAGATGAGGACAGGGGATCCCTCATGGATCCCAGGACACGTGCAGTGTGTTTGTGGGGTTCCAGCCACACACCCCAGCATTCCAGGGAAGCATGGCACAAAGCCGTACAGCTCCAGAGTAGCTGCTCCATGGAGCCAACGGATGGAGAAGGAAAAACAACCACAGCTAACAACATCAGCCAGCATTTTCAGGGCTTAAAGCCCCAGAACTCTGCGCCTATTCCCATACATAGCTCAGCCAAAATACCAGCTGGATGCTCCTCCAAACCCAAAGATGCCCAGGTAAACATTTGAGCAACTACACAATGATTTGGATCCAGGCACTGAGTCAGACACAAGACCTTTGGATCTTTGCCAGCTCAGTAGTCATCCAAAACTGCTTCCTAGTCCAGCTACCCACTCCACAACAGCGGCATGGGGGAAAGGCAGCACTGGCTTTTTTTAGAGGCACAGCCAGCTGAAACCACGGAGCTTGCTACTCCCTACAAAACACAGTACATCTGTTCCACAGCAGTGCCATAAAAGATTAGTAAGTGCTGGGCTAACAGTCTGGAAAGGGAAAAGGACCTAGGAGAGCAAAATGTTATCACTAAGTCAATAAAACAACATCTGTAAAGGACTGAGAACATAACAGCATTCTTGCACAACACAGAAATGCTCCTGGGCTGATTTCTTGTTCTCCACTAAACCTGTCTGGTAACTCTGGGAATAGGGCTGCGTCGTACAGGCTACAGGAAAAGTGGATCAACAGGGTGAGCTAAGGACAGAGCTCTGGGCTCGACTCTGTTTGTGCAGGATCGTGGAGTGGATGCACGTTAGCTGATACATACGGTTTCGCTTTTACATAAAGCTTGTGTTTACATCTGATATATCAGCACATACAGCTGGCCCCGGCACCGGGTTTGAGGCAGAGCGTCCATACACCACACACAGCACTTTTTGGGGTGATTAGAGCAAGGATCCAGCGGAGCAGTTCCGCGTCTCGGGGTGAGGATGTAAATTGCTGAAATGCTTTGTTTTGAGGGCAGGTTCGGTAACTGACAATTGGCTTTGTGCATTTCACTGTCGCGAGTTCAGGGCTAACCCCTCATCTATCACAGCGACCTCAAAGAGCAGCAATTCCGAAGAAGTCAATGGATTTGACTGAAAACGCCAGATCGGCGCGAACTGCCAAGCCCCCGGTATTGTAACAGCTTTGTGTAAACAAGAAACACCGAGCGAGCCTTCACAGCTCGTCATTTACATCCCGACCACGGTGACTTCCCCACTTAACCTTTCCTCTTCGTGTCATCGCCCGGAATGCCAAGGCGGGGAATGCGGAGGCGCGCATCGCGTGCGGGAGATACGCTGACATCAACACACAGAAGGGGGAAAAGAGATGCGAAGCACCCCAAAATCCCGACACAACCACGGGCTTTTCTGCCCTGAGTCGAAACAGCGATCTATTCTCCCACCCTCCCCAAAAACAGGGGCAGGGATGACACCGCACCTGCAGCCTCCTGCTCTGCACCTGAGCTGTGGTGTCGAGGGGCTGAGGAACGAGGGTTGGCACGTTCCTGGGGTGTTTTGGTGTGTGTGGGATGGGGCACAGGGAGTGACCCCTCAGGACGGTGTGTGGGATGGGGCACAGGGAGTGACCCCTCAGGACGGTGTGTGGGATGGGGCAAAGGGAGTGACCCCTCAGGACGGTGTGTGGGATGGGGCACAGGGAGTGACCCCTCAGGATGGTGTGTGGGATGGGGCACAGGGAGTGACCCCTCAGGACGGTGTGTGGGATGGGGCACAGGGAGTGATCCCTCAGGGTGCTGTGTGGGATGGGGTGCAAGGAATATTCCCTCAGGGTTCAGTGTGGGACGGGGCACCGGGCTGGACCGTCAGGGTGGTGTGTGGGATGGGACACAGGGAACCACGCACCTCGGGCAGGTGTGTGGGACAGGGCACGGGGAACGGACCTTGGAGCGGTTGGGGCAGGTGGGTGTGTGGGATGGGGCGCAGGGAACGGCCCCTGGAGTGGTGTGGGCAGGTGGGTGTTGGGGACGGGTCCCGGGTCCGCCCCCTCAGACAAAGCCCCCCGCTCTCTCCCCGGGCCCCCCGGGCGCGCCGCGCGGGGCCAGAGCCGGGCTGCCCCCGCCGAGGCGGCACCGGCCCTCCCGCCGCAGGTGCCGCTGAGGGGGCCGAGGGGACCCTCCGAGGGGACCAGGGGCCGCCGCCGCCGCCCCCCGCCCGGCTCGTACCTCTCTGTGCGGTGCCGGAGGGGACTGTCGGGGTCTGGGCGCCCGCCCGGCTCTCGCCTCGCTGCCCTCCCGCGGCTTAGCGGCTCCCGGCGCTGCTGAGCGGCGGCTGCGGGCACTGCGGGGCCAGAACCAGCGCCGGCCTGTTTTCCAGCCGCCTCCCCTGCGGCCCGCCCCGGCTCCGCCTCGAGCGGCCCCCGCCCCTGCCTCCTCCTCCGCCGCCGCTTCCCCCTCCTCCTCGGCCGCTTCCTCCTCCCAGCCCGGCTGCCCGGGCGGCTGGAACGCGAAACTTCAAGGTTAAGGACACCTATTCGATGAAACGAGCACGTTAAACCCGATTTTCTTCCTGAACACGAAGGGTCTTTTTCGCCCTTTGCGGTCGCCGCCGCGCTTCGAGGCTGCTGTGGTGTCCCCGCTCCGAGGCGTTCTGCAAACCACAGAACGGACCCGGCGTGGAAAAGCGCTTAATTCATGTGCAGTTTTTTTCCCTACTCCTGTCCAGACAATGAAATTAATCTCATCGGAGCCCATCTCACAAACTACAGCCCAGCCCACGGGGGACCAGAAGACCACAGCCCAGCACAACCCTCTCCGAACGCCGTCAGGTTTTCTTATCTCCCGGCGTCCGTTTTCCCCTTCTGCCACTCAGTCCTATCAGTGTTTATGCAGTTGCTCGAGGCAGTGTGATATAGAGAAGAAAAATGCTATAGAAAATCAAAAATAGGCGTTGCTTTAAGCTTTTTTCAGCCCGAAGAGGGTTATGTCCCTCTTGCAGGGCCAGCAGCCTCAGAACAAGGGATGTCTCAGCCAAAGCCCATTGCAGAGACTCAGGGTTAATAAACCCCCTACCTCCTCCTTCAGGGGTAGGGTACAGCAGTGGGGGTCCCAGCACTACCCCACAGTGGCCCTCAGGCAGACCACTCAGCTGACACAATATATATAGTGTCTATATAGTATATATAGATATAAAATACATTTAGTAAATATAGAGATACTATAATTCATATATGTAGTGTGTATATATATATATGCATATACAAACTCTCACTATATACTATATAGATACTATAATACGTATATACATATAATGCATAATGTATACATAATGTGTATATATGTACACATATGTACATATACTAAATATATATATAATGACACATCAAGTGTAAATATATATACACTATATGTATAATATATATTATATATTTAATATGTGGTACATATTGGATGCACCATCCCTGGAAGTGTTCAAGACCAGGTTGAACAGGGCTCTGAGCAACCTGGTCTAGTGGAAGGTGACCCTGCCCATGGCAGGGAGTAGGAATTAAGATCCCTTCCAACTCAAACCATTCTGTAGTTCTAAATATGATATATATACCCTTAAATAGAGGCACAGAGCCTCTGCCATGGAGATCTCTCCCAAAGGGAGGGGAAAGCCAAAATAATCCTATTCCATTGTCACTAGCTGGGAGACAGCATTTAGAACCCTAATGCAGAGGGAAGACAGCTCTGCTCATTCTGAGTTTGATGCCTTTGGTGCAGCTACAGGGCAAAAGTCTCCTCTCCAAGCAGCAGCCCTGTAAACAGCATGTTTTATTAAGTTATATCTTCTTTAAAAAAAAAAAATAAAATTGTGACCAGAATCGAGCAATGTGTAACACAGGGGATGAGGATCCATCACAGAGCTGGAACACTCAGACATCCTGCAGCCTTCCCATTAAACGCCGGCTGAAATTGCTCTTGGATGTCTGGAGAGAAAGTCTGGAGGAAAGAGTGCACCTTGGATAGAAATCAGTCATGTCTGCAAACTGCCTTCAAGCATTTTAAGGCTTTATAAAACACGGCCAGCTGCCTGCCCGAGGTTTTGCACCTGCGCAGCTGGGCTGAGGTTGCTGAGCCAGCCGAAACACCTGAAGAAAACAGCAAGAATAACATGGATTTGAGTTTCCCAGCTTCCCTCAGATGTTAGATAACTGTGCAAACTTTTCCATTTCATACATATTTTGCTTGAAGGCCATTTTCTTCCAGGCCTTGCGCTTCCCTGACTGCCCTTCACTGCTGCTGTCACTGCTGGAACCGATACCTGCAAAGCCCCTCAAAGCCACTGTGGTGTTTGACAGTCAGTGTAGGACAAGACACAATATAAGAGGGATACACTGCTATTAGAGAGCATCCAAAGGAGTGGCATGAAGATGGCAAAGTGTTTAGAGGGGAAGCCACACGAGGAGGGGCTGAGATAATTTGGCTTGTTCAGCGTGGAGGAGACTAAGGTCAGACCTCATCAGGGTATGCAGCTTCCTCACGAGGGGCAGCGGAGGGGCAGCACTGATCTCAGCTCTGTGTGACCAGTGACAGGACCCAAGGTAATGGCTGGAACCTCAGGGGAGGTTTAGGTTGAATATTAGGAAAAGGTTCTTCCCCCAGAGGGGGCCAGGCACTGGAACAGGCTCACCAAGGCAGTGGTCATGGCCCTAAACCTGCCAGAGTTCAAGGAGCATTTGGACAATGCTTTCAGGCAAACGGTGGCATTCTTGGGGTGTCCTGTGCAGGCTCAGGAGTTGGACTTAATGATCCTCGTGGAGGTCCCTTCCAACTCCCTTCTGTGATTCTATAACATCTCATGGCCACACCTTGTGTTTGAAAGGTGGTTTCTGAGACTGCTCTGCCCTCTCACACACGCCCCACAGCCTCAGCACTGGGTGTCCACTGAGCCTACAGATGGAAGCAGAGCTTTGCAAATTAAAGGACTTCAGGGAAATGAGCCATATCCCTCTTTTAACTAGCTATATCTGCAAAGAGAGGAATTGGCAACAAGGTTGGTTACCTTGGCTGGAAAGAGCAGCCTTTCCCACCAGACCGGACAGAGTCCGAGATGATGAGGAAATGGGATCAGTTTGATGGTCCAGCTTGGAGATACCTGTCTGGAGGGAACAGTGGGGAAGCCAGGATTTCCTGCCTGGAATCCTCAGCATCTCACAGAGCGATACCTGCCCCCAGGGCTGCCTCTAATCCAGGCCGTGTTTGTTTGTAGACAAAGAGGAGCCCCAAAGAACAGACTGGTGCTCCCTGTTCCCACATAGAAGCTGACCCATGAGGGAATGCTAGTCATCCAGCAGCTGGGAGAGCTGGTGAGCCAATTCCTACTGAATGGCACTTCTATTTCCTCCATAGCAAATAAACAACCATGCTGCAGGGCTGCACCAGCTCTGAGCTCTCTTGGCTGCAATTTGAAGGATTTGAACTATATCTAGAAAGCTCTGAGTAGCTGGGGTCCCCTGGGCTCTACCCTCTTTCTCCAGTTTAAATTTAAAAACAGAGCCCAGCCAGCCCAAAGCCCCAGGCATGCTCATGAGGCATTTTGAGGGTACACAGAAATGCAATAACCTGGGGGAAAATAAAGCTAAAATGAATTGCAAGCCTGTGTTTAATACAGTGTTTGATGCATTAAGGAAGAGGAAATGACAGATATGGCTGAGGTTGGTGTCATGCTCAGACAGTAGTTCCAAAGAAATTTGATGAAATCCTAAAATCAGCATTTTTTGTGCTGATTTTACTTACTCTTACTTGTCTTCTGTGAATAGACCACATGGAAAATAAAGCATCTTTCCTGGGAAGAACACATGAAGGACAGGGTTATGAGTGAAATATAAAGTGAATGATAAATGTCCAGAGAGAGTAATCTAAAAACTAGGGAAGAGAAAGACCTTGTGCAACACACCTGAAACAATAGCCAAGACCTGCAATCCCAAAACATAATCAAAATGGAGAAAGAAAAGTGTATTATTGCCTGGAAGATCTCTTTCTGAGAGGGTTTTTTGCACCATGGAGAGATCTCTCAGGAATGGACAGAAATAGCTCGGGTGTCACGTCCTTCAACACACACATTCAGGTGGGGAAGGGAGTCCAGCAAACAAATCAGGAGAGCACAAGGTGGGCACAAGTTGGGTGGAAGGGTACCTGGACACTCTATGAAACTGTACTTCTGGGTTTGGGGCTGTTTGAAGCCTGGCCAAGGAGGTTTATTGGATGGATTGATTATTTTCTTTCCCTGACAAGCAAAATAATGATTTAGAGCCATTAAGAGATTGTTCTCTAGATTCCTATTGACCAACATAATGCCCCGTTCCTAGAACTGTCAGGCAAGATGAGGAACAAGCCTGGTATAAGCTGTTTTTTAGGAAAATAAAGATCCATCTGCCTGGAAAAGAAAAAACAGGCAGCATGCAGTACCCCTCCAGGCTCCAAAACACGGCATTCCTGGCTTTTGGAGTAAAAAGGCTTTGCCTCTTACCATTCTCACTCAGCGTTTTTCATCCTCAGATTTAAAACTATTGGTAAAAATGCTGTTATCAACCTGAAGCCAGGAATCTCTCAGTGCAAAGACACCTGATAAAAGCCAGGGGTTGTGTTGTGCTTTACAGGTTGCCCACTCTTGCCAAGATTCATCGTGTGCATTGAGAGCATGTCTGCAGTGAAAAGGCCTCTGGCACGTGCTCAAATCTTGGATGGATCCACCCCACACTAAAATCTAGCAGGACCCTTGTCAAGTTAAAAAATAACTCTCAAAGGCAAACAGAAAATAGGTAGCTTAGAACAAGGCTTTCTGATTTTCTAAGCCAGGATTCTTTATCATAAGGGTAGCTGGGTGCTGATTTTGGATCCTGCTCTGGGCTGGGTGACACACAATGACAAAGCCACTTGTGTTTCCCCAAGCAGGACACCAAGAACCATCTGAAAATACCTGTGTTAAATAACTACAACAACTCCAGACAGCCCAGCTGAGTTTTCCATTCTCTACACTGTTTGTTTACTAGAGAAAGACTAATCCCTGTTACCCGCAAAGCAGGCAAAGTAAACTGACCGTGGAGGGCCCAGATATAATGCTTTATTATCTTTCCATCCATCCATAATACAGAATTTCCATGATTCATTCACCCACTTGAGGAACACTTGAACAGTCAAACAAAAACATACATTCCCAGGAGAAAAACCAAAACCACGTCCGGCGCAGGAGAAACATTCTGACATAAATACAAAATCCCTCTAGAAATTCTATCTGAAGCAAGACTGTGGATCACAAACACAACAGGGAAGGGCAAAGATCAAACAGTATCGCTTCTTGTGAGTGTATTTCCCCTTTTCCTCACAATCCCCTGACAATAACTCAATGAAAGGTTTTACCAAGACTACAAAGGGAACCTGAAAGCCCAGGAGCTTCCCTTTGAAAGTATATTCAGGCTACAGGCGGTTTCAAAAGTCACTTCAGAGAGTCTACCCTTTGCTAAAAAAGCCTTTGTGACCTTCCAGTCATCCCAGTGTAGCTGCTGCAATTCGTGGGAATGAGTAATAATGACATTTGCTATTCAGTCATCATTTGACAAGCTGTCCAAGGGACAGGGAGCTCTATCATAAATATTTCCCTGTGATGATAAACAGTCTAGACACAGAACAACCATCCAGCCCACCTTTGTGATTAGAAATAAAACCAGCCCAGGTGAGGAGGAGAAATTACCCCTTTCGGGTTTGTTCTTCCATATTCCCTTCTAGGAAGGTGATTTCCAGAATGATAAAGCTCAAATGGTAATTTCTTCTGATATCCTGGGAGCTACAGGCTTTAAGGCTTTCCTACATGGATTCCTGGAAAGGATATAGCTGCTGAGAAAAGTATCCAATCAACAAAATTGGGGAAAAAAAATAGCTTTGTATGAAAGATCCATCACAATCCTCAATAAATCGTTGTAGCAAACACACACCCCGAATGCCTGAAATTTGCTGCTTGTATTTATGGCTTGTATCTGCAAAGTCCCAAATACTTATTCTTACCACAACTTCCTCTCTGCTAAATTTACAGCTCCCCCATGATTACATTTCTGTGAGTTCTCGTATCTAAAGTACCCTTTTGGTTTCCTTTGGACTAGGAAAATTGGAAATACTTTCCCTGGAGACCAGGTGGAAAGCAGGATCAAAGGCGGCACTATCTCACACACACGCCTGTGTGCTGACCAGGGGCTATGCTGTCCCACAGCCAGGATATCTCCCAGTGCCTCCCTGTAAACAGCATTGGGATCATTCAGCAAGGAGCTTGGATAACTGCTGTATCTTCCATGAGCTGTGCAAGTGCTGCAGGACTCTCTGGGATATATGGTGGGAACAACCTGAGCTGGTACAGCCAAGGCTGTTGTCTGACTGTACTGGAAAGAGAAAGTGCACAGGAGACAACTCCTTCCCGGACCTTTGGCCTCAGCATCATCAAGTGAGCAGGGCTATTGGTGCAGAGATACTAGTGTCAGCATTTCAGGCTTTTCCTACACTCCCTCTTCCCTTGTGCCTTGGTGTGTCGCTCAAAAATCCTGGAGAAAGTCATCTCCGGGGAACACCAGGAAGGATGGCAGTACCCCAGCCACCTTCCAAAGAAGATACCTTGGAAAAAGGGGGGGGGGGGGGGGGGGGGGGGGGGAAGAGAGAGAAACTGGGCTGGAAAGGAATAGAACAATCACAGAATGGTTTGGGTTTTGGAAGGGACCTTAAAGATCATCCAGTTCCAATCCCCTGCCATGAGCAGGGACACCTTCCACTAGCCCAGGTTGCTCCAGGCCTTGTCCAACCTGGCCTTGGACACTTCTAGGGATCCAGGGGCAGCCACAGCTTCTCTGGGCAACCTGTGCCAGGACCTGACCACCCTCACAGCCAAGAATTTCTTACTAATATCCCATCTAACCCTGCCCTCTGGCAGTGGGAAGCCATTCCCTGTTGTCCAAAGTCCCTTTCCAGCTCTCTTGGAGCCCTTTAGGCACTGGAAGGAGCTCTAAGTTCTCCTTGGAGTCTTCTCCAGGCTGAACAACCCCAGCTCTCTCAACCTTTCATCACAGGAGAGGTGCTCCAGCCCTCGATGCCCTCATGTTCCTGTATTGGGTGAAGCAGTGAACAGCTGAATTCTTGGCAGTTTATCACTATTTTGTACACCTCCAGCACATCCTTCACAAGTTATTCCCAGGAGATCCAGACCTATCTCACCTGACCTGCCTTCCTAGGAAAGCAGTTATGAACCTTTCCCCCCAGTTTGTCACCAATTCATCACAGTTCACATGAAACCCCAACCACTTGAATTATTCCAAACACAAAGAATCCAGGAAACGAATATTTGGCAGGTACAAAGGAACAGGGCTGAATGAGGAAATCTGGGAGGAGGCTTTGCTGATGACAGCAGCTCAGCTCCTGCCTTGTCTCCCAGCAGGCAGCAGAGGAAAACGCAAGGAACGGCAGCGAGAACAGTGGGAAAATGCAAACTAGTCCTACGAGTCTTTTGGATCTCTAGCACTGGCCAGGTGACAGCGGTGTTGAAAACAATATATCTCTCTTCCGGGCAATGTGTTGCTAGTTTGGATGTTTCCCCTTAAAGGCCGAGGGGTGATACCTACAAAAGCCAGGGAATAATCCTGAGAAGCTCCACTGTTTCCATCCCAGTGTCCGCAGCCCCTGCCTTGGCACCGGGCACTGCAATTCCCACAGATCCCCGCTCCCAGCCTACAGCCCTTCTCCCTGACCAGAACAGCCCTGTTGTTTTGCTGTGCCCCGCTCCCTGCCCGTGCCTGTCTCAGCTCCTGGCGATGCCGAGTCGGGACAGAGCCTGCCTTTGTGTTCCGCACGTGTCCGCTGCCAAGGGCTGTGAGCCATCCTGGGACTGTGCTCCCTAAAAATAGCCTGCCCCACGGATAACCTGCCGCCTTTAGGAGGCGCAGGTCTTAAAGATAAACCTTCCCGTGAACCTGAACAAAATGAGAAGTGAAAACACTCCTGGGGGGAAGAGAAAAGCTCTGAAGAAAGAGGCTAAGAAGCATAATAGAGAACACGGCCTCGGTGCACCCACAAGCAGCCAAGGAAACCAGTGCCAAGGGGAGCAAGCGTTGTGTGTAACCTGCACACAGACATAATATGACAACTGCTGAGCTACAGGGGTTTTTTTTACAGTCAGCTCCAAGTTCTGTGTGTGAAGACACGGCATGCTACCAAAAGTAACCCAAAAGAAATAACAATCCATCGAAATAAGCTGGAAAAACCCTCCAGTGTAGCTCCTTCTCTACATAAGGATATGTATTTTGGATACAAAATATACCCAGATAGCGTTTTGCCCTTCTACAGCTTGCAAGACACACCCATTTGCTCTTTCACATTTTATTTTAATAACAGGGGAGTCAAACGAGCCCGATTGACGGGCTGGTTCCCAGGGAAACACGAGCAACTTATTTCTCTTAAATAGCAGGCACAAATGTTTCCTGTGTTAAACTGTGCAGCCTGCTGTGACATTCAGATCTCTAGGATATAATCCCAAAAGAACAGAATGCGTTTGCCTGGCTCTGAGGTGGGGAAGGAGAGAGGTAGCAGCACACTACAGCTGGCGACGGGCGCTAGCAGTGATCTGGCACCCAAATCACTTTTGTGGCACCATGCCCCTTGTCCTAATCCCCAAAGGAAGGGCAAAACAAGAGTTTAACAAAACAAAAAACAAACAAAAAACCAAACAAACAAAAAAAAAAAAAGAAAAGAAAAAAAAAAGGTAAAATTACCCAATGTTGCTAGGAGAGAAATGGAAAAGGGAAACTGGTAATAGCAAGCCATTAAAATCTCAGTCAAAATGCCAGGCTGGCTGCCCAGTGTTGCTGGGACACATTAAGAGAATAAAACAGTCAATGCTCTGGCCCAGGCCCTTTCCAGCTTGGGCAGCTCCTTTGGCAGGTACAGATAAATGTGGGAAGGGACTTGGAAAAGAAAATGTAAGACAAAGCTGAGCATCCTCAGAAAGTGCATCTCAAACCTGGGATTATCTACGTAGAGATGTGCAGAGAACACATTCCTGCCCCATGTGACCAAGGATGCTGTTCCCAACTCCAGTCACATGGTGTGAGGTGCAGTGGCTTTGGTGGCCAAGCTCGTTCTGCTTCCTGCTGCTCCAGGTTAGCACGATGAAAAAAATAAAATCAGTGGCCCCAAGCATGTGCTCAAGGTTGGGTCAAACACATACAACATGTCCTCCCAAAATTCTCCCTGCCTCAGGCTCAAGAGATGTCCTGAGCCTGATGGGTTTTGTCTGCTCAGCAAATCCCCAAAGATCTTTCTTAGTAAATTCCATCATCTCCCACTTGCCAGTTTACCACTTGGACCTTCTTGTAGCCACAATATCCTTCAGAAAGGTGTTTACAGCTCAGCTACCCATTGCATGAGGACCCACCTTCATGGGCTTGCCTGGAGCCCATATCTCACCAACTTCATTTGCTGGCCACTAGTCCCTGTAGAGGCCAAGACCCTGGATGGCTGTTTCCTCACTAGCCTGTCCCTGGTACACAGGATTTTCCAGACCTCCTTTGTGTGCTCCTTCAGACTCTAGGGCCACATTCTGCTTTTACTTACCTCATCTGAGCCAATATTTATAAGTGAGCAGATGACAATTTAGCCTTGGAACCTCTTTTTCCCCCTCCTTGCACAATTTGCTTTTTTGTTGAAATGAAAGAAAAAAACCCCAACATATTAAAACTTCTTTTTTTTTTTTTTCCCTGTTCCTTTAGGGTACAGAAGAAAATAAACTAAAAAAAAAAAAAAGATAATGAAATACAAGTTTGACGTGCCAGAGTTTCCAGGTGCCCAATGTCCTGTTACTGGGACGCTGAACAAACAGCCTGCAAACACGATCCCTGCCTTTGTTCTGCCAGCTGGAAACGCAGGTCACTCTGCACCGGGACACCCCCACGGGGCAGAGCCTCGGGAGCAGGCATTCCACTGAGCAAAATGCTCCTTTCGTCAGGCGAAGGACACCAAAAAAGGGACCTGGACTTTTTTACCGAGCCAGTGGGGTATTTTGTTCACAGAGGAGCATTTTATGGGAGGTCTGTGTCCACACAAGTGACTCAGCTTGGACTCAGCAAACAGCGTCAGTGATTCACTGCTCTGGGGTGTGCCAGCACCAGCTGGTGACCTGTGTGGGGCTGAGTGTCTTCCTCACCAGGAAACAGCCTCAATAAATGACATCAGCAGCGTGATTCAGTCGGTAGGACCATGGACTGCAAGGCTCCCACTCGGCCAGTCACTCCAGATTTCCCTTCCCTAGCCAGGTTTTTCTCTCCTGTTCCCCTCAGCTGTTTGCTCCCTTTGCAAGGACTGGGTCTTGCTGCACGTCTAAATGGTCCCCAGCACAGTGGAAACTCCAAGCTGGGCTGTAATGCAAACCCCAAGGTGACTGAAAGAAGGAAGATTTAGATTGGATTTTAGCAAGAAATCCTTCCCTGTGAGGGTGGTGAGGTCCTGGCACAGGTTGCCCAGAGAAGCTGTTGCTGCCCCATCCCTGGAAGTGCTCAAGGCCAGGCTGGATGGGGCTTGGATGAACCTGGAATAGTGGAAGGTATCCCTGCCCATGGCAGGGGTTGGAATGGGATGATCTTTAAGGGCATCTTCAAACCAAAACCATTCCATGACTCTATGATTTCATGACTGAGTGGTGAATTCACTCAAACAACAGAATTCAAAACATTGCCCTGAACTTTTCATGAGTACACAGCAGAAAAATAAAGTTACCAGAAGGAAATTAAGTGGACCAACCATCAAAGGTAACAGACAATCCTTCATGGAATTACGTGCTCACAGGTGCACATCCTCCAGTCTAGTTCCAGTTGGAAACCTCTTAGGAGGTCATTAAAACAAATCAAAAGAGGAGACAAGGCAGTTTTGTAGTGCAGTCTGAGAAATTGTGAGAGTGTGTTAAAAAAGTCATTATTTTTCACTGCTCTCAGGACAAATTCCCAAATACCCAGCAGGTCTCCATGTCCTGATGTTTCAGGTTTGTCTGAATCTTGCAGATGTTTTCCACAGAAACAGACAGAAGTTGTCTCAAATAAAATAACCACAATCTCACGTAACTCAAACGCAAATCTTCAAAACCAAGAACACCCATTTGATGAAACAAGTACATTATGCCCAGTTTTCTTCCTAAACATGAAGGGCTTTTTTCATCTTTTGTGATTGCCCCTGTACTCCTGCTACCAAGTACATTGTACGAACCACAGAACAGGCCCAACATGGGAAAGCACTTAATTCACGTGCAATTTTTTCCCATTCCTGTCCAGACAATGAAATTAATCTCATCAGAGCCCGTCTCACAACTAAAGCCCAGCCTGTGGACCAGAAGACCACAGCTCACCACAATCCTATCCAAAGACTGTCAGGTTTTCCTATCTCCCAACATCCATTTTCCCCTCTGCTGCTCAGTCCTATCAGTGTTTATGCAGTTGCACAAGCCACTTTGATAGAGAGAAGAAAAATGCTATAGAAAATAAAAAATAGGCGTAGCTTTAAACTTTTTCCAGCCTGAAGACCCCTGAAAGCCAGCAGAGGATCAATTCCCACTTGTGCACAGTTCAACCTACAGCTCATGGTCCTGCTCACCTTAGTTACCTTCAGCTGGATTGTGCTGGTGGTGTAGGTGGATCAAAGCAGGTCCCTTTAAAATCCTTTGTTGTGTTTGCACAAGTGGAAAACAGCTCCTACTAAAAAAAAAAAAAAACTCCCCTGTGTGTGCCAAGCCGTGTGTAGAGCTTATGAATCACTAAATGGCAGCCACGTGTCAGCAAAAGTAGCAGGAAGTGTCTTGTGTTTGACCTTTATTTATAGTAGCAAGAGCACTTGGTTTCATATAGTTACAGCCACCTAATTATCCCTGCTCACCAAGAAACATCGGATCGATTGCCTGCATAGGATGGTTTTGCTGTTAAAAGGAAAAAAGAAGAGGAGTATCTGGCTTATCTGGTGAATAGCTGTCAGTCTGGAGGCACTCTGAGAAAGCCCTTTCAGTCTGTTGACTTTGTGTTTTTGGAAGGCCGAGGATTTCCTTGGAGTTTCTCTGGGATTCTGAGGGAATGGGGGGGGGGGGACTTGAAATCAAGGCCTATCTTTTGGTCCAACCTCTCTCGTTCAACGCACGTTCCACAGAATCAAGCTGCAAGTTGGGGAAGCTGTAACGTGCTGAACCCTCTCCTTGCTGTACACAGGGAATTTGATACGTCTTTATATTTTGGTGAATCCCACACATCAGAGAGCATTACTGAATCAAGACAAAGTACCTTTGGGCTGCCATCCAGGGGGGAGCCTGGAGATCTGTGTGAGTTATGCAGCAGTGTAAGTGCTGTCCCTGGTCCTTCCTCGGGTGCAAGAGAGCACTTTGGCACCTTTTCAGATTAAGGGCCACTCAGGTGCTTTTCCCACAGGAAAGAAGGGTGTGGTGGGGTCCTGAAGCACAAAGATTCATTCCTTGGGCTCCCCAGACCTTTCTGCAGGCCTGTCACTGAGATCAGGGACATCATAGAATCATATATTCATAGAATAATGGAGTGATTTGAGTTGGAAGGAACCTTCTTGTCCCACCCCCTGCCATGAGCAGGGACACCTTCCACTAGCCCAGCTTGCTCCAAGCCCCGTCCAACCTGGCCTTGGACACTTCCAGGGATGGGGCAGCCACAGCTTCTCTGGGCAACCTGTGCCAGGGCCTCACCACCCTCACAGGGAAGCATTATTTCCTAATATCTATTCTAAATTTCTCCTCTTTTAGTTTAAAATTACCCCCCCCCCCTCATCCTATCACTCTCTGGCTGGGGAAAAAGTCGCTCTCCTCCTTTTTTACAGAACTGCAGAGGGTGATCTAATCACAGAATCAATTGGGTTGGAAAAAAATCTCTGAGATCAAGTCCAACTTATGACCCAACACCACCAAGTCAACTACACTCAGTGCCACCTCCAGTCTCTCCTTAAACACCTCCATGGTCTTTCCCTGCCTTCCACTGGGATCCTCTCTGTGGATCCAAAGAGAGAGACAAGGCAGGGTCCCCCACCTGTTCAGAGCCCAGGGTCCATCCAGTGGTGGATGGTACTGTCACCCCACTGACCAGCTCAGCAACACCCTCACTTGTCCTCCAGCTTTGGTTTAATTAAAGCTCCTCTAACCAGTTAGAGATGTCCATTCTGCTTTAGGCATAGATCAGGGGAGCAAGAGCCTCTTGCCTTCCCTCTGCCATTGGGCCTCCATGTCTGGTCAAACCAAGTCAGCAAGAAACTGCATGTTGGTGGTCAAATGCCACCAACACCAGGGTCAGCTGTGGCCACTCCCAGCTGTGGCCACTCCCAGAGCTGGTATGCAGCAGCAGGATCAGGCCTTTAATCATACTGTCCTTCATGGATTCCCATTGTTCCCCTCAAATTCCTCTGTGGCTTTTTCCTAGCCCTCTCCTCCCCCTGCTTTTTCTGGTTTAAAGTCGAGCTGATCCCCGTGTTCCGTCCACCTCGTCCGAGGGTTTCGGCTGTGACTCCATGTCAGGTGTGCACCACGGCCACATTCTCGGAAAGGGTGCGCACACCCTGACGTGGGGTTGCTGCAGCAACCACCCTTGACATCACCACCCTCCCCACATCCACTGCTGTCGTGGTTGTGAAAGCCTCTTTGGCACTGCAGCTGCATATTTGGATGGCTGGGAGGGAGACTCCTGTTCCAAACGAGGAATGCAAGGAGCAGATGTGTCGTGTCTCCAGGAGAGCAGGGTCAGAGGGCAGTGCAGCCTGCTTAGCACAGCATCCAACATGGAGCTGCAGGGCTGGAGTCTGCTGCCTCTGGCAGAGCAAGGAGCAGGTGCAGAGAAGGCTTGGCAGCACCTGGATTTCTCCAAAGATCCCTGGAGATGCTGCTTTATAAAAAAAAGTCCCTCTTTCCTCCAGGACTCCATCCTCAAATGACTCTGCCATCCCTGTGGGAGGTGAGTCCTGGAGCTTGTCCCAGACATCCTGTGTAGGTGCAGACAACACAGGACTCTTGCTTTTGGTGGTAACTGTGGCCACTTTACACTCATAGCAGAGTCTGGATGCCAGAATTCAAAGGTTTCACCAGATGCAGGAAAACTTGTCCTTTCTGTGTTGACGCACTTTATCCACCTGAGATGTTTCTGGGATAAAGGACTTTGCCAGCTCACACCTTGTCATCAGGAGTATCCAAATCTTCATCACCCTTCCTAAACCCCATCCTTGCAGTTGCTCAATTAATGGAGAAACCCAGATTTTATCGAGTCACACACACACACACCAGAATCCATTGAATTTTTCCAGCCTCCAGTTTGTGGAGTTTGAAGGACTGACTTATGACTTCCAAACCCATGAGCAGGTTGCTCCTGGAGCCTCCCTGCAATCCCTTGAGGAGCACGTGAATTTTAAAGCAGAAATGTTTGTTGTTTTCACGTTGCAGGCCTCTGGCTAGCTAAGCCAGAAGTTGCTCCATTGACATGAAAAATGAACATCTCCTCCTTTCGTAAAGTGGGAGAATCTCAGAGGATTTTGGAGGCCAAAACAGGATCTGGAGAGCAGCTCCATGGGCAGTTATCCCCAGGGTTCTGCTCCACTGGGCAACACCCAGAGGGGAAAGAGAAGAGACCCCAACCCCGACTCTGAGTTGTGGAGAGCTACTACAGACCCCCAACGGGAGGCAATAGGGAGATAACTCTGCAAATTCCTTTTGCCAGCCAAGTGGACCTTTCTTAGCCCATTCAATCTCACCCTGCAGGGACAGGAGGAGAAAGGCAGCAAGAATAAGTAGCTCAATATGCAACTAAGCTGATAATGCCCAAGGATTCCATGTGGATTTCTACCTTGTGGTCCCACTCTGGTGCAAGTTGACCACCAACTTGTAAAAGCCTTATAACTCTGACTCTTGCTCTGAAATCTGGTGGGAGTTGGTCAAATGCTTTAAGAGAGGGTCAAGTAGAGAAGGTCACAGATGAAGCCAGGCCTCTTCTATACATATACAAAGTGTGCTCATGGAATTTTCCTTAGGAGACCAAGATAAAGCCACATCAGTGGAAGACATCCATGGAAAGAAGCTCAGTGGAGACAGGGGAGCCAAGAGTGACAGGTTATTCAGGTCTGAGATGAGGTTACACCCAAGAGATGGGATGGACAGCATGACACAGTCATGTTTCCTAACACCACACCACACAGAGTCAGTCAAGATGCTTGGGATTTTTCCAGGCAAACTTTTTTTTTCCCCCATCAGAATGTGCTAATTTGTGGAACGCTGGACGTTTCACAGAAAGCATGTTGCATTTGCTGAACGTCTGGTGGAGCAAAGCCAGGGAAGTGTTTCCACTGGACAAGACAAATTTCCATCAGGAACCTGACTGCCAGTCCATGTGATGGCGTGAGGAACTCCTCACAAACCAACTTGGCCATAATTCCAGGGAGCCAGGCTTGTAGATTTGCAGTCAGGATCCCAGGTGATGACTTGATGAGCTGCTACAAAAGTCTCTCTTACGGCTCAAATATTGGGATCGTCTTGGCAGTTCATGGCCCTGCAGCAGCTCATTTCAGATCCATCCCAACTCACATTATCTCCAGGCTGTTGGACTGTCCTTTTGGCAGCTTCACTGCCCCACCAGCCAGGTAAATCTGCGTTACCTGAAGTCATTGCTGCTTCTTTTACCCCTAAAAATCCCTGCAGTCGCTGTCTGAAACCAGCACGGCTGGAAATAGCAGCCTTAAATCTGGCAAGAATCCCACCAGCTCCAGCCCTCAGTCCTCAGCTGGGTCCTGGGGTTTGAGTCTGGAAGCACTCAGAGTTGGCATGGCCTCAGACAGAAATGTTATGAGATTTCCATTTGGAGGGGGAAAAAACATATTTCTATAGCCAGCGAGGACTTAAATGAAATTTACCCTTCCAATAAATTTCTAATGCTGTCTGCACTCACACTCTGACAACCCAGAACCCTTCCAATTCCTCTGCTAGCCTTGCCTTTCTAGGAGATATGTGGTCCCACCAAGCTACATTTCTAATATGGTTGAAATCCACCTTTTCCTGTCTCAGGCCGAAGGACTGGCTACTCTGGCCAACAATTCTGTGTACAGATGAAACACAGCTGAGGGGGGACGGTGACCAACAACCATCAGCTGTGTGGAGGCTGGGAAGTAACACATTCCAGGTGGTCCCTGCACAGAGTCTTTCTCTCCTGCAGAACTCCTGCACCACTTATTGGCTGTGATAGCCCCTATGAGTGGAATGGAAACAGTTTTACTCCAAACCCTTATCTCGTTTGTTGCAGGTATTGGCAGATAAAGTGGCCAAGGTAGAAAAAGATGGGTTATTCTCAGAGTTTGGTTGGATGGGGCTGGGAGCGACCTGGTCTAGGGGAAGGTGTCCCTTGCCCATGGCAGGGGGTTGGAACGAGGTGGTCTTTGAGGTCCCTTCCAACCCAAACTATGATCCTGTGATTCAAACCATGATTCAAATAATGATTTAAACCATTCTGTGATTCTATAAGTGATTCTATGTAACAGTGACGTTCCTGAGAAGTCTGCAATCTCAACTTGCCATTTTTCTTGAACTTCTCATTTGATTTGCATAGGAGAACATGTTCAATAGCACTGTCCTGCAGTGTTTTGACTGCAAATTCCACAAGGAAGCTGAGCCGGGCATTTAAAAAACCCCAGCAGTTTCTTCCCTGATGTAGAGATTGGCAGAGGATTTTCATGGACTTGGAAGAGCATTTGGTGCCAACAACAGGAGGTTTATGAACATTAAAACACTGGGGGTGTTGTGTTTTTCCTTGGAGCCAGAGCAGCCTCATGGCTTTTCCTATAGGATGAAGAGCTGGTGTCATCCCTCAGGAAGGAAGATGAAGTGGATGGAGATGAGACAAAGGAGTGGAGTATGAATCCAGGAGAGCCAGGCTTGCTCCTCCTGCTGCTGGTGCTGGAGAGGACAGAAAAGAGTGACGAAAATCACTTCTCCTCTCACCCCCCACTCTACAAATCACCAAGCTGAGGTGCCAGATAAGAACTCATGCTTGAACAGGCTGGTGACCCAATTAAAGGGGCCCAGGGGGGACACAACAGCAGCTCAGATTTTAGGTTAGTCAGAACAAAAGAATAATGAAAAACTGTAAAGGAGTATCAAGGGACAGGTGACATTCACTGTTTCTTTGGGGATGCCATCCCAGAAGTTATGCCCACAGTGGGTTATCCACTCTCTCATTTGCTAATGGATCAGGGAACACTGCCCAGTGAGGTGTTATGGATAACTCCAGGAGACATCTCAAAAATCACATAGTAATCACTCCTGAGGTGTGCATCTACACAGACCCACTACACACACACACATTCACATGTCCTAGAAACACTGAACATTTTAGGTTAGAAGGTACCTCTGGAGTTCTGTGATCCAACCTCCTGCTCAAAGCAGGGCTACTGAGCTGAGATTGCTCAGGGCTTTCTGCTATTGAGTTTTGAATATCTTCAAGGAGAGAGGTGTCCACCCCCTCTTGTTGCCTTGGTTCCCTGTTTGGCCATCCTCATGGGGGAGATTTTATCCTTATATTTCCTTGGAATTTCCCATAGAATCATGGAATGGTTTGGGTTGGGAGGAACCTTAAAAATCATCCAGTTCCAATTCCCCTGCCACGGGCAGGGACACCTTCCACTAGCCCAGCTCGCTCCAAGCCACATCCAACCTGGCCTTGGACACTTCCAGGGATCCAGGGGCAGCCACAGCTTCTCTGGGCAACCTGTGCCAGGGCCTGACCACCCTCACAGCCAACAATTCCTTCCCAATATCCCATCTGACCCTGTCCTCTGACAGCAGGAAGCCGTTCCCTCTTGTCCTGTCACTCCATCCCCTTGTCAAAAGTCCCTCTCCAGCTTCCTGTCTGTAACCACCTCTAAACCAAAAAAAGCCAAGGGTAGTTGTGGCTGCTCCATGGGCAGGGAGTCAGGGACCCCTTCCCATTCTCCTGCTGGGAAATGCCCTTCCCACTGTCCCTGTTCCCACTGCTTCCCTTACATAACAAGGCACAGAAATTCCCAAACCAATCCAGGCCAGGACAGCCCATTATCCTGTTCCAGCCTCTCTTTGCAAACAAGGTCCTTACAGGTCAACTGTCCATACTGCCAGTCACATTTTCCGTGTGCAACTACCTTCTCCAGGGCTTAAACCTTCCCATTTCACTGTGTAAAATGGGCTTTTTCATTACAAAAGGTCAAACGGATCCTTCACACCCTTTGAACAAGCTACAAATGATCTAATTAACTGGGAGTATCTCCATACTGCCACTCACCCTCCCCAGGAAGCAGTTTCTGGTCTCCAGGCTAAATGCTGCAGGCTCTTCTCTACTGTTTGCCTGGACTAGATTAACCATGTCCACTATGAACTGGGATTGCTGCACATCCCTTTTTTTGGTTCCCTGATTCTTTTGGGCACAAAATGAAATTATAATGTTTTTTTCTCAGTTAAAGACCTTGTGAGGACTGTGCTGCAACCCTCCAGAGTGGTGTCCAGGGTATGTATTGAGTGCCCTTGGACAAAACCCTGGGCATATGGCCATGGCAGATGGTGCAAGACATGCTGGGGTGGTGCTGGAAAGACCTGTAGGTTGGCAAGAGCCAGACTTCAACTCAAATGCTTTAAGCCAAGGTGCCCTAACAAGGAATGAATGGAATGAAGCTCCAGGCTGTGTGCAGCCCCCAGCCCCAGGTTCCTCATCCCCAGCACGATCCCAGCACTTACAAACATGGGCCAGGACAGCACATCCCCATGACCAGGGTGATCTGTCAGTGCCCATCACAGGCTGCAGCTCACAGTTGTCACCATGCTCACTGGGTTGCTGATCTCAATCCAGGGACCAGTTCCCTATCCCCAGGAGAGCTCCAGCAGCCACATCTACTGCTGGGAGATCAGCCTCCACCCAGCCTGGCTGTCCCAGAGGTCCTGGCAATGCACATGTGGGGCACAGACCTGCTCTGCAGGGCACCTACACACCATTCCTTGTGCTGGCACCGTGTGGAGCATCATCATGGAATCACAGGATCACAAAGGTTGGAAAAACCCTCTGAGATTGAGTCCAACTGCTCCCCAGCACTGCCAAGGCCACCACTAACCCATGTCCCCAAGTGCCACATCCACATGGCTTTTAAATCCCTCTAGGGATGGAGACTCCACCACTGCCCTGGGAAGCCGTGCCAGGGCTGGACAACCCTTTCAGTGAAGCAATTTTCACTAAGATCCAGAGAGATCTTCTCTTCTGGAAGCCAAACTTGCCCTCTCACAGTTGCCTTCTTACCCCAAAGCACAACATTTACTTTTCCCTTAAAGCTGGCAAGCCCCTGTTACTCGAGGTCAGGCTGTTTAAGCCCCAGCTGCAGTGTTTGTCTCGCTGTTTTGTTGAGGAGACAGTTTCAGCATGTACAGCACTTCCTCTTCTGGGACATTTGAGGGCTAAAACTGTGACCTTTGGCTGCTGTTCGTGTTCAGCAGCAGAGGCAGCAATCCCAGGGGTGGGTGGGTTGAAAGAGAAAAGTCCTTTTCCACCCCCTCCATCTCTTTAGGGACAAACTTGGACTGAAACAAGCAGCCAGCCAAGAGTGAAACACAAGTCTGGGACACTGCAAGGAGACCTTCTCCATGCAGACCACAGCTGGAGCAGGGAAATTGCTCATCACTGTCTCAGGCACTGGGGTAAAGCTCAGCCCATTCTCTGAGCCTGGGCAAAGTTTAGATTCCATACCTGACTTTCTTAAGGCCAGAAGTATGGCCCCCATCTCTGGAAGTGCTCAAGGCCAGGTTGGACAGGGCTTGGAGCAACCTGGGCTAGTGGAAGGTGTCCCTGCCTATGGCAGGGAGTTGGAACAAGATGGCTTCAAGGTCCCTCCCAACACAAACCATTCTATGATTCCATGATGCTATGGAAGTAAGGGAAATTAATCCCAATGGAAAGTCTTTGCACGTAAGTAACCCCAAAGTGCCATTTCTCCCTGAGTTTTTATGCATATTCATCTGTTTCTGAAGCCTCTCTCCTGCCTTCTCTGGCAAGAGTTGTTCAGCTTTAGCTGAACAGCCCAAAGGTTCAGGAAAAGGCTGGGAAGGTCAGGAGGGAGAGCTCCATGTTTGGACTGACCTTGGATAGTTAAATCAGTAGCTGAAGAGGCTGAATGCTCCCCAGGACCTTCTGGGTCAGCAGAAGGAGCAAGATGCAGGATAAACCTGACAGACTCATCCCCTTCCTGCAGCAGAGCCCACCACAGAAAAAAGGAGCAGGCACATAATGTAGGGCTGTCTCCAGGAGGATTTTCCTGGTAGGGATCATAAGACAAGATTATGTCCCTTTGCCCAGAAACTTTATAAAGCTGCTGGTGAAAATGGAGGTGACTGCAGAAGGTCAAATAGTACCATCTGCCTTGGCAGAGCCTGGCAGGACTTGGGGTGCTGCAGTCTGGTTTCTGGCCAAGATGCAAAACCAAATCCTTCTCTGGGCTTTTGAAAGAAAACCAGAGGGAATGACCATCTTGAGAGGCATGACCATCCTTCAGGTGCACCTTGGTTCAGCTGAATTTGTGAGGAATCAACAATTTTGCCGCCAGATCTCACGTAGGCACCAAACCACAGCACAGATTTTGAGCACAGCATGTGGCAGAGGTGAGAACTGCAAACCATGACAGCCTTTGGACCACAACTTGGGAGCATATCAGTCCCTCCCACCCTACACAGACCTCCCTTGTCAATCTGGTGGCTTATTTTGATACCTAATACTAAAATGTGGCCCCAGCAGGGGAAGTGGGCTTTTTTCAGGCATTCAGCCTGAGATGTCCTGTCTGATCACTGACCAAGCAGCACACCTAAACTGGAGTGGACTCAAGGGATAGTTTAACTTGATATAAGAGAATTCATTAAACCAGCCTCAGGTGCCTCCTTAATGCAGCTTGGCAGGACATGTTATATATGCTGAAGAGAAGACAAGCCAAGCTGTGATCAGAGTGATGAATCCTGGACTCCCAGCTCCTCAGTTCATGGTGTCCACTGCTGACAGAGCAGAAAAACCTCCAGAGTATTTTATGCTGTGAGGTGAAATGGGTCTTGGACACACAGAAACCCACAGCTCTGCACACTGGGTCACTTCTCCTTCTACAAAGGTTTCTGATACCTCAGCTTTAAAATCTATTAAATGCAGTCATAGATTATAAATAAATACATCATTTGCTGCAATGTGCAGTTATTCAAAATCTCCATCTGTTATTCGCTCGGGACGTGGCCTATGAACCTCACGCCTCTGAATCCCAATAATGTTGTTTAGCTCCTAACAGGCTAACTGATGTTGGATTTGCAGCTCACACAGCCCTGCCCCAAAGGTTAATGGGTTGGGAACTTGCAGGCCTGTCTTTTGTGCCCTCACCTCCAGCCTTTGGACCCTTCCAGCTGCAAATCTACAAGGGCTGTCACAGGATGACTGACCAGCCTCGTGTCTTAACCTGGGGATAAAGTCACCTCTCACTTTTGGCTCTGGACAGGGCAGGGAGTTGTCAGCAAGATGCACAACTCCCTCTTCTTGGGCTAGTTTGACATGCCCTCCTTGGCCCTGCAGAGGGAAGCAGATGGGGAAGCTGATGTTAATTTGCAGCTGCAGCAGAGCTGCCATCAAAACAGTGAGTGCCAGCATTGTGACTTCCCTCTTCCCTTGTGATCTGTGGGAAGTGGGAGAGCCAGGCTCCTCGTGGGGAAACTGCACTGCCTGGAGCTTCCCAGGCACAGGAGCCTCTTTCTTTGCTTGGTAGGTCACCCACTGGGAACGTGCTGTGCCTTTAAAGGTCACCGAGGGGAACAGAGAGCTCACAGGTCACGTCCTGAAACTGGGGGTGGCAGTTTCCATCCCTGCTGATTCCTCTGTGTTCCCCACAAGAAGCCAGTTTTACAAGGAAATTAAAACCCACCTGAAGCCTCCATTCTTCTCGACCAACACACAAATCCTGTTTCAAGACACGTGAACCCAGAGATCCCAAAACCGGCACCTTTGCCAGTGGTATTGTGCAAACATCAACAAGCATCGAGCCTGTGGCTTCCCAGCACCAAGTTTTTGCAGAAAAACCTGCTGAAGGCATTGCTGCTTCATCCCTCCCCACCCATCATCACACGGTGCCCCTGCCTTGTCCTCTGGGTTGCAACCAGCACAGCTTCCAAAACAACCTCATTGATGGTGTTGATGATGTTTAGGTGTATTTTCAAGTGGATCAACTCCCATAATTGCACCTCTGTACGGTGAGTGGACACACACAGGAGATGGCTTGGATAAAAATAGGGATGGGCACTGGGGAAGGGGTGCATGTTTATGTTTTCCTAGTACTGAGGCGCTCAAGATAAGCAAACACATGGGCAGGCAAGTGCCTTCAGGTCTCAAAGGTGCTGTGTGATCTGCCCAAGGATCCTGCTCCACACAAGGCTGTGGAAGGAGGCAACAAAACCTTCTCTGATGTGCCTTGGCTATAAAACAGGTGTTTGCTCAAAACTGCAAATAGAGAAATATGTAGAATTAACAAAGCTTGGTCTAAGCCTTGCTGAGATTACTCTCATCAATTAGGATCAGGAAAACTATCACAACCAGCCTTGTTGCAAGTGATTAAACTCCACTAGAGATGCAGTTGGACCTCTCCACACTGGGATGGTTCCTGTTGAAGCCAGAGAGTCCCACTGTAAAGGATCCACAGCTGGTCTGTAGATGCACCTTAAACAAGCATTTGTCTTGGTATTAGGAAGTTTGGAGAGCATGGGGAGCGTGGAATGTTAAGGACACAGGGGTGGCACAAACAGTTTCTAAACCATTTTATGTGTGGTCTCTGTGGAGGTGAGCAAAGCCAGAAGACAGGAGAAACTCCAAAGCACCCTCACAAGACCTGGAATATAAAAAATTAAGGGGGCCCTAACCTGCCATCAGGTACTCAGGAAGAAAAATGTGGGACCATCAGAACGGCCATCAAGGTCCATTCACCCCAGTGACTTCTCTTTGGCCACAGCCAGGAGTGGTTGTCTAGAGGAGAGTGCCAGAATACAGCAAATAGTTTGAGATACTTCCCCAAAATATCCAGTTAGCTTCCATGTACCATAGGGATCGATTTCATATTTAATTACCCATAATGATTTTTACTTCCATCCGTTTGTCTCATCACTTTATGAACCCCCATCGATTTTTCAGCATCCACAACATCCTGTTGCAAGGAGTTCCACCGCTTAATTACACGCTGGGAGAAGAGCCACCTCCTCTTGTTTGTTTTGGACTTACAATTTCTGGTTTCACCTGATGTCCTGTAATTCCTGCAGAGATAGAGATGGGGAACATACTCTTCCAGTCCACCCTTCCCACACCACCCAGTGATTTATAGTCCTCTGTCATAACCCTTCTCACACGTCTCCCTTCCAGCCTTAGGAGTCCTCACGTACTTACTGATATAGCAGCTACAACAGAGTTTTGGGCATCTTGGTGTCCTGAGTCTTTTCCAACTCCCCTTTGTGTTCACTTGTCCTTTGAGGCCAGGGAACCATCTTTCAGGTGCTCCTCAAGGGGACCATGAGCAGCTGAAGCCTCTTCCAGTGAGGGTCTGTGCATCCTATATGGGCTCAAAACAAAGGGGCTGCCAAACACGGGAGCGTGGAATCACAGAATCATGGAATGGTTTAGGTTGGGAGGGACCCTAAAGACCATCCAGTTCCACCCCTCTGCCATGGGCAGGGACACCTTCCACTAGCCCAGGTTGCTCCAACCTGGCCTTGGACACTTGCAGGGATCCAGGGGCAGCCACAGCTTCTCTGGGCAACCTGTGCCAGGGCCCCACCACCCTCACAGGGAGGAATTTTTTCCTAATATCGAATCTAAATCTCTCCTCTTTCAGTTTAAAACCATTCCCTTTTGTCCTATCACTATCTGCTTGTGTAAAAAGTCCCTCTCCCTCTTTTGCATAAGCCCCCTTATGGTGCTGGAAGGTGTCTCTGAAGCCTTCTCTTCTCCAGGCTGAACAACCCCAGCTCTCTCAGCCTGGAACACAGAGGACCATCAGGCCAAAGCAGCTCTAACAGCTCTAGTAACACATTTCTTCTTGCTCACCTTAGGAAGTAGGAGTTTGCAAATGGTCTTGAAGAGAGGCATTTTTCAAAAAAAGGGGAGAAAAATGCCAATATTTTTGTATTAGACTCCAGGGTTACTGGAAGGGAGAAAAAGAGCAGAGAGGATCTGAATTTCTCCAGGGTGATTTCTCTGAGAGAAAGCCTGAAGGATGGGTGACATGACAGAGCAGAGATCTCTGAGCAGTGTTATCCTCCATGAACCCCCATTCCCTTTCCATCTGCACTGTCCCAGGAGATGGGCAAACCCTCCCGTGCCCCCACCCTGCTGATGAAGCGACATCTTCCCTGCACAGACAACACAGGGCAGATCTCACACGTGCTCTGCTGGGCAAACACTCCATGTTTGCAAAGTCAGCAGAGAAAGGAACAAGTCTGGGAAGGTCAGGCTCGTTGTACAAACACTGACACACGAGGGACCTTCAACAGCCAAAGCAAGAAGCACATTGATCCCGATCTACAGCCTGAGAAGGTGGTAAGTGTAAGAGGACTTCTCTAGTATTTTCTGTCCCTGATCACAGAAATCACAAAGTTGCAGAGATTGTTTCACCCCTTTCCCTGCTTCTCTGTCTTAAGCAGAGCATCTAGAGGGGTGCTCAGGGCCCAGGACTGCGGGGTGTTCAGGGGTGCACAAACACAACCAGCCCTTTCCATGAACACAGGTAAGGCTTTAAGAGGCTCAAACTGAGCTACAGAGTCACCAGCAGATCCTGTTGGAGACCAGCTGGTGCTGGCTGGCAATGACAGCCTGCCATGCAAACATCCTCTGTCTCCCCAGCACTTTTCTGAGCAGCATCCTACAGCTTTGCCTGTCAGAGCTGGACTTCATTGATCCTTTTGGGTCCCTTCCAACTCAGGATATTCTACAATCCTATATTCTACGATTTGCCTGTCTGGGACACCTCAGGAAACCACACTCAATGCTGTTGATATCACAACTCCAGCAAAAGAGATGTTTAGATTAAAGACACTTCATCATTCCAGGTTCACTCGAATTCCTGCTCATTCAAAGTCCCTTAAACACAGGAGTCAAGTACATAGGGTCAAAGACCATCAGCAGACATCAATATGAATAGAAACAAGCACAAACAAACAAAAAAAAAAAAACAATACTGAGCCTTAACAGACTTTCAATTTTTTTGCCATTGCAGAGTCATGGCATTTTAAGGAGATATTTAAGGAGAACAAGGATGCTTAAAAGAAATTCTCCCCACCAAGCAAGAAGGGTGCAGCCACCATGGGCTGAACAGAAGCCAGAGTCAGACATTCAGTACAGAAAGGCAGTGACCAGCCAGAAGGAATCCCTGAAGTGATGAAGGGTTAAGATGCCCAGGGCGAGACCCTCAGCTGAGCAGGGAGGTGAGGTGGACACAGAACAGCAAAACATCCTCAGGGTTTGGACACAGCACGATTTCTGGGAGTGGGATAAGACATCTGTAAGCAGGAGGGGACAAATTCACTGTGTCAGCAGACACAGTGGTGTCCTCAGGCTTCAAGAGAAGACACCAAGAGAGCACAGGAGGAACAAATTAATGATGCTGGGCACAACCCAAAAATCCACGAGGTCTTGTCAGACACGGGCCAAGGCTTTAGTGAAGACATGGGCTGGGTCTTGGCGTGGTGTGTGCACAGAAGTGGCAATCAGGGAGGAAATCAGAGCCGAGGGAGAGTTGTTTCAGATGGGAAGGATTAAAATGTGCTTGGGCTGTGAGGAACAGAACCAGAAGCCAGAGGAAGGGTAAGCAAAAAGAGAGCCAACGCAAAAGGGAGCATCAGGTGACAGAGCAAGGAGGGTGGTGGGGACAGTTCTGGGGCAGGAAAGGGGCTCTTGGAGGGAAAGGAAGAAATGTGCTTGTTTGCCAAAGTCTCCTTGGAACAGAGAGCTCCTGTTCAGAGCCAAAACAGGGGGAGAATGAGTGAGGAAATCAGCTTCATCACGAGATATCCTGCAGCAGGAGAGCAGAGGAGGGGAAGCGGATGATGGAATGTGGCCAACGCTCGTGGGATGGCCTGGGGGACCCGCAGAGAGCCAGGCACTGGGGAGACAAGTTACTTTGTCCCTTTACAATGACAATCCACACGGTGCCTTAGCCCAGGGCCACCTCCAGCCGAGGAACAAGGTCCTTAAGTTTATGACACATATGCACAGGTAGCAGTTCCATCGTGCCACAGAGACCTGCGATAACCGAGGGGTGGAGGACTCATCACATCCTCTGACAGGATCGAGGCTTTCAAGCAAAAGCCAAGAAAGCAGAGTTTGCCTTGGCTTGGGTGTGAAGTTAGGTCATGGTGCAAGCAGATAAAAACTGGAGCTTAGAAAGCTGGCATTTCAGCTCTGAGCAGATGGAAATGTTGCCTTGGTGCCCCTAACTTGAGAGGATCATGAGACTGCTGTCCCTGCCTAGGCAACCACCCAGCTCTCACACCTTCCTTCTTCTTCCTTCCCAGGTGTCCAAACACCTCTGCTCCTCCTCTGACACATGATATGGAAACCCCTTACCTGTCCATCAGCCATCAGGGTGTACAAAACCTCGTTCAGATCAGAAATGTGGTACCTGGGCAGGTCACATGCCTGAATTTGGAAGACTGATGAGGTTCCTGAGGCTCAGAGCTGCCCCAGGAAGGCACTGCCCCCAAGGGAACAGCTATGGCATGGCCACCCTCTAGTGGCCACTGCTCCTTCACAGAGTCATCTCCTACATGGTGAGAGGTTAACTCAGGCACACAAAGAAACCTCTGTGGAAAATCTTGCTTGGCCCCTGCCAACCATTTGCAGCAGCACTGCGTCAGCTCACAGTACAAGGGTTCACCAACTGTGTGTTAAAAATGTGGGAAAAACACCATAAAAATTAAGGTGCCCACAATGATCACACCAGTTTGTCCTGATTTGTGGCCCAGAAGAACATCTACCCTAGTCAGCACTTGGCATCAGCATCACAAAGAGGCCACATAGAGCTCAAATGCTTTTAGTAGGAGTAAAAAACAGAAGTTTTGTTTGGGTGCACTTTCTTTCATGATGTTGTTTGAGGGTTGTTTTTTTTTAATGGAATATTCTGATCCTCAAATATTTCCGTGGAATCCATCCAGTGACATCTATCTGGTGGGTGCCCCATCCCTGGAAATGTTCAAGGCCAGGTTGGACGGGGCTTGGAGCAACCTGGGATAGGTAGGAAGGTGTCCCTGCCCATGGCAGAGAGGTGGAACTAGATGGTCCATAAGGTCGCTTCCAACCCAAACCATTCTGTGATTGTACATTTTCTGTCTGTCCTGGAGAACAGGTTGATGTAGATCAACCCATTAGGTGTCAAATTAAGGGGGCATGAACACCCAGGGGAGAGTTTGCTGGGCTGGAAGACACAATGCAGCTCCTCAGGGATGAGATCTCTCGTCCTTCACTCCCTCAGGATAATGACCAGATAAAATATTCCACCACTGAGAACAACATTCCTCCCCTTGGGGTGCAGGAGGGCATCTTGGGCACTTGTCCACTTAAAAGCTTCCTCCCATGAGGCTTGTTGGTCCCCAGGACAGCATGAACGATGCCCAGTGGGGTGCCCAAGTGAGAACTGCTGGGTTGGGACCAAAGCTAAAGCTGTACCAAATCATCCAGGGGAAAAAATGGAAATGTTTTTAGACAAAATACTCCGTGGAGCTGCTGAAAGACAAACACGCTGCCCCTGTGTGAGCAGGCAAAAGAGAACTGGAACCAAACTGGAAGGAGAAAAGGAAGTCAGAGGCCCAGAGGGTGACAAGGAGCTCAGGGGTCTTGCATCACACGGGACCCAGATCTGTCATGAAACCTGTGGCATCTCCAGCCGTGGGTCACCACAGAGAGAGAGGAGAGGCTCTGGAGTCACTGAGCCCCACTCCAAACCCATCCTGGGGGATGTGGCAGAGGAGGAGCAACTTAGGGCAGTGTGTGCAACAACAGTGGAGTCCTCTGCAGCCATCCCCAAAGGATTTTCCACTGGGAAGAGCAGTTCCACTCTGAGTGGATGCTGTAGGGGATGCTGTCAACCATCTTGTTTATTCCAATAGATACCAAGCAATTGAAACACAAGCAAGGGTGTGTGGGGGGGGGATAATCTCTGGGATTTCCTGGAATTTAAAGTGTTTGTCCTGTCAGTCTCATGAAATTATCCCTGGTTCCTGAGCTGTATGAGGCAAAGACCAGCCAGTCCTTGTCCACACTCTCCAGACCATCCATGAGTTTCTAAACTGCTCTTGTGTCCTTCCGTGATCATCCTTCAAAGCCAAGAAGTACCAACCTGGCTATTCCACGTGGGAATATGACACCCTGTTTCCACCTCCCTCACTGCCCTTCTCTGGACCTTTCCCAGCTCCAGCTCCTCTGGCACACAGACACTGTATCCATGGCACAGCACAAGCTGTTCTGGTGCTTCCCCTGGGTTCTTAATTCCAGCACGAGAGCTCCTGGCACCTCACCCACAGCTTCACCCAAGAGTGAACATATCCAAGCAGGAAGAACATGGAGAAAGGGATTCAGCAGCAGGCACAGGGATGGGGATGGGGATGGAGATGCAGATGGGGATGGAGGAGCTTGAACTATCCTCCCTCCTGTCCACATAATCTGCACAGGAAGGAGTCAGTGAGCACGGACACATCTCTGTCACAGCTAGACAAGCCAACAGCAAGATCTCAGGGACATAAATTGGGAGCTTGAAGAGTACTGGCAGTGCAGGGGAGGGCAGGAAAGTGTTTGGGCTCTCACAGAGCTCTCAGGGACACGTGTGGACCTCTTGGTACTTTCCCCACTCCACGAGGTGTGAGCATCCAACAGGAGCTTACAGCAATGGGGAGAGGTGACCTGTCCAAGAGGAACAGAAAGCAAGAGAGCTCAGTTCCTGTGTTGTTCTTCCTCGGGAAAACCCCTCTGGATATATCCACCAGCTCTGTGCTGATATTCTTGTGCCTCTGGCTTTTTCAGGCCAGCTGTCTGTCCCTCTGCCCAGGCCAACACCCCATCCATGGAGACTCGTGGATGGTAACACCAGAGCTTGATCCACTGAGGACAGGGGCTGGCACTGCCCATGGAAGGGCATCCTTCAGGACCAGTCAGCATGGAGGACACCCTGCACTTCTCCATGAGGCTGTAACTGGGACAAGCACAACCACAGCCCGTCCCTGGCTCTGTCCTCACTCCCCCAAAAGGGCCATGGGGACAGGCTTGTCCCCAGAGTGACCATCCATCCCCTTACCAGGTGTTTTCTGCTGATCTTCCCTGCTCAGATCCCTTTTCCTCCCCACAGGGCTGGGTTAATAAAGCTGATTTGGAATCACTGCCTAGCAACATTTGTTATGCCTGACAAGTTTACTCTGGCTGCCAAAGGGAACCAGAATGAAAAAAGCCTCTCCCATTTTAAGTACATTTTCATTTATTGCTGCCTCCTCTGGATGCAGACATTTCAAGCTCACCTGGTGCTGCTTCTCTTTCTCCTCCATCACTGCCCAAAGGCCTTTTTGTGGGAGCATCCCTCTACCAGGGCACGTATTGGCATCCCCCGGGATGGCACAGGCTTCCAAAGGGATGCAGCTTGTGAATGAGCTGGAAGATCATCTCCAGGGCAATGGCAGGAGGGGTGTGTCACCTGCACCGTGACAGGGAGGAAAAGTCTCTTGAGATGTGACAGCAGGGAAACTCTTCCTCTTTTTGGGGTGGAGGAAAGTCCTTGGAGCGGGCAAAGTCCTTTAGAGTCAGCAGGAATGGGGTTCAGTTCATGAGTGAAAACCTCACCACCTGTCAGAACTCAGCTACCTAAATATCAGCATCCATTTCCACTTGGGGCATCCTCGGGTATCCCACCTGACTCTCTGGAAAGGCATGGATCTCCTGTGCCTCCTGTGCCACACCTGCCAGCCCTTGCTGGTGTCCTGGGCGTGGCACAGCAGCTCTCAAAAGGCATGAAGTGTCTACACTGAATTTAGCCAAGAGGTGTGCAAGGACCTGCTGTGTCCACAGAGGTTTAATTAAGGTTCCCTGGAGAGCAATTCACCTCCTCAGAAAGTGCCTGCACGTGGCCAGATGAATTTCCTCCAGACTTTACTGCCTGGATGGGCAAGAGACTTGGTGTGGCTGCCAAAACATGGATGTCTAATGTTACCTGAGACCTGCTGCAGTGTCTGGGACATCCTCTTTGTCTGGGATATCCTCTTAGGGATATGGCACAGGTTCTTCAGATGGAGACATGAGCACTGAACCAGCAGAGGGAAGGAGGGAGGGAGGGAGGAAGGGCAGCGGGAGGGAGGGAGGGAAGGATGTGCCAGGCAGGAGACCCTGGGTGCCTAAAACAGCACTGAAAACCTGTATTTAGGCAATTGAATCGTTGCCTAAGTCCAGGTGTGTGTCCATCCCATAGTGAGCACAAAAAAAATAGGACAGTGAGAAGCTTGGGCTGTGTTAGGTTTGGCCCAAGAGGACTCTGGGATCCAGGATGCCAGTGCAGCAGGTTCCTAAAAATGCCAGCTCCCCTCCCAAAGCAAGGAGCTTCACCCACGAAGGAGAGGAACCATGATGGCTCTGTTCTCCAGCAGCTGCACCAAACAAAAGCTGTGTCAGAGCCCGTTCCAGCAAGGAGGCACAGAGGAACAAATTGCCCAAGAAAATGCAAAGAATTTCCTGGCATGGCCAGCCCTCCTAGCGTGATCCATGCTCACGAGCTGGAAATTCAAATCCTTGTGTTGTTAGCTAAAATGGGATTTAAAATCACATATAAGCACCAGTGCTGTGGGGTGGTGATGCCTGGCACAGACAGGTATCAAATATAAATGCACTTTAGAGGGCAGGAGGAGTTTTCTGATGGAATTTCCCTGGGATGAGCCAGGGCAGTTGAGAAGGGAAGATACTTGGAGGTTGCTCTGTCATGGAGAACAGAGCAAAAGCCTCTGTGCTGGGAGAAGCACCGCCGTGGGTGATCCCATCTCTACAGGTCAACACACCTCTGGGAACATCCCAGGCTTTCAGGAAGGTAAAAGGAGTGTTGTAACTTCTGTTTCATAACAGAAGGGAAAGCACAGAGACTCCAGGGACAAGCAAGAGCAGGAGCATGGATTACAGCCTGACACTTTCTCCTTGACCTGGCTATGAGGACAAGCCATGTCCTTTGGCTGATACTCCTTGGGCTAAAAATCAAAGCATTCGGGAATGGTTTCTGGAGGTGCATCCTGAAAGCAGCCACAGAACATGGAGACGGGCCAAAATCTTCTCCTGAGCAGAAAAGAGAATGCAGGCAATGTGTAAAATCACTGTTCTTTTTCTGCCACGGCCCCAGACAATCCAGGGGACACTGCTCCATAGCTTCATTCCTGGGGAGGACCCCAGGCAGCACAAGCAGGGCATGGAGATGAGCTGAAACCCTCACGTGGTTTTGGAGCACATCAACACAGGGCTGCTGAGCCTAATTTTAGGACTTCCTGCAGTGGAACAGTTAATGAAATACTCAGCCAGCCCAGTGAGGCAGCAAAAAGGCTGAAAGGAAACTGAGGCACAGCCAAGATATGCATCCCAAGGAGAGGATCCCAGCGCCATGCCTTCCCCCAAGATTCCTAGCAGATGAAGCAGGCAGTTTCCCAACCAGCAGCTGAGCTCTGGAGCTGTTTTGGCCAATCCCCCAGCCCGTGTCAGATGGCTCAGGTGCTGGTTCCTGTGCTGGCCCCACTCTTGCTGGAGCTGGACGAGGATGAACAGTTTGGCTTGGCCTTGTGAAGTGAGCCAAAGCCGTCACAGAAATGACAGGGGCAAGCCAAGCAGCCCCCAGGATGTCCTCTCTTCCACTTCTCCCCATTTTCTACAGCAAACAAAATGGGATGAGAGTGTTGGGACATGCCCTGACTACCCTACTCTGGAAAATGCTTTGCTGCGCCGCTGTCGTTTCCTGCCCACCTACAGCCAGTGGCCTCAGTGTTTGTGCTCTTGGCACAGCCCGTGAACCCAGAGCTAAGGGAACATTCTGAGGGCTCGAATGAGTAGCAGCCCTGTGTTTGGGCTGAATAGCAAAAGGAGCTTGTGTGGGTTTCCCTTTCAAAGCCAGTTGAGAAAAGGTTTTGTTGCAAATCCCGGGCCAGAAGCGCCGGAGAGCCTTGAATTCTGATCTCTGTGCTTGCTTGTGCCTATTTAATTTCATTATTTACTCTTTAGCTGCTCTAAGGGCTGAAGCAGCTCAGAGCTCTTGCAAGAGAGGGCTCCTGCTTGTCCTGGCCAGGCAAGGCTGGGGTCTAACCCTCATCTATGAGACCCAAGGAGCCCCCTTCAAGACCCAAACACCTTCCCATGCAGGACATCATTGCTGTGGGAATAGCCAGTGATGCAACCTCTGTTCTGGCCCAGACCACCTCAGACCTTGGCAGGGTCCTAAGAGGGCCCTCTTTCCCTCGAGGGTTTTTTCCAGCCCAAATACAGTGAGATAAAGAGAGGCAGAGTGTGGATGAAGCTGTAGCCACTGGAGACTTTCCCCTTGTTCAAGACCTCTGCCCTCTGACCATCACGTCATCCCACAGCTTCTGTGTCCTCTTCAATTCCCCCAGGCATCCCAGCAGCCGTGATGGGAAAGATACACTCCCTTCCAGCTGGCCCTGACCTTGATCTGACACCTCATCAGCCCATCCTTGGACCTGGCCGCAGTTTCCCACAGATCAGGGATCTCCAGGCTTGATGGTTGTGTCTCGCCCTGCCTTGGAAGAAAGGCACATCGCCTGGAAAAACTCTGGTGCAATCAAAATTCATCTCCTCGGTGGACCAGCACCATGGGAAGCCAGGGATGCAGTGGCCTGGTGCTGGCTCTGTCAGGCACCCCTTGGTGTCTTCTGACACCACTCAATGGCACAAGACACACACGAAAGAGGGACAACCCTCAGCCATGTGTGGGCTTCTACAACCCTGAGGTGTCACTGGTGGCCACCCTGGCTTGGTGACCATGACAGGACCTGAGGGAACGGCTGGAGCTGTGTCAGGGAGGTTTAGGTTGGGTCTCAGGAACAGGTTATTCCCCCAGAGGGTGGTTGGGCACTGAACAGGCTCCCCAGGGAAATGTTCACAGCCCCAAGGCTGCCAGAGCTCCAGGAGGGTTCGGACAACGCTCTCAGGGACAGGGTGGGATTGTTGGGGTGTCCTGGGCAGGGCCAGGAGTTGGACTGGATGATCCTTGTGGTTCCCTTCCAACTCAGGAGATTCTATGATTTTGTGATTCCAGTTATGGTTCCCATGGAGAATCTGATTTTGGCTGAGCCCCTCTGCTCCCGTTCTTGGCACACGTGCTCCAGGCCGTGTGTTACTCCCCTCAGCCAGAAACCAACTGGGAGAGCACCTTTACTGCTGCCAGTAAAGTTCATGAGGTGCTTTGGAACACAGATACCAAGTTATTCCAAGTAAGTTGCAAAGCAGGGAGCCCCAAGAAGGTTTTGGGTGATGCCAATCAATGGTCTCATCTTGTTACTGAAGGAAGAGAAGCATAAAGGAAGGAGAGGGGTGGAGTGGAGGAGGATAAGGATAAATATTACTTTATGAGTATTAATATTTAGCAGCCAGAACCTCAGTCCTTGGATAGTCTTTGAATTTAGATATGAAGTCCTTGAAAGGGCTTGGAGGGATTTTTGTGTCTCATATTCTCATAGGTGCCAATTAATTAGACGAGCCAGCCTGAGGTGAAGCAGGATAACCCAAACCAGTGTGCATGAAGAAAAATAATTATTCATGAATAATCCAGAATGAACACAGAAGCCCTAATTAAGGCCAAACCTCATAGAAGGAAAGGTGGATCTAAGATATATATTTTTTTTTTACTGAATCTGAAGTTTGAGTTCAACTTTGGAGCTGCAAAGATGTGATTTATGGCTGCTGGGCATACCCCCTCACTGCCATGTGTTGCATGTGCTGCATCCAAGGGCTGTGTTTATTATCTGTCAGCCACTGTCACTGCACACACAGCGCATCAGATGTCTCCAGGGACATTATCCTTCCCGGAAATCCGACCTCAGCCAGGCCAGGCTCCAGGAGGGAGCATTCTCTGCAGTCACCCGGGTTGACATCAGGATAACCCTGTTCTGTCCAGGGAGTGCCCCCTGCTCTGCACGAGGGAGTGACCTCCCCGTCCTCCTGGCCCTGGAAGTGTCCTTGGAGAGGGCTCTGTGTCCCACAGCACAGCACTGACACGTGCTCCCTGCAGAGCCTCGCATCACACATCTTGCTGAGCTGTGCACCCCCCAGAAAGAAATGGAGGGGGATATTCCTGCCCTGGCAGTGAGAGGGGACCTTTTCTGTCCATAAACTGCTTGGCATCTCATCACCTGCCAATCCTTGTTCAACGTGGCCCTTCAGCCCACACCCGTAAGCCCAAGTGTCCCCCGAGTCACTGCTCTGCAGCACAAGCAGCCCCTTCCCTCACTGCCTCTTGCAGACCATTCAAGATTTCTCCAGCTGGAGACACTGGAGTATTTCCCACCCACCAGAAAAGCCCTTCACCCCTTCTCCAGTCTGGCATTACCCTGAGGGATGTCTCTGGCTCTCCCAGCTCTCTCTGGAGCTCACATACCCCCCCCCCCCAGTGAAGACCAGATGCTTCAGAAAACTTGGATGAAGGGATGAGGGCCACCAGGCTCCCAGCCCATCCCTTCCCTCTTGGTGCAGGGCACCTCTCCTCGTGATGCTGAGCATGCACTTTTCCAGGGAAGAGAGAACTTGGCACCACCAATGGAAGGCCCAGCAACCTGCTGGATGAAGCCCAGAGTGGGGAAGCTTTCACAGTGCCTCAGGGATGTCCCTTCCCACTCATCCTAAAATCTCCCCTTGCAATGATAACCAGAGTCAGATGCCCAAAAGAGAAATAACGACAGCGAGAGGAGGATGGATCCTCCTGCCTCCCTCCCCCATCAGGCAACATCTCCAGCCTCCTACTCAACTGCCTTTAAAAATGAGGAGAAGGGGGAGAGGGAAGCAAATCTCCACCCCAGGCTCGTGCATTTTCACCCATCAGAAAGCAATTTTCCATGATTACAGAGCTTGCTATTCTGGGCTGCAATTGCGAGTTTATTAGTTAAGAGCACACCAGTAACTCTGGATTGTGCCTGCATTAGGAGAAGCACTCAAACCTCATCATCCTCTGAATGAGACACTTAAGGAAACGTCCACAGCAGTTACAGCCTTGGATGGATCCCTGCCTGTGGCATGACTCCATGTGCCTACAGTGGGAATAAGGAGAGGAGAGGGGGAAGAGGGTGATACAGCTCCCAGCAAATCACACCCATCCTCACGGAGGAGGTTCGTGAGATATTGATCTGCTCTCGAGACTTAAAGCCCAAAAAGGGAATCAAGTTTAAGCAGAGGGAAAGTCCCCTCTGAAAGTGCAGAGATTGCAGAAGATGTGCAGGAAATGCAGAGCAGGCAGGGGCTCGTCAGAGACTTCCATCAGCCTTCACAGCCAAGCAGATTCCACCCTGGGAACCTCTTTGTCAAACCACAGGGAAGTGGGGCAGCTGGGGGACATCATGGGATGGGGTGTGACACCCCATCAGGGGATGTGACCAAGGGGATGCCCTTCACACGTGGCCTTGCTGCCCAAGTGGGAGCTCCAGAGACCCCTGAGCATCTCCAGCATCATCCCAACAGCCCACTGAGATGGAGTGGTTCTCATTTCACAGAAACAAGGAATTAGGACAAGCAAAGGAAAAGCAAGAACAGATTTTAACCCAAACCCTAAAGTTCCCAAATTGCCATTCATTCAAAGGACCTAAACTTTAATGGACTATCAGTGGTTGATACATTAAAAATTTACCAAGATCCCTCAGATTTACAAGCAGAACCAGGGGAATGATTTTTTTTTCCTCCCTGAACCACAGTCATCTTTCTAAATTGTGGAGCTAACCTTCCACTGTAATTTAAAATAAGTGATTATCAAAAAAAAAAAAAAAAGAAAAGAAAAAAACAGAATAAAAATAAAATCAAAGCAAACTTCAGTGACGTGAAACTAAGATTTTTGCCAACATCTGCTTCCTGGAGAGGAGATAATCTTGAGAGGATTTTCCTTGCAAAGGAAAAGAGGCATCTTCAGCTTGAATGCTTTTTCAAATGGAGCAGAAAAAAAGCTCAGTCTAGGAGAGTTCAGGCAACTCTTTCCTGCAGCAGAGACAAAAATCCCCCTTTCTGGGAAACCCAGAGAGTTTTGACCGGGTGGGATTTATCCCAGACCTCGGCAGTGTCACTCCAAGGCTTGCCCTTCAGAGGGACCCACGCGGGACGGGGTTTATTTACCCAGCACGGGCTGTGCTGACGCACTTGGTGTACTCGTGGAGCTCAGCAGCTCCCGGCTCGGACTCTGCAACCCCTCCTCCTCCTCCCAGGCTCGTTTGAGAGGACAGAAGGTCATTTTCCCGGTCACCACGCGGGATCCAGCCCAGTGACAGCAGCAGGGTGCAGTATTTCCAGGCCGGCTCCTGCCCAGCCCCTGAAGCGCTCTCGGTTAAACAAGAACACCTTTTAAGTATCAATTTTCCGCCATCCACCGGCCGAGCAGCTCCCTCTGCTGCTGCTGCTGCTGCTTCCAAACTGATCCGGGCTGCATTTTCGGAGAGGAGGAGCCGCGAGAGGCAGTGGATGAATTTCGGACAGCAGTTGGCTGGCAGAGCACAGTCTCTGGGGTGGGGTGGGCAGCTGACTCCCTGGTGACATAAAAAAGCGCTCTACAGCACCTTAAATACCTGCAGATGCTCCACGTCCTGCAGGAGACCCACCACAGCTGGAGGCCAGCAGATCCTAGGACACCTCCAACAGCCTATGGCTGCTGGACTGAGCCCTGCTATCCATGTGAACAGACTCCACACCAACTTCAACGTTCTTGGTTTATTTTCCATCCTTTAGGTTTGGGTGTTTTTATATTAAAAAAGAAAAAGTCAGGGTTGTCCAAGACCAAACAAATCCCTTCACTGCATCACTGAGCGCAGGAAGGTCCTCTGGCATCTCCCTCCCTGCCCCTGTGTGTACATCCCTCGGTGGGACCATTCCCAGATCAGATGAGCAGAAATTCCTGGCAGGGGGTATCACAACAGCCTTTTGCTGTTCCATTTTGAAGGTGTTTCTTTAACCACTGCAAGCTCTGCCTCCAGTCTCAATTGGAGTGTAAATCTGGATGGTTTCCTCTTACAATGGCCCAGGTTGCCCAGAGAAGCTGTGGCTGCCCCTGGATCCCTGCAAGTGTCCAAGGCCAGGTTGGATGGGGCTTGGAGCAACCTGGGCTAGTGGAAGGTGTCCCTGCCCATGGCAGGGGGTTGGAATGAGATGATTAAGGTCCCTTCCAGCCAAACCATGCTGATTCTATGATTCCCTTGAACCAAGGCATTTTATCAGCCCAGCATTCACATCTCTGGCCCTCAGAGCTGGCAAAGATGGGGATCAGCAGTAGAAAGTTGAGGAAAATTATCTGCTGGCTTGGTGAACAACCCATGGCAGGAAAAGCTACCACTGCTACAGTAATGACAAACATATGGCCACCACTTGTCCCCAGGAGACCCAAGAGACCCCCAATGTTCTTGGCAGTGTGTGGCCCAGCAGGAGACAGCCCGTCCTGGGCTGAGGATCAGAACGGTGACAGCTCCCATCTCCAGACATGGGGAAACTGAGGCACACAGTGGCTGGGACAGGCATGTGATTTCACAGGAAGTCAGTGGTGAGCTGGAAATTTGTCTCCCAGACCCTGCTGTGAGGATAAAGCTGCCACAGAGGGGTGGCTGGTGCTGTATGTGTTTAGTGAGGTGATGCCAGGAGGCTCCAGCTGTGGTGGGAATAGCCCAGAGGGGAGGGAGGGGGACATGCAAGCTGCCACCCAGTCACCTCTTAATTCTTCTGCAGGGACTGGAAGCAATGACAGCAGCCACCTGACAGCCCCGCTGATGGGGTGGAGGTCCAAGGGAGGTGTCCACCCACCAGGCACATGGAGGAACCACCAGTTTGGTCTCCCAACAGCTGCTGGATGTGTCCGGGTCATCTCCCACCCGTGACCAGGTCAGACCTGATAACCTCAGGCTGTTTGAAGCAGTGACCCAGGGGTGAACAGCAGCAGGATTTATCTCAGAAGGTTTATTTTGACAAGGGTGTCCACCCTGAAAACAAAACAGCCGGCATCCTGTTTTAGAGATGGATTGTGCAGCTCCGGGTGGGAGCGGGACAGCAAAGCCCTTGCTTAGGGGCAGTGGAGGAGAGTTTTACTCAACGTGACTTTGGATCCATCACCCCAAGACTCTGCATAGCCCCCAACATCTTTCTCCAGCATCTTCTGCCTGCAGCCTGTAACCACTAAAGAACAGGGAGCAGCCAGGACTTGCCCCCCCAAAAGGTGGAATGGTTGATCTGGACACACAGGAGCTGCTCAAATCAGAGGTTCCAGCTCAGAGAAGGCCCCAGCTCAGTTGCTGCAGAGCTGGGAGAGGGATGTGCTCCCACAGCTTTGATCCATGAGGTGTCCCAACAATGCACCTGGGAGGTGGCACCACCCACAGCCACCTCCAGGATGTCCAGTCTGTCTCCTCCAGACCAAGGATTCCCATCCTGGGGGCACAGGGCTGTGTTTGGGCTGCATTTAAGGGCACTTCTGTTTGAGTGGGAGCAGATGGGTAGAGACAATGCAGCAGGAGCCAGGCAGCATCCCTGGATGCAGAGTGAAGCCCTGCAGGAGAGCAGCCCAGGGAAGGAAGGAGGACATAGCCCCTTTGCTGAGCAACATCTCCCTGCTTGCTTTCCCTCTCAGCAAGTCCAGCAGACAGGGAGACATGTTCCTCTGTTGGAATGGACATTTGCTGTGCAGCTCACGGAGCAATGGGAACCTCAGCCCCTGCCTGTCAAGGTCTGCCAGACCTGGCCCCCATCCACATAAGGGCCAGCAGGAGGATTCATATGGAAAATCCAAGTGACTCCACCACCTGCAAACTGCTGAAACTGCTGAAATTTTGGCTTGTATGGATGAGCTTCCAGCTCGACCATGACCTGTTCCCACCAGGACACCAGAAGGGAGGGAATCTGCAGAAGGGAGAGGAGGAGGAGGAGGAGAGCCAGAAGAGTGGGGAATGAGATGCAATGACCAGATGGCTATTTCCAAGAGTTTGCCCAGCCCTGATCCTGCCAGGAACATTCTGCAGCCGCCATCTCCTCTCTTATCCGAGCTGGAGAACCACTCAGAGCAGTGACAGTGGCACAGAGTCTGGTTTTAGAGGGGATTCAAGCTCCAGGACGAAGCATTATTGCAGAGGACACCAAATGGGAAAGTAAGAATGCTTGAAGCAAGAGGAAACCACCAGAGATGTGCCTACAGGATAGATTCATGGTCCTGGATATGGCAGAAGACCCAGAGGAGCAGAGAGATTCGAGATGATGAAAGAAAAGCAAGTTCTGCTTTGCACACAACTGCAGAGCCTCTTATCAGGGGTGCAAGGAAGAGCCAATTTTAAGATGCTTCACTTTTTTCTCATAACCTGAGGGCTGCCAGCCCCTGGAGGCATCTAAAATTAAACTTCAGGATGGAGAAGCTCAAGCTCACAGTTCAACAGCACCAGAGCTTGGACCAGGGTGAGAAAACTCAGCCTCTGCATTTCACACCATTGGTACTTCAGCAAATCCTGCCTGGAACAACAGCAGCTCCTCAGGATTGCTTATCTGCTGGCTCTGCCTGCTCTTAACTGGAGCACTTTGGTGATGTCAGTCTACTAACCCTGGGAATAGCTTAAGAGGAGTCATAAATCACTGACAATAAGCTAATCACTTCAGCTAATAGCTAAGACAAGGAATACTTTGTTCTAAAATGGAGCAAAATTTGCCAGAGACAAAAAAAAATAATAATAAATCATATTCCTCCTCATTGCTTTCTGCTGCTGCTGTTGATAGGAGAGCAATCCTAAAAGAGATTTGCTCTTAAGGTAATCCCAAATTTAAGATCTTAGGTCAGCAGGTCATTCAGGAGGAAGACTTTATAAAAGAAGAAGAAGGAGGATTAAAATCCTCCTCCACTACCACATCACACAGCAGCCTTGTGTCAACTTTCACCCAAGTATGTGAAAGTTAAATGCTGCAGGATGGTGAATCTCCTGCTGCCCCTTTGCTCCTGGAGCAGCCTGGAATTACCCCTCTTCCAAAGGAATACAATAGGATGCTTCTTGTCCAAGTACGTACTTGGACAAAAAATAAACTCATTTAATTGGTTGTGTCTTCCTCCTTCTGCTTTGAAGTTTGACTGGGCTGACAAAGCTGCCTCTGGAGTTGTTTTTGAGGGCATTTTTGTGATGGAAAGCTGAACCAGAGGATTGCTTTGCTATTCCACCAGCACATGGAATCCTGTCCTGCGGTGCAAAATGCACAGACACAACACTGGTGTAGGTGGCCAAAAATCCCCCATAAACTGCAGCCAGAAATTCCTCCGAAAAACCCACTTCCCTATGAACAAGTTGGTCCCTCCCAGTCCTCCATGTCACACTGGATTTGATAGACCTGCTAGGAAGTCCTGGCCAGCCTAAGCATTCCTCTCAGAGAAGTCCTGCCAGACCTTTACCATCTTCACGGGGACACAGGGATCTGGTTGAGACCCCTGTCCTTCTGGGCCAGCAACCAGGGGACAGACAGGAAATCCCAGCTCACAAACAGCACTTGGAATTTACTTTAGCAGTTGGAATGGGCTGGATGGGATACTGATCATCAAGAGAAACCAGAGGGATGATGGAGGCGCTGGTGGGGCACCTGTTGTCTTGTGGATGATGCGATTTTCCTCCATAGGAGCACGGAGGGTTATTTCCTGATGGATTTGTTCTGAAATCTAAATTCCTCACCAGAGTTCTCATCCTCTCCTGCAAATAATGGCTCTTTCAGAGCAAAAATAAAAACCAAGGACCACCTACCTTGGCATATCAGGGCAACTCTATCACTCCGAAACCAGCAGGCTTGGACAGAGGATACAAGAAGGGAGGCAGGCTGAGGGGACCTGGTCACTCCCACGTGACTCCAGGGCTGTTTGGGCAATGACCAAACACCAGATTCCATAAGCCCAAAGAGATTCCATCAGTGGGAGGGTGTTTTCTCCTCACCCCAAGCTGTTTGTGAGGTTTCTGCCACGTCTTTTTTTCACTGGGGAGCCCTAATTAATGACAGATGCACAGACCTCCTGGGCTAAGTGTGCCTGAAGTCAGTACAGGAGAGGGACCAGCATTCCCTATTCCCAACCCTCAGCCGGAACCATGGTCAAGGGGGCCACTCTAAAATAAAAGGTTTCATGGTGTGAACTTCCCAGAGGAAGCAAGTTTTCTCCTGGAAAGAACAGAACAGCTCCTTGGGGGCTGCCTGAGCAGGAAGGAAGATGTTTTGATTTATTCTAAGGTGTGAAACTTGGCCAGGGAAGCTTGCCAGGTGTTTGTGTTGGCTCCCCTTGGTCACCAGGCTGTGCTTCCAGCAGGAAGCTTTGCTTTTCAAAGCTGGTCTCTTAATATCCTTGGTCAGGAGAAGTCTGGCTTAAGCTGGTGGAAGGGGTCAAGTTAGAATCATAGAATCAGAATTGGATTGAATGGACCTTAAAAATCATTTAGATCCAGTCCCCTGCCATGGGCAGGGACACCTTCCACTAGCCCAGGTTGCTCCAAGCCCCATCCAACCTGGCCTTGGACACTTCCAGGGATCCAGGGGCAGCCACAGCTTCTCTGGGCAACCCGGGCCAGGGCCTCACCACCCTCACAGCCAACAATTCCTTCCCAATATCTAATCCTAATCTCCCATCTTTAAGTTTAAAACCATTCCCCTTTGCCCTATCAATATCTGCCTGTGTAAAAAGTCCCATTAGACTGAACTCAGCCTCTGCCAGGGATCACAGATGCACATGGTTTTCCCCCAACCTCATCATCATCTCCACCTCTGCCACCTCTTGGGGGCTGCAGAGAAGACCAAGAGGTTGTTGTTGTTATTACTTGAGGCCATTTTCCCATCAAACACCTACAGTCAGGGTGTGAGAGACCAGACCTGCACAGCCCAAGGCACTGGGGTGCCCAGCCTTTGGTCACAACAACTTCCCACGGCCGGGGCCAATTCAGACCAAGCCTTTGTGCTTCCAACCACCTTCCCATTGTGCAAGCACTGGAAGGTCCTGACATAGCCTGGCAGCAGGATTAAAGCAAACAGGAGGAAATGCTATTTCACACCACTGGCAGAGAGGGTGCAGCTCTTTGCCAGCAAATCTCGCAGCGGTACATCCACCGCAGGGATGGGAAATCAAGTGGATTGTGTCCTGCCCCCCATCTGGCTCTGTATTTGTGCTTTCCTGAATTGCAAGGGGTTTCCTTCCCCTCCCAGGGTGTGAAGAAACAGCTTCTGTTCTTTAACTCTTCCCTTTCCCCCATAGTTTTAGCACAGGTCTCACAGAAGTGAGTGACCCACTTGCATAATCCCCTCCCTCCACCTGTGTTGCTTTCTCCCTGCGTCTTATCCTATGTGGGATAAAGGAAAGGGTGGAGAGAGTTGTTGCTCCTCTGCTTTCCTCTAACCTCCGTAATTTTCTTGGAATCCTAGAATAACATTAGTTGGAAAAGTCCTCTGATATCGTTGAGCCCAACCATTAACCCAGCACCACCATTTTCACCACTAAACCACGTCCCCAAGTGCTACAACACGTGGCTTTTTAACGCTTCCAGGGAGGGTGACTCCACCACTGCCTTAGGAAACCTGTGCCAATGCTTGACCTCTTTTTCTGTGAAGAAATTTTCCCTAATATCCAACCTAAACCTCTCCTGGCACACCTTGAGGCTGTTTCCTCAACTCTGTCCCTTGTCCCCTCGGAGCAGAGCTCAACTCCCCCCCCCCCCCCCCCCCCCCGGCTCCCCCCTCCTGTCAGGGAGTTGTAGAGAGTGAGGAGGTCTCCCCTGAGCCTCCTTTTCTCCAGGCTGAGCTCCCCCAGCTCCCTCAGCCCCTTCTCATTAGACTTGTGCTCCAGACTCTTCCCGAGCTTCATTGTCCTTCTTTGGCACCTCATATTTTTTTCCTTTTGCTTCCTTCTCTCCTCCAGTTTTTGCCCCTCCTAGTGCTCACATGCATTCTGAAGGCAGCTGGAGGGAGAGGATTGCCCCCAGATCCCTGCATTGCAGAGTTTCTCACACCTTCGTGGTTAGACCACACTTGTGCACATTCCAGCTGCATCTCCTGGGGCTGGTTCCCCTTTGCTTCTCCCGTGGCTTTCCTGGGCCCACAGTCATTTCTCAGGTTTCTGTCCCATTCACAGTGCCCTGAGTAACATCCCTGCAGTGTCACAGCCCAGAAAGTTGTTTGTAGCACAGTATCCTGTTGCAAAGGGTCACATTCCTGTGTGTGGAATCCAAGCATGAGACTGGGGATTGGAAGGGCTAGAGGACTGCCCAGGAGAAAAAGAGCCAGGTCTAGATCAATTTTACCCATGCAACATGAAATGGATGAGAAAAGGGAGGGCTTCTAGTGCAAATAAGACCAGAATCATGCACAGATTCCTCTCAGAGGGGACATTAATTTACTCCAAAGCAACACAGGCTCTTCAATGTCATGCTGCTTGTCCTCTTGTCACTCTAGCACCTCCTTCACCAAGGATTCCCTTCACTGTTGGGGGTGAGGACCAAGGAAACCCTCCCTTGGGCCCACCTCTACTCACTGAAGGTGTTCAAGCTCCCTCTGGGCACAGTCGCCCCCTGCGTAACTTGAGCCTTTACGTGGAATCATCACAGAATGATTTGGGTTGGAAGGAACCTTAAAGATCATCCAGTTCCATCCCCCTGCCATGGGCAGGGACACCTCCCACTATCCCAGGGTGCTCCAAGCCCCATCCAACCTGGCCTTGAACACTTCCAAGGATGGGGCAGCCGCAGCTTCTCTGGGCAACCTGTGCCAGGGCCTTCACAGTGAAGAATCCCTTCACAGCTACAGGAGGTGACCCAGACAGAGCAAACAGCTCTTGATTCTGCTCCAGACCACACACACCCCCTTTCCTCGGGATGAGACCGAGTGTGCTGAGCTTACACAAAACATCCTGTGCTTCCCTCCCACCTGCATCCAGTGAGGGCCTTGAGAGGTGATTTAAGGACATTCTTCAGCTACAAACGTTCTTGGTTTCATCTCTCCAAGTCAGACCTTTATTGTCATTGAAAGGATGTTGTGGTGAGCACTGTCACTTCCACTCACTGCTGAGAAGTGGACCTTGTGCCCAACCAGCTCTCACATTCCCTGGAGCATTAAGCCATGTCATGCTTTAGGACATTTGTGAGCAGTCCTGCCTCTAAATCACTACCTAGCAGAGCACTAAGAAGAGAGACATGCTTTAACAGAGGCCTGGGTCACCAAACCCACCTGCTCAGGTCCTGGTCATGGAACCATAGTCATTAAGGTTGGAAAAGGCCTCCAAGATCACAGAGTCCAACTTTTGACTGATCCACACCTTGTCAACTAAACCACAGCACTGCCACATCCAGCTGTTTCCTGAACTCTACTGGGGATGGTGATTCCACCACCTCCCTGGGCAGCCCCTTCCAATGACTGCCAACCTTTTCTGTGAAGAAATTATTCCTGATGTCCAACCTGAACCTCCTCTGGCGCAGTTTGAGGCCATTGCCTCTTGTCCTATCACTCATTACCTGGGAGAAGAGATCAACCCCCACCTGGCTACACCCTCCTGTCAGGGAGTTGGAGAGAGAGATACACCTATTTCCAAGGCATATGCAAGAACTGCAAAATGAACTCTGTGGCCGAGATCCACGTGCAGCTGAGCCGTCCCCACAAGCAGAGGGAAGATCCTCAGCAATCCATCCCTCCCTGCTTCTACTCACCTGTGTGGTCCTACCCCTTCCCAACACCCACACAGGCCCTGACACAGCACTGAGAACACAACAGCAGTTCTCATCTGTGCAGTTACAGATCCCATCTCCCAGGGATGTGGGAGGATGTTGTATAAGGGCATGTGATGTTGTGGCCTGTTGCAGAAAGTCTTTCCCTTCACGAGGAGATCACACACTGAAGCTTTTGGTCACGCAGCCACAGAGCCCAGCATGACTCCCTCACATGCTCATGCAATGCCTGTGAAATGCCAGGGTAGCAACAGGACAAGGGGGAATGTCTTTAAACTGGCAGAGGACAGGGTTAGATTGTGTTTGGAGTTTCTTCCCTATGAGGGTGGTAAGGCCTTGGCACAGGGTGCCCAGAGAAGCTGTGGATGCCCCTGGATCCCTGGAAGTATCTAAGGCCAGGCTGGACAGAGCTTGGAGCAACCTGGGCTAGTGGAAGGTGTCCTTGCCCATGACAGGGGGATATGAAACTAGATGAGCTTTAAGGTCTTTTGCAACCCAAACCATCCTGTGATTCTGTGTTTGCCACTTCTTGCAGCAGGACATGACCCCAGGTTTCATCCTGGTGAACATCCCTCGTGTGCTGCTTTGCTTTTCTGAAGAGCTTTTCTTGCTTTTATAATTCTAGAAAAAAAATATTCTAATTCCTAAGCCAGTTCCTGGACTTTCCTGAGTCCATGGTGGCTTCAGCCTGCCTGAGTGGGACCTACAGCCAGGGTGCAGGTGTTTTGTCCAGGGACTCCTGTCAGTGCAGGGGAACCAGAGGAGACAAGATCTGTGAAGAGCCCATCCAGAAGGGCTCAGCCTTGGGACAGGCAGCAACGAAGCCCCAGCTCCACAGGAAAGCACCTGGCAGCCCTCTCCCTGTGGAACAGGGAGATCAAACACCCAGGTGCACAGGCAGGCAGCTGCAAGGGGCCCCAGAGCCCACCCGTGTTTCCAGGGTGGTGTGACCTGCTCTGAGAGCAGCCAGCCAGCAGCATAGTGCCTGCCTGGAGCTCCAGCTGGATCATCTCTTGGGGGTCTGCTGGGCTCCTGGGAATCCCTGTCACTCTGTCCTATAGAGGTATCTGCACCAAGAAAGGGGGAGAGGGAGGAGGAGTTAGCTTTGGAAAGCCCTTAGGTGGCACCTCCCTTTGAATCAAGAGGCTACACATTCCCAAGGAGCTCTCAGGGCTGTGATTTTGAAATCTGGCATTCCCAGGCAGATTTCCTCATGGGGGCCCTGCTGGTGAAAGCTGGATCTGCCCCGTCCACTCCCACACCGACCACTGGAGCCTGTTCCCTGCCACCAGGTACATCTCCAGGTCAGGAGCTGCCAGTCCACCTGGGTCTGCATCCCACCTCTTCCTCCAGCCCAGCACCTGAGCACTGCTTCCCACAGGACCTGTCTGAGCACACCACTGCAAGTGGCCCGGGGTGATGGCTGGGGTTGTGTGGAAACTACACCCCAAACATGGGCACAGGTTTGAAAGAAAAGAGAATGAGAGACTAAATATCAAAGCTAAACCTGCTGAAAGCAGAACCCTGAAAACACAAACCATGTGTGGTTTTGCTTGCCCAAACTGTCTGGATAACCACTTATCCAAGATCAACACTTCCCACAAAAAGCCACTGCACCAGGCACGGGAACATCTCCCACTGCACCCAGGTGACTTCCTTGTGTTGGCTTTGCAGAGAAAGCCTCTTGGAAAAGGGGACAAAAGGTATTTCCATAGGAAAAACAGACAGGGAACATGGACAGAGTGAGGACGCTGAGATTTTTCTTCCCGGGATCCCTTGCTCAGGACACACAGGGACAGATCCAGACCCAAGCTCAGCATCAGAATCTACTGTGGCTCATGATGATTTTATAGTCCCTCTCCATCGTGGCTAAGAAGAAATAGCCAGAAAAAAAAAAACAACCTAAAACTACCAAATGCCTCCACTCACCTCTAAGAGGAAGAGTAACATAAAGGTAGAAGAGGAAAGATGCTGGTGCCCTGGCTTTCTAACCCCCTTCCAGTCCAGGCAAGGTGCCCATTGAGGAGAGCAGCAGTTAAATCCAAGTCTGAACCCCCAGAAAAACAGGATTTTTGCAGACTCTGTAGAGGGCAGAAGGATGTTCTGGAATTAAAGCCCCACAGGCAGGTGTGGGCACTGCTGGGGACAGTCTTGCTCCACACCCAATACAAACCATATATACAAGTGCTGCCAGCACAACTCATCCAGAGGAAATCATTTTGGGATGAAGCAGGCAGAGAGACGTGATTGAACGAGCACGGGATAAGTCACTGTCAGCAAGGAGAGCCCTGTGGCTCCTCCAGCCTGGCAAGGAAACACAGAGTTCACATAAAGGGAATCGACAAGGAAGAAAAAAAAATGGCATTTTAAGAGCCCTGAAGTTAAAACCCCAGAAATCACACTCCAAACCCCAGCACTGCTTTTCCTGGCCCACGGGAGCTGAGAGCCTGTTTCTCTCCCACGGGAAGGCAGCAGAGCTGAGGTGAGGAACAGTGGCCCCTGACTTCCAACTGGTGACGTTCTACAGAACAGGGAATTTCCAGAGATTAAAAGATCTCCATGCTTTGTTTGCTAATTATCCCCTGCAAGCGACTTCCCTTCATCCCTGGTTTTGTTCTGACACATTTATTGTGTTCTTTTGATCTTCCACCTTCGCAGTGACACTGCAGATGATAATTTCCAACAAAGGATTAAATATTTGGATGTCTCCACAAGTAGCATCTGCTGTCACTCTGGCTCAGAGGCAGCTGCAGCATCTCACAGCCCTCGTGCTTCAGGGCAGAGAAAGATGATCACCAGCTGAGATCACACTGAGGGCTGGAGCATGTCCAGGGAAGGGAAAGGAGCTGGAGAAGGGTCTGGAGCACCAGGAGCAGCTGAGGGAGCTCAGCCTGGAGAAAAGGAGGCTCAGGGGGGACCTTCTGGCTCTGCAAGTCCCTGACAGGAGGGTGGAGCCAGGGGGGGTGTTGGGCTCTGCTCCCAGGGAACAAGGGACAGGACAAGGGGAAGAGGCCTTAGTTTGCATCAGGTAAGTTTAGGTTGAATATTAGGGAATATTTGTTCCCAGCAAACCAAGAGTCTCCAAAACAAAAGCCCCTCATAGTTTGAGAGCAGCCAGCTTCTCCAGATTAGTAAAGGCCAGTAAGTAGAGGAAGACAGAAACATTAGATCCCTCTAAATGGGGAAAAAGATCTGCAGTTTGGGGAAAAAAAAGGTTTTACTTACGCCCTGCTCTTTATCTGTGTGACTTACTGCTGAAAGTATTCCTGAAGATTTTAAGATATTAAATTTCACTCCTTATAGCTGATTTCCACATGAAATCAAGGGCAGATTTGATGGGACTCTGAGCAACCTGGGCTAGTGGAACGTGTCTCTGCACATGGCAGGGGGTTGAAGCAAGATAGCCTTTAAGGTCCCTTCCAACCCAAACCAGCCTGTGATTCTATGAAGTACCTTCCTTGAAAACTAACTTCAGTCTCAAATAATTAGAAATGTAGTTTTCCTGCTGGGATAACTCCTTCAGGTGTGTTTCAGCTTCATGACATTATTCACACTCAGAAAAAAAAAAAAAAAAGAAATCTACATTAATAAAACAAAGATGCTGACATTAAAATGTTGGGAGATGCTTTGGTTAGGTGAACTTCCCCTCCTCACCCTGGATGCTTGGACACACGTTCACACACTTGTCCCTGTGAGGCCTTGCTGGGATGAAGCAGCTCTGGGATTGAGTCTGAACCGTGTCATAGGAAATCAGGATCTGTGGGTTTCCCCGAGGAAATTGTTCTGTCTGAGAAACGGTGTCATAGGTGAAGGACAGGATATTAAAGATAAGGACAGCTGCTTTCCCACTTAAAGCCTTTGCATGTTGCCTGCAAATGCTTGTGGCCACCTCTGCTGCTGTGACACTAAATCACCTGAAATAGGCAGGGGAGGTCTCTGGGAAGGACAAATCCTCAGTGGTGTTAGGCAGGAGAGAGAGGGGAATTTGGGAAGGCTGCCTGAAAGGCAGGACAAACATAGAAATATATAAGGTTATAAAGCTACTAGAGAGCATCCAAAGGAGGGCCACAAAGATGATGAAGGGTCCAAAGTGGAAGGCACACGAGAAGCAGCTGAGGTTATTTGGCTTGTTCAGCCTGGAGATGAGGAGGCTGAGGGGAGACTCATCAGGGTCTGCAGCTTCCTCACAATAGGCAGGACCAATCTCTGCTCTTTGTGAGCAGTGACAGGACCCAAGGGAACAGCTGGATTTGTGTCAGAGGCTCAGGTCGGATCTCAGGAAAAGGTTCTTCCCCCAGAGGGTGGTTGGGCGCTGAACAGGCTCCCCAGGGCAGTGGGCACAGCACCAAGGCTGACAAAGCTCAAGGAGCATTTGGACCATGCTCTCAGACACCCTAAGAGCTGACTCTCCCACTGCCCTCAATCTCTGGATTTGCTGAATGCCCAGTGCAAACATCTGACTTCTCAGTGCTCGTATCCAACAGCTACAGTCTGAGCCACGAGCCACTCCTGGGAATCTGATCCCAGAGCAGGCAACACTTAGCTGAGCTGGCTTGCATGACAAACCCTGAACTGAAACCACCATCCCGGGAATCCCCAGAGCATCTGCCAGCTGTGCCAAGGCCAGCTGGTGACAGGAGCATGGCCCTGGCTCTGCTCTGGGGGGCAACCTGCCAAGTGGCGGTGCCTGTGATCCCACCTCATGGAGCAAGGAGACAGTTTTCTGGACAGCCTCCCTCGGCTCCTCTCTCAATTTAGGACACTGTGGCCCACACATCTGTCAGTCACAGAGCAGACTGAGCACCTGGATTTTACACTTGGGATGCAGGAGCAGAAAGAACACCTCAGCGGGATCTTGAGAAGGTGCAAGTCTCAGTCACAAGGAGAAAGACACAGCCACGGAATGGTTTGGGTTGGAAGGGACCTTAAAGGTCATCTAGTTCCAACCCCCAGTGGCAAAGGATCCATCTCCCACTGTATCCTGACCTTGCAGCACAGCCAGCCCACACCAATGCCTGCCAGCCTTCAGCAGTCAGGGAGTGCAGTCCACAAGGAAAGGAAGGAAAGGACAATGTGCCACCAAGCAAAATCCAAGGGACAAGGCAGCATCACCCCATGGGTACCACGAGCAAGTTGACAGCAACAAGGTGAAGGGCAGCAACTGTGAGAGTCAAGGGGATGCTGAGGACATGAAAGTCTGGAGTTCCTCCCACTCTTCACCATCCCACCAGGACCAGTTTGAAGTTTGGATCTTGTCTGGCTGGAACACCACCGTTCAGTTCCTCAGGCATCCAGTGCCCTTGGAGATGCTTTATGCCTACCTCCCCACTTTGCTGGTCGAGAAGAGAGAAGCACAGAAATGTTGAAGAAGGCCTCTAAAATTATTGAGAAGATCTACCTTGTCCCAGACAGCACTCCATGGAAGCTTGGGATCTCTCAGTCATCCCAAATGGCAATGCACCTACCTTGGGACATCCAAACCCAGAACACTGGCACCCTGAAGATGCTGACACAGAGCTGGTTGTGGCCAGTAAACAAGGACCAGGTGGTACCACAGGTTCTTGTGCTGCAGTCAAGGCTGGAAGACACCCAAGAGACACAAAAACCAAGTCTCAAGACAGCTAAGCCAGAGACCCACACTCTTCCTAAACACCTCAAACAGAGTCTGACTGCCCCAGGTTGAGCCTAAATAGAGCCCAGAGCCCATGGGTGAGGGTGGAGGCTGCAGGTGAGGCTGGTTATGGCCATCAAGTCTGATTTGTGCCCTCACAGCCTTGACACCAAGGATGTCTCCGAAGGCAGAAAACACCTGCAGCTAATGGAGCTCATTCCTGGAGGATTACAGCTATCCATGCAGCCACATGAGTGGAACACCTCAGCAAAGGTGACTGAGCCACAAAGGTGACACAAACCTCAAAAGGGACATCAGAAGCCCTCAGAAGTGCTCAAATACCTTGTTTTCACGTATTATAAACACTCTCCTTCATCTCTCCTGCTGATATCAGATATTTTAGGAGTGTTTCCCTTCAGCATCACATCTTTCCAACTCCAGGGCTTACACAGTGAAGTATTTGAGACCCTCAAGCGAGCAGTGCCACCTCAGTCCAGAAGAGCAGCCCTCCAAGCCTGTGTCACCTCTCTGCCACCCTTTGAAGTGTGTAAATCACCTTATCAGTGGATAACGCAGCTGGAAATTAAGGAGCTTAGATATCCCGGTGTTTTATGTTCCAGAGTGCCTGTTTTTTACTGCAGCCCAGCAGGGAAATGATCCTGCTCTGACGCCAACCGATGGCTCTGGGATTATTATCTCCTGCGAACATTCATACCCACGAGCACACAAAGGCATGTGGCTGGAAGGGGAAAGAGTCCCACCCAAGGAAGGAAGGCTGTCTTCTTTTTATGCATTTACACTAAAAACTGATTCTAAATTCTGCTTTAGGAAAGGTCAGTTCCCATGCAAGCATCCATGCGAAGCTTCCGTGTCCGCAGGAAGGATCGTGGGCTGTGACATTGCTGCCAAGGGGCTGGGCAGTCCTTCAGAAGACCTTGGTTGTGTGAGACCTTACAGTGAGCAAAACTCTCTTGCTGATTCACAGAGCCAGTGCCACGGCAGTGAGAGCTGTCCCAGCGGCCTTCGTGGCACTGAGATGAGTTGTGACTTCCCATTCCAGGAACATCAGCACTGGGAAGGGGCAGATCCAAGCCCCAGCTCCCCATCACCTCATCCAAGCATTCTTTGGAGCTGTAAGGTGGACTCCACGTCCCTGGAAGTGTTCAAGGCCAGGTTGGATGGGGCTTGGAGCTAGTGGAAGGTGTCCCTGCCCACAGCAGAGGGGTGGAACAAGATGGTCTTCAAGGACTTTTCCAACCCAAACCACTCTATGATTCTGTGAAACAAATATCCTGGGGACCCTGTGTGTCTTTGAACACCAGACAAAGGCCTTGCAGGGAAAGAAGCAGCATGTGACCTCTGGTCCCAGCTGATCCCTGGCCAGGATGAGTTCTGCCCTTCCCTGATCAGAGGAGTTACTTCAAGGATAAACATGACACCAGCAATAGGCTGCTCCCCTTACACAGAGCCATCCTTTACTCTTCATCCTTGCAGAGCCATGTGGAGTCATTCTCAGATGTGCAGACCTGGCCTGAAGCCCACAGGAGCACATGGTGCCTCTGGTTTCCATGGACAGTGGGTGGGATGAGAGAGAAAGAGGAACCAGATCCCTTTTGAGGATATTTGAGTTCATCTTCAATGTCCCCACCGAGACCCTGCAGCACAGACATGGAGCTTCCTTCTGGATCAGGATGTCCTGGAGATGATGCACTCAGAGCTCTTCAAGATAACTTCTGTGACCCACCAGCACCCATTTGGCAGCTCCCTACTCACCTGATCCACACCAGCCTGCTTCTGGAAACCTCTTTGCTTTCTCCACATCGTGCCTTCCCACACCAAGAGAGGGATATGGCCAATGGGAAGGAATTCTCCATCCATCTGCCTTCCAGCTCCCTGATCCCTGCCTGCCAGGGCGTCCTGGTAGCACAGGGCTGCCTGCAAGCACCAAACACTTGTGTGGCCCCTGTGCTTCAGGAAGGCAAAAGGAGTGGGTTGAAATGATAGTGATGTCTGGGCTCAGCCCTGCTGACACGCTGGGGAAAAAAGGTGCTCAGTTCTCAGGTGCTCTGGAACCCTTTTTCCAACCAGCCAAGATTCCTTCCAGCTGGAACTTCAAACTGGTCCTAGTGGGATGGGAAAAATGTCCTCCAGACCAGCACATCCTTACTTTATTTGGAAGAAAAACAAACTAAATGAGGTAATATTGAATACCTTGTGGTGTGAACTGCTCCTGGTCCTGCACCTTGGCCAGCAGCAATGTCCTGGCTTTCCAGCAAGGGCCTCCACAAACAGGCTCTGGATTTGTTCTCCTGCTGCAGGAGACTCCATAGACTCCCCTGCTCTTCTTGCTTGAGTTGCAAACCCAGGGTGAAAGCCACCATCTCAGATTAGGGTCACCACCCCACCTAGACCTACTTAACTGGCCCAGATTTTGCACTTTTTTTGCAGTCACAGGCTTCCTTCCACCTCCCTCCCCTGTTCCACAGGTACCATTTTGAGCTGAGATGGTTCTCCCTCCTCTCCTGTGGCAGCCAGAGGTGGTGTGGGCCTCGGCACATCTTTTATCCACTAGGGGATGCTGCAAGATGCTTGGCCAGCAAGTGCCTGAGGGATTTGGCCATCAGGAGATCACTACCCAAGGTGGACTTCGACCAGGAGCACCACTCCTGCTTTCAGAAGGACACGTTAATGACAGTGAGACACCAGATTTTGACTGAACTCCTTGTAGCTGGTGTTTTCCCAGGAGATTTTCACCTCTAGGAAGGATGGGAGACCTACAAGGACACAACTTTCTGCTGGCAATGCAGGAGTGGGAAGGTCAGGTCTGCTCCATGCAGCCGGGTCGCCGTGCTTCCAAGCCTCTGTGCACACCCTCCTCCAGTGGCCTCCTGGTCACCCCAGCCTGAACCTCCAAAAATTTGGCTGCTGCTTCTGCCCTGCAGCTCGTGAGCCCAGCTCAAGTGTCTTGGATGGCTGGGTGCCCACGGGTGTCTCCTGGATCCTGGAGGTTTTTTTAGTGCCAGTGGCTCCAGCTGGTCTGTCTGTGCTGGGGGGGAGGGAGCAGGAAAACAGCACAGGGAAAAGATGTGACTGTGGCACCGTTTTGTAATCCATCTGGTTTTATTCTAGCTTGGGAAAACCCTGAGGGATGTCTCTGCAAGGAAAATAAAAAGGGAGAGCACTGAGTTGTCAGGGTCAACCAGCTCCTCGTGTTTCGAGGACGGGCAGGACTGGTGGCAGGGCTGAGCCCCAGGCAGGATCCTGCAGAGCAACAGCACAACCCACGCTATTTCCATCGTTCTGGGGTGAACCAAGGCCAGGACAGCCCTCACAGATAGGCTGCAGCAGTCCCTCACCCTGGCCTACAGCCAGGACAAGCCAGACCTTGGACACCATCAGAGCAGCAGTGGAGGACACAGAGCTTGACTTGACAGCACATTTCCATCAGCAATGGGGCAAATGGCAGAGCAGGAGCTTGAGCAAGGCACTCTGGATACCAGCACAGGTGGGCTGAGAGTTGCACCAGTTTAGCTCTACGATTCCCCTCATGAAGGTGTCACTGCTCAGGAAGGAACAAACTTACCCCAGTGCCACACATCCCTACCCAGGCAGGACGTGGCATCATGCTTGTACCAGTGTGCTGAGGTCCTGGAAGGAGCAGGTCTGAGGGCAGTGAATCTTTTGAAACCCAATGTCTGCACAGAAACTGAGGATCCCAGAGCCTGCTCAAGGTCCCAACCTCCTCACTGCACATCCAGGTGACTCCCTGGCTCACATCAGCCCCTTCCCTGCCATGACAAGAATGCTATGAACATAAAACCCTGCAGGGGTTAAACCCAGCCACTCAATCTCATGTCAAGGGTTGGGACAATTTTTTCTGGCCCAAAGGGAGTTTTGGGGCCACGCAGGAGCTTTCATCCCACTTGGATTTGTCCCTTTCCCACCCCAGTCTACCCACAAGCCAAGGACATGACTGAGAAGCCGTGAGCACGTACCCACACCTCTGCAAACCTTCCCAGCATAAGGCACTTCCATCTGCCTCCAGGCTTCAGGCAACCAGGAATATTTGGACAGACCTGTCTTCCTTCCCCAGAAAAATTACAGAATGTATAGATATGTATCTCAGGAGGGTTCACTGCCTTCCCCAGCTCAGGGAGTTGAGGTTTTACCAACATCCCATTTTGCATCCTCCTAAAATGCAACCTTATAGAGGGCCAGGATGTTTTTTGCTTTGGTTTTGCTGATTTATTTCATATTTCAGTGATTATTGTTGTGTGTGCAGTAGTCATCACACCAACAGTTTGGGGTGTTTTACCTCCATGGAAAAAAGATTCCAGGCTCATCCTTTCCTGTAGGATACACAGTTTCTTTCCCAGATCAGGGGTATTTACAGGGCCCCTTGCTCCCACCATCCCTGCCTCCCCACAGAAATCCTTGGCAATGGGAGTGTAGGTCTCCCCCTCTGTCCCACAAGAATCCACCTTCTCTCCAGCAACAGCAGCAGAGGCTGGAGGCAGCTCATCACATGGCAGGGAAGATTTCCACAGGGAGCCCAGTACAGCACAAACCCACCCTCTCAGAAATCATGATCCAAGCCAACTTTTTTCCGTGTGCCAGGCTCCAAGTGCCTTTTCTCCCATCTCCTGGCTTCAAACAGGGGTGGGGAGAAAGGTAAAGGGTTGTAGAAGCAAAGCAGGAGACCTCTGGGATCTCCCACCTGCAGCTTGGAAGGAGAAGGAACGAGGGAGCTGAAATCAGACACGGGATTTTTCCATAATGCAAAGGCCCAGCACTGCCAGGAGGGTTTTTTCCACTGTACAGCCACTATAGGGTTGATGACAGGAAAGCTAATTATATCAACATCCTGTTTACCCAGAAGCATGGAACAAGAGCCCAGATATACTTGAGCTGTGAGGGCACACTCTGATCCGGTTTCATGAGAGAAAAATCTCATCTCGTGCATCTGGGTGGTTTTCTTCTGCAGGAGAAGCGCTACCTGCTCCCACTGCCCCAAACTTTCCTTGCTTTTCCCAAAGAGAGACCTTGAAAAGCAAATCATGCGATGTCTCCCTTGTGCTGGTTCCTCCCCGAGATGGGAAACTGCTTCCCCTGCTCTTGCTGGAGCACATGGGGCTTATTTAAATCCCTGTGGGTTCCTGCTAACCCTGTAGCAAAGCCTGGGAGGGAGCTTCCCCTGGGAACACTTTGACTAGGCAGCACTTTGCAATACCCAGCAAAAGCCACCCAGCAAGTCAGGGCACCTTGCCTCAGTTTCCCTCCCTGTCAGAGCCGTATCCATCAAACCAGTGCCCTTTTCCCACCCCCTCCTTGCCCCACACCTCACATCTCTGGCTGGCAGGAAGCTGGGTGTGCTGCAGGGTCCTCTCCAGTTTGTGGTTTAGTTTTGGTTTCTGGTTTTCTGTAAGATTGTTTCACATCAGCCACGGCCCCTCTGCTCAGCTGTTGCTCTCCTTCTTGGGGCTTTTCAGTCTGGAGAAGGGAAAGCTCCAGGGAGACCTTCTGGCACCTTCCAGTGCCTAAAGGGGGCTTATAAAAAAGAGGGAGAGCGACTTTCTACGTGGGCAGATAGTGATAGGACAAGAGAAACAGTTTTAAACTAAAAAAGGAGATTTTTAGATGAGATATTATGAAGAAATTCTTCCTTGTGAGGGTGGGGAGGCCCTGGCACAGGTTGCCCAGAGAAGCTGTGGCTGCCCCATCCCTGGAAGTGTCCAAGGCCAGGGCCTTGACAAGTTGTCCCTGCCCATGACAGGGGGGTGGAACTGGATGATGTTTAAGGTCCCTTCCAACCCTAACCATTCTATGAATCCATGGTTTCTACCTCAGTTTCAGCAACGAATAAAAAGGAATATTTCAGTTGGAAGGGACCTACAATGAGAGAAAGAGCAGGAGATCCACATCTGGGTCTGAATTTACTCAGAGCTCCAGAGGGCTCAGCGGAGTTTGGTCTCTTGTTCAAGGTAACAAGTGATAGGACAAGAGGAAACAAACTCAGGTTGTGCCAGGAGATATTTAGATTGGATATTAGGACAAATTTCTCCATGGAAAGGGCTGTTCAGCCCTGGTACAGCTGCCCAGGGCAGTGATAGAGTCCCTATCCCTGAAGGAATGTAAAATCCATGTGCATGTGGCACTTGGGGACATGGATCAGTGGTGGCCTTGGCAGTGCTGGCAGAATGGCTGGATCTCAGAGGGCTTTTCCAACCTTAATGATTCCCTGGCTCTATGACCCTCACAATCAATTCCAAAAAAAGCCAAGATCCACATCTCAGCCAAGTCTGAGCAGTCAAGTCTGTTCCAAGGAGTTTGTTCCTCTTGCCAAAGGAAGGCCCAGTCCTAATTAATGTCAGGGCAAATGCCATGGCCCAGGCTTCAGAAGGTCACTCCTGTCACCAAATCCTTTTCTTCCTTCCTTCCTTCCTTCAGGTCGGCTGAAATGACCATGGTTTGTTCCAGACCTTAATTACACATTAGCAAGGCCCAGGTGTATTTATTATCCTGCAATACAGAAATGCCACTAAAAAACACCCTGGCCTGCCTTTTCCACCTTCTCTCAAGTCCTCCTTCATTGAGGTCACCTGAAGAGGAGAGGGAGGTCTCTCCTCAGGCCCTGTGATGTGTTACCTCACGGAGGACCGAAATAGGTTGAATCAAGAACAGGAACCACAAAGCCTGGCAGTGCCAGCAGGCTCTGGGGCAGGATGCAGGGACATCTGGACCATGGAGAAGCTCAGGTCACCATCTGCAAGGGCCTGGCTGATATGACAGAGGACCAAAGGGACACGCACACCCTTCCAGAGCAGCACCTGGAGGCCAAGAGCTGAGAGAGCACAACTAGTCTGTGCCTGCACCAGTGTCCTACGTGAGGCACTGCACTGTCATGTAAGAGAGTCTGGCTCAGACTGCCTTTTCCACTGAAAAAGTGGAGTTGAGTGACCAGAGACCAGTTGAGTGACCAGAAGAACTCATAAATTTCGCAAATCACCCCGGTCAGATAAAAATAACAGAAGAAAAAATACACAGCAGAAAAAAAAAAAAAAGTCAACATCTGCCACAGCTTATTCACACCAGCAGTACTAAATCAAAACAGAGTTAGGGCTAGAAACAAAAGCAAAACAACTCTTTTGGTTTGGGTCAGATTTCCTTTTTTTTTTTTTTACCCTGTCTCTGTTTGCAGTGGAGGGGGTTGTTCTCTTTATTTACTTTGTTTGACTCAGCCCCAAAGTTCCCTTTGATTTCTCAGCGTAAGCTGAAGGCAAAGCTGGGTTATTTGCACAGCTGCCTGCACACCCTGCAGAGCACGAGCCCCTCGTGATGGAGGGCACAGGGACAGACACTTGGGGTCAGCCCAAAAGTGTCACACGGGATGTCCTGTGACAGAGGGCACCAGAGGGGTGGCCACAGCACTGTCTCAGCCTTTCCCTTGTCCTCCAGCAGCCCTGTGCAATCCCCAGCACCCTGCAAGGACAGGAGAGTGGTGACTTCATAGAATCAGAGAAACATGTCATGGGTTTTGTTGAAAGGACCTTTAAAGTCCATCTCATTCCAAACCCCTGCTATGGGCAGGAACACCTTCCACTAGCCCAGGTTGCTCCAAGCCCCGTCCAACCCGGCCTTGGACACTTCCAGGGATCCAGGGGCAGCCACAGCTTCTCTGGGCAGCCTGTGCCAGGGCCTCCCCACCCTCACAGCCAGCAATTCCTTCCCAATATCCCACCTAACCCTGCCCTCTGGCAGTGGGAAGCCATTCCCCCTTGGCCTGTCCCTCCGTCCCTTGTCCTCAGTCCCTCTCCAGGTCTCCTGGAGCCCCTTTAGGCCCTGCAAGGGGCTCTCAGCTCTCTCTGGAGCCTTCTCTTCTCCAGGGGAACCCCCCCAGCTCTCCCAGCCTGGCTCCAGAGCAGAGGGGCTCCAGCCCTGGCAGCATCTCCAGGGCCTCCTCTGGACTCTCTCCAGCAGCTCCACGTCCTTGTGCTGTTGTTTCCAGGGCTGGAGGCAGCTCTGCAGGGGGGTCTCAGCTGAGGGGGCAGAGGGGCAGAATCCCCCCCTGCCCTGCTGCCCACGCTGGGGGATCAGCCCAGGGCATGGGGGGGGTTCTGGGCTGGGGCATCTCCAGCCTCTCGTCCACAAGCACCCCCTTGGCATGAGAAAAATACATGGAAAAGGAGGCAAAATGCACCCCCAGATACTCCAGGGAGGGTCACAGGCTCTGAACTCATCCTGGCATAGCATTACTGTCCTATCCTACCACCACAGTACATGGATTGGGACACCTGGGCTTGGCTGAACTGTACACTGGGCCGAAAGTATTGGATTGAGATATCCCACCTGCTATTCCAGAAGAGCTCCAGCATTGTGAAGGTCCTCTACTAAATCTACCAGCCCCACAGGGACATCCCAGGTGCCCCATGGGAGCAGTTTTGCCTCCACTGGATTGAACATTAGGGAGGGAGGAAGTGCTGGGTCCACAGAATGCACACCATACAAACTTCTCTGGGAATGATAAGGGATTTCAGGAAGATGTCAAGAGCTTCAGGGCACCCTCCAACAGTCCTTTCTCCCTTCTCCCTGGTGGAACATTGCAGGAAGGAGCTGCCTTGCTGTGCCAGGAGGAGGTCACAGCAGGCTCAGGGCCAACAGGGGCAAGTTGCTGCCAGAATTAGGATGGGATCTACTCAAGGACAGGCCTGTCCTTGGCAAGCACTGCTGGTTTAGTGAATTCAAGGATCATCCCCCATTCTGGCTTTCAGGCCCCCCTCTGATGCACGAGGGATGAAAGGGCTGCAGAAAACAGCTGGAAGCTTCCCACCCAACTGGGGTAAAACAGGGGGTTTTTTTCCTCCTAATCTAATTCTTGCAAAATGCTGATCTATTTTAGCTGAAATCTTCCCAAAACATTTCAGCCTGGAGGCAGTCAGCCAGCCAGCCTGGAGGAAAAAAAAAAAAAAGGAGTAGAGTCTGGCAGAGTTATCAGTAATTAAAGGAAAAGTCTTATAAAAACAAGGAGCATGCTAATGATAGATCCCAGCTCTCCCTTTAGACAGGCAGCACCTCACTAGCCACTGAAATAGAGCTGCCCTGGGGCACCAGAAAGGAGGGAGGGAGGAATGGATGGATGGATGGATGGATGGATCAAAATGGGGGGGAAAAAAGCAGAGAAGCTCATTTTCCACTTAGACAAAGGGAAGGGTGCTGTTCACATGTTCCAGATAAAGTCCTACAGGCACAACCATGGGCAAAGAAAGTCCTCTCAGCCCCTTCTCCATGGGCACCAGAAACACCTCAGGCTGACCCTCACAGCTGCCTCTCTGCCTGTGGTCCTGGTGCCATCAGTTGCCATCCCACTGGGAGAAGGGGTGGGGATGCCAACTAATTCTTTTTGGAGTTTTCTGGCACCTACAGGAGCCCTTGGTGTTGTCCAGACCATGAGCAGCTCCTGGGGCATCAGGGACATCACCAAAGGTGATGTTTTCTCTGAGCTGCACGTGGAACCACGGGGAAATCACTCCTGGCCTTTCAGTGCTTGGGCCATGGAAGAGGCACCTTCAGCAGAAGGCAGGTCTATTCCTGAAAAAAAAAAAAAAAAAAAAAAGGAATGTTTTGGAATCTATCAAGGGCACAGCACAACCAAATCAATTCCACAAAGCTCTGCTTGCGTAACTTGCTCCGAAGGCACAAAGCAGCTCTCTTTTCCCTGGGAAAAGCAGGATCATGACCCACAGGCCTCCAGTATGATCACAAAAATCCTCACCAGGATGCACATCCCAAATGGCACGGACTGACCTGGGGGTTCCAGCCAGCTCAGCCACTGAACTGACATGGAAACATCAGCTCTGGGCTCGCTCACGGCAGAGCTGGGGCTCCGCTGGGAAATGCAGCTGGAGATGTAATCCAGCAACAGACAGCTGGAGGGAAGCAGATTTCCATCGAAACCACAAAAGGTCGGAATTGCAGAGGCAGCAAAAGCTGTGAACAGCCTGAGACTCTGCTTTGGCCAGGAACATTTACATCTCATTTGGGATCAGCAGCACGGACAGGCCAGTATGCTCAGACCTCAGGAACACTGACTCAGGAATTTTTGGCATGTTAAAGTATCTCATCTGGATTGGGGTTTTTTGTCTGTTTTCTTGCTTTTGAAGCAGCTTTTCAGGCTGCTCTGTGCAGCTGAATGGACCAGGCATTATTCTTGCATGAAGATCTGCTCATGCACTATTCCTACGGAAACTCACACAACTCAGGGCAGTAAGAAAAAGCACCAGGGATCCCAGCCAACAGCCCAAATTACCTGCATCCCTGGTGAATTTTTCTGAATTAGTTGCTATGGTAATTTTTTTATTAATTGATGTTGTTACTTTGGTCCCTCAGCTTTCCTTTCATGAACCAGGATCACGTTGTGCAAGGTACAGTACAACAAAAATACAGTTTATTGTGCAAAGAGATGGATTTCCACTACATTTTAAAGCTGTCTTTCCAGTTTGCACCAAACTTCAAGAATTCAGGGAGATTTTAAACCTTTGTACTCTCGGACAGGGGAGTGATACAGAAATGGGGTCAACATCCCAAAAGGCACGTCTGAAGGACATTTGGCAACATACCCATGCAAGGCCAGGTTGGATGGGGCTTGAAGCAACCTGGGATAGTGGAAGGTGTTCCTGCCCAGGCAGGAGGTTGGAACCATATGATCCATAAGGTCCCTTCCAATGCAAACCATTCTGGAATTCAATGGTCAATCCCCCATCCTTCCTTCCTCCGATTCCCGCATCCCTCTCCATCAGTGGGTGAGCAGAGGGGAGGTCTGTCTTAGCTGGGACAGCTGCATCCATCACTGAAGGAAATCCTGTGGAGAGAAGGGACCACATCTGGGAAAGGAAGGAAGGCAAGGGAAACGGGGCTCTAAGGATTCCAAGCAAATATCCTGTGCCAGCCATGTCACAGCCCCTGTGACGCTCATTTGTCACCGGGGTTTTGAGATTTGGCTCAGGGCCTGGCCCCATTTTGGGTCCTTCTTAAAAAATATGTATTTATTAATTGCTTTAGAGCTCCCTTCTGCGGTTATCCCTTTTCTGTCCCCTTGCTCCTGCCACTCTCCCTCCCACCACTGCACTGAGTTGGTGTTCTCTGCAGAGCGTGGCTCCACTAGGAACCCCAACAGCCACCCAAGATGTGACCCTCCCTAGGTGCTTCCCTAGGGCAGTGGTCACAGCACTAACCTGCCAGAGTTCAAGAAGTGTTTGGATAATGCTTTCAGGCACATGGTGGCATTTTTGGGGTTGCCAGGAGCTGGACTCGATGATCCTTGTGGGTCCCTTCCAACTCAGGGTATTCTGTGATTCCATGATCCTACACAAGGATGCTGAAGCCACCCCTTTTACCTCCTCATCTCCCACACAAGCCACCCTGGGAGCTCCTCTTGATTCTATATCCCTCACTAAAGAGGAATAAAGGGTTGTTTCTGTCTTACCCAACACTGCACAACCTCCACACAGTTGCAGGTCCAAGCAGTGGGTTGAACTCAAGAACTCCTCGGAGATGGGGCTGAAATAAGGAGGGGGAGGTGCTGAAACCACAAACTTCAAATGGCACAAATTTCCCGAAGACCAGATCTCACATTTGCATCCAACACAGCTCCTCATTCCAGACAGCCCACAGGAATTTATCTGCATGACTGGAGTCAGTAGGTTGCCCCCAAATCCACCCCTCCTTGAAGGGCCAGACCCAAGAAATGAGGCCCATGGAGGAGCTCAGTGTCACTGACAAAGCAGGGTTTTAAATACAGGTCTCTAAAGCCCAGTGGGAGTGGACACCAAGCCCTTTTCAAGCAAGAAAAGCTGCCCTTGAGCTGTTGCTGTGGATGGAGGAAGGGGGAAGGGGGTACATCCATGGATGTCCTCCCAAATCCACGCTCCAGCTCCCAGGGAAGAGCCGTGGGCCCTTCCTGGTGCTTGTGGCTCCAGAGACTTCTCCTGCACACCAGCACTCCTGTGCTTCTGGATACAGCCACTAGAGGATGGCAATGTCCCAGGCCACCCGCCACACGCTGGGAAAGATCAAATCCAGCTTTGGAAAACAGCAGTACAGGGGATCTCACCAGCGCCGGGGGCTGCCAAAAATACCCATCCCTAGTCACTCCAGAACTAATCACAAGTTGGAAATCCTCAGCCCTCAGCTCTGCTTTGCATCCCAAGTAAAGGCAGCCCCTTCAGAGACCAGTAATTGGGATTTACAGGGGATCAGCCCCTACGTGTCCTCTGTTCCCCTCAGGACATGGGCGGGTGGGTGTTTTGCTGAGTTACTTGGTGCACTTCCAGCTGTCACTGTCCCCCCTCCCCAGTTTGTGTGACCATGGGATGACCAGAGTCATGTCATCAGAAAGTCCCTGCCACCTCCACAGTTTTCCTGCATCCACCATCAGATGGTTTGACTGGAGCAATGACCCTCTGGGCTCTCCATGGGGCCATAATTTCCAGCAGAAAGTGGGAGCCTGAAGAGCTGAGGAGATGGAGGCAGCCCAGCACTTCAATCCCACTGTCCCCCCAGGACACTTCCGGGGAATTTTCAAGGCAAATGACTGGAAATGATGAATGCCAAAGCAAAAACCCAATTATGCCAAAAATATCCTGTCTGAGCCACAGCTCAGAGGAATATTCTCCCTCATTAGGAAGCATAACAGGCAAGCTGAGCTGCAGAACGAGATGAGCTTTGAACAAGGACTCATTGGGGAATAAAACATCATTAGTTATATCAAAATAAGACCACAGTTATGAGTGTGATGGGACTTGAGGCTGTGTGTGCCTTGTTCATGGGTGCACATCACCTTGCTGAGGACACAGAGCAGATGATCCTCAGTGATCCACTGGGAAAGCACATCCTCACCCCCCTGGGATTGAATTCTGCCCAGTAGGTTGTTTTGCTCCAAGTAGAGAAGAAAATCTCTATTTCCACATGGGTTTGAGCCAAGCAACCAGGACATCAGGAAGAATTAATTATCTCAATATGCAAGTAGCTCTCAGTATGTAAATAGATGGAATTTACTCCTGTCTCCTTACAGGGAATAATGGCAGCAGTGGTGACATCTTCTCCCAGCTTAGGTCACCTCTGGTTTTCCCCTTCCCTCCCACCAAAGATAGGCCCAGCTGTGCCAAGCACATCCCAGCCAGCCTGGTGGATCAACTGGGCTGGTCCCAGTACACCAAGGTCTCTCTTGGACTGGGGAGCCCCAAATGGGATATGGACTCCAGACCTGATCTTACCCTGATTCCAGGTCCTGCTCTGCAGAAGTGACATCTGCCTCTGCTGAACTTCAGGAGGGTCCTGCTGGCCTCATCCTCCATCCTACTGAATGGATGCCCTGCTCCCCAGTTTAGTGTTATCCACAAAGTGCAAAGACTCCCTGTTGGTTCTGGGAATCCCCAAGACAAACCTCAGAGGCTGAGGAAAGAAAGGAATAAAGCTCCTTTAAGTGCCCCACACGCACGGGGACACTTTTTTTGGCCATCTGTACCAGCCCTTTGGATGATTCAGGGGTCCAGAGGGGCACAGGGATACCTCACCCTTCCCAGGACGTATCCCAGCCCTGGGGAGGGGGACCCAGTGGCGCAGAATCCACCCACAGTATCCCTGGAACACTTTTCTGCTGCTAATTAAAGGCTCTGACGACGGTGTTTTGATGCCAAGCAGTTGCATAACACCTGGGGGTTATGTTGCATCAGGGGCAGGGATGGAAATAGATCCCCCAAATTCCGGCTCTCTGCTCCCTGCCTCCCTCCTTTCAGCCATGCCAGTGGCCCCCAGCCTGGCACAGGCACAGGAGGGACTGTTGGAGCTGTTGGGCCTTGGGAAGAGGTGATTCCCCTCCACGGGAAGGGGCAGGTGGTAGCAGGAACACTGATGGTCTCCCACCCTGCAGTGCCTTCTCAGAGGGGTCCCCAGCTCGATGTCCCCTGCCACCCTCACATGGATCATCTAACTGAGCATCCAGACCCCCTTTTCCCTCCGGTGGGAATTTCCACATGGTGGCTCAGCATTCTCCACCCGAAGAGAGTTATAAAAAGACACAGCAAGACCTGAGGTTCATCCAGCAAATTCCTCCAGCGTGAAGGATAGGTTTTCATGAGGGACTAGGCTGAAGCTTCAGAGCTAGAGCCAAGTCCAGCTGAGTCAAAGCTCCCTCCCAGCTTGCCAGCTGGATGTGATCCGCCCCAGATTTTTGGGAAAGGCATCCAGCCAGAGGCATAGGAAGCACTGCCCAGGTCAGATGCTCCTCACCCGTGCACAAAACAGGGCATCAGATATGTGAATGGAGTCAGGAGCCTCCTCTAATGGACCAGCCTTCTCCATGAATCTTAAATAATCCCAAAGATGCTCAGCTCAAAAAGTCCTGCTGCCTGATGGAAAAGCCAGTGGCTGGAAGGGCACCACGAGCCCTCCTGGCTCTGCCTGGGGCTGGTGGGACAGACATTGAAGAGCACTCTGGAGCCCCCAGAGAGGATGGCTCTGCAGCAGCACCCAGGCCCGGGGTGGGCTTTGGCCAACAGCTGAGTGAGGTCACCCAAGCCACTGCCCAACACCAGCCTCAGAAGTCTGAGGACACATCCCAGGTTTTCTGGGTCAAGCCTGTGGCACTGGCCTCTCCCAAGGCCTTGGGGCAACCTTTCATTGAGCTGCAGGTCTCCCAGCCCTGCTCTGCAGGGGTAATCATCCTCTTACAGCTCAAGCCAAAGCCCTGACCTTGAGTTCTGCAGTTTTGGGGGAGCTGCAACGTTTTCCAGAGCTTCCTGCTCTCTCCTCTCCATGTGATGGTGTCCCACACATTTCCTGTGGGAGCTGCTGATCTTTGCCCCTCTATTCCCAAGGGCAACGTGAAAAAGCATTACTTGGTGCCCTGGGGGGACAACACCACAAAGGTGGATGTCCCCAGGGAGAACAGGTCACCCCAGTGGGCCGTGCCCCAGTTTCCCCAGCTATCAGAAGGGGATTACTTTGCTTCCAGGATCGCATGAGGCTCAGGAATAAACACTGCTGGGGCAGGATTAAGCACTACAGAGGCAGCAGCTTATCTGGGCTGCTCCCAGCACTGCCCAGGATGAGGAGATCTGGTGAGGCATCACCTCCCCAATTAGCCTGGTGACAGGCAGGGACATCACGGGTGCGGACACGGGCTGTGCTGGCTTTCCCTTTGCCCAGAAATTAATCCAATTACTGAGTCCTTGTTCTTCCCATCTCCCCATTTATCTGGAGATTAAACACAGAGAGGGTTTACGGGCAAAGACCTGATGCCACACATCTGCCCTCCGAGACCTGTCACCTCCCACCAGAGTGGGAGGACAAGTGAAGCCCTTTCTTGGAATGTCTTCCATTCTGGAAGGTGCTTCTGGGCTGGGATTTGTCCTGATGGAGAGGTGTTTGAGGGCATTTCACAGCAGAATAAAGAAAACACCGTAACCATCACCCCATCCCCCTGTCATTGGAGCCCCAAGTCAACCTAGGAGCAAGAAACCCCCCTCAAGGGTTTTTGTCCATATTTTATACCTGGGGAAACTGAGGCACAAGGATCCAGCTGGGCCAGAGGGCTCCTAGACCTTGTGGTGGCTTCAGAGACACCTTGTGGTGTTCCTCTGAGAGCACTGGAGGATTTTGGGGTGAAGCCAGGGGCTTGCATCTTCTCTCACTGTCTTGCCCAGCTTGTGCAGAGCAAGCAATGCCGACCTCCTCATCTATTGTCTCCTTGGAGAACTACTCTAATTACAGCTCCAGTGGAGGACCCCAGCACTCCCTCCTCACCCAGAGCCTCTTCTACCTGATTTAAGCCCAGTAAGGAGCCAATCTTCTCCTGTTAGAGGCCTGGGAGGTCGCCTGGGATCGTTTCCCATGAGACATTTGGGTTGCTCTGCCCAGGCTCACGTTGCAAACCCAGCATTGCCACTTCCCACCTGCTCAGCCACGAAAATATCTGAGTTCCTCTGTGACACCGAAGCCAACTTCCCAAAAAAACATCTGCTCCCCTCCGTGGTTCCCAGGACTGGGGTAACTTGGCAGGAGCACCATCGTTGTTGTGTGCAGGTGGCTTGGGAGGTCCCTTCTCGCCCCACTTTGGTGAGAGGAGTGGTGTGAGGAGGTGCAAACCCCCACTGGGGTTAAAGACAGCTCAGATGGTTGGGGTGAGCACCTCATCCTGCTGCCAGCACAGCACCGTGTTTTCTGGGTGTTTGGTGTCTCTCTCCAGTGTGGAGGTTCAGCAAGGGGAAAAAAACTATTAGACTTGAGGTGGTTAGGGCCTGCTGCTAACAATGCCAAGGCTGTGGGTTCAGTCTCTGGATGGGCCATTCACTTAAGAGCTGGAGATCCTTGTGGGTCCCTTCCAGCACAGAATATTCTGTGATTCCGTAAAATGACCCGTGGGCAGGATTCGCTGGCTCAGCAAGCTCTTGTAACCACAAAACTCTGAGAGAGGCCAAGACCTTTGGAGGAAGGACTAGAGAACAGCCCTTTCAGGTGACTGGTGATGCATTCAGCATTTCCTTCTCCCTGCTCTCCCAGCCAGGCTCAGCCAGCTCCAGGGAAGGCTTGGCCAGCTCCCTGTGTTTACATCCCTGTGTGATGCCATCAGGAGTCCAGGCTCTGCCTGTACTTGCAGGAGGTAAATCCAATTCAGTGGGAAGGGTGGGAACTTTCCTTCCTCCCAACGTAAAGACAACTTCAGAGGAGCTGCCTCAGCTTCTGCCTCTCCTCAGTGCACAAGGGCAGGCGTTAGATGACCACTTCCATGGATTTTTCAGATGTGGAAGAGGCAAGTTAATCAGTCCCTCTGGTTTCGGGCCAGTGGCAGCCAAGAGAACAGGGCTGGAGATGACATTTCTCGCAGAGGTTCCACAGGATTTATTTTCCTTTGGGTTTTTTTATTATTATTTAGTTTAGATATTGTCCATCATATGAGCTCCTCTCTGAATCCCCTCAAAGTACAAAATCATGGAATGGTTTTGGTTGAAAGGAACCTTATAAACCCATCCAGTCCCACCCCCTGCTGTGGGCAGGGACATCTTCCACCAGCCCAGGTTGCTCCAAGCCCTGTCCCACCTGGCCTTGGACACTTCCAGGGATCCAGGGGCATCCACAGCTTCTCTGTGCAGCCTGTGCCAGGGCCTCAGCACCCTCACAGGGAAGAATTTCTTCATACTGTCTCATCTAAATCTCTCCTTTTTTAGTTTAAAACCATTCCCCTTTGTCCTATAACTATTTGCCCTTCCCTTGCACATGGCAAATCTATCTCCTCCAATTTTCATCTACTGGGAAATTGTCCCTCGTGTAAAAGTTGCCCCTGGATTTATCCAGGAGCCCCTCTCCCCATGGATGCTCCTGCAAGGTTTTCCCCAGCCTAATTTTATATCAATCCTGGCTGTTCAAGTGTGGTCCCAAGCAGAGCCATCACCACAAGGATCTGAGGAAGGGACACACTGTTTAATAAAGATGCTCTGGGCTCTCTGCTGTTGATTTCAAGATCCCTACTTCCACCCCCAAAAAAAATCCAAACAGCAAATATGCCCTCAAAACCAAAATTTTGGTCCATCACTCCACCCTACAAGTAAATCCATGTGTTAGAGGGAAGTGGCTGCTCCTGGTGAGGTGGGAATTGCCTTCTATTCCCAACACAGCTGCTCAGAGGGGTGTAAAATCCCTGAAACTGCTGAGTCCAGCAGCAGATCACAGGAGCTGTCAACTCCAGCTCCTGCATGGCCTCGTGACCAAGTGTGCCCCAAAAATATGCCTGGGATGGATCCCACCTGCAAACCCCAAACACTCCTGGACAGGATGTAGGCATAGCAAAAACCCAACCAAAGGGCTGGCAGAGCTCTAGGGTGAGACAGTGAGTGTGTGTGTGACTGTCTGAGCCTGCAAGGGACAGCTTGGACCCATTCCCAGCTTGGAGCATTCCTGTCTCTTTATGGCTGATGTTCTCCAGATGTTTTGTATTGCAGCCTCCTGTGAAAACCCACTGGCCCCAGGGCTGAATCCTGCTCAGCCCTCCACATTACACACAGCAGAGGGGAGGAGGGGGGGATTTTACATCCCTCTATCCACATCATTTATTATACTTAAAGCATAAAGCAGCCCTGAGGTGAACCAGAGAAGTGCATATTCCTGTGCCTGCCCTTCCTTCTGAACTCTTTTTTCCCAAGGAAACACCACACGAGTGATCATCCCGTCTCCACAAGCCCATCAAGTGCTGTTAAACAGAAAGATACGGATACAACCTCTGGCTCGGGAAGTCCCGAGGCAGCAAATTGCCGGAAACTGAGAGGATATAATGTGGAAAGCATTCCCCTGCTTGGCCCTCGCCTTGCATTCCTGCGGAGCAGCTCCCCTCGGTCCCAGCCAGTGGATGGAGACCAGCAGAGATGGTCTGTGGCTCTGAGCCAGGGGGAGCTCTCATCCCACTGTGCATGCATGCTGCTTGTCCATACTGTCCATTTTCAGTGGATTTTATAGAACCCAAGGACCCAGCTGGTCTCACTCCCTGCCTGTGTCTTCGGTGAGTGGGGTGATGTGCTGGTGCACTCCTAAGGGATAAGGGGGAATTTGGTTTCCCTCCTTCAGCTCTTGGCTCTGATTTGGTCCCTGTAGTGACAGTTCTGGTGTCCCATCCCCAACAGGGACACGGGTTTGGCAGCACTGATACAGCAGGACATCACATTCCCATGCTCCAGACACCGTGCAGCCAAAGCACACGGTGTCTTGGACAAACCGGTTTGACCTCCCTTTAGGAAACTTCCTCATTTACTATTAATAGATTTTTTTACTTCTTTTCTTCCCAAAGATATCCCTCCTATGTCCTTCTTCCCCCTCATTCCTCTGTGGTCCATAGATCAGAGAGTGAGAGCAGTCCTGCCCTCTTCCCTTTGCAATCTGCCCGTCGCTGGGGCCGCATCCACCTGAGCCCACTTTTCCATTTTCCACCCATCCTCTGCTCTTCCCTGTCAGTCCATCCTTGTGCTGGCACTGACTTGTGCCAGGACAAGGGCACTCATCCTCAATGAGGGTCTTTTTCCTGGAGTGGGAGACTGCAGGCAGAGCCCATTGGTGTTAATGGGGTGAGGGAGAGCCTGGCCGACAGACAGGAATTCCCAACTGCTTCCTCACATCTCAGGAAACCACCTGCATCCACCAGCAAACGGTCTCTGCTCCAGCACAAGCCACTTGAAAAGTTTTCCTGACCTCAGGAAAATCCCCATGGCAATCAGTTCTCCATCCTCATGGCGCTGATCCCAGCTCCAGACTGTGCCAAACACCCCTAACTGCCAGGGGCTGGACATTCCCAGCAGGATCAGTTCCTGCCTGTAGCTCCAGTCTCCCCCAGCTGAAGCTTTCAGCATTGCCCAGTGATATCCAGGCTGTTCATATTTCCCTGGTACATTTTTGGCATGGGCTGGGGCAGGGGCAGGAGCAGGAGGATGAGGATGGACCCACACAGATGCAGGTTGTGCCACGCTGCCTCTGAGGCTCCAAAGCAATTTACTTCATGGATGTGAGCAGTGACTGCCTGGATTCCCCTTTGCTATTTGGGCTGGCAGGATCCTGTGCTGCAGCCAAGCACATCCCAGAGAGGAAGAGAGTTTTGGTTGCCACCCAGGAGCTGTACCTGCTCCGCTCGCTCAGCAGGATGTGATGCCCAGAGCGGGATCACCCTGGGCGGGTGAAAGGACCGAGGAGGGAGGTGGGCCACCCTTGGGCAAGCCCTGCCAAAGCAGCGTCCTTCCTTGACTCACAAAGCCACCCCTGAGTCAAAGCTCCCGGGTAATCGCTGCTGCTACGAGGAAGAGTCTGCGCTGCTCCACCCACCCCACAGAGGGTTGGCCAGGGGCAGAACCAAAGTGCTGCTGACACCGTGGGAGGGGGGCAGGAGAGCTCTGAGGAAGCAGAGCTGCAGCCCAAGCGTGGAGCAACACAGGTGCTACCGGCTGAGCAACACCACCCCAGCAGGGATGGAGCGAGGGAGGCTCCCCACATCCCGCTGCGGAGGCGGGATGGGCACGCTCTGATATTTATAGAATCATAGAATCATTAAGGTTGGAAAAGCCCTGTAAGGTCATCGAGTCCAACCATTAACCAACAAGTGTCCATGGCTGGACATGCTCCCTCTCGGATCGGCTGGCAAGGCCACCCCAGAGACCTCGAGTGAAAGGAGGGGGAAGGGGAGGCAAGGAGTGGGGGCACTGAGAAGTCAGGATGGATGAAGGAGAAAAAGGGAAGAGTGAAGTGGATTTTTTCTGGTGAAGGAGCTGGAGGAGGATGCTTGGATTATGAAGGTGTCCAGGACCCGGCAGTGCTATGCCATGGGAGCTGGGACTAGAGAAGGGGATGGTCAGCAGGAGCCCACCTCTTCCTCTGCCCACCACATCTCCCACCCACAACACCTGCATGATTGGCCTGGCCAGGCTGGTGAGGATGAAGGTCCTCTTGACCAGCAGACAGAAGATATGGGGATAGATCAGAGAATCATGGAATCACTAAGGTTAGAAAAACCCTCTGAGATCATCCAGTCCAACCACCCCCAGCACTGCCAAAGCTACCACTGACCCATGTCTCCAAGTGCCACATCCACATGGCTTTTAAATCCCTCCAGGGATGGGGACTCCAACACTGCCCTGGGCAGCTGTGCCAGTGTTGGACAGCCCTTTCCATGAAGAAATTTTCCCAATATCCAGCCTAAGCCTCCTCTGGCAGAGCTTGAGGCCATTTCCTCTCCTCCTGTCCCTTGTTCCCTGGGAGCAGAGCCCGACCCCCCCCCCCCCCATCTCCCCCCTCCTGTCAGGGAGCTGCAGAGAGTGAGAAGGTCCTCCCTGAGCCTCCTTTTCTCCAAGCCGAGCCCTCCCAGCTCCCTCAGCCGCTCCTGCTGCTCCAGACCCTTTCCCAGCTTTGTTTCCTTCTCTGGACACGCTCCAGCCTCTCAATGTCTTTCTTGTCATGAGGAGCTCAAAACTGAACACAGCAACCAGTTGAGGATCAGCATCTCCTTCCAGAGGGATTGAGAGTACCCGCATTAAAGTGCAGGATCACCCTGCTCACTTTTCTGTTGTGACTCCTTTGGGTTTACCAGACACACAGAGCAGTCCACAGATTGTTGTATGTCTAACTCACCACAGGGAACCCAAAACTCTGCCACCACCTGCAAGCACAGGTGAAATACCACCAGGAAAGAGCCTGTCTCTGTCCTAAAGCCATGATCTGCCCAAGGCAGCCTCAGAGGAGCAGGAGATCCAGGCAGGATGCAGGAGGTGGTGACTCAGGACTTCTGCCACCACTTCAGCCTCCACTCACTTCCATGGGATGTGCAGGTCCCACCCCTGTGATTGTCACCCCATCTGTTTTGGGGTAGCAACAGATCTGCCACAGCATTCATGGTCCAGCACCACCACAGAGGAATAGAGAAGAGAATGGAGAAGTCTTCCACCTTTTTAATGGGAGGGACCCACCTTCCCAGATCATCCCATCTCTGTAAGGTCTGGACATACAGCTGGGCTGGATCGCAAATGCCTTCACACATCCAGTAGGAAAAACTGGAATTCGTGTACATACCACAGGGGGTTATCAGCAGGAATATGGAGAAAGTGAGCAGTGAAGTTCCCTCTGTGGGCAGGGTGGGAATCAGAGCTTGGAGACACATCCCCACACCCCCAGTGGTCTGTGTGGGGACACATCCCCACACCCTCCCACCCCACATCCTCACAGGCAGGACACTGCCCATCCAGCCCTTCCCCTTCCACCAAGGGGACTTTCTCGGTCATGTCCCCAGGCAGGCAGCAGTGCTTCCCAAAGGGAAACTGAGGCAGGGAGGGTGGTACATCAAAGAGTTGTTTTCTACAACTGGCAGCAGGTCCTGGGAATAAGGCAGAGTCCGTGAGCCCTGTGCCACCACTGAGTCCTGATGGACACCGTGCGTTGCCCATGTTCACAGCCCTCCATGACTGTGAGGCCAGTTTGGGGTGGGGGTTTTTTCTCTCTTCCAGGGAAAAGGTGAATGAAAGGCTGGAAATGAGACAGTGATGTGCACTCACAGCCCAGACCCCCCATGTCCTCAGCTGATCCCACAGCGTGGGCAGCAAGAGAGGGGGGGATTCTGCCCCTCTGCCCCACTCAGGTGAGACCCCCCTGCAGAGCTGCCTCCAGCCCTGGGAACAACAGCACAAGGACGTGGAGCTGCTGCAGAGAGTCCAGAGGAGGCCCCACAGATGCTGCCAGGGCTGGAGCCCCTCTGCTCTGGAGCCAGGCTGGGAGAGCTGGGGGGGTTCCCCTGGAGAAGAGAAGGCTCCAGGGAGAGCTGAGAGCCCCTTGCAGGGCCTAAAGGGGCTCCAGGAGAGCTGGAGAGGGACTTGGGACAAGGGATGGAGGGATAGGACAAGGGATGGAGGGATAGGACAAGGGGGAATGGCTTCCCACTGCCAGAGGGCAGGGTTAGATGGGATATTGGGAAGAAGAAACCCTTGGCTGTGAGGGTGGGGAGGCCCTGGCACAGGCTGCCCAGAGAAGCTGTGGATGCCCCTGTATCCCTGGAAGTGTCCAAGGCTGGGTTGGACGGGGCTTGGAGCAACCTGGGCTAGTGGAAGGTGTCCCTGCCCATGGCAGGGGAGTTGGAATGAGATGACCTTTAAAGATCCCTTCCCACCCAAACAATTCCATGGCTCTATCTGTGCCAAGGACAAGCTGAATTCCGGCCTGAAGCACTTCCCTTCCCCTCCGGCTGTGGCTCTGGGCTTTGCAGGGGTGCCCGGGGCTGGTCAGCGTGGGAGGAACGACAGAACTTGATCTCCGAGTGCATTTGCTTCCCAAATTCCTCCCGTCAGCTGCCGGCAGTAGGTCCCCGCGGGGCCCCGGCTACACAGCCTCTTCCCAAGCCTAGGACTCCCGGCTACAGGCATCTCCAGCGTGTCCAGGCAAATCCCTGCCATGCGGAGCGGGGATTCCCACAGTGGGAATAAGGCTTCACCCAGCGAAAACATCCAGCAGATCGGCTCCCTAACTCATCTCATCGCTCAGGAATCCCGAGGTCAGGAAAGGCCGGCGAGTCCTCCCTCGGCACCGCGTCAGGGAGCGCGGGATGCTCATCCCGGTGTCCCTGCTGTCACAGCGCGGGATGCTCATCCCAATGTCACAGCGCCCGGGAGCGCGGGATGCTCGTCCCAGTGTCACACTGCCCTGTCCCCGGTGCCACCTCTCGTCCCCACAGTCACCTCAAGCCCCCACTACATCATCCCCCTGCCCCCAGTGCCACCCTCTGCCCAGTGTCACTGCATGTCCCCAATGCCTCCTCATGCCCCCGTAGTCACTCCCTGCCCCGTCACCGCCCCCTATAAACTGTCCCTGTCCCATCCCGTCCTCTTGTCACCCCGTTTCACCCCCCCTTCACCACCCCGTCTTCCCGTGTCACCCCCTCCCCTGTCAATCCCTGTCACCCCCCTTCCGTCACCTCCCCCGTTCCGAGCCGTCCCCCTGTCACTCTGTCACCCTGTCACCTCCCCCTGTTCCCCCCATCCCCCTGTCACCCCCTTCCCTTATCACCCGTGTCACCCCCTCTCTTGTCACCTCCCCCCGTGTCACTCTGCCCCCCGTCACACCCTGTCCCCAGTGTCAGCTCCACCTGTGCCATCCCGTTCCCCTGTCACCCCGTTTCATCCCCCCATCACCTCCCCCTGTCCCCCCGTGTCACCCCCTGCCACCCCCCTCCCCTGTCACCTCCCCCGTTCCACGCAGTCCCCCTGTCACCCCATCACCCCCTTCCCGTCACCCCCCTCCCTCGTCACCTCTCCCTGTCCCATCCCGTCCCGCTGTCCCCCCGTGTCACCCCCTCCTGTGTCACCTCCCCCCGTCCCCCTTGTCCTCGGTGTCCCCCTCCCTTCTCCCCTCCTTTAGCCCCGCCCCCGCTCTTGGCCCCGCCCCTCCCCGTGCCGTTACACCCCCCCCATTTCGCGCATGCGCAGCAGTCGCGGAGAAGCCGTGCCCGGCGCCGGGCGGGGCGGGGCGGCTCCATCCGGGTCCTGCCCGGGCCGGGCGGTGCGGGCGGCGCGAGCCCCGGCGGGACAGCGCGGCGGCGGGTGAGTGTGGGGGGAGGGAGCCCCCTGGGGGGCCGGAGGACCGGGACCCCCCCGAGCGCCGCTGAGGGGGGCGGGGACCCCCCCGCGGGACCCCTCTATGGGGTGAGACCCCTCCCTGTGCCTTGTTCTGGTGGGGAAGGGACCCCCCTTCATCCCCCCCTGTGGGCTGGGACCCCTCCCTGTGCCTTGTTCTGGTGGGGAAGGGCACCTCCTTTATCCCCTCTTTGGGCAGGACCCTCTTCCTGTGCACCCGTCTGTGGAGCAGAGTCCCTTCTCCATCCCCCCTGTGGGGTGGGACCTCTCCCTGTGCCCTGTTCTGTGGGGAAGGGACCCTTCTTCAGTCCCTCCGTGGGGCTGGGACCGCTCCAGTGCCTTGTTCTGTGGGGTTGGGTCCCTTCTCCGACGCCCCTGTGGGTCCGGGATCTCTCCCTGTGCCTCGTTCTGTGGGGAAGGGCACCTTCTCCGTCCCCTCTTTGGGCAGGTCCGTCTCTCTTTGCCTTGTTCTGTGGGACGGGCTCCTCCTCCAAACCCCCTGTGGGGCCAGGACCCCTCCCTGAGCCTTGTTCTGAGAGGAAAGGTCCCTTCTCTATGGGGTGGGCCCCCTCCCTGTGCTTGTTCTGTGGGGCTGGGACCTCTCCCTGTGCCCTGTTCTGTGGGGAAGGGTCCCTCCTCCATCCTCTCTTCGGGCAGGACCCCTCTCCCCGTGCCTTGTTCTGTGAGGCTGCGATGTGTCCCAGTGCCTTGTTCTGTGGGGAAAGGTCCCTTCTCCATCCCCTCTATGGGATGAGACCCCTCTCTGTGCCTTGTTCTGTGGGACAGGGCTCCTCCTCCATTCCCCCCGTGGGGCAGAGGCACCCCCTCCTCATCAGGGGGTCAGGCTGCCCTCCCTCTCTGACCCATGAGACAGGGACCTCCATGGGGCAATGGAGCAGCCCCCATGTCCCTGCAGACCCCTAAAGGGAGACCCTCAGGGGGTGTCTGGGCTGTGCCTTTGGGGTGCCTGATAGCACTATAGGGGTGCCATAAGGTCCCCTTTGTGGGGCAGGGGGAACAGCCTGGAGTGGGGAACAGCAGGGACTGGGCCGTGGCCTGGGACCACATCCCCCAGGAGGGGCTGGAGGGGCACAAAGCAAAGGGACGTGTCCCCACCCATCCTGCCTGGACCCCCTGGATGAGGGGGAGCTCCCGGGGGTCCCACCCCACGCTCTGCTCGGAGTCCCCAGGTCACCTCTGCTCCTGGTAGCAGCTGGCTGGGAATCAGACACGTCCCTTTGCTTTCCCGGGGCCGAGACAGGACGCTGCGGGTTTCTTCAGCTTTAAAAAAAAACCCACCAAAAACAAACAAACAAACAAAAAACCCAAAAAACTAACACCCAGAAATGGGAAAAGCTGCTTTTTTGGAGTTACACGGGGGCTGCTGTTCCTGCCGTGCCGGCACGTCCGTGCCCTCCCAGCACCCGCCGCTTTGGCAGGGGACGTGCGTGGGTCGCTGGGGACTGAAAACCGACGGGTAAAAATGCACCTCCTGCGGTTTTGTGTGATATTTGTTTAGTTCAGCCTGTCTTTGTCTTAGCCGGGGTGCGCGGCGGAGAGCACACACATGGGTCTGGCCGCCCCCCGAGCGGCGCCGGCTCCGTGGGATGTGCCAGCGTGTGTGTCCGGGGGTTGTTCCCCCCCCCTTCCCGTGCACACCTTTGGCAGGAGGTTTGGATGACATCTTGCTCTGGCACGCTCCTCGCCTTTGATCTCCAGTTTCCTGCCATGGATAACGTGTTCGGCAACACGCGAGCCCGGCTCCGCAGCTGCCGGGGAGGGCGATGCGGGTGCCTCCTCGTCCCGGTTTTCCCCAGCTGACTCCTGCCTACAGCTCCCGGCTTTCCTTTGTCTCGGGTGCCGCCAGGACGGGCTCTCACAGCCCAAGGATGCTCTGAACGGAGCAAAGCCGAGCACAACCCCCCCTCCCATCCCTTTGTTTCCCGGCGTTTGCGGGCTCAGCTGGTTTTACGCGGCGTTTAGTGCGCCCAGGCAGATAAACCGACTACTCAACGTCTTTTTTTTTTTTTTTTTTTTTTTTTTGTTCTGAGTTATTTTGGGTGATTTAGTTTGCAGGGAACATATCCCAGCTGCAGGCTGTGCCGGAGGGATGCGGCAGCTTCCTAGAACGGGGTGAATTCACCAGAAGTGTAAGTGGAACATCTCGTGGTTGTCCTCTGGTGTCCTCCCTGGGTGAGCAGAGCCATAAGCTCTCAGCACCACGCTAAAATCTGAGATCACCAGCCCTTTTCCTGGAGAACTTTGACCCCAGTTTGCATGACTGGGGCTTTGGGGGTGGTGAGCACAGGGGAAGGTGAACAAAACCCAGGTCCAGGCTCAACCCTGATGGCCGAAATCAGCCTTTAATTTTTTTATCCTTGACTTGATAGAAATCAAAGTACAAGTTTTAATGTCATTATCATTATTTTTTAGGTTCCTGTTGCAGTTTCATTTCCCTCAGGTGTTGGGTGTGATAGCAAAACCATCACCTGAATTTGTTTGAATGCTTTTTTATTTTTTATGACAGGTGTACACAAAGCACTTTGAGCGCGTCAAACAGCCCCTGAGTAAATCAGGTTGTTTGCTCTATTACTTTATTCATACAGGTTCGATGCTCCAGCTGATGCATCTGAAGTGCTGTGCCATCTGGAGCAAAAATTAAATACTAATTTGGCCTCTGGCCCGGAAAAATAACAACCCTGTGTCCTGCTAAGAACTGGCAGTGGAAGGATAGAGCCCCTGACAGAAGAACTGCTTGGGGGCAATGTGGAAGGAGCCCAAAATGCACTAATTGAGGTATTTAAAACATATTAAAAAAGGGAAAATAATGCTCCCAGCGCTGCGTGCCGGAAGTGGGCAGGAGGGATGATGTGATCCCGTTACCAAATCACGGGGCTGATGCCCACAGATGACATCCTGGTCCTGAGTGGGTGGTGGAGCTGCTGGAGGTGGGTGTGGTGGTGATCTTCCTCATCTGCCAGTCTTGCTGCTGAAGGAAACCCCTCCACCACCTCCCAGAGCTCTGCTTCACCACCTGCTCAGCTCAGGCTTGTATATTTTTGTTCCCTGGTAAAAGTTTACACCATGGCTGCTGCGTCCCAAGGGTGGATTCCTTCTCCTCTCCAGCTGAGTTGGACACTCCAGGTCTGCTGGTTGGGTCACTGGCGTTGCTGGTTGGTCAAAGGCTGTTTCAGATTTGGGGGGACAAGATGTGCATGTGGGTCGGCTGTGCTGGGACCTCTCGCTTCTGCAGCCCAGGCTCAGATCCACTCAGCTCCAGGTGTCACTGGAGACACCTGTGATGGACCAGCCATGAAGGACACCTTGGGTTCAGCCTGCTCTGGATGTTCTGAGATCTGACAGACCTTCAAACTGTGCCAAATGGAAATAAGAGGATGACTGCTGGTTGCTGCCACTGTTGTTGGCCAGCGGGTGTTCCTGGCCATGTCCTGGGGACCAGGCAGTGATGGGGAGGAGGAGAAGGAGAAGGATTCCACAGCGAGAAAGTGGCAGAGCTGCTCCAGACTGAAACTGAACCAAGCCTGGAGATTCAGAAGGACTGACTTCCAGCTGCTTACCTGGACTAAATGATGTGTGGGATGATAGGACATCTGGCTTTGCTAAGAGGGCTTTTGTGCTTATGGACCATCTCCCCAGGTGTTTCCCCTTGGGTCACCCCTCTCAACGACCTGTTGTCACTTTCACTTTGGCTGCGTGGCAGAAGATGTGTTGAGTGATTCACTCATAGCCATAAAACACCACATGGTTGTGGAAGGGGTGGAGAGAGGCACAGCTGGTGTTCATCTCCTCCACTCCCACCATCACCACCTGGAACCTTCTGCCTTGGGATGACATGGCTGAGACAAGGTCCTCTCCCACTGGATCAGACTCCTGCTGCACAGTAAACCCAAGCAACTCCATCCCTTGGGCCATGGCAGGAATTGCAGATCCTTCTGGTGGTCCAGCCACCTTGGAATGTCGGTGTGGAAGCCTGGAGGGCATTTCTTTGGGCCTTGAAGCTCTCCTGGTCTCAGCTGTGGTTGGTGTGGCCCAGCTGGGTTTGTTTGTTTTTGTTTCCTGCAATCATTTCTCCAGAATGTTGTTGACACAAGATAAGATCGATGGGCACAGACCAAACCTCCCCGGTCCCTGTTACCCTGGAACCACTCAGAGTGAGGCTGGGAGTGGCCTTCCTGCCCATGTCCCCACCCCAACTCGACTCGCTGACAGGGCCCTGAAGTGGCATCAGTGATGATGTGATATGGGGCTTATCTGCAAGTGAGCCCAGTCATCGCTTGAGCCTGGCAGGTGCCCTGGCTTGGGTGAGAAATGCCAGTGATCCCATGGAAAACGCGCTCCAGGAGAGGATCCAAACCCACGTGGCTTCACCACGGCCACAGGTGGTGGTGATTTCCTTCCTGACTTTAGGAATGGGAAAGCCTTGGCATCTCCACGGGCAGCGTATTGTTCCTTCATGCTGGGACACAGCAGTACCCACCAGGGATGGAGCTGCCTTGGTTTTGGATGCCTTTCCCTGCTGGAGCAATAACACGAGCCATCCAAAGTGCTGTTTTTCTGCCTGTCTGGTTTGAATTCCGGCAGAGAACAAAACCAAACCTAAACGGTTCCAGCCACACGTGGAGGGCTCCCATGTCCTGCTCACAAACGGATGCAGTGCCGGAGGGATGGCAAGGGGAGACAAGAGCCCACCCTGGCCTCAGTGCTCCAAGAGAAGTAAAAAGCACCAGTGGCAAGGCATGGATGGGCAGCAGGAGCTCATGGACCAAATTAGCTGCAACCAGCTGCCTCAGCGCAGCCAAAGGCTGACAGGTCTCGGGTTGCTCCGATGCTGGAGCTAAAGCTGGATCAGCCTGGGGAAAAAGCAGGCAAGATGCTGAGAATCAGGAGGAGGAGCAAGGGCTGGGCTGTGGGAAGCCTAGGCAGGGAAATCCTGCTTTTTTTGCTCCAGCTCTGGGACTGTGAATGTGAGAAGCAAGCAGGAATGACTTCTCCAGGTTTATTCTGGCTTTTTTTTTGTTGTTGTGTGTGGGTTTACGTGACACCAGGGCTGCTGGCAACAGGTGGGATACCCCTGGCTCCGAGGGGGAAAAGGATCTTTGTGCTGGATAATCCTGGTGGAGGGATAGTGTACTAGCCAGGTCCTTTGGTCGCCCTTTTCCATGGAGGGGGTCGATGGAGATCCATGTGCAGCACAGATGTCATCGATGTATTGGAAAATATGGAAGCGACCGAGAATGGTCTCATAGGAATTAGGACTTCTTCCCCAAAAAGGTGTTGGGATTGATAACCCAGCTGAAGTGCATCTGCACCAATATCCACAGCGTAGGCACCAACAGGAGGAGCTGGAAGCCACTGGGCATCAGGAAAGCTGTGACACAGTTGCTGTCACAGAGACATGTGGGATTGACTCATACAACTGGATTGCTGCAATGGATGGGGACAGACTTTCCATTATTTACCAGCAGCCCTGGCTAACTGGGCAGGTCCCAGCTGACTGGAAGTGAGTAGGTGTGACACTGCCACAGGAAGGGCTCTAAGGAGGATTTGGGGAACTACAGGGCTGTCAGTCCGGTGACAGGAGCAGATGACCCTGAGCCATCACGTACAGGACAACCAGGGGATCAGGCACAGCCAGCCTGGGTTTGGCACAGGCAGGTCCTGCCTGACCAACCTGATCTTCTATGACGAGGTGACCTGCTTGGTGGATGAGGGCGAGGCTGTGGGTGTGTCTACCTGGACTTTGGTAAAGCCTTTGACGCCACTGCTTCGTGGAAAGGGCTGTCCAGCCCTGGCATAGGCTGTCCAGGCCAGTGTTGAAGTCACCATCCCTGGAGGGGTTTAAAACCCATGTGGACGTGACACCTGGTAGGGACGTGGTTTAGTGGTGGCCGTAGCAGTGCTGGGTTAGCAGTTGGACTCCATGGCCTTAGAGGGCTTTTCCAACCTAAACGATTCCATGATTCTGTGATTTTATTATCCCCTCGGAGGATTAATCTCGCCTCTAATGCAGCTTTTCACTTGCAAAGCGCCTTAAGAGGAAACGGCGCCAGGAGAGTGTTTGGAGAGAGAAACCGAAAGTGCTGAGCAGGAGGCAGCTGCCCTCCCCGTTCCAGCCGTGCCACTGTCGCTCTCTCTGCCTGTGGAATAACAGTGGTTTTCCCAGCTTCTTGGCTCATAGGAGTATTTCAGGGAAAATACAAGAGCTCCGTGGCCGTGCAGCTTCCCAGCACTGGGAGCAGGGGGTTTCAGCTCTCCAGTCGGTCCGTTTGAATCCAGGAAGAGCAGCCTGGCAGGTAAGAAAGTGGGAGAAGCCGAATGCCCCATCCGAATTGGGTGGGAGGGAACGGAGTGTCCCACCTGACAACTTCCAACCCCAACAAATCCGCCCGACCGTCCTGCCTCCCTCCGACCGGGCTCTCGGAATTAAATCGCTGGCGTATCGTAAGGATCAAATTAAACTTCTCTGCACGCAGAGCTTTGTCTCGAGCAGGCAAATATTTCCGCGGCGCTTTAACGACTCTCGTTTTCCTATTGTTCCCTATAAAAACCCGTCGCCAGGCTGGGCTTCCCCCGGGGCGATTTCCTGGCTCAGTTCTAAACACAGCTGCCGGCTTGGGGTTTTTCTTTCGCTTTTCAGCTGAGAAGTGCCGGATTAAGACCCGACATCTTTCTCTCTTGGCGTGTGAGATAAAAGGCGATGTTTTTGGAGGCTGTGACAGTGGTGGCCATCCAAAGTGGGATGGGACTGTGCGACGCTGGGTGGTTTAGTGGCTGAATAAATCGGGATGAGCTGGAGCCCGTCTGCTGGAAGCTCTCATGGTTGGATGTCTGTCAGCTGAGCCCTTCACCCCGGTCTCGCTTGGCGTTCACACCAAAACACCCTCACCATTGTGCTGAGCATTGTTTGGGGGCGGCACTTTGGCAGTAAAAGCAGGAAAAATGGATCATTTCCTCGTCTGCTGCTTTGCCTGGGGGTGCTGAGTTGTCATGTGCTTCTGACGGCTCTTGGGGCTTCCTCTTTGTGTCCTCCTCTTCCTCCCATCTCCTGCAGCATCTTCCCCATGCAGCTGCTATTGATGCAGCAGGAGCAACGAGTCAGGGAGGTGATGGGAAAGGGGTGGAATGAGTTGCAGCCAGGTGAGGGGGATGGAGCTGGAGACAAGCCTGGCATCAGGTCGTTTGTTCCAGCCTTGGATGCTAAAGCTGTGAGCAGGAATGTTGCAGGGAGTTAGGAATTGGGCTTCACGGGGATGGTGAGTGTTCTCCCAAAGCCAAGCGGGTATTGTCTGTGCCTAAGGACTAAAAATGATATGGTACTCCATAAAAATGGGCTGGAGAAGAGGGATTCTGCTGCTGTCCCGTGAGGCACCTCCAAAAGGAGTGTTTTTAAGACAAGGTGATGAGTCCTGGTTTACACTGAGGTTGGAACTTGAATCTCTTTAAGTTTCTTTTTTGGATGGAATTTAAAAGAGGAAAGAAGGAAGCACTAACAAAAGTTTAGTTTCTTTCTTAGAAAACATCTGTTTTGTAACAAGAGTGGCTTTTCCTCACCAGGATCCCCTGAATCCTTTCTGCCTCCTTTAGGTTTGATTTATCTCTGCTATTGACGTTCTAAACCAGAACATCCAACTTAGGAGCAAACCGTGCTTGGTCTCAAAACCCAGGTTGCATGTTGTCTACTTCATCTTCTAAATCAATTAATTTATTCTTCAGTATTATGAATTATTCATTTTGAGGGTAGCAGCAGATCCCAGACTATTTCCATGAGGATGCTGTGTTATATTTTCCCACCTTATCAACCTGAGTCCTTTCTGCAAAGCCGTGCAGATGGATGCTGCTACCAGGCTGGGCACAACTTAGGTTTTGTGTGAAATACCCAATTTGCTGCTCAGAAATTTTCCCTCTTTTTTTCTTATTATTAAAATAATATTTTCCTAAGCCAGTGCAGAACAAGTCAGGAGTTTGAGGTGGATTTTTTTTTAAGCTGGAGCATCATTCCCATAAGATTGGACCTCAAAGATGGGTCATGATGCCCTTGCAAGTTGTTTGTCAGGATGGGATCCTTCCCTTAGGCTACTCTGGATGGGCTGACCAGGCTTGCCTTGGTTGCCCACATCACTCCAGACAACCCTCAGTGAAGCTGTGCTGGAAATTCCCCTCTTCCACCCCAAAACCAGCCCCGATTTCTCCATGAGGCCTCGCTGTGTGGCAGCCGTCTCTGCGGGCTGCTCCCTCCTTTTGTTTACATCTGGTAGAAAACTTCTTAAATTTCCTGGCAAGGGAGTAATTCTAATCCCTTTCAATGAGATCAACGGATTAGTGTCTCAGATGCTTATAAAATTGTGAGGATTAGCCGAGCCTCCCCCCGTTTTCTTTCTATGCCACGTAACATCATCGCCGCGTTTCAGGAGGGGGATCTCGGTGCTGTTACCAGGAGCTGAACCAATTTCTAGGAGCCTCTGCAAATCAAAACGCTTAAACCCCAATGTCTTCATCCTCTCCCTCGCTCCCTCTGGATTTTTGTGCAATATTAGGGTGTTTTTCTCTTTTCTTCCAGCATCCCTGGCACCGAACCGCGGTAGCCGTTCGGCAGATACGTTGGGTTTGCGTGGCTTGGCTGCGTTGCGGCGCCCGTGCGGGTAAGTTGGGAGCTGAGCCCGAAGCTTTCCTTGGTAGAGACTTGCAAAATCACATCTCGAGAGGATCAGATCCCCAAAACGATGTTCTTTCATGAGGTTGCCCCTCATTTCAAAGGATTCAGGTTTTTGTGGTCCATCCCCAGAGGGGAACGGCGCTTCTGGGCCGACGGGATGTTCTCACCCCGGCTTTTGGGAGCGACGGGAGCGGGATGAAACTCCCCACACCCACATTCTTGCATCCTCTTAATTACAACCTGTACTTTCATTAGGAGTGATCCCTAAACCAGCTGGAAAGGAGGGAGGGTTTGGTTCAAACCCTGTTGCTCTGTGCCTTTCCCCGCAGGGTGTTTTTTCAACGCCGTCTGTCCCGGGACGGTGGCTGCGCCGTCGCTTGACCTGTGTGAGCAAAGTGATCCCAGGCTGCCGAGTGGTGGGAGCTCCAAGCCAGGAATTCCTGGCCCTGGCCCAGTATAGTTTCAGAGGCGAGCTTTTAAATATATACAAAGACAAGCTCATAATTTCCACTCTACTAATGAGGCCACGGCGCTTTCATTGAAATGTGCCAATAGCTGCCGTGGTGGTATTTTAGCAGCCTTGTACTGTGAATCCAAATGTGATTTAACATGGCAGCCCCCACAGAGCAGAGGAAAACTGGCTTCTCCCGCTGAATTTCAATGATGCTGCTTGGCAGTGCTTCCTGAAAATCCCCTTGGTGGTGGGACCTTTCCTTGTGTTTCATCTCAACATGGCTTTTCCCCTTGACGAAGATGGGCAAGGGTAGGAAAGAGGTATAATGATATTTTAGAAAGGTAAAGTCTTTAAGACTGGGTTTAAAAGATGTGTGTCTGGTTGGTGCAAGGCAGCGATTTAATAACCAGGCTGGCATGAAATATCATTAAATCACAGTAAAAAACCGAACGTGAGGGCTCCCAGACATCATGTTCTCTCTTGACCTTTAAAAAGCCACTTGAAGCCGCCAGCCTGCTCGTTGCTAAGACCCCTCCTTAGTGCCACTCATATATTTTCCCTTCTAGGAGGCGATTCAGTGCCTGGGAATTTGTAGAGATCTGACACTAAACTCTTACACGCCTGAAATTCCCACTGGTAGTTTTTAGCTTTGTAGCTTTGAAGTTGTTTTGAAAATATTTAGCAGGTTTCGTTCAGTTGGTTGCAAGAAAAAGGTAAATTTTGAGTAACTTTCTCAAAAGTTGTTTTGTTTGCCCTTTTCATTTTTAAACATCAGCAGCACAGCTGTAAATTGGTGTTTTGCTTATTGAGGGCTCAGTTTATGAGGACTCCTGTAAGAAGCAGCATCCTTGGGCAAAAGAAGGGTGGGAGTAGGTGGTGCTGAAAATTCACACCTGGCTGTCCCATCACCTCCTGGTTAGACTCCCCAGGGTGTAGGTGTGCCTGGATTTTAGAATCATGGAATGGTTTGGGTTGGAAGGGACCTTAAAGACCACCCAGTCCCACCCCCTGCCAAGGGACCCGTCCAACCTGGCCTTGGACACTTCCAGGGATACAGGGGCAGCCACAGCTTCTCTGGGCACCCTGTGCCAGTACTTCATTGAGGTCCCTTGACTTTATACATCCCACTAAGGTCTGGCCACAATTTTGGGAGAACAGGGAAGAAGGACAATATCCCATGGCATCACACTCAGTGCTGAGACTGACAGAGGAAGAGATACACATTGGGTTTGTTAGTGTTTCTCTCCAAGCACTTCACTTGGCTATGCAGGTCTGGCAGTGTAAAAGTTCCACTTTCCATTTCCAGCTAAATTTTGAGGGGTTGGCCATCCTTGCACCCACCTTTCTTGTGGCAATCCCACAGAAGTGAAGCAGTTTGTGTCCTTTATCTGTGACTCCCAGGAGGTTTTTTTGCTGGACTCTATAAAGCATTGCAAAACCTTCCCAGTCTCTGTTAGCAGTGCGGAAGGAATGATAAAAAAAAACGTTGCCCTAAATCCCAGTACTTGGATTAAAACCAGGGAAGGATAGGCTGACTCTGCAGCTCATTTTTTGGAAGTATTAGGAAAAATTGCCAATGGCAGTGACGTGGCATTAGTGTGAATTCCCAGCAGGCTGAGTTTTGGGGTGGTTTAGGTTTTCCCAAAGGCTTTTTCAGGCTCTCAGCATTATGAAATACAAAGTGGCTGGATCAGCATGGGTTTTGGGGAATGGCTGCTCTGTGGGATTTTTTTAGTGACTTTTTCCCGGTATCCAGTCACCAGTTTTGTCACTCTTCCGCATCCAGCTCCTTCTTCTCCTTAGTTTTTACCACAAATATAAATGGGGCAATTAAAAGGATCCGTGGAGAGCATTCCTGAGGACTGAAATCCAGGATCTGGGAGCAGACGGCAGCAGCATAAAGAGGAATTCTTCCCTCTCTGGCCTCATGCTGCTTTTCCACCACAAGGCTTTACAGCCATCTGGATCCCCTTTCAGATTATGCCCCCCCTCCCAAAAATCCATAACCTAGCAACCTTATTTAGTGTAAACGAGAGCATTATGCCTTCCTGCTTCCAAATTTGTGCCTGGCTCCTCCGACCGCCTTTATGGGACGGCTGCTGTGATCCCATCGCCAGCACAGGGTGCCTGTCTCCAGCAGGATTTTGTAGGATTATTGAGTCCTGAGTGTTGCACTTATTATTTTTTGCACTTATTATTTTTTCCCCATTAAAGGAGCTTAGAAAACAGAGGGGGAAAAGGGTTTCAGGAAGTTGTGTCGTCCATCTGCTTCTCGATATGAAAGAGTGGAGAGGGCAAGTTACTCTTTGGCTCCATGGAAAGCGATTGGCTTTGGTTCAGCCTTCAAGACTTGATCAAAGTGGGATTTTTTTTCTTCCAGATGTGATATTTTGGGAGTCCCTGTTGCTTCCCCCAGCTCTGTGTCATCACCCGGGAATTTTCGAATTCCGTGGAGCGTTTTACACCAGTTTCTCTGCTCTGACCCTTCAGCTGCCTAGGCTGAGTGTTTCTCATGGAGTTTCCAGCTTGCTTTCCCCAAGGATCCTCTTAATTGAGGAAAACTGCAAACCAGGAAAAGCAGCCACAAATGAAGGTGGAAGATTATTCCCACCAAATTAAGCAATAGGGACAAGGGAGCTGCAAAGGTGTGGTCTGAGGCTGCCCACCCCTATGGTGATGTCTGTGCTCTCATTGCTCTGCTTGGGCTAAAAGGCACCCAAAATTAATAACATGTGTGATATTAAATTTTTTTATCATGGGATCCCATTACCATCAGTCCTTACAGGGAACCAGGGGCTGCTGCCTTTCTCCTTTCACCCCGTGAGCACGAGCAGGACTGGGGGCAGGAGGAGGCAGCGGCACATCCTTTCCCACCACACTTTCAGGAGGAAGAGTGAGCTCAGCGGGTCGTGACGTTGGAGCTGCGTGCCGGGAAAAAGGGGAAAAAAGTAATTACAAATCCCCAGGGCCAAAGGGGAAAAGTTCCTCCAGTGTTATTTCATCTCTGAGCCGCGAGTTGAGCCGTCCTGGGGCAGCCTGTGTGTGCCCTTCCGAGCGAGGAGCTGCCGGCTCTGCTTCACACCCTCCTGAGAAGTGACTTCCAGCTCCCATTTCTGATGGGAGCCCGAGCAGGGCTGTCCTCCAAACTCTGCTTCCCCCTCCTCCAGAGAGGATTAAAAAGCGCCATTGATTTTTATTTTTTTTTCTGTTTATTTTTGCCTGTTTTCCTGGAACTTGCAAAATCAGCCCTGAGCAAACCTTTGGTTTGCTTTTCCAACAGCTCTGGGAGAAAACTTGACTTTAAATTGGGTGATGGGAGCTGCAGCTGCCCCACGTCTGCACGTTCCTCTGCCAATGGCAGCAAAAACATTTTCCCATTTAAGGGTTCTCTTCAGTCTTCAGGTTCTGGGATTGTTTGTGTGTTAAACTGCCCGGAATCAAAAGGACTTGCTGGAAATGGCAGTGGTACCAGTTGCGCCGCCGGGTGTTTCTTTCCTTAGAAAGACTTCCCTATTCTTTTCCAGTGGCTGATTGCTTTGGCACATTGTCACATCACTCTGTGTCCCCTGCCCAAAGGCAGTGGAGAGGGTTAAGGCTTTGTGTTTGGTGTCGGCCAGCCAGGGAATGCAGCCAGGAAATTTCCTGATTCTCGTTCAAAAAAAGCATCGGATCCGCTCTTGGGGAGAAGGGATCAAAAGTCCGAAGTGATTTGTGGTTGGAGGTTGGTTTGGTCTCTTGGTTGTCCAGGCACACAACAAAAACCCACCACCACCCCCCAGGCCTGCACATGGCCAAAATGGGTGAAACAAAAAGGTTTTTGTTCCATTTGACACCCAAAAATTGTTTCTGTTGCTGCTGGTGGTGCTGCATCGCCTCATCCGAGCTTTGCTGGATGTCTGCACGACTCTACCTGTGATGTGAGGGACTTGTTGGGATGCTCCCCCTTCCCAGCAGATTAATCCCACTAATCATTAACACTGCCAAGCCCTGTGCCATCGCTCACGCTCCTCCTCACTCACTGCCAGATGTTTGGAATGAAGGATGTGGGTCAGGTTGGATGCTCGGAGCTGGCGCTGGATGCAGCACCATCCCCACAGTACCATCGTAGCTCTATAAAATCACAGCATGCCAAGAGTTTTTGCTTTCCCCTCACTCTTAATCCAGTTGTTCCCTAGTTTGGGACAGCAAAGGCAATCACTCCCACCTGGAGCACTGAGATTTCCCCTTGCTCCATCCCAGGAAAAGGCAGTGCAGCTGCGTGGCACCTCTAGGGCGACAGCGGTGCTGGTTCGGGGCTGGCTCTGCAGCTGCCTGTGATTTTCCCATCGCTGCGGATCCTGGCGCTGGACCAGCTCCAGAGATGGAGCTGAAGGAAATTCCTTCCAGCTGCTTGAGGTCAGGGCTTCGCTTTGCTTTTGGGGTTCACGAGGGGGATTTTTTTGCCTGCGAGTTAAATGCAGGCATCTCCGGCCGCTGCTTCTTAACACCTGGAAAAATCCTTTTCTTTTAAATATTATCCTGCTACTCACAGCCATTAAATAACCTTCCTGTTGTGGAATCATTCCATGGAAGAATACCCCGCTTTGCAGCGCAACTTGGGCTGTTTCAGAAAGGTCTTGTCAGCTGCTCCCAGTTTAACTTTCAACCGAGTTAATAAGGCTTTTGGTTAAACCTGTCTGAAACACGTTGCGAAACGCCTTTGAAACTCGAGACGCTGTTCACGCCCGCTTGAAATCTTTCCCATCGATAAAATGTTTCAACTTGGAGTTTGGCCATGGCTTAGCATTGGCTCTTCCCTGAGATTCGTGATTCCAGACCTGCCTGTGTCTGGCTCTGCTGTATTTTTAAAGCTCAGTGTTTCCTGGAGATGGGTTGGCCTCGCCAGCCTGGCCGATGGGATGCTGCTCAGACCAACAGCTTCATCCAGTTTCCCCAGTTAATGGCTGAGGAGATCCAGTCTGAGTTTGCTTTGAATCCCTGCAGAGAAAGTTGTTTTTCTTGAAAACATAACTTAAATCCTTCTAAAAATGGGGTTTTGTTCACAACAGCAGAGGCAGAAGCCACCCCTCCACCCTGTGCATGGACTGTATTTAGGCATGATGATGCACAGCACTTGCGTGGCCCCTTTGTGCACTGATGTTATAAATAAATAATCATAAAATTTTTAAAAAGAGGACAAGCAGCTCCTTTTAATAAGTAAAACCCCGAGAAGGAGCACGCAGTTCAAATCCATGTGCCAAAGCAGCAGGAAAGCAAAAATCTGCGGCTTTCAGCCCATGGGTGATGCTCATGGCATCACCTACAGTGGCATCCCTGGTGTCACCCCCCCTGCTCAGGGATTCTGCCTCACTCCCCTCCTCCCTGCCTCAGTGTCTCTACCTGTGAGAAGATAATTGCCTCCCTCATTAATCCCTCTGCCATCTCCGAGGGACGCTCTGGGTGAGAGGTTGGCCCCGCGCATTAAGTGCCCGCTCTGGCTCTAATGGGGATTAATTTGGCGACGTGGCTTCTGGAGGTTTGCCTTTAACAGCCCAAGGTGTAATCAAAGGGCGAGCTCAGGCTGACCTGTAACACTCCCTTCCTGACTGCTCGATAGCCCATTAACCACAACCTGGCTTTTAATTAAAGCCCGGTTTTGTCCTCGCTGGAGAAACTTGGACGTGCTTGGCCCCACGTGGCTGAGACACTGGAGGGTGGAAGGAAGGAGACGTGGAGCTCGGGTTGTTCTTCCTTGTGGCATTGCCCCCTCTGGCTCTCTGCATCCCAGCATACTTGTTCCTTGTTATGCTCTATATGCTACAGAATCACAGAATCATGGAATGGTTTGGGTTGGAAGGGACCATAAAGACCATGTTGTTCCACCCCCCTGCCATGGACAGGGACACCTTCCACTACCCAGGTTGCTCCAAGCCCCATCCAACCTGACCTTGAACACTTCCAGGGATGGGACAGCCACAGCTTCTCTGGGAAACCTCTGCCAGTGCCCCTTTCCTATATGCAGCTTGTGCCCCCCATTGTGGGGGATGCAGGGACCTCCTGGGGGTCATGGGTGCCCCACAAGCATCATCTCCCCGCTCTGAGATTCCTTGGCCACGGAGAGAGCAACAGGGAGGCTTTTGTTCTGCACCAGAAACTTCTCATCCTTCTTTATGCCTCCTTTTTTATTTCTTTTGGCTGCTCTCTCGCAAATCTGAAGCAGATTAAAATACAGTTCCTCCCCCCCACACTCGCCTTAAAAAAACCCAACCCCAAAGCTTGGCTGCTTGGAATCATCAGATTTCACTGGAGTCTTTTAAAGTTAACAGTTTCCTGGATCCTGGGCAGGATAACTGATTTTCCCCCTTTAACCTCTGTGTTTTTTGCTGTAACATTTCTCAGCTGTTGCAGCAGGAGGGAGGGAGGACCGGGGCAGCTCCGATGTGGAGAAGGTTATTCCATGTGGGTGTTGGATGAATCTGGTGTGGGACTCGCTGGACTTGCACCGTGGGGGACTGAAGGGTTGTCCTGGGAGGCTGAGCCCCTACGGCATGGCCGGCAGGTAGGTCATGGCTGCATCGGTGATGTCCTTTTGAGACAAAATATTTGGGAAGTGGTTCCATTGGAAAGAAAGAGTAGGATGCTGGGAGTGGGTCGGAACTCTGTTTCTGCCAACTGTTTATTTGCCAAGGGTTGTGATGGTTTTGGGGACTGGTACAAGAGCGGCACAGCTCAGGTGCACGCAACCGTCCGGAATTTTTCAGACTTCCTGGGATTTGCTGCCCTAAATGCAGCCTGGATCCTCCTTACCCACCGCCTCTGCCATGGAATCTCCTGGTGGAATTGCTGAGCCAAAACCCTGGCTCTGATCAGAAGAGCATCAGAAGTTAAAGGAGTTGTAAAGGAGAGAAAAATGAAAGTCCTGCGCCGGTTGGTTTTGTTGCCTCTTTTCCAAGAGTGGTCTCTTCTTCCTTGCAAAAAAACCATCCGGAACTTTCCCAGATGGAGGACGTTTCTCCGGGGTGGTTGAGGGGCTGGAGGCGGCCAACCTTGGCTGACACTGGTGATTATCAGCACGAGCCCCAGGGCGAGGTGGGGCAGCCAGAGCCTCATCCTGCAGACACATCCTCGTGCTCTGAGCGTGACCGTCCAAAGACCCCTTTGACCCAGGAAACGGAGCAGGGCTGAGAACCAAACCCAACCCCGCTCCGCGACGCCGAGCTGCGCATTAACTCTGCCGGAGCCGGGAACAAAGGTTTTGGGGGCTGGTTTGGGAGATTTTTTTTTTTATTTATTTGCAAAGCAAACCAGCTCAGCGGAGCGGAACAAGCGTCGGTGGAGGAGCGGGAGCTGCCGGGTGGTTGCTGGGCTATAAAATCCCATCCCCACCGGCGCTGGCAGGGGGATGTGCCGGCTCCCCGAGCTCTTGCGGCGTTTCCACATTGGCCGGGAGAGGTTCTGAACATGCGTGTTGGTCTCTGGAGGCTTTAATCAAATCCAGGCTCTACCAGAAGTCGCCTCGAAACTTCCAGCGAGCTGAGGAAACTGAAAGCAGCCGGAGCAAGGAGGCTCCCGGGCGGGTGTTCGGTGCCTGTGGGAATGCTGCCTGTGGTGAGGGGATAGAGCCTGTGGGGCAGCCGGGATGAAAGGTGAGTCTAGACCTGGAGATTATGATGGGAAGACAGAGGAAAGCCCAAAGGGTTCAGCAAAAAAGAGACCTCAAGGGGAAAAAGAGATTCAGAAGTGAGGATGCTGCTTGAAGGGACACTCAGAGGACACTCTGATTTTGGAGCGTCGCTCCCTGGCACATTTGGGTTGAGATCCTGCATTTTCTCCATTGTCTTCTCACCCCGTGCAAAGCAAGGAGCTGTACAATTGCTGCGCCGTCAAAAACTCCCCGCTCCAGGGGAGGCTTTTTTTATCCCTCGGTGATTTTATTTGGCAAACAGCGTTCAGACTGCAGGTACTTTCCTTGCTTGTTGCCAAACTTCATCGCGCGCCGCGTCCAGCCCTCTCCCGTGGGCAGAAGGGAAAACAAGGTGTATTTTGTAACTTCCTTTTCTGAGCTGGGGGTGGGGGAACTCTGTGCCTGGCCAGCGACGGTTGGGCTCATCCGAGGGCGAATGGCTCGGAGAAAACGATGGAAAGATAAGGAATAATAAATAAGTGCAATTAAAATCCTGGGGGGTGGGGGGGGAGATGATACACTGCAGTCGTTATCCCAGGCAGCTGCTCGGGGTTTAACCGGGGCTCTCCGAGGGGAGGGAGGTTCTGGTCACGCGTCCCAGGCGTGGTACGTGACAGCCAAAATCGCCGCGCCTTCCTCTTGGCCGCCGGTGCCTCGGGGTTTTCCTGGGGGGTTGTGCTGGGGAGTTAAAGCTGAAACCTGCAAAAATGCTCTTAAACCACCAAACCTGGATCTCACATGGGAAAACAAACAAAGCCTCTTTTACAGACTCCATAGTCTCCCTGTGATTTCGCTCGGCGGTGCTGCTGCATGGCCTGGGAATATCCGTGTCCTCTCCCTTCTGCTGGCGATGCACTGCATGCCAGACCCTCAATGCTTTTGGAGGGGGGATTGTAAGGGATGAGGAATCGGTCTTGGAAACTGCTGGAGGGGAAAGGAAGGAAAAACTGCCTTGCTCCAAGGCTTTCTGGCTGCTTTCAGTATTTTTACCCCGTTACTGAGAGGTTTGAGGGACACTAGGGTTGCTTGGATGCAATTCCCAGCCATCCATCTGATGCAGCGTTTAACTGGAAGGGTGACGTGTGTAAGGAAAATAGCTGGAGGAGAAGCTCACAGCGGGAGAGGGAAAATCCCAGCCCTGGCTGATCCAGCCCGCTTTGTTTTCAGGTTTACCAAGCTGGGGGCTCAGTTTTGGGCAAGGATGGCTTCACCTCAGAGGGGGACGAGTGAGAAGTCACCTTCTTCCCCCTCCGCCTCCCTTTGGAGGAACTGCTGGTCTCCAGAGTGCATCCTGAAAGAGCCTCACATCCATGTGTTTTCTTCCTGTCTCCACAGCCTACCCATGAGCTCGGACTTCCAGCATTACAGTTTCAGGATGCCGAACATCGGGTTCCAGAACCTTCCTCTCAACATATACATCGTGGTTTTCGGCACGGCCATCTTCGTCTTCATCCTCAGTTTGCTCTTCTGTTGCTACTTGATCAGGTAAGGGAAGGTTGTAAGGGGAGTGTTCCCCAAGAGCTTCCCTGGTTCTGAGCCTGCCACTGATCCCTCTCCATCCCAAGAAGAGGGTGGCGTCATCTTGTCTTCCTGTGAACCTGACGCCCCTCAAGGCAGTCACATTATCCACTTAAAAAAACCAGGAGACACACGTGTGCTCAAGCAGGCATGGAATCAAAAAGCCTGGGAAGGGGCGTTTTACGGTCCCTGCTTTCTGCTTAATGTTTCAACACGTTTGCCTCTGTAATGAGTAACTCGTGTCCCATGTGCTTAAGGAATGTTTAATACCTGCTCCATTGGTTATTGGACACAAATTGCTCCTTCAACAGCGCAGTTTGGAGATTAATGATGCAGAGTTGATGTGTTAATCTGAGCGATGGGGAGCGGGACGGGAGGGCCAAAGGTTGTTCCAGTTTGGGGTTTATTTTAATTATTTTATGGGCTGTTGGGGAGATTGTTGGGCTGCTAATTGAGAGGAGAAAACTCTTCCTACCAGAGGGAAAACAAAAGCCAAGTGGGGAAAAGTGCAGTGCCTGGGGATTGAGGTGGTGATGGGGGTGAGGTGTGCTGAGAACCCGGGATGGGGGGCTGGCTACACCACTCCCTGTGGCTGGGAGCAGAGGGCATCACTGCCAGCAGTGGCACCCAAAATCCTGTGTGCCCAGAGCTCTCCTCTCCAGCTTTTCCATGCCCTTTCCCTTCTCTCTGGCTTTTCAGCTGGCCCCAGCTCCCTGCTTGTCATACATCCATTGCATCCCCTCCCTCTGTCTCCATAAGACGGATTCCCAGTCTCTCCTTGCACCATGGAGCCCTGCTCACAGCAGCCATTCCCACCAGGTTTTCTATCCAGAAGGTGCTAAAAATATTTTGTCCTGCTTTCGTAGACCTGGGAAGAGAGATTTCCATGTCACCTTCTAAATACTTGATAATTTCCACCCATTTTCAGCTCTGTACGAAGCAAAACCTCATAAAACATGCAGATGAGCCCAGAGCCAGGTTTACCCAGGGGTGATTTGGGCTGCATGGGCATCACATCTTAATTTTTTCCCCACAATTATGCACAAGAAAAAGGTGTTTTAAGGTGCACCACAATTGTCCCTCCTGCTAGACGAGGTGGTTGTTCACATTAACATCATGGTGCTCGATGTTAACAAGGTCTGTGCTGGGATTTGCATCCAGTGTTTGCATTTTAACTGGGACACCGGTGGGAGGGGATGCAAAATAAAAAAAATAGACCAAAGGTGTTCAGAAGGCTCAGGTGGAGCTCGAATCCATACAGCTCGCTTGGGAAATGAAGTGGTGTTTTGGGCTTTTGAGAGTATTTTCCTGGGCACCAGGTCTCGCTGGGTGTGTTCTGCCCCAAAGAAGGAATAACAAGGAGTAATGTCTGGAAGGTCAAGCCAGAAAATCTTTAAATATAGAAGTTGGAGGCGTGTTGTAAGAGAGAGGGTGAGTAACCGGTGAAAGGAGCCAGCAAGGAAGTGGCAAGTCCTGTGTCTCTTCACGTCTTTAAATCAAGACCGAGGACCTTTCTGGACGAGACATTTTGGCTCCTGTTCCCGAGGTGCTATTTAGCGACTTATGATAGATGGGAGGCTGGATTAGATCATCCAGTGATCCCTTTATAGCCTGAAACTCTATAGAGACTCTACAAATGGCTCTTCAGACCTCCTCCCTCAGCTCTTCTATTGGCAAAACAGAACCAAAACAGGATCCTGCAGCCCCTGTTTTGGAGGGTTTTGCCGTGCTGTGGGTTTTAGCTGTGCCAGTGTCCCAGGAGCATCCGCCTCCACGGAAGCTGCTGTGTAATCACAGCTTGTGGAGGATATAAAATGAGCTTTGGTGGGGTTTGGGGAGCCTTGTAGGTGGAGAGCAGGATGAGGACCACCCACCTGCAAGGGCAGAGAGACCAACCCAGGCAGAGGGCCAGGACGATCCCCTCAGGAGCTCCACTTGTATCCATAGGGGTTATTTGCAGATAACAGCATCCCCATAGGTGCAGAGTCAACACAGCCCACACCTTCCCTCTCCCTGCTTTCCTGTGACTCCACATCTGCAAATATTTGGCAAATACCAAGTGAGGCTGGTGACACCACCCTGGTTCTCATGGCCTGCTCTGAATCAGAGCATCCCGTGCAGCTCTCCTCTGCATCCATGGAAAAACCAGTGTCTGGTGTATTCACCCCAAATCCAGAGCTGAGGCCTTAAATAAAGGATGTACCAGGGGAGGAGAGAACATGGGCTGTGCTTCTCAGCTGTGTCAATACAGAACATGCTGCCAGCTCCAAAGGGAGGGAAAGTGGCATTTTTAGTTAATTGGGTTGGCTCAAAAAAGAGTCTTACGGGGATTTCAGCACAAAGCACAGCAAAGATCGTCGTTACCTGTGCACTGTCCAGGTGAATCTCGAGCTCTTCTGCTGCTGCAAACCACTCAGGCCAAAGCTGGGGTCCCTCCTGGCTGCTACCTCTTCTTGGAAAAATTACAGATAAAAAAGGGAAGAACAAGGAAATTAAGTTTTGCAGGTGGCTGATTGTGTCTGGTCTCTGCTGAATTAATGAAAGTGATAAAATCGTGTTGCCTTCGGTCCCATAAAACCCAGTCCAGAAGGATGCTGAGCTGAGCAATGCCACACTCACCCTGAGTGAAGGCTGCAGCATCCTCTCTCCATGCTTTCTGCAGGATCACATGGGGCTCATCCCACCCAGCTTAGGGCAGCTCAAAGTCTCCAGGAGGTGCAGGGAATGCAGCCCCTAAAAAGACCATTTTTTTGTGAGGCTGTTTCCTTCTGCATTCAGACCTGCCAGGATCCAATGCTGATTTTGTGTTCAGAGAAGGGAATGGAGCTGGAGAAGGGTCTGGAGCAGCAGAAGCAGCTGAGGGAGCTGGGGGAGCTCAGCCTGGAGAAAAGGAGGCTCAGGGGGGACCTTCTGGCTCTGCAACTCCCTGACAGGAGGGGGGAGCAAGGAGGGGGTCAAACTCTGCTCCCAGGGAACAAGGGACAGGAGGAGAGGAAACGGCCTCCAGTCATGCCAGGGGAGGTTCAGGTTGGATATTGGGGATAATTTCTCCACCAAAAGGACTGTTCGACCCTGGCACAGCTGCCCAGGGCAGTGTTGGAGTCCCCATCCCTGGAGGGATTTAAAAGCCACGTAGATGTGACACTTGGGGACATGAGTTAGTGGTGGCCTTGACAGTGCTGGGGGAATGGTTGGACTTGATGGTCTTGGAGGGCTTTTCCAACTTAAACGATTCTGTGATTCCATGAAGAGTCCAAGGAGCCCAGCTGGGCTGGGAACAGCGACAGTGATGGGGCGAAGAGTCAGTGCCTACCTTTCTATTTATTCCTTCTACTATGGAGCATGAAATAAGCAGATCTTGGAGGTAAATCTGCAAAAAGTGTTCCCTCTGCATTTTATTCCTGTAGTCGTTCCCTTGCTATAGGTGATTCAGTCCCCCAGAGGAGCAGGGCACTCCCATTCCTGCAGGAAGACATCCCAAAGCCCAGGAGAGGTGGATATTAAATTGGGGGCTGGGTGACGGCGCACACACACGATCCGCAGCCACGCGCTGTGTGGTCCCTTATCTCGGGCAGACATCTGCCAGAAATTCCTCCGGAGTCACAGCGCTTGACACGAGATGGATGGAGCCCTGGGCCTGCCAGGATCCGGGGTCTCCTTACGACAGCTGCACCAGGCCCGACCAGGATCCATCTGGCTCTGGATCCTGGCTTTGAAAGGGAAGTGTGGAGGAGCGGACAGAGCTCGCACGCTCCGGCACCAGATGTGCTCGTGCTGCTCCCCATAACCTCCAGGGAGGGATTTTTTGGGAAAAACTCCCTGTCTAGCTCAGCACCAACCCTTGGCATCGTAGCGCCTGTGCTGACAGCACGGAGCTGCACAGATCCAGGGCCAGGTGGCTCCTTCTTCCCCATTGCTGGTCCAGATACTCCAGTGGCTTTGGCTCACCAAATCCTTGGTGGCCAAGGATCCGTCAGGCGGGTGTTTATTCCCATTCCGGGAGAGTTTTCCCGTTGTATGTGGTCTGCAGCCGCACGCCGTGCCTCTCTCCATCTGTGTTTCATAACTGCTTTCCCAGCCACCGGATCCCTGCGGATTGGGCCGGTTTCATCCTGTTTTCTCTATTGTTCCTGCATCTTCTGCTCATGTTTCTGCTCGGGGTCACTGGCAGAGGGATGCGACCCCAGCCTCCTCCTCCTCCTCCTCCCCTTCCCTGCCTGCTGCAGTGTTTTCCGTGGTTCTGCAGGAAGGTTCCTGCCAGGCAGCACTGTTGGAGCAGGAGGAATGGCTCCCCATAGAATTTGGGACTCGGGAGCCAACTTTCTCCATCTCTCTCTGCAGCATTAAGGTGTGTTTTTACCCATTCCTCAACTTTTAAGGCCCGCATTTTATGGGGAGATCTGAGCACAAGGATATATTTTTCCATCCTATTTTTATAACTCACCCACTGCGGCGTGACAGGATTGGAAAACCCCCATGAGCTCAGCCAGGGGTTTGAGACAGCCCCCAGAATAATATTTTCGGAGAAATTAAATTCCAGGCAAGGGGGTTTCCCTCTGAATTCACAGTGAGGACTGGCTGGGGAAAATACTCCTACAGCTCTCCAAGCCCTGCAGCCACACGCTGACTCCTTATGGAAAGTCCTTGGCCAACTCTTTACCTTAAATGTCTTCCCTCCTGAGCTTCCAGAGCACTTCACTAAGAGCCATGTCTGGTAATGAGAGGAAATATTAGTTATTTTTTTATTTTAAATGTATTTATTTTGGGATCATAATGGGCTTCTCCAGCCAGTGGATGCCTGTGGAGCGCTGCCCTGGGCTGTGGAAAACAGGCTGCTCTTGGTTTTGGCTCTGGAAAGGGGAGTCTGGAGAGGGAGGGGATGGAACCAGCTCTTTGCTTGTGGCCTCAAATTCCTGCTGCCACCAGCTGGACTTCCCGCTGCAGCAGGTGTCCTTGGAATAGGTTCATCCCATTCATCTCCATCCCCTGGTTTGCTCCAGGAGTGGATGTTGTTCAACTGATCGTAGAATTGAGAGGATAACGCTGAGTTTGAGGAACCCAACGTTGCCCAAGCAGCAGGATGGTGGGAAACCTTGGGGCAGGGAGGTCTCCTTTCCCATCCTTACTGGAGTAGGAGTGGAGCTTTCCTCTCCTCAGGTCTGAGTCCCCATCACCTGGAAAACAGCACTCTGTCCAGTCTAGGAATTGCTGGCAGCAGAAGGGGTTGGAAACTGAGGGAAATTTGTGGCAGCTTGTGATTTACCCATCAGCTTTTACTGGTCTTAACAGTGTGGGTGATGTCTGCATGTCCTCAAAAGAGGAACAGGGGAACAGTTGTGTGCTTTGGGATGGAGACATTCCCTTCCCAGCAACAGGGAAAATTGGATGTTTCTTAAACACGTTGTTTCATGTGGCCATTCTCAGTTCTGAAATGAAAAATTAAAAATTAATATATTAGATTTGGAAAGGAGGGAAGGGAAACGTTTGAGGTGTTACAGTAATCCTGGTTTTTTTGCCTGTCCTCACTTTCTCCCTGGTTTCCTTGCAGGCTCAGGCACCAGGCACACAAAGAGCTTTACGCCTACAAACAGGTGAGATGACCTTCAGGAAGTTTCCCTCTCCTTCCCTTCATGCCTAGTGCCAAATGCACATTGGAGCAGCCACTCCATCAGGTTTCCTTGTGCTGATCCTCTCCTTGGGAGGTTTTTGGCCCTGGAAGAGCAGTTGTAACAATCTCTGTCCCTGGTGATTTAATTGTTCTCCACCAGCTGGGCCCCCCAGGACCATCCCTCACCTGCTCCTCCGCAGGTCTCCAGGTTTTCTACCAAGCAGTGGGAACATCCCCAGCCACCAAACCATGTTTTGTGGGGTCTGAATCTGCTCCCAGGGTCGGACCCGGCTGCTCCGAACCCACAGGGCTCTCCCAGGGAACAGCTCCATGTCCCCTTGGCAATCCCAGCTCTACCCTGCAGACACCCATGATACCCAGTTAAAATAAACAGGGCCCAGAGGTGGGTGTCAAGTTGCTGCTTCCACGTCCTGTTTTCTCCAGGATTGATGGGATTTTTCTGCCTCTGATCCGTTGTTCAAGCAGGAAACTGGGTGGGGTCAGGGTGGTAGCAAACCGTTGTCCTGGATTTATGGCCCTCTCCAGGTGTTCAGCCTGGATGGAGTGAGAATGAAGTGGCAGATGTCCATGCAGGGGCTTGTGGCAGAGTATGGGAGCCCAGGAGGGTTAAATTTGGGAAGAGACCTCCTGGATTTGGTCCTTGTGTTCGTGGTTTTGTCTGTGCCAGCACTGCCTTCCTCCTGTCCCTGCTCAGGGGTGAAGGCCCCACGCACTCCCTGGCGGTGCCAGGTTTGCTGGGAGGTTCCCAATTCTACTGGGACACTCAACTGCATCTCTTTATGGAGATTTTTCCTGGGAATGCTCACAGCAGCAGCTCTGTCCTGACCCCAGCACTTTGTCTTGCAGGTTATACTCAAGGAGAAGGTGAAGGAGCTGAACCTCCACGAGGTGAGCACATCCTGGGCAGCAAAGGCTCCCTCACCCTCCTCTTCCTCACACTGGGGAGGGGAAAAATCCTCAAATTTTACTCCCTTGGGAGCAGGGCACACAGCCAGGTGTGCTTTGGAAAGGAGGAAAGCACCTCTGCAAAGGCGTGGATTAAACCACCTCCCTCCTCTTGGCTCCCCTCGAGCTTTCACTGCACCATTATTATTATTTATTGCCTTATTATTATGGCAGCGATAAGGAGCTGTGGATAAGGGGAGGCCAAGGAAAGCTGGGCCTTGGATAAACAGTGTCCCTGGGCGGGGACGTCCCCTCCGGAGCGTGACGATATCCAGCGCAGCTCTGGGCAGGGAAAACTGGAGTCTGGGATAAACACCCTCCCCCAGCCCCTGGGAGAGGTAGATCCACCTCTCCCTCCCTGCCCCGTGAGGTCTGAGACACCTCCGTTGTTCTCCATGATCTTCCAGGCCTTTTGGGGCTGAGTGTCCCTACTTACAGCCCGTTTTTCCCGCTGAAGTTGAGCAGGAATGTGCTCGAATCCCATGTCAAACACGGGCTGGATTTATTTATTCCCCTAAAGACAACAGAAATGCCCACCCACGTCCCGGGCACGAGGCCACTCATCTGCTCAGTGCCAGCTCCAGTTGTTTATAAGCCACTACTTATTTTACTTTAATTCCCTGGGCAGAGCCCATCCCACGTTTTATCCTCACCCTCCGCTCCCCGCGGACGGGGGTAAATCCCGAGGGCCCCAGGGTTCCGAGCAGTCCCCGCTGGAGGCCCCTATTTCTGATCCCCTCCCTGCAATCGACCTGCAGTGCTTTTTTTTTTTGTCGGCAGACGGACTTCAAAGCACTTCCCGGGGTTGTAGGAGGGATTTGGGAATGTGCCAGAGTCGGGAACAGCAGCAGTAACGCTCTGTCCTGCTCCGTCCCTCCTCCTCTACATCTCTTCCCAGCTCTCCGCAGCTCTCCCAGCTTTTGGGGAGGACAAGGAGTCTGTGGGGAAGGACATAGAGCAGCTCAGGCTCTTCCCTGGGGTTTGCAAAAGGCTGGAAGGGTTTTGCTCCAAAATATCCCTTTTTGGGCATTTGGATCCTGGCCTTTACAGTAAGTGTTTCGGGAAAGCAGAGCATGGGGTGGGAATTTTCCAACATGATGGGGCGGCCACCCAGAGCCCTGGGGGGGCCAGCCCTTCCCCCCATCTCTGGGTTTGGTTTTCCCCTTTTTCCATCATTCCGCCTCTCCCAGGCCCTGGGGGAGCTCGGGATGTGTGTGTTCCTTGGGGGATGGTCCCGGCAGCTGCGCCTGGCCCTTGTTGTGGACAGGCACAGATCCCGGGCCAAGGGGGCTGGGAAAACCAGCCGGGAATACCCAAAATCTCCAGGAATATCCAAAGTGGGTCATGACTAAGCAGGGAAGGAGTTTTCAGCTGAGTCTTTTGCCTGCTGGGAAAACAGCCACCAGCTTTCCCAGCCCTGGGATAGATGCACCCTTTGCCTTTTCCTGTTCCTAGAGTTATCCCTGTGCATGCAGCTCAGGCCTGGGGACAGCAGCAGTGTCCATCCCCCTGCACCCTAAAAGCTCCTGGCACATCAAACACATCCCAGCTTCGTGGCTGTTGCTCTGGGAAGGCTCCAGGGTCCCTTCTGCCAGGAAAGGGAGACCCCAGGCTGAGCCTGGCCAGTAAAATTTGGGAAGGTTTTAGGGAGGATTTCACCCCTCTGATGCAGGTGGTGAGGCCCTGGCACAGGCTGCCAGGAGAAGCTGTGGCTATCTCATCCCTGGAAGTGTCCAAGGCCAGGTTGGACAGGGCTTGGAGCAGCCCTGGACAGTGGAAGGTGTCCCTGCCCATGGCAAGGGATGGGACTGGATGATCTTTAAGGTCCCTTCCAACCCAAACCATTCCATGATTCTCTGATTTTGGCTGGTTCAGAGCCATCTGTGTATTTTTATGTGCAAACGTTGCTTCCTGACCACTGACCTTCCCTCTGCATCCCAACCCTTCCAGATCTGCGCCGTGTGCCTGGAGGAGTTCAAGCCCAAGGACGAGCTGGGCATCTGTCCCTGCAAACATGCCTTCCACAGGAAGTAAGTGTGGGCACTGGGATTGGGGCTGGGGGCTCCTGGCCTGAGGCCTCCTGGTGCTGCTGCTCCTCCCCGGGGGCTTTTTCCACCCCCATTCCAGGGGCAGGAATCACAGCCCCTTATTGAATGAATTAGAGCATGTGGAGCAGCAAAGATACAGTCAAAAGCTGGCAAAAGTGCTTCACATTTATATATATATATTTTTAGATATATATGTATGTATATATAGACATATATACACACTTTACATATTCCAAGCTCTTCATGTCCCTTGTGTGTGTGTATTTACATCTATAAAATTTATATAAATTTATAAAATAGATCCCCAGAACCACGGTAACAGCTCCCCAGGGATCTGCAGGGACCATTTGGGCATCGCTCCAGGGTCTGGGGTTCAACTTGTAGGTTGGCCCATGCTGGATCAGGAGTTGGCCTTGGTGATCCTCATGGATCCCTTCCAGTTCAGTCTGTAATTCCATGAAAAATGTAAATATATATAATTTATATATGTGTGGTTTATATAAAGCAAACCTACTAAAATTTACATTACTACATAATAATGTTGTGTTTTATATAATAACACTATATAATATATATGTTCTATATTAATATATATACTATATATATTATATATATGTATTTGTTATCCAGTACTATGTAATATTCTATTATATATACATACATAATATACTATATAGAGAGTATATATAATATATATACTATATATTATATATATATGCATATATATGTACACACATATATACATAGTATATATACAATAGTATATATACTATATATATTTATAGTATATAATATAAATATATTTATAATAATTTTTATATTATACATTTTTATATTTACTTATACACCATGTGTTTTATATATTATTTTTATATTATTTTTATTTTATATTATTATCCATGTATTGTATGTTTTGTATATTTCTATATGTATATGTTATATAATTATATAATAGAATATATAACATGTAATAGTATTATAGTATATATAATTATTCACATATTTTATATTTTCATTAATTTATATATACATTATATATATGATTATGTATATTATTCATAGCTTATGTATAATTTCTATGTATATTTTTATGTATCATAGACATCTTTAGTGTATATATTTTATTTAATTTTTGTACATGTATAAATTTTATTTTTATAAATTTATAAATTTATTATCTATTTTATAAACATAAATTTTATATATATATATATACATGTAAAACCTAGCTACACAAAATCCATGTATTTATACACACACACACACAAAAAAAAAAAAACCCCAATAAAATATAAAGGCACCCAAATGATGAATTAAAAATTGGAGGCAGCAGCAAAGCCCCAGGGGGAGGGGTCAGTGGGTTTTAGGGGGGGATTTTTGCAGCCTCCCACTAATGCCAGGTCTGTCCTCCCTATTCCACTTGTGTCCTCATTATTCCATGTGTGTCCCCGCTATTCCAGGTGTGTCCCCACTATTCCAGGTGTGTCCCCACTATTCCACGTGTCCCCACTATTCCATGTGTGTCCCCGCTATTCCAGGTGTGTCCCCACTATTCCAGGTGTGTCCCCCCTATTCCATGTGTGTCCCCATTATTCCAGGTGTGTCCCCACTATTCCAGGTGTGTCCCCACTATTCCACGTGTCCCCACTATTCCATGTGTGTCCCCGCTATTCCAGGTGTGTCCCCACTATTCCAGGTGTGTCCCCCCTATTCCATGTGTGTCCCCATTATTCCAGGTGTGTCCCCACTATTCCAGGTGTGTCCCCGCTATTCCATGTGTGATCCCACTACTCCAGGTGTCCCCACTAACGCCGGTGTCCCCCCGTGTCCCGCAGGTGCCTCATCAAGTGGCTGGAGGTGCGGAAGGTGTGCCCGCTGTGTAACATGCCGGTGCTGCAGCTGGCACAGCTCCACGGGAAGCCGGATCCCGGCCCCCCCCAGGGCCCCCTGCCCGGGGCCCAGAACATCGTATAGTGCCCTCCGGGGCCGGGCCGGGGCCGCTCCCGCCCGCGGCACTCGGACACAGCCAAAGCACCGGGGACGCAGCCGGGGAGCCCCAAATCCCGACGGATGAAGGGCCTGACCCTCGAGCCCAGGCTCGGTTCCTCTGCCGGGGCGAGGAGGGGGCTCGGGATCCTCAGCACCACATCCTTCTTCCAGCACATCCCTTCTCCAGCGCCGTGGCCGCCGGGAAGCAGCGCGGTGGCACCTGGAACGCCTCGACGTCCTCCCCCAGCTCTCGGTGCCTCCCGCGCCCGCCGCCGGTGCCCCAAACACTGGGGGGACCCTGGAGCACCACGGCCGGTTCCTTCTCCCTCCTCTTCGTCTTTGGTTCCTTTGCCTTTGCCATTCCCACCAGGAAATGGGGTCTGGCCCCCGGGATCGTGCGGTTGGGTGCCCCCTCAGCGCCGGTGTCACCCCCGGGGGGCAGCGGGTGGTGGCTGTGTGGGGTCTCTTGGGTTTGGATTCCCCACCTGCCCTGCCTGGGGGTGGTTGTCCCCCTCCTCGGCTACCTCAGGAGTCCCTGGAATGGGCACCATCTTGGTGTCACCCAATAGCAGTGAGAGCCATGGCATGGAGGGGGCAGGCAAAAATCCTGGCTTCTGGGATCATCCCATCGCTTCCAGCCTGGCCCTGGGGGTCTCTGGGCAGCCCCCCAAACCCACCATCCTCATGGTGGGGAGCTGGGCCACCCCCTCACCTCTCCAGCCACAGATCTGGGTGTCCCCCGCCATCCTCACAACTCGTATTCCCTGGATTTTGGGGAGGGAGGGTGTCAGTATTACACGGCAGCAGCTTTCCCGGGTGCAGGGCTGGGGGTGCTCCGGGTGCCGTCCCCCCATCCCGTAAATTCCTCCCAGGACTGTTTATGGAGCGTGGAGCCTCATAGACGTGTTTGTACACTACGGATTCTGCAGCAGAATATTTTTTAAAACATTCGCTGTTTTGGTTTTTGGTTTTTTTTTTTTTTTCCTCTTGTTCGTTTGGTTTTTTTGTAAGCTCTATTTTTGTATATTTAATTGCTATTTGGAAATTCTAATAATGCGTCTTTTTTGCTAATCACACTCTTCTTAAGGAAAGGAAAAAAAAAACATACAAAAAAAAAAAACCAAGAGTTCACATGTGATTTGACTTGAAATGTAAATAAAAGCAGGTTTTGGAAGCGGGGGTGTGTTTGGGGGGTCTGTCCCCCCCATCCCTCGTTCCTGTGTCACCACGAGGATGTCTCCAAAGGGAGTGGGACCCCAGAGGGGCTGGAAGAAGGGCTTGTTTGGGGTTGGGGATCCTGCTGTCCATGTCTCCCTGCCCCAGCATGTCCCTATCCCCATGCAGATCATCCCTCCCGGCCACTGCCGATGGGGACACCACTCCCTGAGGGCATCCCAAAATCCCCAGCCAAGGGAGACTTGGAGGGTTCCAGGCACAGCCTGGGCTTCCCTTCTTAGGAAGAGGATATTCCTCCAAAAACCAACCTTCCCAGCCCAAATTCCGGCCCAACTCCCTAAGGCCAAGCTTCCATAGGATTTGGGGATTCAGCTCCCAGCCTGTGTGCTTTGGGATCTCCTGGGGTGCAGGTCAGAGCCGCTCACCTCGTTCCATCCCTGCTCTTCCCCCAAGTGTGACCAGACGGGTGGAAAAATCCCCTTGGATTGTCCCCACGGGGGTGGCTGAGCTGGAGCCATCCCGGGGTGGGATCCCTGCAGGACCCTGGTGTGGAGGAGGAAGCAGGAACCCCACCAGGCCCTGTCCTGCTGTCCCTGTCCTGTCCCTGTCCCGCTGTCCCCCCACCCTGCTCGGCGCGAGGGGCTGCTGCCCTCTAGTGCCAGCTGCTTCCCGGCACCGCATCCCACCTGGAGATCGCACAGGAACGGGATGCTTTGGGTTGGAAGGGACCTTAAAGCCCTTCCAGTTTCAACCCCTGCCATGGGCAGGGTCACCTTCCACTAGCCCAGGTTGCTCCAAGCCCCGTCCAGCCTGGCCCTGGACACTTCCAGGGATCCAGGAGCAGCCACAGCTTCTCTGCCCAACCTGTGCCAGGGCCTCCCCACTCTCACAGGGAAGAATTTCTCCCTAAAAATCCTGTCTAAATCTACCCTTCTTCAACTTAAAGCCTTTCCTCCACTGTTCTCCTTCACCTTCTCCAAAAGAATCCACAGGGACTGGCTGCCCTCCCAGCCATTTTGGGATGATGATCTTGCAGGATAATTCTTGCTGCTGGGACAAAGTCTGGATCTCACACCAAGCTGCAACAAAACAGTTATTTTTGGTGCTTCCACCCCACAGCTCCTGCTCTGGCTTGATGCTGCACCTCCACCTCCAATCCCATCCATATCATTCCTACATCAAAGGCCAAAGGGCCTCCAAAGCAACAATCAGCAAATATTTAATCAAACCCAAAAATGATGCAATTTGCCCCAGAATAATGCTCTTAAGTTTTTTTCCCCCCCTCTCCTTTAACATGCTCTGAAACACGCCTGATTCCCAGAGCCTGGAACAGGCAGGGAGGGAAGAACAATCAAAGATTGCCAATGATTCTTTTCAATCAGGTTCTAAAACCCCAATTCCCCCAGCACATTCCTGCTCACTCCCACCAACGTCTGTCCCATTGCACTGGAGCTCCAAGAACGAGACAGGAAGCAAACAAGGGTTTCAAAGCATGTAAAAAATAACTGTGATATTTTATTACAAGAAGAAAAAAACAAGCAGCTTGCAAAAAAAAAAAAAAAAAAGGACAAACACTATGCCAGGGACTTTGGTGCTGGGATCAGACCGTGCTGGATCTACTCCAAATCCAGAGAAAAAGGAGTTACATGAACACAGGAGAAGCCACGGGATGCTGTGCCCAGGGACACCAGTGCCTGGGGGCAGGGGCTGTGGTGGGTCAGGCTGTGGGATTGGTGCTGGGAACTCCTGCAGAGGTTTCCCAGCTCTCCACAGCCAAGGTGGTTCTGCCATCCCCAGCCCTCAGCTCCTGCTTTAACAAAGCTCAGGCTTTCCCCTGTGTATCCCAAGGATTCACACCCTCCCCACGCACCCAGCCCAGCCCAGCCCAGCCGATACACCAAGGGGCCACACAGGTCCCAGGCACACAGACATTCCAAAAAGCCAAAGTTTTCCATGAGTTTTGGCCGTGAGGGCAGGCAAAGCTGCAGCTGGTGTGTGTCTGGGTGTGGGTGTGGGGGTGTGTGTGTGTTTGTGTCAGACTTTGTGTGGTACAGAAAGAGCCGAGCCTGGACACTCTTCAGGCAGCACCTGGGAAGTGGAGCTGTTTTTAATGCACTGAGTTTGGGCACCTTTTGTGTGATTTTGTAAGAAATGAAGAATAAATGAGAAAGTGAACAACGCGCCCAGAGAAGCTGTGGCTGGCCCTGGATCCCTGCAAGTGTCCAAGGCCAGGTTGGATGGGGCTTGGAGCAACCTGGGCTAGTGGAAGGTGTCCCTGCCCATGGCAGGGGTTAAAACTGGATGATCTTTAAGGTCCCTCCCAGCCCCAACCATCCCATGACCTGTATGATCCTGCTCCCAGCCCTCACCTCTGAAGCACCACATTATGGAACACAGAGCAGGACACAACCAAAACCTGTTATACTGCAGGAAAAGCACATTTTCTTTCCCATCCAGCACAGATCACCTTCCATGTGAGCTCTGTGCTCTTTTCCCCCTATTTTACTGTTGTCAAATCTGTGGCTGTGTCCCAGATTCCAGTCCAGACTCAGGTGAGGTTTGGGAGATGCTCCACTCCGTGTCCATGGCCTGGACTTACCCAGCAGAGCTGACAGGGGCACCACACTGATCTAACCAGCAAAGCAAAGACCCCCTGAATCCAGAGTTTCTTCCCTTTCCAGAGGGAAGCACCACACAAGGATCCCATCTCGGGATGCAGCAATGGGCAGAGCTGGATGGGACTTACAAGCTCCCAGCCCTTCCACCTGGGCTCATGAGGGGTGTGGGGATCAGAGGAGCTGGAATTCAGCTTCTCTGGAAAGAAACCAGGATCTTAAAGTGTGTGTTGGAGTCAGGGTGATGGTCATTCCGACATCCTGGGATAAAGCCCGACAAGTGTGACCTGATGTGAAGGATCTGAACAGCTTCCCCTGCTCAGGGAAGGGCAGCTGCTCCACAGAGCTGCTCCCTGGGAAGCCAGAGCAGCTCCAAAGCCGTGTCTCCGTGAGTTCCCATCCTGAGGGAAGGTACAGATACCTCGTTGCTTTGAGAGAGCGTTTATTGAGCGTGCAGGATCCATCCCAACCCCCATCCCAAGGGTGCAGCTTCCACAGGGGTTCCACCTCGCTCGCGGGCTGTGTGGGAGCAGGCACAGGGAAAACTGGGAGCACAGGACGCATATGGGAAGGGGGAGGATTCCCCAAAAACACCAGGAGTGCAGCCATTAATAAATGCAACATGGAACATGACAGAGATCCGAGTGTGACCGAAGGAAGCGTCTCTTTGGTGGAGTTCTGTGCAGCCAAGTTTGACAATGGAGGGAAAATCCCGAACAAACAAACAACAAATCCCACCGTTTCATCCTCAAATTTGCTTTTAGATCTCAAGGTTGGAGGCTGACAGGCAGACACCCCTAACACTGTCCCAAAGGGGCTGTGTAGGAGTGCTGGAGGCTGAAATGGGAATCCCCCCAAGGCACAGATCCGTGCTGTGCCGTACCTTCCATCCCTAGGACAGAGATAAGGACGTGTGGAACAGGAACAAAGCCTGGCTGCCAGCACAGGGTGTCCCACAGGCCACCACGGATCAAGTGCTCTGTAGGGAGTTACACAACAGGGCTAATGCTGATGCTCTTCCCTCTTCCCAGACCATTCCCAGCACATGGAGAACGCGACAGCTTTGACTGTGAACACAGAACTGTGACCAGGGCACTCAGCACTCCAAGGGATCCCGGTGGGAGGAGCAGAGTGCCCATCCCCTCCTTTGTCACCGCCATTAAACATGGAATAAACTACCTAAAAAGGGCAATTTCATGTGACTGAAATGCCCCACAGACCTTCCCATACACCCTCACATCCAGTCAGTGTTTTCCACGCACGTCCTTTGGAACAAACCTTCGCTGGCATCCCAGATGGATTTCAGCTCTCACAGACAAACACTCAGCCCTGGGCTGACCCCACAGGGCACCCCAGAGAACAGTCTGAGCAGGTGAAACGTGGGCTCAGTGACCTCCAAACCAGCAGCCCAGGGAGTGCCCCCAATCCGTGGGTCCAACACAGAGTCTGCAGGGGGTCAGGCGGAGTCCAGGAGTTCCAGGAGAGCACCGACCGCGCCGAAGTAACCCTGAGGAACAACGGGAATATCACTGAGAACTCAGACGTGGACACACACCTGACACAACAGTCACAGCCACAGAATCATGGAATGGTTTGGGTTGGAAGGGACTTCAAAGATCAGCCAGTTCCAACTCCCCCCTGCCGTGGGCAGGGACACCTTCCACTAGCCCAGGTTGCTCCAAGCCCTGTCCAGCCTGGCCTTGGACACTTCCAGGGATCCAGGGACAGCCACAGCTTCTCTGCCCAACCTGGGCCAGGACCTCCCCACCCTCATAGCCAAGAATTCCTTCCCAATATCCCATCTAACCCTGCCCTCTGGCAGTGGGAAGCCATTCCCCCTTGTCCTGTTCCTCCAGGCCCTTATCCAAAGTCCCTCTTCAGTCCTCTTGGAGCCCCTTTAGGCCCTGGAAGGTGCCCAAAGGTTTCCCTGGAGCCTTCTCTTCCCCAGGCTATTACACATACTGTGTATATAAAGGAAAGACAAAACTGCAGGTAGGTACACTGTAAAATAAGAAATAAAATAAAATACAAAAATCTGACTTCAATGGCTGTATCAGGAAGCAGAGCTGCAAAACAGTTACAAATCTAAACTGAACAAATGGTTATACAGTTCACAGACAAGATGAAATTGGTGCTAAACAATTCCACTATCAGCTACTGGAACAATATCCCTGTTTTTCCTGACCCAACCCTGAGGACCTGCTGCACTGTGGGTGCCACCAACAGCTCCACGGGGCTGCTTCCAGAGCATTCGCATTTTCCCATGAGAGGAAAGAGATTTTAAAAAGGAAATTTCACCTCATGTTCCAAGAAAAGTGCTTTTAACTGTCCCTTTGACCAGTAGTCCAGGGCATACGCCAGGAGCCTCATGGAGATGGTGTTGATCCGAAGGAAGTTGCCCACGAACACCACGCGGTTGATGTTCTGCAAGTGTTAAGGGAAAAAAAAGGGAGTATTAAGGTTAAATTCCTTTTTCTGCTTGTAGTGGTGAAAACCCCATGTGGGGAAGGGGCTGGAGCAGCAGGAGCAGCTGAGGGAGCTGGGGGGGCTCAGCCTGGAGAAAAGGAGGCTCAGGGGGGACCTTCTGGCTCTGCAACTCCCTGACAGGAGGGGGGAGCTGGGGGGGGCTCTGCTCCCAGGGAACAAGGGACAGGAGGAGAGGGAACAGCCTCCAGCTGTGCCAGGGGAGGGTCAGGTTGGATATTGGGAAAATTCCTTAATGGAAAGGGTTGTCCAGCCCTGGCACAGCTGCCCAGGGCAGTGGTGGAGTCACCATCCCTGGAAGGATCTAAAATCCCTGTGGATGTGGCACTTGGGGACAGGGGTTAGTGGTGGCCTTGGCAGTGCTGGGGGAACAGTTGGACTGGATGGTCTTAGAGGGCTTTTCCAGCCTTAATGACTCTGTGATCGCATGAATTGTCTGCTGAAAGTGTTGGGCAGGATCTGCAGAACATTAAAAACACCCACAATTCTCTCAGAAAGCAAGGCCAGGTCACTTTAACCCTGGCTCTTCTTCGCTGCCCAGAAATCCCCGGGCTGAACTACAGCCTTCCCAGCTCAGGAATGTGAACAGAATAGTTGATTTTGCTATGAAATCCTTATACTGACTGGGAACACTGACCACCAAGTGCCATCTCCCCTCTCTCCCCTGAACTCCAGCCCTTGACTCATCATTAAACAGTTGAGTGACTCTCTACTGTCAAACTGAAGGAAAAAAACTATTTGGAAGCCCATAACCAACACAATTCTGAAAGAAAGGAAAAGACCAACCAATATATTAGATTCAAGTCAGATTTCCAGCCTAACTTTAATCCCAAAATAGTTCTCCTGAGCCAAGCAATGAGCTTTGAAGTTGCTTGTTCTCCAACAAGAAAATAAGTCAGTTCAGGGCTTTTTTAGGACATGTCTTGCATCATTTTATCAGCAAATGAAGGTAAAGAGAGATCCAGGAGTCAGGAGGATGCCAGATCCCCTAGCTCATCCCATGGGAGCAGGCTCAGGATGCAGTGCAGAGGACGTCTCTGTTCTTTCATAGCCCTGTACAATGCTGCTTGACATGAATGCAACAAGGCAGCACTGTAAAGAAGCTGAAAGCCCAAAGATACAGGAACGGCCGTGGGGTTGGTGGGGCTTGGCCAAGAAATCCAGAGCAACTCGTAAAAAAAACACAGGGGAGACATCCAGCCTTCACATCCTCCACCCCTCCTTTCCTCCTCTCCCAGAGCTGTTCCTCAAACAAGAGGCACGTCCCTCAAACAGGCAGCAGCACAGAGGTGATGTTCTAGTCAGGGAGCAAGGGAAGAGATCCCCCAAAATACCTCGTTGAGCGCACACATCCGCGCTATGGAGCCGATGTTGTTGGTGATGGTGATTAAGGTGGCCCTGGCCAGGTCCTCCTTGCTGACAGATTCTCTCTTCTCCTTGCTCATCATGTTTCCAAAGCTGTAAAGACAGTTTCAGGGTTAAAGGTCCCATCAGAATTCCAGGAGATAATGGGAACTGCTAATTTAACCGAAGCAATATATCTTGAAGGATTGATTCCTATGATTTCTAACTTTAAAAAGCGTTGCTATCAGTAACTCAGATCTCTCAGGAATGGCTGTTCTCCTGAGCCACTTAAGTCCAGATTTTCATGCTTGCAGGATCTCCAGTGAAAATAAAATCCAGGGAGGTGGTTTACCTGGATGCCACAGCCCAGCCTGGCAACCCGAACCGCTCGTAGTCTCCCCCGTAGATGTCCCGCACCAGTTTGTCCACTTTGGTGCTGTCCCCCTGGGATGCCATTTCCAGGGCCTCCTCAAAGGTGGAGCATCCCGTGAGAAGGCAGCAGAGACCAAAAAAGGTTCCCCCTCCGAGGCTGCAAGTAAAGCAGAATTAAATAACTTCCTTTAAATCTGTTCCTTTCACATAATTTACAGCCTGCAAGGAATCCCTCACAGCCTTCTGCACAGGCCATTGGTGCTAAACGAGACCTTAATTTTCTATTTCACACCATCCACCTTCTTCCCAGCACTCAGGAGATGTTAATCTTAAAATAAATATTAGTTCTGAGGGATAACTGGAGTGTCAGGGCAGAGCCATTCAAAATCTGGGGAAAAAACTTTGTTCACTTCATCATGTACAGATCCCAATAATGATCTATAGTAAGAGCAGGAACTGTACTGAGGGGCTTTACAATCATTATTATTATTACAATTGTTAATATTATATTATTTCTTCATTATTCATTATTATTGCTAACTTTCTGGGTCCTCAGGAAAGCTTAAAGCTACAGAAATATTTTGCTTTGCCTGGACACAAGAGCCACATCTTCAGGAAGGGCAAGAACTGGGGAATTACTGCTAAGTCATCAACTCTTCCACCAAAATCAGGCAAATTCTGGAAGTCAGGATGGAAATCTTGACTGCTTGGATCAAGGCTAAGAGTTGTTAAGATGATCACTGTATTTGGGATAATCCCAAACTAGGTGATCTAATCAAGCAGATCAGTAAACCCCTTAAATTCCTGCAGCAGGGCAACTGAAAAACCAGCTTTGACAGAGATTGGCTGCAGTAAAGACACCAAAACATGAAATCCAGATCCTCTCTTCCAGGAGGGATCTTTGCTGGCAGGGAGAAGGGACTGCAGTAAAAGCAGGAGCTTGGTCATTCCACACACCACCTTTACTGCAGTTTGTCCCTGAAAATGTGATTTACAAGGCAGGAACGTGTTCCAGACTCCAAAACAAAACTCCCTTTTTTCCCCCCTCAGCGCTCACCTGGTGCCCGTTACCCGTTTATAGTTTTCTTTGGAGTAGACAGCCAGAATGCTGACCCCTGAGCCAATGTTCACCAGGAGGAGAGGGTATGGATTCTCCAGGTTGAATGGGAGCTTCTGGCACCTCTCAGCATCCGTTGGGTTCTCAAAATAGTAACACTCCGAGTGTCCATTGAATCCCACGGAGTCGATGTACAACACCCCTTTAATAAGGCAATCGAGTTCATCGAGCTTACAAAGCTCAAGGTCACCCATCTGGTGGGAAGGAAAAAGAGGAATATTGAAGGAGCAGGGAGGGATGTGAAGGGCTCATGGTCAGGGCTGGAAAAATGCATTCACTGCCAGCTCAATCCAAGCTATCTCCATGCTCCCTGCAGAGCCTGGGGAAGAACAGGTCACAGGAGAGCACAGGGAGTCCCAGCTATCCCAACCTTCTGGTGTGCAGGTGTGAAACAGGGAAAAAGAGACACCTGGATCCACAGATGGACACAAGAGAGAATCCCACAAACTCCCACAAGCCTGATTCAGGCCCTGACGCTGAGGCACTGGCATGAAAAGTCAGGAGAAGTGAGGAGGGGCTTCTTTGTTTGACCAAAATATCCAACAAAACCCATCCAAACAAACATCAAAAAAAAAGGTGAAGGAGTTACAAAATTATTTTCTCCTCATGCCACTGCCTCAACTGCACAAAACTGGATATTAGGAAAAATTTCTCCACTCAAAGGGTTGTGCTGCCCAGGGCAGGGGTGGAGTCCCCATCCCTGGAGGGATTTAAAATCCCTGTGGATGTGGCACTTGGGAACATGGGTTAGTGGTGGCCTTGGCAGTGCTGGGTTAAGGGTTGGACTTAGTGGTCTTAAAGGCCTTTTCCAACCTCAATGATTCCATGAAAAGCCCACTTATTTGCATTTTTCCAAGCCCTGATGAAACAAGTATTTATCACACATGTTTTTCACCTGTGAACAAGGATCCAACCCAGAACGAAGCCACACGATGAAGTCAAACCCCAACTGTGAACTTCCTGACAGTTAAATTCACCCCCAAACCTGACTGAACTTCAACCATCTCACTCACACACGGGTGTCAGAAATGAAACCAGGTGAGCAAAGAAAGAAAATAAAGCAGGCGAAAAGACAGCAATGAGGAAAAAAAAATAACCCCCAAGACTGAGACCGGCAGCAGCAGAGATTAAAAATAGAGAGGAAGGTTTGTAAGAAAGAACATTGGTGAGCAATTAATTTGGAGTGACAGGACGTTACATGCACATGGGGGAAGAAAGCTCAGGGAAGAAAGTGTTTTAATTTGGACAATTCAACCTGACTCCTGACTGGAGTTAGGGGGGGAGACACATCCGAAATCAAGATTTAGAGGAGTTTCAAAGAGTCTGCAGAGGGAGTTTTCTAGTTCTAAGCCCTCAAAGGAACGTCACTACCAGATCCTAACGGTATAGAAGCCAAAAATGCCTACTGTGCGAAAGTCCTGCTCAAATTTGTACGCTCCACCTCCCGTGGCACATAAGGTAGTATGGAGGCTCGAGAAGTGCTTTTCGCTTCCCATTTGGATAAAAGCAGGCATGTCATGAGTAGGAAAGCGTATAAAGTGCAGATTGCCTTTACGTCCACACAGGGTAAGGTCCCTGAGCTCAAGGTGCACATCCCGAATGCCTGTGGAGCCATAGGCTACGTTGGATGTCAGGTATTTGCGGATGCTTTTGAGGTTTTCCACTTCTTCCTCTTCCTCTTCCGCCGTGATGTCCTTGGGTTCAAAATAGACGAGTTTCACCAGGGTCCCTCCGATGTCCAGGCCAAACCAGGGAAAGACTAGAGAGAGAGAAGACAAGGGGAAAATGAAACAGGGTGTGGTGCTGCCACGGCAGCAGCACCCTTCCAGTGGAAAGGCTGGAATTAGATGATCTTTAAGGTCCCTTCCGAACCAAAGCATTCCACGATGCTGTGAAAATAGTTATAAACTGAATTAACTCATGGAATTCTCCAGGGACCCGTGGGGTCTGTTTAGTTTCAAGTGGAAAGCAAAGACATGAATGTTGGCAGCCTGAAATGCCTTTGACAGGAGATTTCTCCAATGTTGAGCACAACTCCTGTTTGGAGATCCCTGGAGTTCAGGAGCTCTGAATATTTGCTGTACAACACTCAAAACACTGACACTCTCCCACCCAGGATCTGAGTATCCATAGCCCCCACCACCAGATCCTGCTGCAGGTTTAATCTCCAGCTCTTCCTCTTCCCAAGTTCTGAACTGGAGCCAGAGCCATGGATAACACCAGTGCTTTTACATCAAAGGGATGTACAAACGTTCCCTAATTACAACACGGAGCTGAGGTAGACAAGTAATCTAAGATGCCCCAGGGAGACAAAAACAAATGTCTAATTGGATTATTTTATTAGTCAAATTCCCCCATGGTACCAAATATGCATCAGTGTCAGGCCCAGCAACATTTGCAGCTGTGTTGGATAATGAGCTGCTTGGAAAAGATCAAGAGAAACCCCTGATCTGATGGAATCTGCGATTAGAGCTGGGAACTGGAACAGATTAATATCACTATTAATGAGCTGAAGGAGAGGCTGGAGCTAACGAGATGCACGGGCTCCACGGCAAAGGGAGAAATGCAGCCACATGTTCAGGCTCTCGGCAGCAGGATTAAACCCTTACAGTATGTTCCAGAAGGAAAAAAGGAATGCTTAGAAAATAAACCTGAATCATAGAACCATAAAGTTTGGAAAAGCCCTCTGGGATCATCCAGCACTGCCAAGGCCACCACTAACCCATGTCCCCAAGTGCCACATCCACAGGGATTTTAAACCCCTCCAGGGATGGGGACTCCAACACTGCCCTGGGCAGCTGTGCCAGGGCTGGACAACCCTTTCCAGGAAGAAATTTTCCCAATATCCAACCTGACCCTCCCCTGGCACGGCTTGAGGCTATTTCCTCTCCTCCCATCCCTTATTCCCCGGGAGCAGAGTCCGACTCCCCCCGGCTCCCCCCTCCTGTCAGGGAGTTGCAGAGCCAGAAGGTCCCCCCTGAGCCTCCTTTTCTCCAGGCTGAGCCCCCCCAGCTCCCTCAGCTGCTCCTGCTGCTCCAGCTCCTTCCCCCAGGCACGCTCCAGCATTACCAACTGAAAGAAGGATCTGAAAGAAGGATCTTGCATTTTAGTATAACTCCTACAGGTCAGAGACAGGGGTGATAACACACTGCTGTTATTTGTGCACAATATGTTTGCTTATCTGCAGAGAGATAAGGGTGGAACACAAAGAAGCCCTCATTCCTCCCATCCTTTCCAGCGGGAATCCCTGGGGTCAGGCTCTTTGTGGAATGATCTTTGCACAGCCACCAGCCCAGCAGGCTTGAGGAGGACGTATTCTCTCCTCAGCAGGTTCACCTGGTGGCTGTACAGCCCATTCCAGAGCTTTCCAGCTCCCAGGAGCTGCTGGAGCCGGCAGCTCCCCACGGTATTTTTAACCCACGGAGTTATTTTTACATATTTCCATAGAGGCCACCCCCAACCGTCACCAAAGGAAATCTTGAAAGGAGATGCAGAGCTCTATTTTTGGAGACGCGTCCAAATCCCAATCACTCCCCATTACCGAGGCATTTACTGCAAACAAGAACAGACATAAAAATAACTTTTCATGAATGAAAGGGAAAGGAATCTGAATGGCAGCCCAGCAGAGGGAGAAAGCAAGAGCAATCCAAGGACTTTTACACGTGTAGATAGTGATAGGACAAGGGGTAATGACTGTAAGCTGAAAGAGAGTAGGTTTAGGTTGGATATTGGGAAGAAATTCTTCCCTGTGAGGGTGGGGAGGCCCTGGCACAGGCTGCCCAGAGAAGCTGTGGCTGCCCCACCCCTGGAAGTGCACAAGCTAGCCTGGACCAGGCTTGGAGCAACCTGGGCTAGTGGAAGGTGTCCCTGTCCATGGCAGGGGTTGGAATGAGATGCTCTTTCAAATCCCTTCCAATGCAAACCATTCCATGATTCTGTGATTTCTGGAACATATTTGTTCCTGTCTGGCCATGCAATTTGGTTTCTGCATTATGAAGCCTACATCAGATTTTTTTTTTTTTCAAAGCATCCCCACTGTTGTATTCAGACAACAACCTTCCCCCAAACTCACAAGGGTAAAACCAGGAAGGGAGCAGAGGATGGAACTTGGAGATGGCATCACTGAGGTGCAGCAGAAAAGACAAATATCCAAAAACCAAGGCACAGTGGCTCCATGAATCCACATGCCTAGAAATGCCACAGGGGCTGCTCCATCACAGGCTAACGGGCTCCTGCTTCCCAGCACCCAGCTGGTGGCACATGATGGGTTCAGTAAAACGTTTGTTTTAAAGCCTCTTGTGAAGCTCACACACCAAACTCCTACACTCAAACCTTCCAGATCTTAGAGCGAGCAGCAGCTGGGTCCATCTGTTTAGGAAGCTTCCTAGCCACAAAAAGAGGGAGCAGCTCCTTGGAAATTTCATCCCATCCTCAGTGCCACTGAGATCTTCCATTTTTTAATATCTATAAATACAGGTTCTATTTGGCTGTTGTTATAATGAGCAGAACACCAAGCGTGGGGTTAAACCAGCCAGTTATCCACAGTCTGTCCCACCAGAAACAGGGAAACAGGAATGGTGCCTGCAGAGCTGGGAGTAACTGCAGACAGGCTGGGCTCAGGGCTCGCTATCCCCACTCAGCACCGGCCCCAAAAAGGATCTGACCCCCTGAGCTGGGATGGAACCTCTGACCAGAGCCGGCTCACACACCCCTGTGGGACCAGCTGGAAAGGCTCCACACGGAGCAGCTGGTGTTCTCCATCTGCCAGCGGATCGGCCGTACCTTCCCTAAGTCACCAGGGATAAATTCTGAAAGACAGCCTATTAAGGTAATTAACTCACACCAAATGATTGTTAATTATGGATCTCTCATTATATACATCCCAGCCACAGGTCAAGAATCCAAGGAAGCAGCGTGTGAGCTCAGAATTAAGTACTTCTCTCCCATCCTGCAAAGGATTCCCTGTGCAGTAACACCTGTCAGAGAACTCAAATAATCCAGGACAGGGACAAAACTTCCCTATAAACCTGTTTTTGTAGGAAAGGGGAGTGGCACACAAACAAGAGGAGGAAATTATTTCAACGACATGGAGAACCATGTCATTTTTTTTTCCTGACTCTTACAGGAAGTCAGACAACAGCAACATGGAGGGCAGCGACAGCTCTTCCATGTCTGAGAGCTAGAAAAATCCAAGGGAGGAAGGAGGAAGGAGGAAGCTCTCCTGGATGAACGCCATCGCCATCTGCTAGTGAGATTTCTCTTAAAACACTGATTTTTTATTTTTTTTTCCCCAGCAGCTGAAAGCCATCCAGAGATCTCTCCCTTTTAATCCTCCGAAGCAATTTTTCCAAGAGAGCTGCCGCGGATCTCGAGGAGCAGCAGCAGAACTGGCGGCATCCCGGAGCCCCTGGGCATCCCCGAGGCTGATTGTGCTCAGTCAGAAGGTTCTGCTGGAATAACCAGACAGCAGCTTTAATGGCCAAGGCAGGAAATGCAAATGCTGCCTCTCCCTCACCTCCTCCCTGCAGCTACTTGGAGCCCTCCGTTCTGGGGAAGAGCCTTGCAGGTCTCCTTTCCAAGCGGGGATGGGAAGCATGGCAAACCTGCAGGCTGGCATGGGAAGAGCATCGTTGTCCAGCACCTCCTGGGAAGTGTTTAGTTGTTCACTGGGTGTTTGGGCATTTACAAGAAAGATAGGAAATCCTCTGCTCTCAGCTCAAAACTTCCCACAGTCTTTCTCCTTAAAGAAACCCCTGTTGCCCTGTTATGGGATGAGAGCCATGAATCCCACTCTCAACATTGGATAACACGTTGCCCAGAGAAGCTTGGATGCCCCATCCCTGGAAGTGCTCAAGGCCAGGCTGGACAGGGCTTGGAGCAACCTCTTCTGTGTGTAAGACAAAAATGAACCCAAGGTATTCAGTGGGAAAACATATGGGGTACAAGGAATGTGACTTAAGGGACCGTGGCACCGCTCAGCACATGGAATCGTGGGATGGTTTGGGTTGGAAGGGACCTTGTGGATCATCTCACTCCACCCTCCTGCCATGGGCAAGGACACCTTCCACTCAGACCGTGTTGCTCAGACACACAACAACGAGCCTTATTTTCATTTCCTTCTCTAAGGAAACACATCCCAACAGCAGCTATCAACTGTCTTGAAGACGGGGGTTTTTTTCCCCCAAGAAAAAAATTCTTCATCCTTTGGCCTGACAAAGCCTCAATTTCCCTGAGCACAGACAATTTTAAAAGCATCTCTCTATAAATATTTTCATATACACAGCTCTTTGTGTTAAAAACAGACCTTCTCCTCAGGGGCAGATCTACAGATACACATCAACAAACAAAAGGCCAGCAAAGCTGGGGAATCACAGCTCAGACTAAACAATCACAGAAAAGCTCAAGGAGACTTGTGTGCCCACAGCAAGAGCTGCCACCCTGCCCTCAAATCCCCTTTGCAGTCTGCAAGATCTTGGGGGCAAGAAAAAGAAAATGCCTTTGTCTGATATGTAAATTACTTCATAAAATTGGACACTGTATAAATAAAAAAAAAAACCCTCAACAGACTTATTCTGGAAGCTGCAGAACTGTCAAGATGAAAGAGGTGATATAATTAAAGATCTCCATGGTGGATTTTCTTCACAAAACAAGCAGCTCAAGTTGTATTTCAGAGTGATCCTTAACTTCTGAGCCAATTATATCAGGAGCTAAAAAGATTAGCCCATGGAGCTGATGATTTAGTTGAGTATGTGACAGCACCTCTAGGCTTTCTCTAAAATATTCAATATTTTATTTTAATAGTGTTATACCAGGCTGGAAATTCTACAGCTGGGAAAAAAATACAATTAATTAGCATTTAATATAAAGTGACACTAAGTCTACATCTCCTCCCATTCCTAAAAATAGGCTCTGATAGGAATTCATATTTCTTACACCATTCCAAAAGGGAAAAAAGGTATTTAAAAAAAAATCAGTTTGAATTTTGAATGACAAAAGAGGTGTCAAAACAGCATTTTATTTGTACCTCTGCTTGGATACTGTTTACATTGAGAATTTAAAGCCATGTGTCCATTTTGTCTTTGCATGATTCTGACAGGAGATACTAAAACTTATCAAAAAAAAAGGGATCAGTTGAAAGGAAAGAATACTTTTTCTTGGAGAACTAATATCTGCCTGCACTAATAACCCTGTCAGGCTCCTCTTGCCAACATAATACTCCAAAGCTTCAACAAATTTCCTCATTTTCAGGGACACTTCTCACTCCCTTCTGAGAGCAACAGTGTCCTTGACTTCTGCCCCTTCCGCCTGTGGCACATGGAAAATGCTGCAGGAAAGCTCTTCAGTTCCTGAAGTGCACCAAGAAACATTTCACAGAATCATGGAAGCCTTTAGGTTGGAAAAGACCTCCCAAGATCATCGAGTCCAGCCATTAACCCAGGCATCTTCACCACTAAACCGTGTCCCCAAGTGCCACATCCACATCACTGGGAATTCAAATTTCCAGGGGATTTAAAAGCCCGAGGTGCATGAAGGCACATGACTGGGACATGGGCTGCACTTCTTATTTCAGGTCTATCCCAAACCCAGCCCCCCTTGGTCTCAGACCTTCCCTGATCTCCGCAGTGAAACAGCCCTGGCTGCACATCCCGGCACAGAGGGACGACGAGGAAGGAGGATCACGAGCCTGCTGAAATCCTTTCATTCCTGGGGAAGTGGGGGCTCATCTGCCAGGGCATCTGCCAGCACAGCCAGGCAAGACAAGCCTCAAGGTCACTGAGCCCGTTTGCCACATGCCAGCAGCAGACAAGTGCGAGCTTAAGTAGGACATTTTTGATCCCATGCCCATTAAGTGCTTTGCCTTCATTTCGGCTCAAGTCCTCCTTGAGGTGGGATCAAGCATTTTAACTCCAAAATGTGATTTACCCTGACACCAGGCATTGTCCCTGCTAAGGGATGCACATTTCTCTTCCAATTATCCCAAGAATCATTTAGGAAGGACAGGCTACATTGTAATCCCGAGTCACGCCACGCTGACCTTCCAGACGGGATCCAAATCCTCTCTTGGAAGCTGCCAGAACACCTGTTTTCTTTAAAGCATCCCACACCACTCTCTGCATTTAACTCCACCACAACAAACCAGAACCTCAGTGACCAACTTTAATCCATATTTTCCACAGGAGACACAGAAACTGCCCTGAGCAAGGCAGAGGAGAATCATCACCTAACGCAGAGCTCCGAGTCCTCCCTCATTTTCGTACCAGACATCTCCTTCATGTCCCTGCAGCCTGCTAACCAGCAGGTCTCTAATTAACAGCCCCACAGATCCCTATTCCTATTTTTCACACTGAGACAGGGAAAAAGAGAGGCTTCCTTTTTTGCCTGCACCCCAAAAAAGAGCAAGAACACCATTAAAACTTCACACAGATATGGTAACAACGTCTCGGCATTGTCAGCCAGGAGACGAGATGTAGGAGAATCCTGATCCCTGTTTTCAGTCTGGATTCATTGCTCACATCCTCTTAATAGCTGTGCAGGTACTGAGGAATTACACTGACGCTGTTTCATTTTCAGGGAATGGCAGTTCCCTTCCAGGAGGAGGGAAGGACTCCAGCGAAAGTCAAGGAATAATCGCTCGGTTCCTCCTCAAACATGGCTGAAGGCAGTGACAGCCACGGCACCTGCACGGCAGCTCCTGCTGCTCCCAAAATGAAGGCTGCCATCCATTTTGCAGTTTCCAATAGGACATTTAAAAACCTGGGTTTAGGGATGGTTTTTACCTCCTCACAAAGCTCGGTTGGTCTGCGCCCAACCCCTGCCAACCCCTTGGGGCTCTTCCCTCCCAAAACTGACACCATTCCCTATGCTCTCCATTTGCTTTCCCAGTTACCAGTCCAGCCCCACACCCTCATACCCCATCCCTCCGTCTGTCCTTCTGTGCCCTTCTCCTTGCCCTCTGTGTCACCAGTCACCTTCCCTCCCATTCAATTTGGGCATCTCAGCACCTGCTACAGCCCCATCCCATGTCCTGCCCCACCTTGCCAGGCACTGCCTCATCCTAAAACTCCCAGAGTGCCTGGAGCTCAGCTTGACCCACCCTCTGCCCCAACCTGCTGAGCCCATGTCACTGTCCCACTGTGTCCCCCCTGTGCTGTCCCAGAGTGGCCATGCCGTGCCCCTGCCACCACCCCACTGTGCTGTCCCCAAACCGGCCATGCTGGGGCCAAGTCATCACCCCACTACTACTGTGTCCCCCCGTACTGCCCCCAGTTAGTTATGTTGTGCCCATAACCATCAGCCCCCCTGCACTGTTCCCACAGTGGTCATGGTGTCCCCATGCCACCACCCCACTGTGCTGTCCCCAGACTGGTCATGCTGGGCAAGTCATCACCCTACTGTGTCCCCACCGTGCTGTCCCTACACTGGTCATGTTGTGCCCATGTCACCACCACACTGAGTTCCCAAACTGGCCATGCCAGATAAGTCATCACCTCACCATGTTCCTACGGTGTCGTCCCCAGACTGGCCATGCTGTGCCCACGCCACTACCCCACTGTGCTGTCCCGAGGTTGTTCATGTCCCCATGCCACCACCCCAAACTGGCCATGCTGGACAAGCCACCACTCCCCCGTGTCCCCACCGTGCTGTCCCCGCACCGGCCACGCCGTGTCCCTGCCACCAGCCCCCCGTGCTGTCCCAGTGTCCCCATCCCCACCCTTGCCGTCCCCCGCAGCCCCGCCCCTCGCTCATTACCACAGCCCCGCCCACCCAGCCCCAAGCCCCGCCCCTCGCCCCCTCCCGCTCCCCCCCCCCTCATTCCGCTCACTCACGCGGGCGGTTCTTGCGGACCGAGTCCCGCCGCTGCCGGCTCACGGACCCGCCGCGCTCGCGGGGCTGCGGCCCCGCCGCACCGTCCGCGCCGCCGCTGCTCCGCCGCCGCAGCTGAGGCGGCCCCGCGTCCGCTCCGCCGCCCCGCCGCCGCGGCTTCTTCTCCTCCTCCGCGCCATCGCCGCAGCTGCGCGGCGGCTCCATGGGCAGCGCGGCCCGGCCCCATGGGCCACCCGGCCCCGCTCCCGCTCCCGCTCCTGCCCCGCTCCCGCTCCCGCTCCGCCGCCGCCGCAGCCACCGCCCCCGGCGCGCCTGCGCTGCGCGGCCCAGCGGGGCGGGACAGCCCGTGAGGCGCCCGCCAATCCGCGCCCCCCGCCGCGCGGAGCGACAGGCGGCTCCGCCAATGGGAGACGGGAATGGGGCGGCTTCGGAGCTCCCCGCGCTCGGCCGCGTATAGTGACAAGCGCGGCTGTCCAATGGGAAGCGTGCGCCAGCGGGGGCGGGTCGATATGCGGCAGCGCTGGCCTATGGGCTCCCTTTGGGACGAGATTGGCACGGCATCGGTCCAATGAGTGAGGGCGCTGCCTGGTCGGGGCGGGAGAAGGCGCGGTGATTGACATGCCCGGTAACTATGGCAACGCGGGGGCCGAGGGGAAGATCCGCAGTAGGCCCAGCTGGGCTTGGCCGCGCGCAGGAGGTGATTTGAATATGATTTGCATATGCAGATGACGAGGCAAATACAGATGCGGGGGGTCTGACACCCACCATAGCCTGAACCCCATTCCAACCCCCTGCCATGGGCACAGGCACCTTCCACTATCCCTGGTTGCTCCAAGCCCCATCCAACCCAGCCTTGGACACTTCCAGGGATCCAGGGGCAGCCACAGCTTCTCAGAGCAACCTGTGCCAGGGCCTCACCACCCTTACAAGGAAGAGTTTCTCCCTGTTATCTCACAATCCACAGTGCCTGTTTATATCCCAACATAATTCCAATACTGTGCATCCCGCTCTTCAGACCCTGACCCCACATTTATGAACCACAGCAGGAAACACTCAGGCAGCAGAAAAAATGAGGTGACCATGAAGAAGAGGGTAAGCAACGATCAACAAGGATGGAAATCCAAGAGGAAAAGAGTCTCTCGGTTGTAACAGGACAGAGGTTCCCAGGTGGAATGTTAATTGTTGTCTGGCCCAAGTGTGGCCAAGCCTGGCACTGCAGCCCAGCGACCTGCAGTGCTCCTCACTTGCCCCGGGGTAATCCCAGCTCACCACAATCCTCGGGCATTAACTCGATACCAGAGGGATCAGCCACCGACCTCCCACAAAGGTGGGGTGATTTCCCTGAGAATTCTCTGAATTCTGATCGCCAGGGTGGAAACGGGACAAAGGGATCGGTCAGATTTAGTTGGTGTGTTTTAATATCCTTTTGGCTGAGCGGAGGAAAGGGATAAATGGGGTTGGCACTGGTAGGATGCAAAGGATGAGCTCTCTGAACACAAATAACCTCCTTTAGAACAGCATTGCCTTCATTTGGGTGGAAAAGGGACTGGCTGAGCTCCACTGCCCAAAGCTCTGAGTATTTTGAACGTGTTTCACATACCTGGGCTGTAAGAGCTGGAGCTGGGAAAGCAGGAAAGCTGGGAAAGCGAGGGGAGTTCATGGAGTGCCACAGCAGAGCCCTCGGGGGCCTCCTGTGGAAAAGGCAGCATGGAAAGGGTGTGGAAAGGGCATGGAAAGGGCTGTTCTGTCCCAAAAGTTTCCTGTTTGTCCCCAAAAGGGACACAGGTGTGAGCCAGGGCCAGGTACCCTGACTTCCACAGCTCAGCTGCCTTGGGAACCACCTTCCCTGTCTTCATCCTGGGCATCCAACCACCAACAGGAGGACTTGCTGTGGTGGCCATCCTCTGGAACAGGACCCATGCTTGCTCCAAAACGAGGTCTGGAATCTGTCCCCAAATCCTGTCACCTCTTCCTGACACCAGTGTCCTCAGTCTCCCTGTGTCACTGCCAGCAGAGCCCTTCAGAGCATCCCCTCCTGCTCCTCATCTCACAAACTCACAGGAAGTCAGGTGTGAAGCGTCAAACCAATTTATTACAGTTAGTAAAAGGCCTTTTGTCCTGTTAGTAAAAGATGTGCAGGGACACAGCTCCCTCCTGCTCCATCTCCTGCCCCGTGGGGCTTTAAAGTGCTACGTAACGACTGTAAAAATCCCGGCACTTCACAGCAGAAATCCAAATGTGTGCTTCTCCCTGGTCTGGGGTGGTGACAAACCAGCTGTTTCGCAGGAGAAATTTGACATCAAAAGGCAAAGCAGAGAAGCTGTTGCTATAAAATATGGAAAAACACGGGAAGAATTTTGCAGGCAAGTAAAGCGTCAGAGAAGACAGCCTTGGTATGGATGCTGCTGGTTGGGATCTCATGGAAGTACCATGAAGTGTGGAGAAGGCAAGTGTCCCCTCTTTTTAGGGAATGATAACTCTGTTGTCTTAAACAGGGAGAGCAGCCCCCACATTCCCACTCCTGGCTGACTGTTTATAAGGACTGTTCCGTCCTCTCATGGGTACAGCGCCGGGCGCTGAGCAAGGAAAGAACATCTCGAGTTCTCCTGGGAGAGCAGCCCCATCACACCGGAATCAACACGTCTCTGCATGTATTTATTGTCCTTAGTGGCTTATGGAGGCACTTCTTGGATTTTTGGGCACAGGGAAAGTGTTAGGGGGAGGAGCAGCCATTCCATCAGAGAGCTGATGGACTCTTCCCACCGCAGGCCCAGCTCTGGGCACAAAGGCTGCAGTTGGCAGCCAGGCTCCAGGGAGATGACCTCCCTCCTGCTCCCTGCCAGCAGGAAGGATGGATTTTGAAAAGCTGTGCTGACAGCAGCAATTCAGGACAAGTTACTGGACACATGAGTTTGAGGGAGGGGATTCTGTCCCTCTGCCCCACTCAGGTGAGACCCTCCCCCCTGCAGAGCTGCCTCCAGCCCTGGGAACAACAGCACAAGGATGTGGAGCTGCTGGAGAGAGTCCAGAGGAGGCCCTGCAGATGCTGCCAGGGCTGGAGCCCCTCTGCTCTGGAGCCAGGCTGGGAGAGCTGGGGGGGTTCCCCTGGAGAAGAGAAGGCCCCAGGGAGACCTTCCAGCCCCTTGCAGGGCCTAAAGGGGCTCCAGGAGAGCTGGAGAGGGACCTGGGACAAGGGATGGAGGGACAGGACAAGGGGGAATGGCTTCCCAGTGCCAGAGGGCAGGGATAGATGGGATATTGGGAACAAATTCTTCCCTGTGAAGGTGGTGAGGCACTGGCACAAGCTGCCCAGAGAGGTTTGACTGGTTGGCCCATCTCTGGAAGTGTCCAAGGCCAGGTTGGATAGGGCTTGGAGCAACCTGGGCTAGTGGAAGGTGGTGTCCCTGCCCATGGCAGGGGGTTAGAATGAGATTGTCTTTAAAGTCCCTTCCAACCCAAACCATTCTGTGGTTCTGTAACACAGAAGAGCAGGGAAGAAGCAATAACCTAAATTAGGAGCGTTGCTCCAGGTTGCTCCAAGCTCCATTCAATCTGGCCATGAACACTTCCAGGGATGGGGCAGCCACAGCTTCTCTGGGCAACCTGTTCCACCCAGTGCCTCACCACCGTCAAAACCAAGAATTTCTGCCCAATATCCCATCTATCCCTGCCCTCTGGCAGTGGGAAGCCATTTCCCCTTGTCCTGTCCCTCCAGGCCCTTTGTCCAAAGTCCCTCTCCAGCTGTCTTGGAGCCCCTTAAGGCACTGGAAGGTGCTGGAAGGGCCCAGAGCACCTCAGACCCCTGTATGGCCTCCCTGCAGTGTGCAATTGATCCTGTTTGTGTCCCAGCCTGGGCACAAGGTTCCTATATTCCTATACCATAGCAGCAGGTATCAGGAAGGGTGAGAACTCCATCCACCCTTCCAGCCACGTTCCCAAAATCCAGCTTAAAGATCAAAGACACCCTACAACCCTGTGTAGGACCAAGTCTGCTTAATGCTGGCATTGCCTGAAACATTCCTCTTAAAGTAGAACCCCGATTCCCTGCCTGGAGGGGGTGCAAGGAGGCCCATCCTCAGGAACACTGGTTAGATGCGGCTCTCTCCTGACCTTCCTGTTTATCCCCATGGTCAGTGCCGCATGGAGGGATCCCAGAAGGAGCTGCAGAGCCCCTCAAAGGTGCCTGGCAGAGCCAGAGATACCAAGTAAGGCAAACTGAACATGAGACACCTGGTGAAGGCTCCTGCACCAATCCTCAGGAATGTTTTCAAGTTGAGAGGAGCAGAGCCAAGAAAACCAGCTCCAATGTTACAGGATATCTGCAAAACCGCTCCTGGCTGCGCTGCCCAAAGGCACCCAGGGGGTCACCCTTTGGATCACCAGTGCATGCTTCCCTGGGGCCTCCTAGGACCGAACAAGGAAGACGTGGAGAATCGCCACAAGGACTTTTCTGACTCAAGGGATTGCCCTGGAGAGAGACCCTCTCCATGGGTGTAAAAAGAAGATGGTTGGGAAATTGGATGGAACAGATCCAAACCCAACAGCATCCTGTACCAAGGCCTCTTCCAGCAGAACCTTGCGGAAAGAGATTTAACCACACCCCTACCATTCCCCCGCTGCTCTTCAGGCTTCAAACGCGTTGGCCAGAATCCTGTTGCCAGAGGAATCGTCCCGGCTGCGTGACATCCCGGCTGCTACTTCTGGAGCCGAGTGTACACCAGGAATGCCACGGCAGAGATGACAGCGATGCCCACGGCCGGGAGGATGTACGGCAGGGACGGGCCATTGCTGTCCCCCGCAGGGACCTTGGCCTGAGATGAGCTGGTGGCAGCGCCACAGCCACTGCTGGAGTCGAAATCCGGAGAGCTTCCGAGCGGACCGACTCCATCATTGCCGGCTCCAAGCTGGACGCTGGGGTAATGATCCACACGGACCTCATGGGTGCCCAGGGAGGTGCTGTCCCAGCTCGGAGTGGAACGGGAGTCTCTGCTTGCTCCAGCTGCCTCCTGTCCCCCGGGGTCTGCACGAGCCACTGGAGCCAAGGAGCCTCTGGAGAATGCTCCTTCCGAGTTATCCCTGCTCACCAGGATTGGGTCGCTGCTGAGGCCGAGGCTGTCGGAGGTGGCAGAATTGGGGTTGCTGGGCCCCTGAGAGCCCGAGCATCTGCCAGGCACCACTGTGTCCCCCGAAGCAATGGAGGTGAGGACGCCCGGCTTGCTGAGCTCCACATCCTCCTCTGCGTTGCTGCAGGATGGAGCCCAGATGCTCGTGCCAGAGTTCACCCGGGAGGCCGATCTCCCAGCCGTGCCTTCGGAGCTTCCCACCACAGCTGGGCCTAGGAGAGGGGCTGCCGAGGCTGGGAACACCTTTGGGAGACAAGGACAGGGGGTGGGTGCCGTGGGAATCTCCCATTGGCCTGGTCTTGGGCACACACATCACAGGACAAACTCAGTGCTCGGCCCCCACATTTCCTGCCACCAACAGTGAGGCTGGGTCACAGGTAACTCCCAAGGCTAGGAGTGCGAGTGGAGCAGGGAGGTGCTGGGGCTCCAGGGAACCTTTTGGATTCAGGGAAGATATCAGAAGGAAAGAAGAGGAGCCAGGCAGTGAGGAGAGGGGTGGAAAGCAGGAGACTGACTGGCAAGTCAGGGAGGGGAAATAAGGAGTCAAAGCCCAACAGAGCTTGGCTTCCTTCTCTTACGCTGCAAAATGCTGCATCTGGATGGGAACATGAACAGTGGGAGGAAAAAATCCCAGAATAAACTCGCCACCAGCTCAAAATGTGACACTGCAGTAGAAAATCTCCCAGCCAGGGGGAGTTCACAAGAACCTGGATGAAATGAACGTGGCAAGAGGGAAGGTCACCTACTTTCTCTGTCGGCACGGAGTAGGTGCTGCCAGCTCTGTTCCCAGTGGGCAGTTTCTTCTCTGGTACAGATTTCACAGAGGTGCCATAGGATGGGGAAGTGCCTCTGGGCACAGGGGTAGCAACCAGGGTGGTTGTTCCCATGGAAGTGTCTGTCGGAGAGAAAACAAAGCATATTGTGTTAACCAGGAGGCCTAAAAGGCGAGTTTTGCTGTTCTTTAAGGACACTGTGACAGGACAGTCCCCAAGCTGAGGGGGTCACACAGGGAGCAGGACACAGTGCTCTGGATCTGCCATGGCATCCAAGCTCTCCTGGCAGCTGCAGGTAACTCACCCAGGGTGGGCTGCAGGGTTGGGGAGCATCGAGGGAGACAGAGGTTTTTAAGGCTCCTGTGGGATCTGAGCTCCACGTCCTCCCACCCAGGAAGTGCTGATCCCACATGGTGGAGGGGAACAGGCTGGGAGGGGTAGGTGTCCCTCTCTCCCGAGACCCTGGAGGGGAGGGCAGAGCTTCACTCTATTCTATGAAGCCCCTGTAGGCAAGGGATGCAGGAGATGCTAAAATTCCCCCAGACACAGAACACAAATATCTCTGCAGACTAAGGGAGGGGGAGAAGTTTCACACCCCACTGACAGAAACAATTAAAATGCAGTTGGGTGAGATGACCCTTCATTCCCAATCAAACAGTCTGTTCTGTTCTATTCTGTTCCAACCCTTAACCCAGCACTGCCGGGTCCACTAACCCATGTCCCCAAGTGCCACATCTACATGTCTTCTAAATCTCTCCAGGGATGGTGATTCCACCACCACCCTGGGCAGCTTGCTCCAATGTTTGATAACCCCTTCCGTCAAGAAATTTTTCCTAATATCCAGCCTAAACCTCCCTGGCACAACTTGAGGCCATTTCCTCTTGTTCTGTCGAGCAAAGCCTGACCCCTACCTGGCTCCACCCTCCTGTCAGGGAGTTGCAGAGCCAGAAGGTCCCTCCTGAGCCTCCTTTTCTCCAGGCTGAGTCCCCCCCAGCTCCCTCAGCCGATCCTCATCAGACTTGTGCTCCAGACCCCTCCCCAGCTCCGTTTCCTTCTCTGAACACACTCCAGCATCCTAATTTCTTTCCTGCAGTGAGGGGTTTTCAGCAGCATCTCCTGCTTCCCAGTGGCTACATGGCTCTGCCAGGAAGGAAACCCACCTCCATCCCCTCCGGGCTCTTGCAGCATCTGGACCCGCTTCTTCTCTGCATCAAACTGCTCCTGTATGAGGAGGGGGCTGCGCACATCCACGAAGCTGCTCGGGGGCTCAGAGCTCAGCACAGGCTGCTTTTTTGGCAGTGAGTTTGGGGGCTGCTGCCCCACGCCACGAGCGGGAAATTCTGTGGATTCGTCCGAGTGCTCTTCGGGCTCGTTGCGGGGCTGCTCGGGGCTGTGAGTGGCACTGGGCTCCCTTGCTGGAAGAGCCCTGCCCAGCGCCAGGCCCGGTGCCCCGCGGTGCAGGTGGTTGGCATTCCCAAAACACCCGTTGTCCACACACACCGGCCGGCGGCTCAGCCAGTCCCGGCCCTGCTCTGGGGGCACGGCCGATGGCACAGACACACTGGCCACCCTGGGGGTCCCCACTGACCCCTGCGTGGTATCACCAGGGTGGGAGAGGTGTCCCTCTCCGCTCGCTCCAACATGGACTGTGCTCCCAGGTGGAGATGGCTGGAGACTCTCTTGCTCCAGGAGTTTTTTGGGGAGCTGGAAGGAAATGAGCTGTGTTAAATCACTGGAGTAAGAGGGGTCTGGGATCACCAGGGCGCCCAAACCCTGAGCAGTGGCCCCCGCAAGGCTGCTGATGAAGGGGGTCTGGGGTATCTCATTGACACCCACCATATCTCACATAAGGGTCAGGGGCTGTGGAGAGGAGCCTGGACTAACAGAGTGGAGCCTGCACACCTCCATTGAGGGGAGGCGGGAGGGGGAGCCTGGAGGGGAGCCTGGACTAATTAAGCAGACCCTGCACTCCCCCCACAAAGGAAAGGTAGGAGGGGGAGCAGTTACAAGGCCATATATAACATCTAAGTTACCAGATGCAGCAGAGATCAGCAATGAGAGTCTGCCTGGGGTGGCCCTAAACAAGCCTGGCCCTACCATGGGCTCCCCACACCCCACCAAAAGGTCCATAAGGGACCTTTGAGTCCCCATTCAACATGTGCCTCGCTCACCGATTCCTGCACCGGAATTCTGGCCTCCTGATCTGTGCTCGTGGTGGTGGCAGCACTGGGCAGGACGGGTGGATGGTCACCAACGGGCAGGTCCCGGCGAGGCTGCTCAGCCAGCGGGGCTCCCGGAGCAGAATTCGGCCGCAGGGATGGTGTCTGGGCACTCATGGAGGAGGCAGCGGGACGGGCATTGCTGGGAAGGGAGGAGTCAGCAGCGGGAGCTGAGGGACCTGGAGGAGTCAAGGAGATCATGAGCAGGAACACTGCTGGAAAAGCTGAGGAAGCAGAGGATGAGCATGGGGCCAAGGCAGCCCTGCATGTGCCCACAGTGGCCAAGCCCACAGTACCCCTTCCCTCATCTCCCCACCTTCCCTCCAGGTGAGAACTCCAGCCCACCACCAACCCAGGCACCTTCAAAGAAGGACCCCATCACCTTCAGACATGTCACCATGGTAAGGGATGGTCAGACACCCCCAGCCCCTCAGACACCAAGGCAGGGACAGAGACCAGCTGCTCAGTGATGTGTTTCGGGTCCCCATCTCCACCAGCTTCCCAGGGCGGCACCCAGGGAGGACAAGGCTACGTACGGGGTTTCCAGGTGTCATACACCTCCTGCACCTCATCAGCCAGGTGTCCTGCGTTGTTGTGGCGCAGGGCTTGGATGAGATCCTGCACCCAGTCCTTCCGGCACCTCAGGAGCTGATAAAACTTGAACACGGTGGCTTGGCTGCCCCGCATCTCCTCCCGGGCGTGGAGTTCATCCTAGGAAAAACACACAGGGCATCTAAGAGAGGCTCTGGCTTAGGGGCAAGGCAGCTGTACGTTCCCTTTGGGGAAGGAGCATGGCAGGGCTCGGGGAAGTAGGAAATTACTCTGTCAGAATCGACCAGGCAGGTCAGGGAATCAGCCAGCGACCCCACATGGATAGTCCCGAAATGCTTGAGGTTCCTCATAATGTGGCTGTACACTTTTTCTTCGGCCAAACCCATCCTGGCTCAGCACCTACAGAGAGACAGAGACCTTAGGGTGAGCAGAGGCTGCTGGTGACGCTCGGGTTGTCTCCAGGATCTCGGGCTGTTCCGTAGACACCCGTATCCCTGGCACAGACACCCGTATCCCTGGCACGGGCACTCAGCCTCCCGACAGGGGAAATTCCGTGCGGAAAACACGCACAGAGACAACGCTCGGGTTAAAGTTGAGTTCTCGGCTTCACCTCCACAAACCTCGCTCCCTTCTGCCATCGCCCAGCCCGTGTTTATTCCCACTCTGTTTATCTGGACCTACCCCGCCGGGCTGGGGGCCGGCCTGGCGACAGGGTCACGACAGGCGACAGGGCCATCACAGGCCATAGGGGACACGGCTGGGATCCCGCACAGGCGATGGAAAAGCCAAAGGGGAAGGCGTAGGAGGCTCCTTCCCACAGGGAACAGCGGCCCGCTCACGGCGGGCCCCCCCCGCCCTCAGCGCGACCTTCACTCCCCGAGGAAGCCCCGGGAGGATCCCCGCTCGCAGATTCCCCTGGCACAGCCCCCTGGGGGTCTCTGAGGGGGCTGTGGCGGCCGCGGAGGTCGGAGCGGCCCCGGCGCACCGCCCGCTCCCCTCACGGCCCCTCAGGGCCCCCCCTCACCTGCGCCGCCGCCGCCACCGCCCGGCTCCACTCCGGCCCCGCCCACGGCGCGTCGCGGCCGTCGCTGATTGGTCCGAGCTTACGCTCGTCACGGTGATTGACAGGCGTGATTGACAGCGGGGCGTGTCCAGTTCCGGGCCCCTCAGGACAGGAGGGACTTGGAGATCCTGGAGCGGGCCGGGGGTGATTGAGGGAATGGAGCGTCTGTCTTGGGAGCAGAGGCTGAGGGAGCTGGGCCTGGTTAGTCAGGGGAAGGGAAAGGGAGAGGGAAAGGGAAAGGAGAAAAAAGGGAAGGGAAAGGGAAAGGGAAAGGGAAAGGGAAAGGGAAAGGGAAAGGGAAAGGGAAAGGGAAAGGGAAAGGGAAAGGGAAAGGGAAAAGGGAAGGAAGAGGAAAGGGGAAGTGAAGGGGAAAGGGGAAGGGAAGGAGGAAGAGGAAAGGGAAGGGAAGGGAAGGGAAGGGAAGGGAAGGGAAGGGAAGGGAAGGGAAGGGAAGGGAAGGGAAGGGAAGGGAAGGGAAGGGAAGGGAAGGGAAGGGAAGGGGAAAGGAAAGGGAAGGGAAGGGGAAAGGAAAGGGAAAAGGAAGGGGAAGGAAAGTGAAAGGGGAAAAGGAAGGGGAAAGGAAGAGAAGGGAAAGGGAAGGGAAAGGGGAAGGGGAAAGGGAAAGAGAAAGGAAGAGGACAAGACTGAGAGGATCTCATCAATCCATACTAATATCTCCAAGGAGTGTCAGAGGATGGTGCCGGACTCTTTTTGGTGTGCCCAGCGACAGGACAAGGAACAGTGGCCATGAACTAAAACACTACAAGTTTCACCTCAACACAAGGAAGAACTTCTTTACGTTGAGGGTGGCAGAACACTGGAACAGATTGTCTAGAGAAGGTGTGGAATCTCCTCACTGGTGACATTCCAGAAAATCTGGACACGATCCTGTGCCGTGTGCTCTGGGACGACCCTTCCTGAGCAGGGAGGTGGGACCAGATGAGCCACTGTGGGCCCTTCCAACCTGACCCGTCCTGGGATTCTGTAAATACTTCCTTCCTTTTCAAGCCTTGAAGATGAACAATCTACAGATCAAATATCTCCGATATCTGCGATCACTGAAACCCAGCTCACTGTTTTCACAAGCAGATATGTCATACTCCATGAACAAATTTAGGGAGTTCTGCATAGGCTACATACCAATACTATTTAGATTTTAAAGAATAAACTGTGCAACATAGACAAAGAAATTCTTCTCTGTGAGGGTGGTGAGGCCCTGGCACAGGTTGCCCAGAGAAGCTGTGGCTGCTCCTGGACCCCTGGAAGTGCTCAGTGACAGCTTGGATGGTGCTTGGAGCAACCTGGGCTAGTGGAAGGTGTCCCTGCCCATGGCAGGGCATGGAACTGGATGATCTTTAAGGTCCCTTCCAACCCAAACCAGACTGTGATTATAATTAAGTAAAGCCAGCTTTCCTCACTCTAAATTGAAAAAAAAAAGGAATATATTTCTGAGTTATTCCTAAATAAGAAGAGACTTTATGACAATCAAAACTCAGCTCATGAAAAACAAAGGCCACTCGGTTGCACCCAGTAAATTAGTAAATTTTTGTACTTAGAATAATAGAATTTTTAAGGGTTAGAAGGTACCTTAAAGACCATCCAGTTCCATCCTTTATCATGGACAAGGACACTTTCCATCAGACCAGGTTGCCCAAGGCCTTATCCAACCTGGCTTTGAACACTTCCAGAGTTGGAGCATCCACAGCCTCTCTGGGCAGCCTGTTCCGGTGTCTTCTCAGAGTAAAAAACTTCTTCCTAATATCCAACCTAAATTCCCCCTCTTTCAAACTGTACCCATTACTCCTTGTCCTATCACTATAGCTCCTCACAGAGAGTCCCTCTCCAGCTTCCTTGCAGTCCCCATTCAGGTACTGGAAGGTAAGTGATATCCTACTGAAACATCTTATTTATAACAAAAATAATAAATAATACAAAGCAATAAATATATTAATATTATTATTACATATGAGATATGAATATTGTATAAGACCTATTGGTATTGTATATTGTAATTACTATGATAATTACTATTATTACAGTGATATATATAAAATTAAATAAATACTGTAACAATATAGAATAAGAAATATATTAATATCACTAATATTTCATATCGTGTAATATTATATATGAAGTATGAATATTGTATGCATTCTATTAATATTGCATATTGCAATTACTATAACAATTACTATTATTATAATAATATAAATGATATAATAATATAAATAATGCAATAGTAGTAATAAAATTGTATAAAATAATAAATATATTAATGTCCTTATTTTATTATATTATATTTATAATATTATATGTTATGTATTAATATTGTATATTCTCTGTTAATATTGTATTTGGTAATTACTATTATAATTACTATTATTATAACAATATAAACCTTATAACAAAATAAACAATGCAATATCAATAATAAAATAATCTAAAATAATAAATATATTAATAGCATTAATATTTCATATTTTGTGTAATATTATATGCGATATTATATATTATGTATGAATACTGTATATTATCTGTTAATATTGTATTTGGTAATGATTGTAATTACTATTATCAAAGCAATGTAAATAATATAATAAATTAAATAATGCAATATCAATGATATAAGAATATAAAATAATAAAGATATGGCTATCATTACTATTTTATATTATGTATAGTATTATATATAAAATACAATATGTATGAATATTGTATGTTGTCTGTTAATATTGTATTTGGTAATTACTATTATAACTACTATTATCATAACAATATAAATAATATAATAAAAATAATAGAATAATATAAGATAATCAGTCTATTAATATAAATAATATTTTATATATTGTATAATATTATATATGATATATGAATATTGTATATGATCTGTTAGTGTTGTATATTGTAATTACCAGTACAATTACTGTTATTATAATGTAAATAATAGAATAATATTAAATGATAAATATATTACTATAATTAATATTTTATATCATGTACAATATTTGGTATTATATATTAATACTATATATTACCTAACAACATCGTATGTTGTAATTACTGTTATTATAATAATGCAACTAATATAATAATGCAACTAATATGATGATATAATATCTTGCAAACAATATAATGATATAGCATAATACTATAAATAATATCACAAAAATATGACACAAATAAAATAAAAAATTCTGATTCTGGGATTTTTATTATTAAAAATAATAAAAATAAAATAATAAATATTTTTATAAATATTTATTATTTTATTATATTACTATATATTTATATTATTTATGTTTTATATAATATATATTTATATAATATAAATATTATAAAAATAATGAAAATTTTTATTATTAAAAATAATAAGAATATATAAAAATATAGCAAAAGCATGATACAAATTCCCGACAGGAGTTTTGGGAAGCGGGACGCGGGGAGTGTGTGTGTGGGGGGGGTGCAGAACCGCCTCCGCGCCGCCAGGGGGCAGCACCGCCCCGCCGCGGGTCCCGTGTGGCCACGCCCACCAGCCCCGCCCCTCGGCCACACCCACCGGTCGCTCCCCGGGCCGGCCACGCCCCGGCCACGCCCCGGCCACGCCCCCTGCGCGGAGCCGCGCGATGGCGGCGGCAGCGGGCGGGCGGCGGCGGCGGCGCCGCTGAGCGCCGGGAGAGCCCCGAGGGGCGCCGGGGGCGTCCCGCTCTCCTTCCCCTCCCTCGCACCCCGCTCCCCTGAACCCCGAGCACCCCCCGCGCCCGCCCGCGCCGCGCCCTCCATGGTTACGGGCGGCCCCCGCGGCCTCGCAGCGCAGCCGTTTGGGCGGGAGCCGGCGCGGGAGCAGCGGCCGCAGGTGAGCGGGGGGAGCGCAGGTGAGCGGGGGGAGCGCAGGTGACCCCCCCGCCCACCGGGGCGTGCACGGGGATGTGGGGGTGGCGTGGGGGTGAGGGAAGGGGCGCGGGGCGCGACCCACGCGTGGCCGCGGCGGCGGAGGGGGGGTCACCCCCCACCTACCTACCCAGTGCGGGATTTAATGTTTGAATGTTTGAGTGTATGTTTGTACGTGTATTCGTGTGTGTGTTCGTTAATAATAACGGTGGGTTTTAGAAGTGATCACGGATCGGGGCGTGTGAACTCGGTCCGTTGGAGCGAGTCCAGAGGAGGCCACCAAGTTGATCAGAGCAGGATGGAGCACCTCTGCTGTGTGGAAAGACTGGGAGAATTGCGATTGTTCAGCCTGGTGAAGGCTTTGGGGTGATCTAAATGTGGCCTTCCAGTACCTGAAGGGAGCCGACAAGGAAGGTGGAGAGGGACTACAAGGGCCTGGAGTGACAGGACAAGGAGGAATGGCTTCAAACTGAAAGGGAGTAGTTTTAGATTGGATTGGGAAGAAATTCTTCCCTGTGAGGGTGGGGAGGCCCTGGCACATGGCTGCCCCATCCCTGGAACTATCCAAGGCCAGGTTGGACAGGGCTTGGAGCAACCTGGGATAGTGGAAGGTTGGAAAGAGATGGTCTTTAAGGTCTCTTCCAACCCAAACCATTCCATGATTCTATGAACTTCCAGCCACGGTTCTGCAGAGACCCATGGCCCCTTCCCCTGCTGCACCCACAGGGACAAACACAGGGCCAAGCTGTGGACCCACCTGTGACACAGAGCTGCAGGCCAGGACCACCATTGCTACGATCTCCTCCCACCACCCACCCACCTCCCTGCCACGGGATTACCCGGATCCGTGGACACCCCCACGCAGGACACTGGGGCATCCAGTCAGTGTGGAACCCACCTGGCCCACGGCCTGGCCACAGCCCTCTCAGCAGCTCTGGGCTGAGCCCGGGACCAAAGGCTTGTTTTAGGAGGGATATTCCAGCTTGGGAGCTCATGGCCTGGATCCTGCCTGCACCATCCCTCAGGGAGATGCTCCAAGCTGGAGCGTTGGAGGGACGCCCTCCTTGCCGTGGGGTCCGAGAGCTCTGTCCCCTCCCCAAGGGCTCTGTCCCCTCCCCGAGGGTTCTCTCCCCTCCCTGGCACTGCCTCCGTGCATCCCAAATGGGAATCCCAAATGGGAAGGTCCGGGCTGCCCCGCTCCAGGCTCTCCCACGCTCGAGTAGCTGCGTCCTCCCTCCTCGGCCAGCACTTGCTTATTCCTCATCTTGGATGTCATCGAGGGTGGAAAATGTGACAGGAAGGAAGGGAGGCTTTTTTTCCCTCCTGCTAAATATGGACTGACATTAAAAGTCCAAATACTGTCGTGAAAGGAATCCCAACCTCTGTTTGTTGGAGGAGGGAAGAGAACGATGTTTTCTGGCTTTTCGGCTGTGAGGTTCCAGCTGGGAAGTTTCGCAAGGAGCGGCGGAGTCCTTGCCGGGAGCCTCAGGAATTTACTGAGCTTGTTCACAGGACGCTCTGCAGCGTCTTATGCTAAAAAAATTAGTCATCCCTTCTCCGCCTGGCCGTGGCTGGGGGGAGCTTGCCGTGAGCATGCAGGATGCTTGGAAATATTTAGGGATTTGTCCTCCTGTACAAGGAGTTCTAGAAACAGGAAATAAAACTGCAGCCCAAACAGGATTTTTTCATCTTTATTTTAATTCCTGTTGCTGCAGCAGCCTGTGGCTGGGAAGGGAAGGCTGTGCACGGGGTGGCTGCAGCCGGGTTTGCAGGGAGGGTTTGTCTCTCTCTGTCAGGCGTCAGATGCAAACTCATGCTGTTATTCCCAGAGAGACTGGGAAACAGGCTCGGTGTGGGGCTCTGGGATGAGGAATGAGACCACAGGGATGGTCATGGCACTGCCAGCTCCCCCAGTGGCTTCTGCTGGGGCCAAGGTGAAGAGCCAGGATGTTTTTGGGGAGCAGGGACTGCAGCTTCCCAAGGACCCGGGGGTACTGGAAGAGAGGGAGAAACTCGGTGTCTGTGCTGGGCAGAAGGTGGGTGCTACCACCTTCCTGCTCCACATGTTCCTCTCCATCCCTGTGGGATAGATTTCTGGGGGGGGCGGGGGGGTGTCTGTGGGAAGCTCCAGGGTGTTTGCCTGATCTTTATAAAAACAAATGGTTAAAGCAAGTGGTTGGTTAAAGTTGGTTGAAGGTGGTGGAGTCCCCATGCCTGGAAGTGTTGAAGGAATGACTGGACGTGGCACTCAGTGCTCTGCTCTGGTTGACAAGGTGGGGATCGGTCACAGGTTGGACTTGGTGATCTTGGAGGTCTTTTCCAGCCTAATGGATTCTGTGAAAACAGTGTGGGGATCCTGGGAGGTGCTGGAATAGAATAGAATGGAATAGAATCCCTTTTCCAGGGCACTGCTGTCCTGGTGCTGGTGCCACTGTGTTGTTCCCAGGCTAAGGAGGCACAGCTCCTTTCTGCCTTTCTGAAATGTCACTCTCAAATAACTGGATCTCTGTGCTGCTTCATGAAACAGGTCCATGTCCAACATCAGCATCCTTGAGGAAGAATAGTTTGAATTCCCTCTCTCCCCATCTCCTCCTGCTGCTGACCTACATCTGCTCTGCTCCAGCCCTCTGTGTTTGCAGCGGGATGGTGGATCCTGATTAAAGGTTGGACTCAATGATCTCAGAGTTCTTGTCCAACCTGGTTCTGTGATTCTGACCCAGTGTTGAGGGCGTGGGTTGTGTCATCTCTGCCGTGCTCGGCTGAGCTGCGGTGGCACCCTCCTGGTCTGTGTGATGCCCTGTAACACTGGGAAGTGCAAGGTGTGATATTTTGCATGGAACAGACTGCCCATATGCTTCCATAGAGTCAGGAGTGGCACCAGCTGCTGCCTGGTGCTTCAGTCTTGCTGTGACACGAACGGGAGGTCACTCGGCCCTCACAGCTGCTTTCTGGGCTCATTCACAAATCGCATTTTGCTCTGGAAATAAAACAAATCCCTGGGCTTTCCTGTCGCAGTGGAAGTCATTTAAACATGACCGGGTCCGTAAGCATCTCCAAAGCCTGCGGACAGGAAGAGACACTCGAGTGGAGAGGTAGGAAATGTCCGCATTTATAGCAGTGGCTGATTCATGTCCTGCTCTTAACTCCTTCCCTCCTGCTCTCGGTGGGATCCAGCTGCTTTGCTTCAAGGCTCAGAGGCTGAGGAGACTCTGGCTGGCTCACAGGACGCTGCTGGGTTTTGTACCTCGTGTTTACGTGGTTTGGGGTGGAAGAGGAGTGGGCTGTTGGAGGTGTGTGGTTATCCGAGTCGGATAACCGGAACGTCGGCAGTCACATTAGAAGGGATTAATATTTAATATATAGGGTATGAACCTTGGTGCTTAATCATTATCTGAAGGGCTTAGGAAGAGATTTAGCGATAAGCAAGTGATTCCCAAACTGTCCAGAGTGATTTCTTGCGTATTCCTCTGGAGCAGCTGGTCCTGGATATCCCTAGAGGCTGGTCTGATCCTGTTCTTCCTGATGTCTCCAGCTTTTGTAAGTGGGTAGAGTGGCTTTCATCACGAGTGCTTGCTTCTCATTAAACTCACAAATACTCTGGAAGCCCTTTTTCTCTGATGCAGCTCACGTGCCTGGACTGTGAGGACCTGTCAGTGCTTGAAACTTCTGTGTGTAGCCAAAGCCTGTGGGAAACATGTCGTGGGATCCGTGGATGTTGCCACTGTCACACAAATCTGCCCAGCCACTACTCCAGAGGCAGCTCATTTGTACTTTTCTCTGGCCAGCCTCTTTAGGAGACCTTAAATGTCATCTTCAGGCCCCAGTATGGGCCCAGAACCCCCTGTGATGACTCTCCTCATGTGGGTTTTTTTTTCAGCATAAGGTGTTTTGTTGTGCAGCAGGGTGGGGGCTGCCCCTCTGGGATGGGGGTTGCTGTGTTTGTGCAGGGAGGGGGTGATGGTGGGGGAGTGCTGTGTCCTGGTCTGGAGGCCTCAGCACAGGAAAGACATGGACCTGTTGGAGTGAGTCCAGAGGAGGCCCCGGAGATGCTCCGAGGGCTGGAGCCCCTCTGCTCTGGAGCCAGGCTGGGAGAGCTGGGGGGGTTCACCTGGGGAAGAGAAGGCTCCAGGGAGACCTTTGAGCACCTTCTGGTACTTAAAGGGAGCTTTTTAAAAAAGAGGGAGAGCAACTTTTTATATGGGCAAATTGTGATAGGACAAGGGGAACAATTTTAAACTAAAAAAAGGTAGATTTAAACTAGATATAAAGAAGAAATTCTTCCCTGTGAGGGTGGAGAGGCCCTGGCACAGGTTGCCCAGAGAAGCTGTGGATGCCCCTGGATCCCTGGAAGTGTCCAAGGTCAGGTTGGATGGGGCTTGGAGCAACCTGGGATAGGGGAAGGTGTCTGTGCCCATGGCAGGGGGTGAGACTGGATGGTCTTTGAGGTTCCTTCCAACCAAAACTATCCTGTGATTCTATGCCAGGGCACACAAATAATCCCTCTCCCTTCTCTCCCTGCCCTGAGTGAAAACTCACCTGTTTGAAGGCACCAGCCATGTCATCAAACAAACTGTACTGTGGTTGCTCTTATGGTACTGGTGTGTTTTGTGGGCTGCAGTTTTGATGGTGGAAGTCAAAACAACTAAGTGTGGGTTGGGTTTTGGCATATTGGTCACGTAGAATATCCTGGTGTCTACTGTAAGAGGCATGGAGGTTGGAAATCTTTTAAAAAATGGGTCTGCTTTTTTTCCCAAAGCACCTGTGGAAGAATCAAGGAATCACAGAATAGTTTGGGTTGGAAGGGACCTTAAAGATCATCTCGTTCAACCCCCTGCCATGGGCAGGGACACCTTCCACTAGCCCAGGTTGCTCCAAGCCCTGTCCAAACTGGCCTTGAGAGTGCTCCTTTTTATTCTTTGTGCAAACACATCACTTGCTCAGGCAGCAGCAACTCTTTATTCCAGAATAATTTGTTGTCCTAATTCCTTCCTGTTGAAGCAACTCCATTTTGCATGGAATAATTAGTACTAATTTGGATCTGGGGTGGAAAACAAGAGTCCTCTGACTTCAGAGGAGCAGACAAGAGCGTAACCTCTGCCTCTCCTGCGTGAGTCAGGTCGTGTCGTGCTATCCCTCCTCTGAAGGAAAATTAAAACCTGTCTGTGAGACAGAACATCCCAGGTTGGTGGGAGGGAGCAGGAGGTGGAGGTGTCACGGATTTTAAGCCTTCTGCTTTTGCAGAGAGTCAAGGACATGTGTGGTGAGGAGGAATGGGCCACCACCTCCTTCCCTCTTGGCTGACACTGAGGAACAAATAAACAAAAATGTTCCCACCGTGCTGATGTGAAAAGCTGCCTCTGAGCCAGCCTGGCCTGGTGGTGGATTCCTGGAGCCCCAGCCAAGTACTTGAGACCTTTTTATTGCCATAACGAGGATTTCCTCATCCTGCCCCACAGTCTGACTCGAGCCACAGCTATTTTCTGGTCCTTCCGGGAAGACATCCCTGCTCTGCCTTCCTCTGCATAGCGAAGGGAAACCAGCCAAATCCCTTCCCTCCCCCAGATCCCTGTGTGTTTGCAGAAGGGGAGGTGCAGGCATCCTCCCTGACTTCTCAGCGTTTACCCGGGGAGCATGAAGTGAATTCCACAGGCAGGATCACCCCTGCCTGCCTCTAGTAGGTTCACTGTTTGCTGTTGGGGTTGTGAGTACCAAGGCCGTGAACATCTCTCCAGGCTGAGTCCTGGAGGCAGTGGAAATGGGAGATGTCTAGCCTGGAAATCCCAGCTGGCAAGAGATTGACTTCCCAGTGTCTGGATACCCAACCACTAGAAGCTTTGGCTGATGGATGCTACTTAGACAGAGAGTTTTAAGACCTGGATTAATAAGCCCAAAATGCTGCTTGACTCTGCAACTGCATGGATAAAATTATGTTAGAGACTGATTGCAGAGGTGCATACCTGTGTGGAAAACAGGGTTCAGCATGTTCCAGCTTGTAGGTTTTGTGTATCCAAGTTAAGTAATAGATGACAGGAAGCCTTGATCCAGGTATGAGCAGTGAATCAATCAGGGCTGGATTGCTCTGGGGTTGAAGCAGCCCCCCCCCAGGATGACTGTCCTCCCATATCACGTCTGATGTTTCGAAATAATCTCTGGGTTAGGATTGTTCTGATGTTCTAAACCCCAGGGGTTTATCTGGCTCTGGGCTCCACCCCATCCAAGGTGACCTTGCTCTGGGGCTGCAGAGAGCAGCAGTTCTGGTGTAACTGCTGAAGGCAGGATGTCTCCCTGGGTCTGTGCTCAGATACTGATCCCAGGGAGTTGGGGATCTTCCGCCCAGAGGGCAACTTGTAGAGGATCTGCCCAGAAATGGCACCCAACCATCCTCGCTTGTCTGTTGTGCACCCAGCATGTCATCTTCTGGGGACAGTGATAATACAGGCACAGAATGGTTTGGGTAGGGAGGGACATTAAAGATCATCTCTTTCCAACCCCCTGCCATGGGCAGGGACACCTTCCACTAGCCCAGGTTGCTCCAAGCCCTGTCCAGCCTGGCTTTGGACGCTTCCAGGGATCCAGGGGCAGCCACAGCTTCTCTGGGCAACCTGTGCCAGGGCCTCACCACCCTCACAGGGAAGAACTTCTTCCCAATATCTAATCTAAACCTATTCTCTTTCAATTTGAAGCCATTCCCCCTTGTCCTGTCACTCCATGCTTGTAAAAAGTCCCTCTCCATCTTCCTTGTTTGGTCTCTTCAGGTCCTGGAAGGCCACAATTAGGTCACACCAGAGCCTTCTCTTCTCCAGGCTGAACAGTCCCAGTTCTCTCAGCCTTTCCTCATAGCAGAGGTGCTCCAGCCCTCTAATCATCTTGGTGGCCTCCTCTGGCCTCACTCCACCAGGCCATAATGGTGAACTTGCAAACCAAGCAGCAGATCCTCCTGTAATCCCTGGGGATGTGTGGGGTCCATCCCTTGCTTTCCACCTTGTGTTTTTAGAGTTGGTGTCTCAATTCCTACTCTGGGGATTTCAAACACCTCATTCACAACCTGTGGCCAGCTCTGGGCTGATAGGACTAATTTGTGTCAGTAAATGACATCGTGGTACTTGTCAGAGAGGGTTCTGCAGCCAGGAAATCTGTTCCTGGCCTCAACCAGCACAAAGTCCTGTTAGCTCCCAGTTGGGCATCTCTTACTCCATCCACGAAAAACTCTGCTGTGCAGACCCAGCCCTGGACCAGGGACAGGAGAAATGGAGCTGGAGGAAGAAGCCACCTGCCAAGGCAGTGAAATAGGTGGAAGAAAAGCCAGGAGGATACTCAGATCTGCCTACTGGTGTCAGGGTGACCCGAGACACCCAGCAAAACATGGGGCAAAAGGGACAGACCTCACAGTCCTGAGGCTGTTAGAGGTTTCTAGAAGGCTGCAAAGCTCAACTAAGTAAATCTCACTGAGTAAGAGGAGAAATATGAAGAACAGGATTTGCTTTTTTTGTTTTGTTCTGTTTTTAAATAAAAGAAAAGCATTTTAGTGGTTTATAAAGATTCCAGCAGCGCTCTGGGAAAGCGCAGCCTCTTGTTCCAGGCACAGGGATATCCTGGCTCTCGACCTGAAGGTTTTTGAGGTACCATAAATTTTTCTGGTGATAGTGCGTGGCAGGACAGCCTGCAAAACTTCCCTGCTGCTCTACAATTTGAGTCATGTTTTTATCAGGCCAGCAGATAATCATCTCACTGGTGTTCCAGAAGCGAAGCTCTTATGGATGTGTTTGAGAAGGCTGAAAATAAATATATTCACATGTGTTTTCCAGTGTTGCTGAACATGTGGTGTCTTGGAGCCTCTGGATTTCACTCTCTGGCAAACTGGCCACTCTTGGAAGCTCAGAAGTACAACTTTAGTCCAAATGCTGGAGCTTCATGCCCCTCCCATAGCAGACACTAAAGCCACCCCTCCAGGATGAATTAGAGATGAACAGAGATGAGTTAGGAATGAATAATAAATTGGAAAGCATGGATAATCCTCAAGATTTTCTCTTGAGGAGACTTTAAACCTATTTGGCTACAGGCAAATAGATGTTTTTAATCCCAGTTGCCGTGTAGAATTTGCATCCTCATTCCAGGCAGGGTGGGAATACTGGGTGGGATCTTTGGTGGCAGCAGCTTGTCTTTGGATACCCAGATAGCTGGAGGATTGAGACTGGGATTAGAAAGGTTAAATTGTTTTCTAAGCTTATCTAGGAGTGTGCTTGAAACCCTTCTGGTGAAGAAATTTTCCCTTCTATCCAATCTAAACCTCTCCTGGCACAACTTGAGGCCATTTCCCCTTGTCCTGTCCCTTGTTCCCTGGGAGAAGAACCCGACCCCCACCTCACTACAAGCTCCTGTCAGGGAGTTGTGTACTCAGACAACTCATTTGTCATCTTCTGTACCTGGCTTGGTCTTCAGTGGTTGTGCAGGAGTTATTTTTTTTACTCCAGCAGGTGCCTGGAGGTAAAATCTGTGGCCCAGCCGTTGGTCTGTGTTGCAGCAGTGTCTGGACTTGGGCTGTGCTGAGCAGGCACACCTGGCCTCCCAAACCCCAGCATCCAAATGAATAAAAACTAAAATAATAAAATAGGCAAGGGCTAACTGACAGAGAAAGGCAGCTATGGAAGAGTTAAGATGAATCTCTGCTGTCCTGGGGGGTAACTAAAAGGCACACTCATCCTTTCTCATCCCTCCCATCCCCTCCTTGGACGAGACTCCAGAGAGGATGACAAACCTGGTGGCTGCTTGAACAATTTCCACCTTGGGTCCATCAGCACGTTAAAGTGGTTTGGAGGGTCCCCAAGCGTCTCCATCCCTCTGGGTGGTTGTTGTGAGGGTCCCTGCAGGAATTTATGTCCCTCAGCCAGGGCTGCAGGGGAGCTCTTGGTGACTCTGGTGTAAAACCGGTGCTGCGTGTGCACAAAGGTGACGGATCTCTTGATCCACTCGGGACAGGCTGTAGAGGCACCTGAGTATCTCATGCTGCTGCTTGTGTCCAGTTGTTATCCATGACATAACGCAGGATTTGCTCTTTGCCTCCCTTGAAATCTGTTAGACCAGGCTCTGTGCCTGTGCAGAGGTATTTGCCTTTTTGTTTTTTCCATGATATTCTGTGGGGGTTGCTCGAGTTTATGTAACTCCCCATATGTTGCCCTCTTCCTGTGGAAACTTGAAGATAAATTGTGAAATGCAGGGAGCTGCTTTAAAAGGATACATCCTCAGCTGGATCTTGGCCTGTTTCTGGCAAGAAAAGGGGAACCTCAGAGCCCTCTGTCCTTGTTCCCTTCTCACACAGCTGAGTGAGCAGCGTGGGATGGAGCACCTGATGCTGCCCTGTTGCCCAACACTGGGATGCTGCTCCAAGAGGAGCCCATGGTGAGCTGGCAGCAGGCTCCAGAGCAGGAACGTGCTGTAAGGAAGGGTGGTGGTTTCTCCATGGAGGGGCTGCAGCCCCAGCACCGTTCCCTGCAAGCCCTCTCCCATTTTCCAGAGCTGCTGCATTCCCTGCAGTGCACTTCTGCCCAGCATTGCTTTCACTGAGCTTTAATTCAGTGTTAATTGAAACACGTGGCTGGACCTGATCTTGCCAGGTGCTGCTTGGTCTGCATTCCCATGTATATCATGGAATCATGGAATTGTTTGGGTTGGAAAAGCCCTCTAAGACCATCGAGTCCAACCATTCCCCCAGCACTGCCAAGGCCACTGCTAACCCATGTCCCCAAGTGCCACATTCACACAGCTTTTGGGAACTCCACCACTGCCCTGGGCAGCTGTGCCAGGGCTGGACAAACCTTTCCAGGAAGAAATTTTCCCCAATATCCAACCTAAATCTCCCCTGGCACAGTTTGAGGCCATCTCCTCTCTTCTTGTCCTTTGTTCCCTGGGAGCAGAGCCCGATTCCCCCCCCCCGGCTCCCCCCTCCTGTCAGGGAGTTGCAGAGAGCAAGAAAGTCCCCTCTGAGCCTCCTTTTCTACAGGCTGAGCCTCCCCAGCTCCCTCAGCTGCTCCTGCTGCTCCAGCCCCTTCCCCTTGCCCATATCGAGGAGGTTTGGGGATGCTCAGCATCTTGCAGATGGGGGTTCTTGCGCTCCTGTGGGACACAACCCTGGTAGATTGATGCCTCTTTTTCACTGCAAACCTGAATGAAGCCCTTCACCCATCACCCAGCTCGTTTGTGCTTATCATTTTTGAAAATCGTTCATTCCCAAGTGCGAGAGCAGTTGCAGGCAGGATGCTGGCAGAGCTTCCAGCCTACACAGCGTGTAATTAGGGTCTCTGAAAACATCCATTTCCATTCTCTCTCCACCCCCCCAGCCCCGGAGCAAAGCCAGGAAGCCCAGCCCCTGAACAAACCCCCCCCCCCCCCCTTTTGAACTTCAAGGCTGAGAAACTGAATTTTGACTCTGAACATTGAGCTGGTTTGACTGGTGGACGGAGAACGAGGAAGTCTGTGCACAAGTGGATGGGAGAGGTGGAAAGTCCTGGGGGCCTGAGGGGAAAAAGTGCTTCAGAGATGAGCCACACAGGTCTGATGATGGTTGGGTGGAAACTGCAGCCAGGGCTCCTGGGCAGCCAGGCAGCCTCAGCAGTGACGGGAAGGCTGAGCTCCTCCACATCCAAACCCGGGAACTGACCTATTCCGTGGGGCTTTTTTTGAAGTTACTGCAAGATCATGACTGGTTTTAGGAAGCCAAGAACTTTGCAGTTGCTCAATACTCGCTCAGCTGCTTTGGTATGTGTTATTTGGAATGGTTTTATTTTTGTGGAGTGGATTTAGAGTTGCCAGCATGGGATCTTTGGAGATTAACGTGCTTGGCTCGTGTGGAAAGAGCTGCTGGCGAGGTGGGGCCTGGCTTGGTGGCTGTGGCCTCATTAGAGGTGACATGGCTGGGCAGGTGACTTTGGGCAGCACAGCAGACTAGAACACAAAACTTGTAGTTTGATCTGTTTAATCTGTCTCTGCTGTCCAGAACAAGTTGCTGCCTTTTACTGCCCATAATCCAGGGTGCCCAAGTTTCACAGAATCATGGAATGGTTTGAGATGGAGAGGATCTGAAAGATCATCTCATTCCAAACCCCCTGCCACAGGCAGGGACACCTTCCACTAGCCCAGGTTGCTCCAAGCCCCATCCAACCTGGTTTTGGACACTTCCAGGGATGGGGCAGCCACAGCTTCTCTTGTGTTTGTAGAGTGCAAATCTCACCCACTGACAATTTGGCTCAGTTTGGGAGAGAATCTTTAAAACTGTTTTGAAACCTTCAAGGATTCAAGGGGGCTGATGGTGCTGCATGTGTGCACAGGGGGATTTCATTTTGGGCTGTTCAGTGCCCACAGGCTGAGAAAGGTAGCAAGGATTTAAGGGAATTGAAGCTCCAGGAGCCCTGTGTGCTGAAATTCCACCCCACTGTGCCAGGGAAGGTATTGCTGCCCAGCTGAGATCTCCTCTTTATATTTGATATTGAATTTTCCCTCTCCTGCGGCTTCATTAGGGCGATGGAGTCATAGAAATGTCAGTAATTAACTAATGAAGGATATGGGTGGTAGCACAAGCAAGCAGCTTCCATGGCCATGTGGCTGTTATTCCACGATTTTCAGTCCAGCAGGGAAAGGTCATCTTGGGATACCTTCACCACGCTCTTTGTGGCTGTGGCCGATCCCATCCTATATCCAACACTTGCCATGTCACTTCAGCTGTTTCCAGCCCCCTGGATGGTCATGGCAATGCCATTTTCCCCCCTCCATCAGCAGATCCCGAGCCCAGGGATTAGGAAGGTGGCTGCCACTTCCACATTTTTTTTTCCCATTTTGCCTGTTACAGTAATTGTTCCTGATCTTTTCAAGCATTCCTGGAGCTCTGTCTGCACTGACAGGACTGGGCTGTTGGGGCAGGAGGATTGTTTTGCTGTGGAGGTGACAAATGGCAGCTCAGCTCCTTTGGGATGCTTTGATGTGACTCACCAAGAGATTCACTTCCCGAGGGAGCACCTGGCATCCAGAGCTCAGTCCTCCGTGCCCCTCCCTGTCCTTATTAGAGGTGGGAATGCCAGCCTTGGCTGTAGGGTTGAAGCAGATGCACCCTGAGTGGCAGGGACGTTGACTTCCCTTCCACTGCCCTCTGAAGGTCCTACAGCCTCTGCTTAAAGTTCAGCCACTGGGTTCCTTCATTTTGGTGGATGTATTTCAGCCAGTTCTGAAGCGTTTCTGACCACCCCAATTTGCCTGTGGTCACTTGATGTGAGGTTACAAATGACCCCATCAAACTGTGGTGTTGGATGTTACGTTAGAATCGATTTTTCTCATTGCTGAAGGTTTTACTTCACGTATTTTTGGAAGCTGGGCTCTGATTTTACTTTGAAGCAGTCAAAACGTTGAATAAAACACTCCAGAGCTTTCAAAGCACTTGAACTGTGTTCTCCCTTCAGACATTCTGTCGCTTCCATCCTGGATCTGACCCCAAACACCTGCTCTGAGCTGTGCCTGGGTCACAGAGGCACTTGGATCTACATCTGGAAAGAAGTGAGAACATTGGGAATGATGGTTTGGAGGACAGGAACTGAAAATGTATGTGGTTGTTAAATCTGTTCTTGCTAATAAGAGCCACTTGAATTTATTTTTGGGTGCAATTTTGGTCCCTCCTATTCTGGAGCTGAATTCATGGCTTGTGTTTTGGATTGTCTCCTCCTTCCCTCTTGGTCTCCAGCTGCCAAACCCTCTCTTCTCCCCCATGCCCTGGCATGTGGCACTGCAGTATCCCAGACTCCAGCACTGCAGATGTGCCAGCTGGAGACACTGAGCTCGTACAGGTCTAAATTTTGGAAGCAGCAAAAAATGATTGACTTGAGGAAAACCTCGTTTGGGCTGGATTTTCTCCCTGCTCAGGGCCCAGCGATGTCGAGCAGGCGCCTCGGAATCTTTGTGCAGGAGAGCTCCCAAGTGGAGCTGCCGTTCTTAGGATGGTTCAGGTTAGAAAGAACCTTAAAGACCATCTCATTCCAACCCCCTGCCATGGGCAGGGACACCTCCCACTAGACCAGGTCGTTCCAGGCCCCGTCCAGCCTGGCCTTGAAGCCGGTTCTCCTCACAGGCATCCTCTGCTTTTACCGAACCCATTCCCTAAATTATCTCCGTTGACAAAGTCACACTTACGTCAAGCACTTGCCCACTTAATTCTTCCACTTGTGATTTTTCTTTCCTCTGGGCAGGGTTGTTTGTCAGCAGCTTTGAGTGCAAAGATGCCTATTTGTTAAGTCTTTCCTGGCTGCTGAGTTTGAACTCTTTAATATTCCTGTCTTCTGTGAGCTCTCTTCCATGAACTTTCCTTCACTTCCCTTTCCTTCACTTCCCTCCTCCCATTTATCAAAGCCTTGCTCACAGATTTGGTGTCCAGGGAGGGGCTGGAGTATTCCTGTTGTGTCACACTAGACTGCCTGTCATCCCTGGGGAAAAGGGGAGGGATGTGAAATAAAAGGAGTTTGTGCTTCCGTGCTTATTGAAAAATGGTGACCTTTGAAATGCCCTAAACCTGAAGTCTCATGCTTGGTGATCAGACCTAATGATTCTGACCTCTTCCCACTTGAGTTGTCCACTGTCTGATCCAAAAGGGACTTGTTCCCTCGGAAGTGGGCCTTGTTCAGCTCACTTTAGGTAGTGGGCAGCTGAGAAAGTAACACTTTTGCTTTTTTCTGACAGAAAACATCCTGCAGAGGCTTCATTACTAATAATAAACTGCTAAGCCTCATCATCTTTGATTGTCAGGCATGTACTGTGAGCTGAAATCTGTGGTTTAGTCACAGAATCATGGGATGGTTTGTGTTGGAAGGGACCTTAAAGACCATCTCATTCCACCCCCTGCCATGGGCAGGGACACCTTCCACTAGCCCAGGTTGCTCCAAGCCTTGTCCAGCCTGGTCTTGGACACTTCCAGGGATCCAGGGGCAGCCACAGCTTCTCTGGGCAACCTGTGCCAGGGCCTCCCCACCCTCACAGGGAAGGATTTCTCCCTGATATCAAATCTAAACCTCCTCTCTTTCAGTTCTGTCCTGCAACCTCCCTTTAACCTTGGTGCCAGCTGTGCCTATTTCACCATTTGCACTTAGTATTCCCACTTCCTGCTTAATAACAGGATGGTCAAGCCCTGTCTTGTCAAAATTGGATGTTCTCTGGGGCTCAGGCACAGCTCTCTCGTTATTCCCTGGCTGAGCAGGGAGGGCCGTTGCCCCGGTGCCAAAGAGAAAGGAAGGTGTGAGGAGCTGAGGGGGTGTTTCGTGATGGAGGTGAGCTGATGTAAGATGGAGGTGGTGCTGTTCTGGAGAGTTTATTTTTCTGTTCCCTCCTTTCTGCACGTGTTGGACCACGTCTGGTGATGGGGCAAGGCAGCTGGGCTTGCTTTCCTTGGCGCCGGGCCACGCTCCGGCACGGCACCCTGTCCCGGCTGACGCTTTGGCAGGTGAGCTGATCCCACTGTGGCTGACACAGAGCCTGGCACGGGCAGCTCTGGCAGTGCCTGGGGTGGGAGGTGGAGGAAAAACGAGCTCTCACCTGGTGGCAGAGACCTGTGTGATCATCCAGCTCGCAGAACCCCAGGTAACCCACCGTGGAACTCCCGACTCCAGCCGGTGCCCCGAGCGCCTGACTCCTGCCTCTGGGTAGGAAATGTGGAAAACAGATGTGACCTACTGATACTATCTTGTTTAACTGTCTATATCCAGATGTTTCCAGCTTGTAGTGCTAATTTCCACTTGCAGTTATCCAAGAGCTAACTCCAAGATGCTCACTGCCTTCATGTCTGGGAAAAGGAGCAAAACTAGCCTTAACATTTATTGTTTTGCTTGACCTGGCATCTTTTGCATCCAGGTAGGACAAGCCTGTCCATCCCCAAACTGTGTCTTGCATCTCAAAATCTTTTTGTACTGGAAGTTTTTCTTCATTATCTGGGTGGTAGGATTGAAAAGCAAGAGGAATCAGACTTTTGCCCAGGAAATTTCATACTTTGCAAGGGCATTTCACATCTGTTTTAGAAGACAGTGTGAGCAGCTTTCTCCAAGGGATGCTCTTCCCTCAGGACTGCAGTTTTGTTAAATTTCATCAGCACATGACCACAGAGCACGGAAGGACTCACAGGAATGTTTCTAACTCCCTTTGAAAGGCAAGCTGTTCCTTCAGCTTCTTGTAGAATCAGCCTGACAGGAGACACTGTAATCAGGCTGCAGATGTAATTGCATTTGTAATGTGAAAGACAGAACAGATTCTACAATTCCCATCCTTGACTGGCTCTGCAGGGACTCAAGGTAGTCCAAAAAAACCCCAAAACCAGCAGAACCAACCATTGCTTTTGACATTTGCGATCAGTCTGGGCAAAACATTAGGAAACAACATACTCAGGGGGACAAGATGATCTCATACATCTGACTTTAAAGCAACATACTCCCGTGGAAACTTGTTTCTGTGCCTATTCCAGAGCACTTGGCTGCTGCCCGGACTTCCCCTGCCCCCCACCCCAGACCAGCTCAGCTTAGTCAGCAAGTTCCAGTTCAACTTCTCTTCTGCCTTTTGTTTTGTGCCTGTACCTGAGTTAGCTCCATTCCTCAGTAACCAGTTCCTTGTCACAGGAAAGGCTTCCAGGATGCTTCCAGCAACTTACTGTCCATTTCCTGAGGAGAACTGCTTGCTTTTAAGTAGTTTGCCCGAAATCTTAACTATTCCAGTGCAGCTAAGGCTTCCTGTGTTGGTTGACCTTCTTGGGATGAAGTTCCAGCCACCCACATGCTCTGTCTGCATTTAGCTTTGAGTCTGGAGAACAAATCTGTGCCGCAGGATTTCGCCATCGCCGCGTTGTTGTTCCTTTGACACTGTGATGTGCGATAATTCTCAGTGTAGCAATTGTGATTTACAAGCAGCAGCTCCCTGCTGTTTATTGCTGTTGAATCTTGAGGGCTGTGGAGACAAGAAGCTGGGCTGGAGCGAGCCATAAGGGCTGGATGTCCCAGCTGGAGCTCCGTGGTTTGGGCTGCGGATTCTCCTGCAAAGGCAGATCCTCTCTGGTCCTTCCTCGAGCCAGCCCTGAGAGCAGGTCAGACCTTTTTGATTTTCATACCTCTTCAATATGAAGACAGAGAAAGGATCTTGGCATCCCAGGTGGAGATGAGCTTACTTGCATCCAAGTTACTCAAGGATTTCCTCTAATAAGGCCTTGGTGTTCCCCGTTTGCCTGGCTTGAGCACCGGGCTGATTCCTTTCTTCTCTGCCATCATTGTAGGTGTGGTGTGGACTTTCCCAATAGGACATTGCTCATTCACTCCCCTTTTTTAAAAAAGAATGTAATGGATTATCTTTTCAGGGTCTGATTCTTGCTGTTTTTTTGGGAGCAGGTGCCAACAGCTGGTGTGGCCGTGCATGAAGTGATACGTAGATACCAAATAAGCAGAAGCTTATCTGGAACTGACTGCAGTCTCCTCTCTGCCTCTGAAGGATTTGCTCTCCTTGGAAGGTTTCCATTTTCATTGAATCCACCTGTAGCAATGAAACACAAAAAAACCCATGAACTCCAGTGCCAGCAGACTGACTGGTGTTGGTGTTTGGGCTTTAACTGGGGAGAATGAGTCAGCCTGTCCTCAGAAAGCACCAGAACCGTCGGCACCACTTGACCGCTGTTTTCCTGTTGCTCCCTTTTGTTACTCTCTTTTTCCTTTTGTTGAAGCTTTTAAGGGCCAGGGTGCACGTTGGTGAGAGTGTCTGGATGTTTCCCATTACTGGGAGTCTCCTGTTTGTGTCTTCTCTGATTATTTTTTTCACAAGGAGGATCAGAAAGATGCAGAGATCAAGACCTTGTCTGAACCTGATCTTGTGGTATCATAACTCTAACTGCTGACCTTAGGGAGCTGGTCCTAATCACTCCACAAATAAATCTTTATAAATCAGCATTTACACCATAGAAATTCACACAAGCTGATGGCAAAGTCACTTAAAGTGCAACAGAATAAAAAAATATTAACTGTTTTGGGGTTAAGTGTTTAAAGGTAGGTTAATACCTCTCTAGAGGCCATGGAGGACTATGAAGATACATCAAACTCATACCAAACTCTTGTGTTTGGTCCTTGGGATATGGCCTTGGTGCCTCAGAACCATCCTTTACATACTGGTCACTCATATTTTTCGTTGTTCATCCCTTCTTCCTAAGGAAAGGAACACAGGGATGTACAGTAATACCATAGTAGAGTGTGTGTGCCTGGGTGCTGAAGGCACATCTTTGGCTTGTCAGCATGGGGGAATATCTGCATGGAAAGTGGTGCTCGTGGAGATGGGAACCATCCCGGCCGGAGTCGGAGCAGATGGGATGCGCAGCCTGAACCAGCCCGTCTCGTTTATGCTTTATTAATTAGACATGTTATCAGAGTCATCTGTGTTTTCTTCCCTTTTCTCTTTGCAAACCAGTTCTGCTGCTTCGCTGCCCGCAGAGGCTCTGATGAGGAGCCCGGTTTGAATCCTTGAGACTGGCATGGCAGCACTTGTTCACTGTGGTCTGTGTTAAATGCCCTAAAGTGTCTGGGGTGAGGACTCAGAGGAGCTTTGGGAGCTCTGGGGATCATGATTTTTGGAGATGATGGTGCTGTCCTGGTGGCACATCCTCCCTCTGTGTGCTGTCAGTGTCTGTAAGCACTTCCACCACTTGTGTTAATCACAGAACCACAGGATGGTTTGGGTTAGAAGGGACCTTGAAGAGCATCCAGTTTCACCCCCTGCCATGAGCGGGGACACCTTCCACTATCCCAGATTGCTCCAACCTGGCTTTGGACACTTCCAGGGATCCAGGGGCAGCCACAGCTTCTCTGGGCAACCTGTGCTGCTGCTTGCTGTAGGATGCTTAAAAACGTACATGGATCTAAAAGGTGACTGGATAAACTCTTGGAAAGAAAATATAAAGATCCCTGTGCAGAAGCAGTCCATGCTGGAGACTGAGAAGTGTCTGGGGAGAAAATGGTATGTGCTGGTGCGGGTCTGACCTTGCTTCCTTGACCTGTCGTGTTGCTGTTGGAGTTATTGAATTAAATGGATCTTGGATGAGGTCTGTCCTGCACGTTGGGAAAGTCTCAGGCTGTCTCCCTCTCCATACTCAGTTTTAAGATTTTATTGAAGGAGAGGAAAACCTTTCAGAGGTTAAAGTTCTCAGGTGGGAGCCAGCAGTAGGGATTTTCCCCAGATTTCCCTTTGGACCTCTGTTCTCCAGGGGGTTGATATCCACATCCTCAATGGCAGTGCCCTTATCTGCATGTGAGGGTGAAGTGGATCATAAAATCCCTCCAGTGAACCTCTTGTAGTCTAAAGCTGCACCAGAGGAGGTTCAGGTTGGACATGAGGAGGAAATTCTTCACAGAAAGGGTGCTTAAACATTGGAAGGGGCTTCCCAGGGAGGTGGTGGAGTCACCATCCGTGGAGGTGTTCAAGGAAAGGCTGGACGTGGCAGTCAGTACTCTGGGCTGGGTGAGGAGGTGGGGATTGGTCACAGGTTGGACTTGATGATCTCAGAGGTTTTTTCCAGCCTAAATGATTCTGTGTTTCTGTGAGTGTGGTGTGCCCACCTCTGATGGGGGAGACTGAAACAGGAGTTGGACTCGATGATCCTTGTGAGACCCTTGGTGCTCAGGATATTCTGTGAAACCCCATAAAACCAAATTCTGTGATTCTGTGAAACCCTGTAAAGCCAGCCTGAGTATCCGCCTTTCAGACACGTGGGTCTGTTTTATAGCCACCGTTGGGTGAGGTGGGGATCTTTGGCTTTGCTTTATGTCTGATGCTCTTCCAGGGAAAATATTCACTCACTGAACGAGCAGCAGGATCATCCCTGCACGCAGAGGGGGGGAAGTGGCTTTGAATGATGGGCTTGTCGGCTCACTTGGATACTGCCCAGATCCCTTCCCTTCCAGCAGGACAAGAATCACCGTGCCCAGGCTCTTCCCTTGCACATGCACTCAGCATATGTTATCCTTGGAGTCCTTTTCCCGGGCATGCCTTTGTGCAGGCACAGCGTCTTCCGTGGTAATGGGATGCTGGTGCCTTTTGTCAGCAGAGTTAATTGGGTCTCTCGGTGCCGGGATATTTCCTGCTGCCGCATCCTCTTCCCGAAGCTACGCCTCCACCTCGGGAGCTTCCCTGCTGGTGGAGATGGGATGTTGAGCTCTCTGCCGTGCCTGGAGCCAGCGGAGGTTAAATCACGGATGAACCTTTGGGGGATGCACATGCTGGGAGGCTACTGGAGTCATTTTAATTGCGGCGTGTTTATCGAGCTTGCTGTAAACGCAGCAGGAGGCTGCAGCTTCTCCAGAGCCTGGAAGCCAAAGGTGTATCGATCCCAGGGAGCTTGTGGGAGAGCTCAGCCAGGTTGTTCCCAGCTGAGGATGAAATCTCCCTGTGTCCTGTTCTTCCTCCTCAACTTGTGTCTGGCTGTAATGATTTTATAACACAATTTTCCCGGCTGATTGCTCCTCCCTGTTGCTAGGGATGGGGGGGGAACTCAGGAATACTCGTCTCCAGCAGTCCAACACTGCAGATAACATTGAGTCACTGCCGAAAGCCTAAAAGCAAAACAGATGTTCTGTTTCTAGTGACTAAGTGAAGTATTAAAGGTACCAGATGAGCAAAGTTTTAACTGAAGTATTTAATTTGTGGTTGGCAGCTGAGACAAAGCATGGGCAAACAAGGTGCAGTGCAGAAATGGCCTCTCTCCTGTATTATGCAGCCTGTATGTTTTCATAAAATTTTTTTTCCATTTTTTACCATTTTTTAAATAGGTCTTTCCGGCTTGACTCATTCTCTCTGTAGTTGTAACCTTTAGTTCTGGGTGGGAAGGCAGTTATTTTGTGAGACATGAGACCAGTGGCAGGGTGAGTGGGCTTTTGTTGCTGCCTCTGTCATCTCACTGTTTGTCAGGTCAATTCCCTAGGAGTGGCTTGTGTCTGTGAAGTTGGAGATAATTATACCTGTTCTCAAAAATAAGGAAACTGGACTTAATGGTGCATCTGCTCGGCCGTGCTTTTGAATTCGTGAATGAGTAGAAAACTTAGAATGTGACTGTCATGTAGCTGTTATTCTCTGAGTAAGAGACAATTTTTGATGACCTATGTTCTTAAAAAATATGCATAAAATTACATGAAGATCAGAACTGTGATCCCAGGATCCTGGGCTCGTTGGGAGCCAAGGTGTTGGGTTCCCATTCCTTTGATCCTTGATGAGAAACCTGCAGCACTGTCTGGCTGTGTGAAGCCCAGGTGCTGTGTCCCTCATTGCCACTCCAACCTGAGCACGTGAGAACATAAAAGGGAAGGAATCGTGTCCTGGTCCCTCTTCCCAGCAACGTCTCAGTGCAAGTGCTTGTGGGTTCCTCAAGTCCTGGGAATATCTTATGTAAAACACATTATAATCCTCAGAAGGAGGACCATGGCCAGAATTCCCTACTAGGTAATTCCATAAATCACTGCACTCTGTACTTCTTGGACCAATGACTTGCATGTTTGGCTGCCCAGCACCACAAAATCATCAGGGGAGGACAGAACAGACCTTGGACTGACCAGGCTGCTCTCCCTGGTGTGTGGGAAGTGGATTTGTGCTGCTGAGCCCACGTGGGAACTGAAGCCAAGACTCCATCTCGCCAGTCCTGCAGGATTTAGCCTTGTTATTGGCAGGTTTTGGATGTTTTCTATTAAGAAAAAGGCTTTTTGGATCTCTTCTGAGGGTTCCTCCCTTTGGAGGCTTTCTCAGGAGCCCATGTGCTGAGCACTTAATCTTCCACCCCACTTAAGGGAAGAGGGGCAGACACCAAACTCTTGTTGGCACCTTATTTCACTTAATTCTTGCATTTAATTGTTTGTCATTCGGCTTTTAAGAGACTCTCTGCCAAAATCAAGAAGCTGAAAATTAAAGTAATTATTGTGGTGATGGATGCAATCAAAGAGGCCATCAGGCTCCTGGTCTGTGTGCTGTGAGGAAAGGTGCAGGCTGGGATTGAGCTCATCTCCAGGGACATGCTGGGCTCCAAGAGTTAATTTTGCCCCTGGCTTCTCTGTCCATGAGTAATCCATTTGTGCTGGGAGGAAATGGCAAGTCCTTGCAGCGAGGACAGGCTTCACTACTGGAGAAAATTATGCCTATTTATCATATGATGCTCTCTGTGCCTTTTTTGTTTGTCCTTCATCTGAACTAAGCTCTGTGGTGATGAGCTTTTCTGTCTGACAGCAGATGTTGTAGTGGCCTGCAAGTGTTCCTCTTTCTTGCACTTGCTGTTTCCCTGAAATTCCTCTGGGAACCAGTCTGTGCTGGGACCACCCAGCTGGGAAGGAGCTCGGCAGCAAAGGACCTGGGGGTCCTGGTGGACACCAACGTGATCTTGAGCCCTGGTGACAAAGGACAGTGTTTTCTGGGCTGTGAGAGACACAGCAGGGCCAACAGGTCGAGGAGGGGGTCCTACCCCTCTGCCCAGCACTGGTGAGGCCACACCAGGAGCACTGGGTCCAGTTCTGGCTCCCCAGTACCAGAGGGACAGGGACAGACTGGAGAGAGCCCAGAGAAAGCACTGGAGCACCTCTGCTGTGAGGAAAGGCTGAGGGAGCTGGGATAGCTCAGCCTGGAGAAGAGAAGGCTCCGGGGGTCTCATCAAAGTCCATCAACACCTGCAGGGAGGGTGCAGAGAGGATGGAGCCAGGCTCTTCCCAGTGGTGCCCAGTGACAGGACAAGGGACAACGGGCACACACTGAGACACAGGAGGGTCCCTCTGAACATCAGGGAACACAATTTGACTTAGGGGGTGATGGAGCACTGGCACAGGTTGCCCAGGGAGGTTGAGGAGTCTCCATCCTTGGAGATACTCAAACTTTATCTGGACACAGTCCTGGGCAGCTGGCTCTGTGTGACCTGGCCGAGCAGGGGGTTGGACCAAGTGGCCTCCAGAGGTTCCTTCCGACCTCAGATGCTCTGTGATTCTGAGATAAGGAGGTTGAGGTCCTGAGGAGATGCAGGACTGGGCTGAGCCCTCCGTAGGGGTGTTACTGTGCACAAATGCAGCTACATTTGGCATCCTACAGCCCTGTGTGATCACACCTCCCCCGCTGCATGCAGTGCTGTAAAAATGTGACATGGCTCAATAATCCTTCTCCTGCTGTTTTGGTGTAATTTCTGTCTTTATGCTGTGTGTTTTCTTTGCTTGCTTCCTCCTTTCACCTTCCCAGCTGTCTCCTCAGAGCAAACTTCCGTGACTCTTATTGTTCTGCCTGTTTTCATTCTCTTTCTTGGGTAAATGTATCTTTTTTTTTTTTTTAAGTGTGGTTTCCTAAAGCTCTGCAAAATGCTCTTTCCCTGCTGCATTTCAAAATATTAGTTGCAAAAAAAAGGGAGAAATATACTTAATTCAGGTTCATGTCTTCTTTTATCTGTTTTTCTTTTCAACAATGACTAAAGCCACTGATAAATAATGCTAATTTTTGGTACCATCTGTGAATGCAGAACCAAGCTGTTTCAGAGCAGCATTTTTGGTGCTTTTATCTGTTCAGAGGGGAAGGGAAAAATCTCTTTGCATTAGCAGCAGTAACCTATCTCCCACAAATTGTAGTCTGTGCTCCCATCTACCACTAAAACCCAAAGCAAACAAAGATTTCGTGCAGAGACAGGAAACCTTTTGGGTGTAATTGCCGGGAGGTCTTTTGCTTCCACGATTTTTGGGTTCGCGCAGCCGAGCAGTCCTGCGGGTTCGCTGGGGTGGGTTTGTTATGAGCTCTCACTGCGCTCTAATTCGACGTTTTTGGCAGCTCTGAGGGCTTTAAACACCCTCTGCAAGAGTCTCCTGGCCAGGCTGAGTGAAAGAATGTCCCGTGGAAGGAGGGAGGGAGGGAAGGAAGGGGCCGGTGAGTGGAGGCACAGCTGAGCTACGCCCTGATGACAGCCCTGCCCCCAGGCTCCTTTATTTTGGCCTGGAGCCTTCTTTTACATAATCCTGCCCTGATCCCTCTCCTTCTGCAAGGATTGGAGTTAGAGGACCCTCCAGTTTAACCAGATCGATCTGGGAAGCAGTTCCCTCCCATCATCCCAGCCAAGAGGTGGTGGTGTTGGTGGAGTCAGTTGGCTTGGGATGTATCAGAAGACCTCACCAGTACCAGGACTTGATTTTAAGGCTCCTTTGAAGGCTGGGGGGAAAAAAAAAATTAAACCTTGAATATGGTCTGGAAAACTGTGGAGCAGGTCTGGCTCCTGGAGCCTGTGTGTTGAATAGCTGATGGTACCACAGAACCCCACGTGGGTGAGGTCTCACCTGCAAAGTCCTCGTGGCATTTTTGGGTGTGTTTATCTCTAGGTCGTGTGAGATTCCCAAACCAGAATTGGGCTGGGATTTAGGATCACTTTCCCAAACCAGAATTGGGCTGTGATTTAGGATCACTTTCCCAAACCAGAATTGGGCTGTGATTTAGGATCACTTTCCCAAACCAGAATTGGGCTGTGATTTAGCATCAAGTCTTTGGGGAAGCTTGTCACGGCAGTGTGTAATAGAGTAATAAAACCTTAACTGCTTTGCTTTAGTGTGTCAAATGACTCATTTACAGTATCATCTGGGAGAGATGAGGCTCTGGAAGACAAGTAAGACTTGCATGGGGAGGGAATATTGAGTAATGGACCCACAGCTATAATTGGAGGGGGAATAGATCTTCTATTTCAGAGCTGGGGAAGTGGTTTATCTGCCCAGTCTGTAAGTAAGTGATACTTCTCTCAACTTCCTCCACATATTCTCCACTTCCTATGTGTAATAATCCTGATATAAATAACTGCTTCATTGAGTCCTAGAGGCAGATACTGCCTGCACTTCTCTATTATATAGGGCTCTATTACATAGGTTCTCTATTATAGAGGTCCCACAGGTTGGTGCATAGTCCTGCCCTTCTGGGAGCAACAAATTGATATGGAAGCAGGGAAAATAGCATGTCCCTATAAGTAACCCCCCCTTCCCTATAGCTAACCCCCATTTATGTGTGAATATAGAGCACCATCCCACAGGACGCCAGGGAAGTGGCAGACAGACATACAAAGGATTATTATATTTGATCAGGCTTGGAAATGGGCTGTAGATAAAGCCCTTGGTGTTTGCTGGACCATTAAACATTTATTATCATCTCTCCCAGTGTGCTGGTAGCTGTAAATAACAGCTGTGATGAAAGAGTGGGGTCAGCAGTTGCCTTTTGCACCAATGTTTGTTAAATGGAGAAGCAGATCCTGTGATTTTTAAGAGCTTACTTGGGGGAAGCATCTGCCCAGATGCCTTGGAGAGAAGGCATGAGATGAGCTGGCAGCTTGGAGCTCCCCCCTTATCACGAGGAAACGCCGAAATCTTAGGAAGTGGGAGAATTCAAACAACAATGAAAAAAAAAAAGATTAGGGCCAGAGTTAGCAGTTAATTTATCCCTGCCCTTCCTAACAAAAATACTTAATGCCCTCGGATCAGAACAGCTTTTGGATCTGGGTTTAATTAGGTGGAAGGAGGGTTCGTGCCTCTCCCCCAGCTCAGCCACGGATGGCGAGGCATTTCCATCATCAGACTTCTATTTCCCTTTCCCCCCCTTCCCAAGCTTTGGCAGGGAGAGGAGAAGTGTTGCTGCAGGGCTGGGACTCGGCTCCTGGGGTCTGAGCTGCAGCACCTGGTCGGATGATGGGGCTTTTTGAAAGGGGGAATATGAAGGGATTACTCTGTTGCTGGGAGGCCAAAGCCCGGTGATTCCTACCGCAGGCAATCCCTCTGAAGTCAATGAGATTGGAAAGCGTGTAAATCAGTATGGAATTTGGCGTTTTCCTGGAAAAGCGGGAGGGATATTTGTTTTACTTGCATATAAATCACTTCTAATAAGGCTCTACGGGCGCGACTGATCCTTCTCATCACACCGTTGCTCCTTCCAGTCCCAAAGTGACTCTCGCTGTCCTCTCATTTTTGAACAATTTCGTAAAAACAGCTCCTGCGTGGGAATTCTCTGTGGTTATTGCTGGGAATGACTCAGGCGTGTCCTCGTGCGCTCGGGACCTGAGGTGTGAATGGAGAAAGGAGACGGGCTTGTTTTCACACTCTCTCATTTTGAGTCCCTGACATGTTCCTGTTCCACCATTTGGATGTCGTCAGGCCGAGGGATAATTAGAGGGAGCCTGTTTTGCTGCAGAGCCGGATTGGGAATCCATGTTGCCGTGAGCAGGGCCAGGTTATTTGTTGGGGGAATGCAAAGTGGTGGAGTGGGTGTCCAGGGAGCTCTGCTGCACCACGAGGGAGAGGATGCTCTGCTGCTTCCTCCCTGTGTCTGCAGAATTTACCTCCTTTCTACAACTTAAAATAAATAAATTCATAGAATCACGGAATGGTTTGGGTTGGAAGGGACCTTCAAGACCATCTAATTCCAAGACGTGGGCAGGGACACCTTCCACTAGACCAGGGTGCTCCAAGCCCCGTCCAGCCTGGCCTTCAACACTTCCCAGCGAGGATGGGGCAGCCACAGCTTCTCTGGGAATTCCATTCCAGTCCCTCACCACCCTCACAGGGAAGAATTTCTTCCTAGTATGTAAGAATTCCTTCCCAGTATCTAAGAATCCTAATACCTAAATCGATCATCCCATTTATCAAATGCAGATTTGGAAGCTGGCATTGCACTGCTCCAAGCTGGAGCAGGGGTGTTGGTTCTTTCAGTGGTGCTCTGCAGCCCAAAAGTCTCCATCACCTGCACCCAGATGTTTAAGGGAATCCTGGGAGCTGCTCTTGGAGCTCTCTGACATCAGTTCTGCTGCCTGGGTGCTGGTGGGTGGTTTGGGTGCTGTGTGAGAGGACTTTAGTGCTCTAATAAAGCATTAGGACAAAGAGCATCAGCTTTTCTCTTGCTGTGTTGAGGAGGACGTCGAATTTTGCCCGATGTTCCAACAGCATAGGTGGTTTCAGCTATTTGAGACATGGCCTTGCCTTATAAAAATGCATCTTGCCTTGTTTGTGCATTGTGCAGCCTGTGGAAAATGTGATCAGCTTGGGTTTGAAAACGAAATCTAAAACTGGAAAAGTCCTACAGAAAGTAACTGAGGAGCCAAATATATATAAATGAATAGCTGAGAAGAGAACCAGGTCCCATGAAGCTGGTTGCCAAGGGAATAATTCACTTGTCCCTCCCCCAGCCTGCCAAAATAGTTATTGTTTTCCTCTCCTCCTTGCCAGCATACCCACAGCTCCAGAAGAGCCACCTCTCACTCCTGTAGATGCTCCAACTGATACATCCCTAATACCACCTCGGGGCCATTTTCATGAGCAGAGCATAGCTTTGAAGGCACCTTCCCCCTTTCCAGGCCTCCAGAAGAGTTGGTGTGGATGAGAGGTTTGTCCCCTCTTCACATTGATGCTGTCTGGCCTGACAGGTGCCCTGCTCCTGCCCACAAACCTTCTCTTCCCCAAGAAAAGAGAAAATAAGGTCATTTTTAGGACAGTTGTCTAGTTTTGGATGTAAAATCTGGCAGGAATGGAGATCTTTACAGCTTCAGGACAAGTGATGTATGTTCCCTGTCCTCTCAATTTATGGCTAATTTCTTTGTTGTTCATTAGCTCCTGGTGTACTAGCAGGCTGCATAAATTTGGGTTGTTCCCCAAATCCCTTGAGCTGTGGTCTTCAGTCTTCTTCTTGACCACCTCCATGCCTTCTGCAGGCTGGTGTTCCTCCAGCTGTGCTCGGAATGCTTGGATAAACTTACTTTATATGGAGCCTGCATTAGCATCTGGGACAATCTCAGTTATGTGGGACAGTCCCAGTCACCCCCAATAAAACTCAAGTAGTCGGAGCAGTAAAAAGTCTGTTTGTTTAATATGAGTGATCTGTGTGAAATGACTCCCTCATCTTGGCACAAACCATTCACTGGGTGTTCCTCTTTTACAGGTAGCATCGAGAATACTCCCCAGCCTTAATAAGGATTGATTGTTTACTCCTCACCGTCGTCCCGGTTTGGCATTAATCGGAAAAAAGCTTTGACCGTCGCCTTGGGGAGGTGAAGAGGTGAATGAACGTCCCTTTTAAGGTACAGTAGAAGCATTAATGAGGTGTTTTGGGTATGGAGGTGGTACTAGTGTGGCCTTTGGAGGTTCCAGGGTGTACAACTTCCTCGTGGATTCACACCCGTCAGCCTTACAGGGTGAAAGCTGCGCTCCATCATTCCTTCATCTGACCTTAGTGGTCTTCTTAAACTGGGGGGTGTTGTTTTTTCTGATGCAAACTTGAACGAGTTCAGCTTTTTTTTGTTTATTTACTTGAAAGAATCTTTCAGTTTCGAAACTTGTAGATTTTGTTGTGAGACGTGTAGAGTTTGGGCATCAATATTTGCGCTGTTTTGAGGGCTTTCCTTAAGGTTTTTTTTCTTCTTGTCTGCACAAACCAGCATTAAACTGAAATACACTGACCTGTGCTCTTCCCTTGGCACAGATGAGCATGGAATTCTGGCATGAATGATTTATTAAGGAGGGGGAAAGAAAAAGCCCAGAGTCTTTTTGAGGAAAGGAAGGTCATGGAGTAAGAAGGAAGGTTATGGAGTAAGAAGGAAGGTTATGGAGTAGAAGGAAGGTTATGGAGTAAGAAGGAAGGTTATGGAGTAAGAAGGAGCATTACTCAGGGCATTGGTGCATTAAACCCCAACATCCATCAGGGAGTTTGTGGGAAGTTTTTCTGGTCAAAGTTCTTCCCGTGGTCTGACTTGAGGAAAAGATTTTAAAATCTTTTCCTTGAGGAATGCTTTTAAAAATCAAAAATAAATACCTTACTGTCAGATTTCTTGTTGGGTATTCCAGAGGACTCCTTCCAACCCAAACGGATTCGGTGCTAGGATGGTGCTGCTGGAGTAGCAAACGGAGATGTGCGTGTGAGACTTGGTGATTTGTATAATTGGGGTCTTTTCTTAAAGCATTTCTTGTTGCTGTGGCTTCCACAGATTCACCCTGTCTGGAGAAGAAGTTTGTATTTGTGGTTTGATATTTCCTTAATGCCTGTACACAGGGTCCTGCCAACACTGCCCTGCTTCACAAACTCGACCAATTTATGGTTTCATATAAAAATTCTTTGAACTCTTTGCAAACCTGGTGTGGTACCTCCATGCCAAACTGAAACCAATCCTGACTTTTAAGGATGACTAAATCCTTCCCTTTGAATTTGTGTGATACTTGGGGAAGAGTTTCAGTTCTGTTTGTGGGTGTTTCTCTCTGGACTTCACTGAATTTCGTGTTGTGTTTTGCTACATGTGTTTTTAAGTCTTTTTTTTTTGCTCTCTTTTTGATTTGGGGAAAACTCCTGTAGAAGAAAAGAGCTGAATTAATCCCAGTAACTGGGGCTGTCCTGTGCAGGGCCAGGAGCTGGACTTGGATGATCCTTGTGGGTCCCTTCCAACTCAGGATATTGTGATTCTGTGATTCTGATTCACTGAGAAGTGGCCGACTGTCCTAGAAGAAGGATTTTGTGTTTGGTGCTTTCTTTCTCCATAGCTGGTCCCAGGAAAGGATTAAGTTCAACAAGACTAAAGTCAGAGATGCAGAAGGAGTTTGTGTATGATGCTCAATGTGAACATTAATAGCCTAAACCCCATTTATTACTCAATTTTTGCCGGTGTAAGAAAAGCCTTTTTAGAGCAGCAAGAGCCTGGACGTGCCTGTCAAGGCTTCTCAGCTCCTTGAGGTTGGAAGGTGGAAATTCAGCGGCCAGCTGGAATCCTCAATCCCCTGGGAATGGCAGGATGTGCCTGAACCCATGTGAAGAGGAGCAGCCGTGGGCTGATCACCGTGGCCAGTGCTGTGACTGGGCAGGTTAAATGGTCCCAGCAACATTGCTGTGGGCGGGTGGTTTGTCTTGCAGGATGAAGCCAGACGTGGCTTTGTCTCCGTTGGCTGGAGTGAAATAGTCCCACAGCACTTCCCTTCTGCAGCAAAATCCTTCTGGAATAAGGTAGCAAGGTCCACAGCTGAGGTCCTGGGGCTCGTTCAGCTGACTCGGGTGGATTGGGCTGCTGGGTGAGATTGAGAGGTGAATTCAGAAGATTCCAGGGTGTTTGTGGTACCAGGAGCCTCTTGACTCCCGTGGGCCACTGAAAAGGCATTTGGGGCTGAGTGTTTTCTCCCTCTAAAACAGGGGTTATGAAATAGCCAGTGTGAGCTGGAAGGGCTTGAGCACCCTTTTATGCTTGTGTTTCATTATCCATCACTTCCTGATTGGTGTCACAGGGCCAGAGCATTCAGATTGGGATTATGTGGGAGAAAACCAGTGCATGGAGTCTATACAAAGCTGTCCACTCAGATGGATCGCTGGATTTCTGGGCTTTGTTTGCACGGGTCACATTCACTTGTCACAAGTTGCTGTCCTCTTTTTTGTCAGCCATTTCAGCAGTGTCACACGTTTATTCCAGCTCAGACGTGGCACAGGCTGTGTAGCAGCAGTACTGCTACTTGTGGTAGTGCTGGGAGACCAGGGAGCTTGTGTTTGCAGAGGAGACTTCAAAGTTTAGCTCTAAAACCTGCAGTGTATCCTAGAAGACTCTGCTTGTGTAATTGGAAACCTTATGATGCTGAACACCGTGGTGCTCCCAGGTCTGGTGGCACCTCTGAGTAGAGGTCACGGTGGTCTCAAATCAAAACTGGCTGAATTGAAAACACTGGAGAAGGGGAAGGAGGGTGGGAGGTAGGAACAGACCCACTACCAAACACCTGCCATTCTGTCCCAGAGAGTGAGTAGAAATCACAGAATATTTGGCTTGGAAGGGACCTTTAAAGGTTGTCTTGTTCCAACCCCCTGCAACGAGCAGGGACATAAAATCACAGAGTCACAGGATGGTTTGGGTTGGAAGGGACCTGAAAGCTCATCTCGTTGCAATCCCCTGCCTTGGGCAGGGACACCTTCCACTAGACCAGGTCAGTCCCAGCCCCATCTAACCTGGCCTTGAATCCTGCCTTTCCTAGCCAGGGATGACTGCCCTGGCTCCTTACAGTCTGGTGTTCCAGGGTTTCAGTGTCTGTCCCAGTTACCCCACTGGACAGGACAGTTTCACCAAGCCATGGTTGGATTCTCCCAGGTTTTTCCACTGTAATTACTTTCATGATCCCAGCAGGCTCAAAGGAAAGGTAAGGGAGAAGTGTCCTTGATGACATGCAAGACTTGGAATGAGAATACAAGGGGGGTCTCATCTTCCCCCCAAACCTTAGGCCACCAGACCTGCCTTAGGCTTGCGGAAACAGTTGTGTTTAGAGAAATCAAGAGCCTTGTTCAAAAACGCCGGGATTTCTTTGGAAACTCAGCTTTCAAAGTCCACAGAGAAGCCACCTCTGCTCCCAGCAGCGGGTCGGAAGCTGCGTTTTTGGGATTGCTGCCAAGGAAGGTTTTTTGGAAACTCTTCCGCGTGCGGCGCGAGCAGCAGGACGGGAGGTCTTGGTTTGAACTCTTGATGGTAAAACCACAAAGGTTTTAGCAGGGAGTGTTTGGATGCCTCGTTCTTGGCCTTTCCTGTTAGGGTGAACCCCCACCTGGGCTGGCTCAGAAACTGCCATCTGACTTTGTAGCAAAGCTGAATTTTCCACTGAATAGGAAAGTTCTGGGGGATGGAAGCAGCTCTCTGTTTTTTGGATGGAATTCTCCAAGCCGTTGACTACACCCAGTCTGTATTTCTGAATGAAACTAGTCCTGAACCTTCCCTGCAAGGGCAAGAATTTTCATAGATCCACAAAATGGTTTGGGTTGGAAGGGACCTTCAAGACCATCTAGTTCCAAGGCATGGGCAGGGACACCTTCCACTAGCCCAGGTTGCTCCAAACCCCGTCCAACCTGGCCTTGGACACTTCCAGGGATACAGGGGCAGCCACAGCTTCTCTGGGCAACCTGTGTCAGTGCCTCACCAGCCTTAAATTTTCCAGAAATTTTCCTTAAAGCTCATTTCTTCCATATTTGCCCTCTCAGTTTGTAAGAGGGGGTGGTGGTGTAGGTCACCTGTCTGCCTGTGACTCACCAACACCTTGGACTGACTGAAAACCGCTTGGAGAAACTTTAAAATTTATGTGGAGAAGGGAGGAAAATCTCTTTCTTACTGCAAAGGCCAACTCAGCATCCTTTTTTTTTGAAATCCGTGTGAGAGCAATTTGTCAGAAAACATTGTGGGAAGGGAGGAGCTGAGCCTGGTGGAGCCAGGCTGAGCTTGAGCACTCCCGTGGTTCGAGCTCCTCCATACCACCAGCAAGAGCAAAAATCTTTTTATCAGTGACTATACAGGATAAGAAGGAGAATTTCCCAAAGGATAGGCTTCCTCCCTAAGTTTCATTCTCCGAGGAGGCCCTGAGAAAAGCAGACACACTGGGAAGTTGGTAGCTCCAGACAAGTAGGTGCACGCACCGGGGTGAATACTCACCTGTAGGTACACGGAGAGCTTTCCCAAATTGCCCAGAACCTGAGAAAATGGAGATAAAATCAAAAGGCAATTGCAGTTAATTATGCTTTCAAGGCAACTGGAGATTGGTTGGAATCCTGTGGGATTTCTGAGGCCTCCCAGTGCAATTTCAGGCTGAGTGTGGGGAGGAAGGTTTGGTTGCTGCGGTTGTGGATGTCTCAGTTGTGTCTGTCACCTATTGCTGGTGTTGGATGAGGGCAGCTTTGGGGCTGTGGATGGCACAGATGTCACCACCAACAAACAGTTACCTTCTCATGGCAAATTCTTAATAGTTTTTGGGTTTAGATTTAAAAAAAACCAACAAAAGAAGCATTTTTTGCATGATTGAACTTCATTGTTCTTCTTCCACCCACATACTTTCCCGTTTCTTCCCATCCTCACCAAAATCTGGCCTGCATTTTGTGTTCTGGGCAACGGGAAAAAGCCACATTCCAAGAAGTCTTTGGCTTACAGAGGAATTGGGATGTGACCAACCTCCTACAAATGCCAGATGTTGGAGGTTCAGGGGGTTGCAGGTGAGCTGATGTGGGGTGACAGACATAGAAATCCATCACGACAGTTGAAGGTCTTGTTTTCTGTGATTTGAGCTTGGGAAACAAAGGAGGAGCCTTACTTTAATTCCAGAAAAACCAGAGTCTAGAGGGATTTAACTATGGGAGATAACGAAATAGAGCTGTACAGGAGAGTATTTTGTGCTGTGCCCTTTTGTTCCTGTGGGAATTGAGGCCAGAAGTGCTCCACTAATTTCAGAATTTTGCCTGGCCCAAGCTTTGGGTCTACAAACACGTCGTGACAGTGCCCCACCAAATGAAATTCATCAGTGAAATGGCACTGCAGGTTTTTTGGTCTGTTCATGTGAGAGTGTTTGTTCAGGGCTGGACTTCACCAGCAGGAGCACGTGGTGTTATTAAAAAGATAACACAGGCTTGTTTTTATTCCCTTAAGATGGCAAATCTTTCTTCAAAGAGCCATGAATTAAACAAGACAGTGCCTCACAGCGGGTATTAAGGAAAAAATAATAATTAAAAAAAGCCTTTGGAATGGTCTTTCCCTCTGGCATCTTCGCTCAGGTTCTGCAATCAGTAATTCAAAGGAGGTTTTGTGGAAAGGGGAGGTGAGATGCAGGAGTTGATATGACTCCCCCAGGGGTGAGAACTTTGAGAGCTGGGACCTGAACATTAATCTCTTTAATTCCAGCTCAACACTTCACTGTGAGATCATTATTTTGTGTGATTAATCTGTGCAATGCCTCCAAAGCCTCTAAAGCCATAGTGCTGCACATGCACTGAGGAATCCTACTGTGAGCTGGAGTATCCGGGAGTTTCCTGCCATCCCTGACACCTTTTTGCCTGAACTTTGAATCCAAGGAGCCTTCCCTAGCCTTGGTTGCTCTTACTCTGGTCTAGTCATCAGGGCTGATGTATTCATGGTCTTTTTTGAGGAATATGGTTTTCAATAGGGGACAAAGAATTCTCAGTGCAAAAATCAGCTAAAATGCTGATATTTGATAGGTACAGGTGCAACTGTAGCCATGACAGTGTCGTTCATAGTTTTCATACAACGGTGAGTAAAGTGTTGTTGTTCTTTAGCTTAATTTCCTAAAGACAGGAGGGCAGTAACAGGCACGGTCTGGGTTTATTGACCCCTCCATCCCAAACAACCTTCCGAACCTCTGTGCAATTCCGCCTTTGAGAACAACCTCAAAACCTCCAAATCTTGCGAATTCTGCGAAAACCGATTAGGAGGGAGACTGAGTGGAGAGATCATGAGACTTCTCAGACCTGAAGCAAAGTCTGAAATATAAATTCACCTCTTAAATTAATCCACGTTCGATTCGTAGGGTGACGCCGGCTCCTCGGCTGAGGTCGTGGTGTTACCAAAGCCTCACGTGTGATGCTGGGCAGTCGCTTCACCCAGATTTTATGTGGGATGACATCATCTCTCTCCTCTCAGAGGCACGTGCTGCCTCTTCCCCAGGCATTAGCAGATTTTCCAGCAGGCACCTTGTGCATCAGAAACGCTGTGCCCCGTGCCCAGGGCCCCCGGAGTATCTCATACATCACGTTGCAAGCTGTGAAATTGAAGATTCAGCCCCACTTTGATGCTTTGGCTCTGTGAGCAGCAGAACTAATGTGGCTCAGCATACTAATGAGGGAGGTGTTTATCCTTCAGCGCCTGGCCGGGCGTTGAGCTTCACCCTTGGAAAAAATTCCTGGGAGGCTGATTTTCCTCTCGGGATGGGCCTTGTGGGGTCCTTGGCAAACAACCAGCGTCGCAGCAGCAGGGGGAAAAACCCAGCTTTCAGGGAAACAGCCCTGAAAATGAAATCCTCTAGAAAAACTGATAAAAAAAACCTTAAGGAAGGAGGAGGGATTGATGTGGAAATGGTTGTTTCTCATGGGGAGAAAGTGAAGATGAAACTGAGAAGAGACCTAAGATGGCAGGTCACCACAAGGATAAAATTAGGATGCCCACAGCTTACAGCATCGCCTGAGGGCATCAGAAACATCGGTGTTTTCATTTTAGGAGAACCCCTTCTCTGGCACTGTCAATTTGGGTCACTGTCACCTGTTCATTTTAATCGGGAAATACCAAAATGAGTGAAAGTGTTGCTTTTAACCTTCTCTGGGCTTGGTAGAAAAGCATTTAGAGCTAAAAGCTGGTATTGGTGTTACCTGGAAATACTGGCTGGAAAAGGCCTCGTTGAGATGAAACCTCTTTACAAAGACAGGGTGTCAAAAACCCAGCAGGTTTGTCAGGTACCACATCCTTAGGGAATCCTTACCTCCCCAAATCTGTGAACTGGGCAGTTTAAATCCTCTAGAAAGGGGTGGTTTTGTCAGGTACCACATCCTTAGGGAATCCTTACCTCCCCAAATCTGTGAACTGGGCAGTTTAAATCCTCTAGAAAGGGGTGGAAGAATACTTGGGAGAATTGTGCTTGCAAGGATGGCTTCCACCAGGAGGGGAGAATGCCATGGACTGAACGCCTCTGTGAGAGGGTGTAGTGGTTTCTGTGAATTTGGGTGGTTTCACACCAGTCTGGACACCCCAGAGGCCTGGCCAGGTTGGAGATGACAAACCTCTGAATTATGTGTGATGTAATAGCTGAATTAATGAAAAATCACAGAATCATGAAGGTTGGAAAAGACCTCCAAAATCCTTGAGTCCAACCTTTGACCCATCACCACCTTGTCACCTGTACCAGAGCACTCAGTGCCACGTCCAGTTGTTCCTTGAACACCCCCAGGGATGGAGACTCCACCACCTCCCTGGGCAGCCCCTTCCAATGGTTAACAACCCTTTCCTTGAAGAAATTCTTTAAAATGGGATGATCTCCTGAAAACTCTCCTCTCGACTCAGCTGGAGGGCCTCCAAAGGGCAAAGATGGTTTTGGTTTGGATGCCCTCCTCAGGTGTGAAATGGGCATCAAAAATCCCAAACAGACATTCTGTTCAAATCGCATGTCCTCTCCACGTCCAGCTTTTATATCCCTGGGATTGTAATATCCCTGATCTGGACTTATTTCCACTGAGAAAGCTGAATTCCTGATGAACCACGCGGTGCAGAACTTGGAGAGGCGCCTTGACGCGGCGCTGATTTGGGAACCCAGGGAGTTTTGAGAGCCCCTGATTGGAAATTCCAGCAAACAAGGGCTGTTGGCAACCGACTTCCAAACCGAAATCCCCCACGAGCACAATGAGCTACAATTATAGCAGCTTTCCCGGGTCAGGAAACGAAGGCTGCGACTGCTGTATTCCTGTGTGTGATATTTCTGACACACAATGTTATCTTGGGGATTGTTACGTCGGCTTTTTATGTGGTGCACTGAGGGTGGGGCCGAGGTTAATGGTCTTGTTAATGGTTTTTCGTGTTCTTAATTTAGACTCTGAATGCTGTCGCTGGGTAAGGAGTGAGCAGGGAAAATTATTCATGCTATTGCGGTGCTGTCACATCTGTGGTGTGGGGAGATGGCTCCAGCTGTAGCACAGATCACCCACTACATTTACCCACTGAAAGCTCTAGTTTGGGGTTTTTCTCCTGCTCACACCACGTTGGAAATCCCTGAGAATCCCAATGGATGGACTTCCCCTGAAGCCAGACCTGTCTGTACAGACTTAAGCCCAGCTGAGCTTCAGCTGGGGGAGAGAAACTGCTCACTGTGTTCTTGTTCAAACTCACCTCTGGCATAATGTCTTCAATTCACCCAACACTGCTCTTTTTGGACATGTATTCTGGAAATGCAGTGGAAACTAGTGCAGAGTTCCTGGGTTTGTGGTTACAGGGCTTTTTTTCTTCATAGAGTCATAGAATTGTTTAGGTTGGATCATTGAATCCAACCATTCCCCCAGCACTGCCAAGGCCTCCACTAACCCACGTCCCCAAGTGCCACATCCACATGGCTTTTAAATCCCTCCAGGGATGGGGACTCCAGTACTACCCTGGGCAACTGTGCCAGGGCTGGACAGCCCTTTCCATGAAGAAATTTTCCCTCATATCCAACCTAAACCTCCCCTGGCACAACTTGAGGCAATTTCCTCTTTTCCTCAAAATATAAAAAAATTAGCAAAAATTAAAAACCCAAACCACCACAGCACCCAAACCCCCTCCACTTGTTTTGTTTAGTGATCATTCCTAAAATACTTTTGCTCACCAAAGTTATGGAAATAGGCACCTCCTGTGTTCTGAGCGTTGGTTCAGGGTTAGTGCTCAATGAAAAATGAAAAAATATAGGAGATTGGCTTTTTTAAAAAATTCTTCATTGTCTGGTGAGAGCAGGAGAAGGTGAGGACAAACACTGCTGTCTCCAGGCTCAGGTCCTGCTGCAGCTGGTGGCTCCCTTAGACCATTTTGCTGTAGCCTTTATCAGTGAGGAAGTTAATATTTTGGGGTCCTCAGCTTCGTAATGGCTCAAAATGCATATTTTTGCAGGAATTTAAAAAGTTCCCCAGAGAAGCTGTGGCTGTCCCTGGATCCCTGGAAGTGTCCAAGGCCAGGCTGGACAGGGCTTGGAGCAACCTGGGCTAGTGGAAGGTGTCCCTGCCCATGGCAGGGGGTGGGACTGGATGGTCTTGAAGGTCCCTTCCAATCTAAACCATCCTGTGATCCTGAAAAGTGCCAGTTTCTTTTTCTAGAAACTGCAGTGTCGCAGCCATCGTGGGGTAGTTACAGAAGAAACACAGGCAACCATTTTGCCGTGGATCAAACTTCCCTTTTTATTTATGATGTGCTCAGCTCACAAATAAAAAGCTTGTTTACTGAAGCCCATTTACTTTTCTCCAGCCAGGCCGACAAGGCTGTGCTCAGGAAGTACCAGAGGGCTGGTTTAATTTTATAAGAATTTAAAAAAAAAACACTTCTGAGAGAGCTCTTCGTGTCGTACTTCCTCCATTCAGGGCTCCCAAGTCTTTCACAAAACCAAGCAGCACCCCATGGGGCCACAGCCATCCCGGGGTGGTGGATTGAATGACTTAAGTATCTTTTTTTGGTCTGATTTGCGACTGTAGCTTTAATTTATTGCCTCCTCTGTAAACCACAGATATGTTTGTTATTTGCAATTACATAGTAAAAGAAAAAAAAAAAAGGGCTTTATTTGGATTTTTAAGTCATTCTTGCTCTTTGCCTTGGCATTTGTTGCAGTGAAATCCTTTTATGAGGCTTGTGGAGAGAGCTGGGTTGAAATAGCTTTTCAAGGGGACACATGACAGGCAGCAGCCCAAGGAAGGGGACAGATTGGATATTAGGAAAAATTTCTTTACTCAAAGGGTTGTCCATCCCTGGCACAGCTGCCCAGGGCAGTGGTGGAGTCCCCATGCCTGGAGGGATTTAAAAGCCATGTAGATGTGGCACCTGGGGACGTGGGTTAGTGGTGGCCTTGGCAGTGCTGGGAGAAGGGTTCGACTGGATGATCTCAGAGGGCTTTTCCAATCTTAATGATTCTGTGATTCTAAGGAAAAGAATTAAGGTTTTAGCCCTTCATGGAGACTGGATAGTGCAGTGTTCACACAAGTCAGTTTTGTACACCCAATATTGAAAATTTAACCCTTTTCTTTTTTTACCCCAGAAACTCATATCTGAAATTCGAACACCTACGGGAGTTAAACTTCAGTTTCTCCTTCAAAAAATTGCCCCCATGATGGGCACCTCATGGTTTGATGATGATGGTCACCATATGCACACCTCAAGTGAGCAACAAACCTGTTTGTTGTCATTTAACACAACTTTGAAAAGTTTACACTGAAATTTTCCTGTGTGTGCAAATAGTTTCTTTGGTTTTGCTTAACTGAATCTGATAGATTTTTATTTTTAGAGTGGGGAGAAACTTGTGGTCCAGATCCAGGGATTAGTGATAAAATACTTTGGGGGGGAAAAAAGCAGGTGGGCTTTCATGTTGATTTTGAATCCACCGATCTCTTGCAAAAGCAGAAAGAGAGGTTTCCCAGAGAAGCTGTGGCTGCCCCATCCCTGGAAGTGTCCAAGGCCAGGTTGGAGGGGTTTGGAGCAACCTGGTCTAGTGGAAGGTGTCCCTGCCCATGGCAGGGGGTTGGAACAAGGTGGTCTTTAAGGTCCCTTCCAACCCAAACCATTCCATGATTCTCACAGTTACCAGCTGTGCTGTTCAAGTGGTGCTGATTTTGGGAAGGTCTGCTCCCTGGATTTCAGTCTGTGGCGAGAAGGCATCTCATCCACAATGTGGTGGAGTTGTAGGCTCAGTGCATGTAGCAGCCAGACATGAAAAAAAATTAGATTAGCTCATTAATATTTTACTAAATTTAAAAAATGCAGCCCAGTAATTGCTTTCCTATCATTACTTTCTGCCTGCACCAAAATAACATATTGCCAGCATGAACCCTGGTGGCAATGGGGAAGGATTGAGTGGGAGAAAATGAGGTTATCTCTTGATCAAAATTATATCAGCTCAATAATAATATTTTGATTAGGAGAAGTATTTCTCTGTGCCCCAAAGAGGCACAGCCTTCTTGTGATTTCTGTGTCACCGGAGTTGTTTGGGGAAGGTTGAATCCCATGTGGCTTAAAAATACCAAACCACTAAGACCAAAGGATCATCTTTTAACAACTCTATCATCTGCTTTAGATCCTTTTTATTTCTCCAGCCTGAGTGTCTGGAAGGAAGCTGGAGCTCCTCACTCAGTGATATTGCTGCCTCTGGCCACCTTTCGTGTAGGGGAGGACAACTTGTGAGCAGGGTCAAATCTGTCCAAGGGCTTTGAGTTATAGGATTATCAGCACAGGAAGTCTGGGTGGTCTTGGGGCTGCAGCTACAGCTGCTTCTGTTTCCATTTGTCCTGGAGATGAGGTGGCTCTGGTTACAGGATCATAGAATGGTTTGATTGGGAAGGGAACTTAAATATCATCCTGTTCCAAACCCCTGCCATGGGCAGGGACATCTTCCACTAGCCCAGGTTGCTCCAAGCCCTGTCCAACCTAGCCTTGGACACTTTCAGTGATCCAGGGGCAGCCACAGCTTCTCTGCCCAACCTGTGCCAGGGCCTCATCATCCTCACAGCCAACAATTCCTTCCCAATATCCTATCTAACCCTGCCCTCTGGCAGTGGGAAGCCATTCCCTTTGTCCTGTTCCTCCATCCCTTGTCCCCAATCCCTCTCCAGCTCTCCTGGAGCCCCTTTAGGCCCTGCCAGGGGCTCTCAGCTCTCCCTGGAGCCTTCTCTTCTCCAGGGGAACCCCCCCAGCTCTCCCAGCCTGGCTCCAGAGCAGAGGGGCTCCAGCCCTGGCAGCATCTCCGGGGCCTCCTCTAGAACTGCTCTAAGAGTTCCATGTCTTTCTTTTGCTGGAGACCCCAGAAAATGTCAATGTTTCAATGTCTTGGCATGACCCTACAATTCCTGGCATTGGATCTGACTGGATTTATTTAGCTCAGCCCAGGCTGCCTTCCCCCAAATGGCTGCCAAATAAGGGATAACCCAACTGCATCAAAGGAGCTGCACAGATGCAATAGGTGGTACATGAAATCTGCAGAGTGCAGGTCCTTTGGAACCTCCCTGCCCTTCCCTGGGCGCACTCCACATGCTCCCTGCCTGCCACAGGGAGCTCCCTTCTGGTGTTGAAAGCCACTTCCTTCATGTCTCCATCCCATGGCTCAGGAAGCAGTGGTACCTGATGGATATTGCGCAGCAGATCATGGCACTGTGCCACCAGCCTCGCTGGTGACCTCAGCAAAGTCCTTCTCCCTGCTCCTGCTGTTTAAAATTGAGGATAAAAGGCAGTTATGTTATAAAAAGGAAGGTCTGAAGGTGATGCCTGCCTGCAGCTCTCTTTGTTATAGGAGTCTGTACTCCCACTGTCCTTCTCATCCTCCGGAATCTAAAGGCTTTGGGGCAGCGTTTAGCAAAGGGCTGCAGCGCAGGGCTCTTGTGGCAGTTCATCACCAGGCTACATCCAAGGGAAAAGAGAAACCCTTTGCTCATAAAAGGGTGAAAAAGGGATCAGGTTTTGCACGAATCAAGAGATCTTTGCAGCAGCATGGTGCCATCGCTGGGAAAATTCACGGGGACCTCAAAGATAAGGGGAGCAGGAGTGCTGAGCACCATAGGGTCGTGTTTTAAAAAACCCATAGTTTGCCTTTGCCTCTTTTTTTTTTTTTTTTTGGATGTTAGAGAAAATGATGTGGGCAGAAGTAGTAGTAGAGCCTCTGCACTTGTATCAGGAAAGCTGCTGATAGGTTTTACCAGCTATTTTCCTGGTGAATTGAGATCACGAGGGAGATGAATGATAGAGCTCTCCAAAATGCCTGGAGGTTCCTTGTGAAGGGTGACAAACTGGATTTCTGGGCTTTGAGGGCACAGCCATGGAGGAGTTATCAGGAAGACGAAGAGATAAATCCAGGATTCGTGCTCGGATGGTTGCTGATAGTAAACAGATCCGTGGGATGTGCAACAGCAGCTGGAAAAACCGTGAGCTGGATACAGGGAAAATATCCACGAATTAGTTAAAAAAAAAACCCCTAAACCCTCAGTGCTTAAACTTGTTCTGCAGGGAGAAGAGGTGGAGATGCCAAAACTGGGAGGAGTTTTGATACCCAGCGATGAAAAGCCGTTTCCTGAGTGGGAGGCTGGAAGGATGGATCCTGTAGGCTGGAGTAACACGGGAACGCTGCCTTTCCTATTGCTCCCCACCTTCCCTTTTCGCTGGGCCATATTTATTATTTCAACTTGGGTTATAACTTCCTCATGGGGGTGTGGGAGGGGGAAGGAAATGACACTTGATGTCTTTGTGGGACTTTGGGAAGAGCTGCAGTTTAAGGGTTGGCTCTGAGGGCTCGGTGTCACCAGAGCCGGGAGAAATAACGCGCTTCCGAGCGAATTCCTGCAGGTACCTCGGGTGAAGTAACCTGAAACCTGGCATTTGGGGTGCGGCAGAGGAAGATTGCAACCCGTCCAGTTCTGCTTTGTAACGTAACACACCGTGGAAAAGGGCCTGTTGGGGTTTTTTTTAACACTTCTTTTTGTCTTTTAGGCTTGTAGTGGCTCGATGGGTTTGGGCGCTCCCAAGCTTCGGGTGGCTGTGCTTTGTTTGCCTCCAGAGCCCAGTTTCCCTTCACACAGTCACAATCGGGCAGGAAACGGGTTTCTTGTGCAGCCAGCCTGGTTTTCTCGACAGCAAAAGCTCCCTGGGTCCTGCTGGGAAGCTCTCCAGCTCCGCTCACCCCCACGCTTCTCCGTGCAATTCCTCCGCAGCAGCAGCATCCAGCCAAAGCTCGCGGTCCCTCGGCCTCACCTGGCTCCTTGTAGTTTTTCTACCTTATACCTCAAAAACACCCCCCCCCGAACAAACAGCCTTGCCTGCACCTTTTCATATCATTGTACAAAATGTAGCCGTCACACCCACCGGCTTCCTTTTAGGTTTTACCCGGCGCTGGGCTCCTTGAATAAAGGGATTTATGCCGGGCTGTGGCAGCGGCAGCCTTTCCTCCTGGCATGACCAGACTCTCAATGTGACATTCAGAGCTGTAAAACACTCCCTGACAATAGCTGGTGTTGTTCAAAGAGCGGCATAAATAATCAAGGGGGGGGGGGGGGGCTTCTCTCTCTTTTTTTTTTTTTTTTTAATGCAAGAATAACATCTCCCTGGGCTGGCCGGGGAGGCGAAGGGCTGCTTGCAGGAGCAGTGTTGGGATTTCAGGATGGGTGACGTGGAAAAGTGGGACTTGAGGTTGTTATCTAGAAGTTTTTTAACATTGCGGCACGGGGTCGTCTCTCAAACGAGGTGTTGGGACCTCAGTTCTCTCTACAAAGAGAATATACATTTATACAGAGTAAAATAATTCTGGGTTTGTACAGAATAAAATAATTCCGTGATCCAGGTTTTTGTGGTGTGACAGGGTGACTTTGTGGCCCGAGCTTGAGCTGCTGATGGGATACCTGGGAAGCCAAGCTCCCAGAGCAGTGAGGGGCCTCAGGAGGGTCTCCAGTGCAACCTCCTGCTCCAGGCAGGATCAGCTGTGAGGCTGGATAGATCTGAGGATCAGCTGAGGGAGCTGGGGGGGCTCAGCCTGGAGAAAAGGAGGCTCAGGGGGGACCTTCTGACTCTGCAACTCCCTGACAGGAGGGGAGAGGCAGGGGTGGGGTCGGGCTCTGCTCCCAGGGAACAAGGGACAGGAGGAGAGGGAGCGGCCTCCAGCTGTGCCAGGGGAGGGTCAGGTTGGATATTGGGAAAAATCTCTTCAGGGAAAGGGTTGTCAAGCAGTGTTGGAGTCCCTATCCCTGAGGGATTTGAAAGCCATGTGGATGTGGCACTTGGGGACATGGGTCAGTGGTAGCCTTGGCAGTGCTGGGGAATGGTTGGACTCCATGATCTTAGAGGGATTTTCCAACCTTAATGCTTCTGACTGTGCTCAGGGCTTTATCCAGCTAAGTCTTGAAAACCTCCAGGGATGGAAGTTGCCCAACCACTCAGGGCAACCAGCTTGACTGACCCCACCGTGGAAAAGCTTCTCCCTCCACTTCGAACATCTCATTTCATCTTCTGCCCCATGTCTCATGTCCTCCTGCCCTGTGGTCCTTTGAAAGCCAGGCTCTCCCTTCTCCCTGACCTCCTTGGACATGCTGGAAAGCTGCTAAGCTCCCTTTCTCCCCTGGCTCTGGTGGCTGAGTGAACCCAGAGAGAAAAAGGGGCAAACATCTCTGTATTTGTGTACCCACCACATACCTCAAATTAAAATAGAAATTTGTTGAAGAAATCACCAAAAATATGGATTAGCAGTTTGATGATATTTCATCCTAGGTCATTAACCCACATCTCTGATGACTTGGTCCTTCTGAAACTTCTCTAGAAAACACGTATTTTTTTATTTTTCTTCAGTCTTTACATTCCTTGCTGTCAGTACCTAATAGGTGATGTGATCCCAGCACTATTTTGTCAATTAGACGGCTTTTTGATTCTGTGACCTGAATACAGGGCAGAGCAACTGCTGACTTAACCCTTTTCAATGTAAGTTTTCTGTTCTTTCTCATAATTCTTTAAAAAAAAAATCAAGAATCTCATCACTAAAGCAGCTTCTTTCTTGCTAATTTCTCCAACACTGTGAAAATAAAGCACTGAAACCAATGTGTTTTGTACAGTGAACGTGCAGAGGGAAAAGCTTTTGTGCATCCTTTCGACTGAAGCCGACCCCAACCTCATCTCTTAAAATGGTGTATTTGTAAAAACCAATTTAAATATGCTTTTTTTAAAAAAAAAATGTTTTAAAACTAAGCTTAAACTGAGAAAATAAAATCCCCCATGCAGTAGTTGTGGCCATGCCCAGAGTCTGCCCGGCACGTGCCGTGGGTATGAATGAGCGCCGGCAGTTTTGTCTCCGGGCTGGATTAGGCACAGTTGCTACTGGAAACTGCACAACCTGGCTCAGGGAGGCTGTTCCTCTCCAAAAGAGAGTCCCTGCCCATGGCAGGGGGTTGGAACCGGATGATCTTTAAGATCCCTTCCAATCTAAACCATTCTGTGATTGTATAAAAGGGGGATGAGGACGTGCCCCAAGCCGGTGCTGCACGGCTGAGCTCATCCCAGCCCACACCCATCCAGCATCCCTAAATGTCATATACTGGGTTTTAACCTCCAACAGCGTCCAGGGGAGGCTTTTCCTTCTGGGATTTGCTTTGAGATGAAATGTTTTTACCTGTGTTTCTTTATAAAAAGTCTCTTTTCAGGAGTCAAGCCCCACCAAGTCAGTTTTTTGGCCAAGATGCGGTTTGGGTTTTAGCACCACTGCTTGCATAGGCAGTTGTCAGTCCTGGAACAGCAATGGTGGGTTGATTTTGAGATGTAAAACAAAAGCTTTTGTGCACCCTGGTCTGTGTGTACTGCTTTCTGCTGTTGGGAGGGAAGCACCAGCCTTGTTCTCAGCCCATTCCTGCCCTGGCCTTCCTGCGAGTCCATTGAACTGGCTCCTGTCAATCAACGGTTCTTTCAGAGCAAAGCTGTGGGATAAAGCTCCAAAATCTCTCTGTGTCAGCCCTGGAGTGGTGACTGCACAGCCTGGTTTGTGGGTGTGCAGAGCTGCCCATGTGCAGTCAGTGTTGCACAGTCATTTGTGGCTGTCAGAGGAGTTGGACTCAATGATCTTTGTGGGTCCCTTCCAACTCAGGATCACGATTCTCTGATCTACTGCAGAGCTCAGGTTATTTTCCTTATGAAAATAATCTGAATTTGGGAGCTCCTGGGTCCTGTTCACGCTTTCTAGACTAAGTCTAATAGCACCAGTTTTAAACTGTGGCCTTGCTCAGTGGAGAAGGGACATGATGTTGTGTCGTCCCCTGCAAAATAACTGGGAGCTCCTGTATGTGGTGTCTGCAGAGAGGATGTGGCATTTCAGTACCTAAAGGGGCTTATAAAAAAGAGGAGGAGTGACTTTTTAAACAGGCAGATAGTGATAGGACAAGGGAGGATGGTTTTAAACTAAAAGAGGAGAGATTTAGGTTAGATATTAGAAGGAAATTCTTCGCTGTGAGGGTGGTGAGGTCCTAGCACAGGTTTCCCAAAGAAGCTGTGGCTGCCCCATGCCTGGAAGTGTTCAAGGCCAGGCTGGACAGGGATTTGAGCAGCCTGGTCTAGTTGAAGATGTCCCTGCCCATGGCAGAGTTGGAACAGAGTGGTCTTTAAGGTCCCTTCCAACCCAAACCATTCCATGATTCTATAATCCCTTTGCTGCAGGGAGATCTCCCCTCTGTTTCTGACCTACCTGTCACAGGCAAAGGTTTTATTTCACCCTGACAGCATATTTTAAGATAAGGTTGGCAGAGCAGTGGGCTTGAGAAAAGAAAAAGTGTGGAAGCAGTGGTGAATATTGGAAGTGTTAGAGCAGCTTGGGAAATGCAAGGATACAGAAATAATAAGGGTTGGCTTTTGGGCAGCAGTGCATTTCAGAGAAGGGTCAGTGAACTGAGGACACCTGTATGAAAATCAGGCATTTGGAAGAAGCCTTGAAGTGAACTGACCTCCTGGTAATGGGCTTGGTGGACACAAACCACATGGACAACTCCCCATCTCCGAGTTGACTCCTCAGCTAAGGCTGCCCTCCCAGCCCAAAAGTGCTGCCTGGGAGAGCAGAGCAAAGTACCCAGTAAGTGAATCCTGGGTTGGGTCGTTTGGACCACAAAAACTACTTGATCTTAGTGTTTCTCTCAGATATTTGCTCATATTTTTTGTCTTTTTTTCTATTTTTGTTTGCTGCGCTTGAGCAAACCCCTCATGCTTTCACCTCAGCAGGTGCTGCCACTGTCAGTAGCTCTCAAGGCAGCTTTGCCACCAGGACCAGCTTGTCCTCTTCTCTGTTGCCAGAGAAATCCTCAGCCCTTCCAGAGCAGTGACCTCCAGTTTATACCTACACACTTGGAATTCTCCCTCAAGCCCCGTTGTGCAATGGGGAGCGTGATTCCACATGTGTTTTATAAAAACCAAAGAGGATTTTGGGTGCTGTGTTGGAGAATCAAAGCCCTATTTGAGGGAACCTGTAGTCTGACTATCCAGTTGGACAAGCTCAGCTTTCCCTGCAATTTAAATAGGCTCTGCCAGAAAGTTAAAATGTGCCAGGCTCCATAACTACCTTTTAACTCCTTAGGAACATGCAGGGTTTCCAAGCCACCATCACTCTCCCTGTTTTAATGGAAAACAGCTCTGAATGTGTGTGTCCATCACCTACTTACTCCCCTGGGAAGGTTTTATGGCTTCAGGTGTGTCATTTGGGATAATCCAGGACATTTCTGCACAGCTCAAAAAGGTTCTCTCCTCCCCACCTGCCTTCTTAGAGCTTCCCCATCCTACCTGGAAGTGGGGATCCCCCTCTGAGCACAGTTTTTACCTTTATTCAGCCCAGAAGTTCCTCTGCATCTTTGAGCTCGACTCTTAGATATCCATAACATCTTGGCACTTAAATTCTGTTTTCTTGTCCTTGGTTTATGGCACTTTCCTAACTAAATTCAACCAGAATAAACAGCATCTAGAGAGAGAAAATCCAATTTATTGTGAATATCGACAGCATTGGAGAAACAGCTGTTCAGAGCAGGGAAAAACTCCCTGAAAATCATTACCTCCTTTATTAGAGGGAAAATAAGAGCTTCAGGTGTCAGAGACAGAGAAGGGATTGTCTCAAATTTGGTTTGTTGTGGTATTGAGGGAATGTGAGTGCTCTTAGTCCCAGCTGGAGCTGTGGCAAAACCTGTCCCCTGGAAATACTGGAAGCTTTGCTGTTGATTTACGTGGATGCAGAGTCCAACCCCATGTGCTTGCAGCTTATTGTTTCACCATCTGTAAAAGTTTCTGCAGCAAAACCTTCCTTTGAACAGGGAAGGTTTGGGATACTTAAGGAAACCAGGCATAAATTAGGGTAAAACCATTTGGGTTTGTTCGGTGCTGCAGGGCAATAGTGGGAATAGAAAAAGAAAATTAATCTCCCTTTTCCCAGGAGATTGTCTTACCTGGAGCGTGTGCCTTCCCTAAGAGGTGGCAGATGGATTTCTTTGTTTTTCCTCAGGCTTGTGAAGCATCCAGGATTTTCGGAGGAGCAGCTGTGTGTCTCAAAAGTTAGATTTAGATGTTTTGCTGTAGCCTGACATATTCCAGCTGCTGCTCCTGGTAGACTGGACCCAGGATCTTCTGACAGGATCTTCTGACACCGTCCTGGACCCTGCAACAGCCGGGATAATTTTCAGTGCTCAAGGGTCTCTGTTAGATGTGGTGGTGAGACTGTGCCTTGGCTACTCTCGGGCTTAGAGGAAAAGCCAGGCTCTTGCTCCAGAGCCTCTTGCTGCTGAGCCTGGAAGATCACTGACCTATTGGAACAAGTCCAGAGCAGGTCACTAAGTTGATCACAGGGCTGGAGCACCTCTGTTATGGAGACAAGGCTGGGAGAGCTGGGGGGGGTTCACCTGGAGAAGTGAAGGCTTCAAGGGAGACCTGAGAGTCCCTTCCAGTGCCTAAAGGAGGTCCAGGAGAGCTGGAGAGGGACTTGGGATGAGGGCATGGAGGGACAGGACAAGGGGAAATATTTTAAACTGAAATTGGGTTGATTAAGATAGGATTTACTGTGAGGGTGGTGAGGCCCTGGCACAGGTTGCCAAGAGAAGCTGTGGCTGCCCCTGGATCCCTGGAAGTGTCCAAGGCCAGACTGGATGGGGCTTTGGAACAACCTGGGTTAGTGGAAGGTGTCCCTGCCCATGGCAGGGGATGGAACTGGGTGGTCTTTAAGGTCTCTTCCAACCCAAACCATTCTGTGATTCTATGATTTTACAGTTTTATGTTGTTGGAGTTCTGAGTACTTGGCACCTTCACTGCTAATTTATTTTTTTAAAGCTTAGGTAATTAATCACATCAAACGAATCCTGGTAGCTGAGGTAGGAACAGGACATCTGTGTCGGGGGGCAGTTCTGGTTGGACACTCACTTTCACTTGGGGGAAGGACTTGAGTGAATTTGAACTGAAAATGTGCAGGTTTAAGTAAAAGAAACCTAAACCACTTAAAGCAGTGTTTTGTATTTTAAACAAAGAATACAGAGGCATGGAGAGGACTTCCAGAGAAACAAACAATTTACTTTGCTGCTGGAGCAGGGTCTTTACTAGTGAAACAAAACAGAAACCCCTGAAGGGAACCGAGTCCTCTTCGTTTGTGTGAAGACCACGGGAGATCACCGTGATGGATTAAAGCAAAGCTCCACAGCTGCACAGAACATCTGGCACCACAGCTCTGTCAAAGATTTTTCCATCCATGAAGAGGTCTCATCCATGACTTTTGGCTCCACTTTCCATCTCCAGTATGTCCAAAGGTTACAGAATTCCCATGACAGGACTCCTCACGCAGAGTTGGAAGGATCCTGCTACCGGTGTGGTGAGTCCCGCAGGTTCAGTCCCGCTGTCCACTGGATCCCTCCAACAGAGGCATCAAAAACTCCGTCAGGAATCAAATCAAGTCCTGGATCTTTCTCTCTTTGAGGGAATTTTGAGTGGAATGGACCAGAAATCTGCTCCGTGGCCCCTTTGTATTGTAATAACACCCTTAATGCTTTCAGACCTGAGGCACGTAAGGGTTTGTGCCACAGTTCTCCTGATCCTTGGGTCTGCTGAGTCCCCACGGGCTTCACTGGTGTTTGGGTGACAGGGGGTTGTCAAAACTCTGAATTTAATCCAGCCTAAAAGCTACAATAGGGCCAACATTATTGTTTGATGCAAAGTGCTGAGCAATCCACAACAGAGCACAGCCTGGTTCTGCACAGCATCCAAAGGGTCAGTCCCTTCCCCTTTTGGAATTCCTGCAGGACAACCCCTGTTGTGTGGGAGGGGTGTTGTGTTAAGCCATTTATAAATAAATATAAGCAAAGGAACTGCTGGTTATTTCTTACTCTATTTAAGAACTTGTGTCTGGAGCACAAGTCTGATGAGGAGAGGCCAAGGGAGCTGGGGGGGCTCAGCCTGGAGAAAAGGAGGCTCAGGGGGGACCTTCTGGCTCTGCAACTCCCTGACAGGAGGGGGGAGCCGGGGGGGTTCGGGCTCTGCTCCCAGGACAGGATAAGAGGAAATGGCCTCGAGTTGTTCCAGGGGAGGTTTAGGTTCAATATTAGGGAAAATTTCTTCCTGGAAAGGTTTGTCCAACCCTGGCACAGCTGCCCAGGGCAGTGGTGGAGTCCCCATCCCTGGAGGGATTTAAAAGCTGTGTGGATGTGGCACTTGGGGACAGGGGTCAGTGGTGGCCTTGGCAGTGCTGGGTTAAGGGTCAGATTCAATAGTCTTAGAGGCCTTTTCCAACCTAAATAATTCTATGTTTCTATAAAATTGAGTGGATTTACTTGCAGACTTTACTTTGACAGTGAATTTAGAGCCTGATAGTCAAGCCTGGAGGTGAAACTCTGCCATGAACGCATTGAAGTGATGCAGTGCCAATGCCAGAAGTGAAACCCATTTTCCTTTGGTCTCTGCTGCTCTGGTTTAATTTCCTCCTCCTCCCCCCCACCATGTTCTGCTTTTGCTTTTGTTAAAAGCCTTATTCTGTGCTATCATCACCTTCTGAAGGTTTGTTTGATGTTCAGCTGGAGCAGGATGGGGTTGAGGTGGCACAGAGGTGTGTGAGGTGTCCTGATCAGCACCGATAACAGACCTTGAGGTGCAGAGCCTGGGCCTCAGAAAGGGGCCAGCAAAAAGGGTACTGAGGAGTCTAAGTGCTAGTGACAGGCTGAAAGGAGACGTTGCTTTTTGAGCAGCAGGACCTTGCTGTGGTTCTGATCCCACAATCCCAACTACAACCATGTATTTATATCCAGAGCTCAGAAATCCATCTGTGAGAGGAATGAAGAACATCCTGCCACTGTCCAATGCTATAACTGGCTGGAGCTTGTTCCTGGGCTTGCTTCCTGAAGGGTCACTCCATGTCCCTGTCCCTGTCCCTGTCCCAACTCCTGCATGCACAGAAATCCCAGCAGAAACCACCACTTGACTCCATCACACACACTGTGTCATGTGGGTCTGCCTTAAAACCAGATCCTGTTTGCCTTCAGGTGGATGAATCTCTGCCTTGGGGCTTGGCAGTCTGTGGGCTGGGATTTGGTGAAATGATGGGCAGGAAAACCCAACTAAACTGAAGCCTCTCCCGGCAGGAGCAGGGAGGTTTCCATCACGGCGGTTTGCACCAGTGTGCAGAGCAGGGAGTGGCACTGTGGATGGAGTGTGGGTTAGGGGTAGATCAGACATGGAAATTCTTGAATTTGAGATATGGCAAAGCCAACAGCGTGATGGGGTGTGGGATTTCTTTCCCAAAACCTCTGAGGAAGCACATTTAATGGAATTCTAGATTGGTTTGGGTCGGAAGGGACCTGAAAGATCATCTTGTTCTGACCCCCTGCCATGGGCAGGGACACCTTCCACTATCCCAGGTTGCTCCAAGCCCCATCCAACCTGGCCTTGGACACTTCCAGAGATGGATATAAACCAGCCACATGTCCTGCCAGCCCTGTTCATGGAGTGGGCTGGATTAACACACCTTCCCAAAAACTAAACCAGCCCTGAGCCACCAGCAGAAATAGGACTGTGTGAAGTTCTGCCCCACCACCTGCCCTGTGGCAGCTCGTGTCCCCACTGCATTGCTAAAAGCCTGGCATCCCTTTCCTCTCCCAAGCTGCTCCCAGCAAACCTGGGCTGTGCAGGGGACGACTGGTCGTGCGAGTGGGTTTTTTTCTTCCCTTCATAAGTTTGTTTATTCATTAAGGAAGTCAAAAGAGGAAGAGGAATAGAAAGGTTGCAAGTGTTTTGCTTAGAAATGAGACCTCAGTGACTGGGTTGCACGTTGCCCTGTGTACAATGCGTTGGGCAGCTCCAGATTCCCTGGTGGGAGCTCGGGAAGACCGACGTGCCCTCCCAAGGTGTGTTCAGGTAGGGTCACAGCTTGATGGTCTATCTCCTTTTATCCATATGGCCCACAGTCTCCTATGGAGACAGGCTGGGAGAGCTGGGGGGGTTCACCTGGAGAAGTGAAGGCTCTGGGGAGACCTTCCAGAACCTTCCAATGCCTAAAGGGGGTCCAGGAGAGCTGGAGAGGGACTTTGGACAAGGAAAAGGGGGAATGGCTTCTCGCTGCCAGAGGGCAGGGTTAGATGGGATATTGGGAAGGAATTGTTGGCTGTGAGGGTGGGGAGGCCCTGGCACAGGTTGCCCAGAGAAGCTGTGACTGCCCTGGGATCCTGGAAGTGTCCAAGGCCAGGTTGGACAGGACTTGGAGCAACCTGGGCTAGTGGAAGGTGTTCCTGCCCATGGCAAGGAGTGGAACTGGATGATCCTTAAGGTCCCTTCCAACCCAAACCATTCTGTGTTTCTATATGCCAGTATTTGACTATCAAATCATCCCTAATGAACACCTCTTGCATACAGCTGTACATCCACTGGCTTCCCTGAACATTGCTCTTGGGGTCAGTAGCCACCTCTGCGTCCCTGGATTTCTTTTATTCCTAACACATCCCTTACATTTATGAAGGATGCCTCTTTTCAAACAGCTTTGCCCTGTCTCTTTGCACGTTCCAGTTTAAGAAACAGCAAGACCTAAATTTTACAAGCGCCAGGAGAAGATCGTGAGGTGCTCCTGGACACACAGCTGCTCCGGGATCGGGCACCAGCCCTGCCTCCCATCCGCAGGAGCAGAGCCAGACAGCAGCTCGGAAAATGCCAGGGAATGGTTCCTACGTGCGCAGGCAGACAGGGCGAGGAGAGGGAAGCAGAGAGCTCTGCCAAGGGAAATGGTCTGGTTACGCACAGCGTGTTTTCTTTAGGTGTTTGTTTCCCACCCCTCGCCGGGGATGCGGAATTGGGCTCCGAAGGTTTGAACCCGGCTGGTTTATCTCGGGGTGTGTCGTCGCTCCGGGCTCTTATCAGGTGTGTCATGGGGAGCGAAACCATTCCAACAAAAGCCTTTCACCTCCGTTTGTGCGCCGGGTTCCTGTGCTGGGCCGGGGATTGGTCCTCAATTAATGCGGCTGCAGGAAAACCGATGGGTTTTTTTGGCCTTTAATACGTTATTTTGGGGGGTGGAAATCTGTGGATTGGTACAGATGAGTGAGGTTGGAAACACCGGCGAGGCTGTGTGGAAGGACCAAAACTTAAGGTGACTGCCTATTAGAATTATCAAATCATTTAGGTTGGAAAAGACCTTTGAGATCATCGAGCCCAGCTGTAAAACGAGCCGCCGTGGTTGGAAAGCGTAGGAAAGCTTTTTCCTCCTGAAAGCTGCCGGCTTGTTCAGCTGTCAGGGAAGCAGCCGGATGCTTTCCTTGCTCTCAGTTGCTCCTTTAGCTCTGACATGCTGTTTGCTGGGATGAAAGGAGAGACATCAACAGGCAAAGCTGCGAGAGGCTGCCGGTGTTTGTTGCTGTCACACCTGCGTGGTGGTGCTGCCAGCACAGCAAACAGGCAGGTACAGTAAATACACCGGGTTTGGTTTTTTTTTTTTTTAATCTTTTTTTTTTTTTTTTTTTTTTTTGCAAGCAAGGAGATAACGATTGGATGCTGTCCCATTTTCAGCCCAGGAATTGTTTGCCAGACTTGAATTACAGGAATTGCTGTAGCGAGGCAGAGCAGCTCCGTGTGCCATGAACTGGGAGCTGGCAGGGGCCGGGGTGGCCCCGCGTTGTGCTCCTGTCAGAGACGATTAAAGGAGCTGCTTGTGATGGAAACAAAAAACCAAATGGGGCTGATGCTTTAAGGGGAAATAAAACAGGGAAGAATAACGTTATTGAGCTTGTTTATTAAATCTTGCTGTGCTCCCTTCAGAGCGGCAGAAACTGTTGGAACTGGCTGGTGCAGCCAGCTCGTGTTTTGTGTTTTCCTTTTTTTGAGCTGATTTGGTGTGTGGAGAGTCTTTGGACAAAACCTTTTCATATCCCTTTGGCTTAGTTGCAATCCAAAACTGATCTGCTGGTGACAGGCTTAAACTAATTATCACCAAATGGTGCAAGAGAAGAGGTTTTAAAGCTGTTGCTGTGATAAGATATTGGGTGTTCGGAAGGGCCTGGGTATTACTGGGTGTTAAGGCGCTGATGCTGGCCCGTGCCAGAACCCATATTCCTTCTTAGGGAGAGAGAAATGAGTGTGCTTTCACTGCTAAACTGCTTAGAGGGGTTCTGCTTAAAGATGGGGGGGAAGGCCCCCACCCAGGCACTCATGCTCAAGGGGAGCTGCAGAAGAACAGAAGGAAGCTGTCTGTGGGTTTTTTTCCTTCATGCCTCAATAATGGTCCTGCAGCTGGAGCAGCTCAGTTTACTCCCCCAATTCCTGTGTGACCCTGCACTTTCAGTATTTTCATCCTTTAACCTTCGTTGAAGCTCATCTAGTTTCAACCCCCCTGCCACAGGCAGGGACACCACTGTCCCAGGATGCTCCAAGCCTCATCCAACCTGGCCTTGCACACTTCCAGGGATGGAGCAGCCACAGCTTCTCTTGGCAGCCTGTGCCAGGTTGCCTTACACTGCAGCCAGGCAGCTCTGGGTGCTGCTGTAAAATCCGCCTCTTGAGATTTATAAGGTCAAAGCAGCAAAGAAATGCAGAAGTGCAGGAATGCTGATGTCAAAGGCATTAAAAACCCTTCACCTGGGCATCTGTTCCTGGGCTAGTTCGGTATTTTGCACCCTTATTCTCTGAAAATTGATGATTTTTTTGGTGCTGTGCAGAGCGTATTGTGTTTGCTCTCACCTGTGGCTCAGTGAGTGTTACCAGATGGTTTACTCAAAGTTGATTTTTTTTTTAACACTTGTGGTAGTAGTTTAGTGCTTGCTGCTCTTCTGCTGTGTGTTTTTTAGCCAGGCAAAGTGCCAGCACGTCTGTCGGAGGAAAAACTCCTGGCTGGATCCTGGAGAATAAACCGAGCTTGAATTCCCTCTGAAGGGAGAGAGCTCAAGTCCCGCAGGGGGGATTTTTCATCATAATGGTCCCATTTGGCGAGTAAATTAGTGACCAGTTTGGGAAGGAAAATTGAATGACTTTGGGAGCATCCCCTGGTGCCCATAAGGAGGAAGGAGATGTGGTGCAGCCCCAGCCCCTGGAGTTGCAGCTGAACATCAGCAGGAGCAGCACAACCATCCTCTCCACAGGGACATCAACTGCAGCCCTGGAGGCACTGGGAGCTCAGACTGCATGATAACTCTGGAATAGCTAAAAAAATCAATGTTTTTGTAAGGTCTTGATAAAAACCCTTGATAATTTCCTACTCCAGGTGGGAGATTGGAGCTATCACACATGGACCTACCCATGTATGGCTGTTTAACTGAGTCTCTGATGTGATTCTTGGGGCTGTCCCGTGCAGGGCCAGAGTTGGACTCGATGATCCTTGTGGGTCCCTTCCAGCTCAGGAGATTCTGTGATTCCAAAAGGAGAAGCTGTCACTTAGCAGTTAATTTGTTCCTGCGTTATCCTTGCTCATTCAATGGGAAAGATTTAGGGTGGTTTTTTTCTTTTAGGACAGGGATCATTAGGGATCCTCTCTGATACATCCCTGATCCCAGCGAGCATCCCAACCTCTGCTGTAGTTTAAATGGGATTGGAAGGGGTACAGTGCAGTGGCTCTGGGTTTTGTGAAGTGATTGTTTCTTCACATAAGTCGGGGATTTGAGGGATTTGATAAGTGCAGGGATTTGAGTCTCCTGCTCTTTATTTGTTTCACATACACCTTAGGGGGTTTATTTTTCTAGCAGCCTCTCTCTGTACCCATCGACCTGTTTCATGCATCAGGGATGTAATATTTAGGAAATAGTTTATTTTGGAAGGTGGCATCATGCCTTAGAACAGAAACCAGCATTTCAGAGGAAGCAGATCACACCAGGTCTCTTTGGCCCTTCTTTTTAGTTATTTAGGCTTATTTTGGGTTCCTGTGGGGCCGTACCTGCCACAGCAGGATCCCAACAGAGCTCCAGCCTTTCCACAGGCAGCATCTCCCTCTCAGTACTGTCCCAGAGGATTGTGGCAGATTGCAAACACACTCAGCACAATCATACCATCCCAATTAGCATAATGATGCTGCCTAATTTATGCACAAATTGCCCTAATTTATGTGTGTCGATACATGTGATTAAGCCAAGCACAGGTGGAACAGGGCTTGGTCTCACCCAACCAAGGAAACACAAAGCTGTGTCCACTCAAAAATGTGTGAAAGGTCCGAAATTTCTTCTCCCTGTTACTAAAATACAGAGCTTTGTGTTGTTTTGCTCTGGCAGCTCCAAGGGGTGCAGGGCAGGACTAAACTCGTGGCAGGAGGTAAGAGAATAAAGGATTCCTGGGCTGAGATTTGCATGGATTAAAGGCAGCTTTAATTTGCCTTGATACACTTGGCTTTCAGGTGGATTAACAGGCGGTGGGATTTGGGGCTGTCTAGCCAACTAATACCTGCGTTACTTTTATTTTAATTATTTTAGTAAGGGATGGAGGAGTTCTGGAACTGTGGGCCACCTTTGCCAGCCGCTGATGTTGAACATTTTTTGTGTGTAAGGTTTTATACCGTTAATGTTCCCGATTAACAAAACTGCTGCCGTCGTCTGAATTCTCAAAGCACTGTCTCAGCGGGGTTTCTTCCAAGAGAGACCTCTTAGGCTGTGTCCTTGTTTTTACAAAAGAAATGGTGTTGCACTGTAAAATTGTTCCAGAGAATCAGAGAATCACGGAATGGTTTGGGTTGGAAGGGACCTTAAAGATCATAAAGTTCAAACCCCCTGAAGTGGGCAGGAACACCTTCCACTAGACCAGGTTGCTCCAAGCCCCATCCAACCTGGCCTTAAACACAATAAGGTTGATCCAGCATCATAAGAATCACAGAATTGCTTTAAGTTGGAAAAGCCCTCTGGGATCATCAAGTCCAGCCATTCCCCCAGCGCTGCCAAGGCCTCCACTAACTTATGTCCCCAAGTGCCACATCCATTAACATTGTTTTCATCCTAAATCCAAAACACTGTACCAGCTACTGGGAAGAAAATTAACTCTATACCAGCCAAAACCAGGACTACCTGGTCACAGCACCAAGACTACCTGAGTCCAAGAATTGTTTGGACAACTCTCTGAGGCACATGATGTGATTCCTGGGGAGTCCTGTGCAGGGCCAGGAGTTGGACTGGATGACCCTGATGGGTCCCTTCCAACTCAGCATATTCTGTGGGTTCTGTGATTCAAACTGTACTGGAAGATACTTGGCACTGAGTCCAGTGGTCTCTTTCATAGCTGAAGCTCTTTCTGAAGCAAGTTTCTGTAACAGTATTGTCTAGAAGTACCTGGGTGTTGGGTTTCCCAATGATGCTGGGCTTGGAAAACTGAGTTTTGTCTTTAGGGAATGGAAGCTCCTTCCTGTGTCCAGCATGCCTTCCTTACCTTTGGTGTGCTGTGGCAGCGTGTGTGCTCACCAGGTTGAATCACTTTCATCCCAAGATACACAACGAAGAATTAATAACAAATTATTACAGTATTCCTGAGGCAGGTGGGTTGCAGGGATGGATTGCCGCAGTCAGGGACTGCACCAGATCCTCAGGATGCCGTGTTTTGGGAAGATTATCTGGCACACTGGGGCACAGTGGGGTTGGGGCGAGGCAGATGAGGGGAAAGGTTTGTGTGGGGCCGGGGCTGAAGGAGCCCAGTGTGGGACACGCCGCCTTCCCCTCAGCTCTGGGCTGCGTCTGCTCTTTGGTGTTTCCTCTCATGACTAATTTCTGAGAACAGATGTGGATGTAAGGTACTCTTGTAGGGATGTTCGACGGGAGATGTTTCTGCTCCGACATCCCCGAGTGGCCGCCTGTGCCGCGCTCCTCACCTGTCACAGGCAGTGAGGGCTGTGAGTCACCCGAGTCACGCATCACCAGTCCCCCTCCTCTCCTGCTGCTGATCTGTTTGTACAGCCATCTGAACACACAGCCTGCTCTGCACCCCGTTCAGACGTGTGCCGCTGACATTTATGAGCTCTCTTTGTTTTCATTCTGCCTTTGCATTTGCTGGGTTTTGTTGTCTCCCAGTGTACAGTTTTTCTTTCGGCGGGATGTTGTCCTTGTCTTGCGAGGAGCCGTGAGCGTGCTCCGCTTGTGTCTTGCTCCAAGCTCTGGAAAAAGCTCGGCTTCATTGCTGATTCCCTTTGAACTCTCAGATGATGCTGGTAACAGCAGGGAAGCTGGAGAAGAGGAGGCTTTGGGGAGGCCTTCCAGCCCCTTCCAGTGTGCAGAGGGACTCCAAGAGAGCTGGAGAGGGACTTGGGACAAGGGATGGAGGGACAGGACAAGAGGGAATGGCTTCCCACTGCCAGAGGGCAGGGATAGATGGGATATTGGGAAGAAGAAATCCTTGGCTGTGAGGGTAGTGAGGCCCTGGCACAGGTTGGGCAGAGAAGCTGTGGCTGCCCCTGAATCCCTGGAAGTGTCCAAGGCCAGGTTGGACAGGGCTTGGATCAACCTGGGCTAGTGGAAGGTGTCCCTGCCCATGGCAAGGGGTTGGAATGAGATGGTCTTTAAGGTCCCTTCCAACCCAAACCATTCTGGGATTCCAGGATTCTGTGAAGGGGGAGTCCTTCCTTCCATCACAACTTCTTGAAGCTGGAGGTGAATGCAAACTCTTCCAGCTTCTCCTGGCTTGGCACCATCCAAGGCTGCATTCGGAATCCGTCAGGTTTGTGAATGAAGGAATAAATTGACCATGAAAGTATTATCAGCACAGTTATTTATACCAACTTCCTGATTTGGTGCCTTAGAATTTACCCCTTTGTTCAAGTGCATGGAGCTAACCAAGGGATGGAGAGGCCTCTCCTTCATGGCACAGGGAGGAGAGGACAGACAGCCCTCAGAACCTTCTGCCCCAGGACAGCAGCATTCCTGGGAGGTGTTGGGAAATGCTGGATCTTAAGGAAGAAAATGCAGGTGGCACAGGGAGACCAGCGAGTTCGGCACATCTGGGGGTCGTTTGCCAGAGACAAGAGAAAGCAGATGCCTCAGCTGTTCTCCAGTTCCCTTAAAACAGAAATATCGGGAAAGTAACCCAGCTCTCCTCCTCCCTGCCAGATCCAATGTCTTTTAATCCGCGCTCTCTCTCAGCTTCTCTTACAATGGGAGTTGCTGGTGGTCTGCTGGGGTTAAGCAGTGATTCTGGCAGACTTCAGAGCAGACATGATCTCCAGGTCTCGTTGCTTTGAAGCCCCTGGTTCTGTTACACTCGGCTAAATCAGATTCCTTCTTCTCCATGGAGGTAGAAAATCAGCCCTGTGAGCCCATCTGATTGAAGTGCTGAGGCTTGTCTAATTGAACAAGTGCTCAAGTCAACACTTGAGCAGGATGAAAAACAACAAGGAGATCACCCAGGGATTATGTCTGAGCCCCACAGCTCCTGGCACCGCAGGAGCAGATGGCTGGGTCACATCCTGCCCAAGGCTGGGCAGAAGAGATGTCGATAGGAAAAAAATATTAATTTGGTGAAATATATTCAACTCGAAATCCAGAAGTGCCTCAGGTCTCTAATTTTGTGCTTTACAGCAGCAGCCCAGAAGATGGGATTAGCTGGGGGTTGGCTCTGCAGATTCCTGTGAGGAGCCTGCTGCTGCCTCAAAGCTGGTGTGGGTAAAAAATGTTTTGGGGCAGGGAACAGAGGCACAGGGAGTGGGAATGACTTGGCTGGTGATGTAAAAGTGGGGAACAACCAGAAACAGTCTGGACGTTGTGAGTGAACCGTGAACCCCTGCAGTGCTCCTGCACTGGTGGAACCAGGGGAGCTGGTGGAGAGGGAGGTGTTTTGTGCAGGTCTGAGAACATCCCAAACATCCCTGCAGGTCCCCTGAGCTGCAGGGACAAGCTTCAGCCTCTTCCCTTTAAGATCACACTTGATCCTACAGCCAAAGTCTGTATCCAGGGAGCTTTGGGCTTCAAGAAGTCACTGGTGACTGTCTCATGGGTAGTTGGCCATCAGAAATCCTGGATACCACCAGGCAGCTTTCTGTCCCCTTCCCTTGGGGTGGGAATAAATAAACAGACACAGAACTGCTTTTCCAAATGCCCAAACTTCTTGTGTCCGGGGAAATACACCCTCATGGGAGCCTAAGGTGATTGTGGTGCCTTCACTATGATAGAAATGACCTATTTTCTCTAGCTGTGGACCCTCAAAAACTTTACATTCCTTATCCCAAGCAGCAGTGCACATATCAGGACGATCTGGGAACATCAGTCTCCTCATCCATAACTGCTGCTGCCCTGGAATTCCCTCCTGCCACCTCTGCCCAAAAGCACTTTCAACCCTGGAAACTCACGATTTTGCTTTCTGTATTTAAAAGTTATTTTCATTTTTTCATGCAAAGCTGCATTTTGCATTTGGTAAAATGAAGCAGAATCACCCTTCTGGCAACAGTAAAAATGCTTCTTTTTCCAAGATGATGCTGAATTTTTAACTCTTTGGTTTGAAAAGCTTTGTTTGTTCGTCTGTTTGTTTTCAGGGGGCACCACTGGAAGAACCTTTATGGGCTCCTGATGACATGCAGGTGGACGATTGACTTATGATATTTAAGGTAGGAAGAAGTGCTGTTAATTTTGGCATCTTCTCATTTGTCCTGTCCTTGAAATAAAATCGTGCTGGCCGGCGGCCCAATGGTCATCGCTCTATTTTAGGGTTCAGTACACAACCATGGCACTGTGGCCACGCATTAACTTGTGCTGAAGTGTCCCTTTAAACACAGAGGGAAGGGAAATCTTATTTAAGAACTACCTGGGAATGTAACTAAGTGGAAAAAATCTGACTTCCTCCCCCAAAGGATAATAAGGTCTCTGTTGGTGCGGAGTTGGAAGGGACATGACTCTTACTTGAGAGCACTCAGCACAGGGATTTTTTTGTTCTGCTGAAACCCAGTGGTTGAGTTGGAATTCAGGTTCTAACTTGCCATCTCAATAAAAAAAAAAAAAAACCAAACTAAAAATATATTTTATTCGTTTATTTTCATCATCTTGAGCTTCTGTGGAAAGCTGGTCCATCTCCAGATGTGGCAAGAGAGCGCTCAATTCTTGACTGATGAAACAGAGGAAAATCCCCGATGTTAAAAGCACTAAACAATTGGGCAAACTTGGAAAACGAAATACAAATGTGTGCAGAGTAAAATGGATTCATAACTAGTTTTTATGCTGCTTTAATATCTGGATTCTTGCCTTGCTGGGTCATTCTTGCCGTGGTTGTTGTGTTTGGAGGCATCATCTGGGCGATGTGGTGGTCACTGCTGGTCTCTGCCTCCTCTTGCAGTAGCAAAGAGGGTCTTGACCTCTTTAGGGGTCACCACGGAGGCTCCCAAATGTGACACACACTTTGCTTCCTCTCACAATTGGGGTTTTCGTTTCTGATTAACGGGTGCAATTAATGGCTGGTTGGTGTTTGGTGTCGGTGGAGAGTTGTTGGAAGGAGAGGGGGAAATTCAAGCTGTAACAAGAGCAAATTCTTTTAATACAGGTTCACAGTTCTCCAGTGTATTCCTACCTTTTGTTTGGCTTGTGATAAGATGCACTACTGTGGAATTTGCTTGGAGCAGGGATTTGCATGAATTATTGTTTCTTACAAAATGCACATCTGTGTGAGCCTTCTCCCCGTGCTCCACGGCACCCGAGCACCCCTTTGGAGAAGGATCTGTGTGCCTGGTGCAGTGGTCAGCAAAAGCCAAGTGTTTGAGGGAAGGGAAGATGGAGTAATAGAAACAAAGCTGCTGAAATCGAGGGAACAGCATCAAGATTTGTGTGTTCATTCTATGCACTGATTTCTTTCCCCGTCCCAGCACGATTTTCTAAAAGCAACATCCTCCTCTTAGGAAAATCTTGGTATAATTGTGCTTGGCCTCTTGCAGAGCTCACTTTTACATTTAGGAAGTGTAGTGCCATTAGTTGCAGCTGCTGATTGATATAGTGTGGCCCAAAATTATGTACAAGATGGGAGTAAACAGCCATTGTGGATGGTCTCTTGATTCTGCACTTAAAGCTTTTCATTTGAAGGGTTTCCCCTTCTCCTATAGAGAGCTTTCTGTAAATCTCTAATTAAGCAAATGAGCTACAGTGTCATCAGTCTGTCTGCAAAAAAAAAGCAAGAGCTGATGTTTTGGAGAAACTTTCAGGCTGCAGACTCAAATTATCCAATATTTAAAATTATGGTGCTTTGTAGGAATAGGAAGAGCGAGGAAAGAATGACTTGAAGTTTGGGTGACTTCAAACCAGGTTTCATGTACAAAATCAAGCTCTTTATTTTACTCTAAATTCTACTCTAAACCTGGCATCCTCGCTTAAAATTTGACTAAACTTGATGGTATTAAATAATTTGCTTGTAATTCTTTATTTTCTCCTTGTAGACAGTAGAGGTTATAGTAAATGTGTTGAGATGTTCATCTAAAATACTTTTTGTGAGGGATTTATTTTGTCAAAAATTGGCTTTGGTGGAGAAAACTGTGAGAGTTTCTTTATTTACTGAAAGAAATCCCTGTGGCACAGAGCATCAGGGGCAGGTGTGAGCAATGGGACAGGTGGAGCATCTGTGGTCCCACCGTTCCTGGGAGCGGTCCTGGGTTGGGAAAAGCAATTGGAGCAAGGTGCACAAAGAGATGGAGATGTGTTATTGTATGGATCTATCTGTGAGTGTGTGAAACAACTGCCAGAGCTACTCAAAAGGGCAGAAACCATGCAGGTGTGGAGGGGACAGTCACTGATACCAGTGCAGCGCTGAGTGCCGGGTTTTTGAGAGGGCAAGCGCTGAACCCACACGTCTTATTTCAACAAAGCCCATCCAAAGCCATTCACTACTTTTGCACCATCCATATCCTTCCCTGTGCCTCCTCCAGCTGTGTTGCCTCTTTTGGGAGCTGGCAGCCAAGCTGACGTGCCCTGTGGATTTGCAGAAGAGCTCAACACGTGTGGTTTCCCTCACCGGTTCCAGCAGCGCCCGTCACCAAGCTGTTGTTTTCGGTGCTACCCACAATAACTGAAATATCTTTCCTGCGAGATAAGTCAGTAATTGTGGTTGGCTCCTTCCTCTGGTATGTGTTCCCGTAGTAACTTGAAATTTAATTTGTCATCAGGGTGCTGCTGCTGTGCAGCTCCGGCCCCTCCAGCTGTACCCTCCAGCGGGGAGGCACCGGCTGCCAACAGACCCCTTAAGGATTGCTCTGCAAAAAGTGCCACAGCTTGATCTTCTCCCTGAGCAAACTGCAGGAGATGTGAGAGGAGGTGGTGGCTCAGGACTCATCCCAGTCCTACACTGGTTCATCCTGGTGGCTTTTGCTTTGGGCGGTGGCCAAGCCCATTTTCCCCCACTCAGTAGGTTTGTTCTGGTAGTTTCGGTCGAAGCCATCAACATCTTCAGCCCTTCTCAAACCTTTGAAGACTGCTCTCACATTTTGAGACTTGTTGATGTGCAGGCTGAGCCTTGGAGTGCGTTTTGGAAACACAGAGGTTGCCCTGAGACCAGGAATCCCAAATGACCAGTGCTCCTAAATCCCACCAGTGCTTCTCCCCACCTCTTTCCTTTGAAGCTTCAAACCTCTACGTGGAATTTGACATCACTGAGGTGAGCTGACCTGGCCTGCTGCATCCTAAAAATACCCTGGGATTTGTAGGAAGTATTGCACACAGTGCCATCAGTACCCAGCACACACCTCCAGCGCTGGGCGGTCGGAGCTGACTGTGGAGTGGGGATGGGAAGGAGAAAAACCTTGCAGGAACCACACCAGGCAGCGTGTCGGGACCTGCAGCCCCTACCTGGAGCTGCTGGGTATAAATAAACACATCCACCCTCCATCTTATCCTGACAACTACCTCCCTGAAGAGTAATTTATTTTTTTTTCCCCAGTAGCTTGTTCTGCAAGCAGGTTTCCTCTTGCAGGTGATTAGGAAAACCTCATTTTTATGTTAATTAGACATCACTATCAGTGCACAGACATCAACTGCTCTCACATCCTCCTGAGACGTGTTGTTTTTATTAAAATTCAGTCCTGAAAAACCGATACCAGCAGCTGATGTACCTGTTGCCTGAATCAGATGGGAAACTGCACCAAATTGGTGGTTGCCTCAAAAATACGTTGCCAGGGCGTAGCAACCACAGCTTCAGCTTTCATGAGGGTTGCAGCTGTGGTCTGCAACCTGGGTTCAGGTTTTGAGTGATGTTTGGTTGCTAAGTTTAAGGGCTTCCTCAGCATCTTGTCTTCACTGAGATCAAGCCGTGCTAATTTAGCTAATTACTGCTAAATACAGTTACTGCTGACACTGGTGGGCCTGAATCTATAGAGGCAGTTCTTTTTCAGGTTGGTGTTTTCAAACACATTTCTGATTATATTTGGTCTTGTGAGAGGGTTGAGTCTATCCACATCATCCATAAAATAGATCCTTCCATTTTGGCGGGTGACATATTGGCTGCCCCTCATCCTTGGAAGTGTCCAAGGCCAAGTTGGATGGAGCTTGGAGCAACCTGGTGCAGTGGAAGGTGTCCCTGCCCATGGCAGAGGGTGGGACTAGATGGTCTTTAAGGTCCCTTCTAACAGAGAAGAGGAGGAATTTAAATCAGACGTGCTTTGGGTTTGTTGGTAAAACACAAGTGCAGCTGCTTCAGTGACATTTTCTTCACAGTATCAGACACTGAAGCTTGCAGGGCTAGAGGGGAACATCTGGTCCCAGCTGATATAAACCAAAAGCCATGAAGTTATGGAAGTGTACCCAATAGATTTCTTGCCTCAAGACCTTACCATGTGCTGTAAAACCACATCCAGGTTTCAGGAATACATTCAGTCAGTCAGGTCCAGGTCAGCAATGGGATTATCCAGGTCAGTGGTTACTAACACCATTAACTTCTCATATCTCCTTTTGCAGAACTCAGTTCCCGTGATGTTATTTAAGGATTTTGTAATCCAAATCCTTGAGGTTCCTTGCTGAAAGCTAAAACAAATATATCCATCTTATCAGGTCCTTCCAAGAGCGAAGCGTGGAAATCCCCTGTCAGGGCTGGCACCGTCGCCGGTGTTTTCCTCCCTCTCCACCGGTGACTTTTCCTTTAATATTGCTGTCTAAACCTTCCGTGGATTATGCAATGGTTGAAAACAAAGGGTGAAAAATTGCATTTGGAATTTGGCAGGTGACACGTGGACCTCTCACGGCCCTGGCTGAACGGATCTGTCTTGGCCTTGTTATACACGTGGATGATCCCCTCGTGGTGCGGAACCGCCGGTGCCTGGCCAGGGACCTGTTCCCTTTTCACATGGGGTCACTCTGAGGGCAAGCAGATATTTGGGTTGTTGTGTTTTTTTTTCTCCTTGTGGATGTACGTGGGCAGATAAGGCAGGCTGGAAAATTTGATGACTCTCCCGAGATTTTCCAGGTGCTGCGATGCTTTACCTGTGTCGGGTGCATTTTATGGGAAGTGATATCCGGCAGCAGGGAAACGGCTGCAGCTGGGGAGAAACAGGCAAGCTTTTGATGCGTAAATCCTCCGGTTCTGACACAAAATTTGTTATCACCCTTACAAATTCCACCACTTGCTCTGAGCTTCATCAAAATATAATCACACTTCGGGTGAGAGGGAGGACAGTTGGTACCTGTGGAGCCGAGGGATGTGCTCGCTGGGGAAGGAGGTAAATTATTTCTTGGGGAACATGGAAGGGTTCTCTGTGGACCAAGGAGGAGGACTGTTTTTAGAGAGGAACTAGATTTTGGTTGACTGTTGCTCAGGGACAGGGAATTTAATTCCCATATTTGTTTTTTGAGTGAGTTTTATAGATACCCATCAAGGTTGATGTGTTTTGCAAGACGTTTGCTTTTCTCTCCTATCCTCTCTGTTACCCAGGTGCTTCTGCCCAGTGGATGACTTGGCTCTGGTGTAGTGCAGGAAGAGGGTGATGTACCAGGTGAAATGTGCAATATTTGGGGAAAGAAATACTGTAATCCCTACGGTTTTGCTGCTTCAGAGAACTTTTGTGGGGTGGGGGCTGTGTGTGATCAAATATCGCAGCTTGGGCGGGTTCTGCTTCCATCTGATGTGGTTCGTGTCCCTTGGTGAGCAATTCAGCAAGGTTGATTAGCTCTTTGGAGAGCTGGAGGGAGGGGAAAAGCTCTTTAAAGTGAAATACTTCAAATGCAGATGGAATTTATACTGCAATGAAGCTGGGTTTTACCTCTGCATGGCTCTTTCCCCACTGCAAGGGGCTTGGCTGGTACCTCGCTCAGCAGATGTTTCTTGGCAACCTCAGGTCTTACCTTGGGCTGAGCTTTGAGGAAGGATAAGGTCAAAGTGCTGTTGTTATAGAGGAAGTTTGGAGGTTGGAGATTCCACTAGAACTGGGCCTTAATAACAAAATAAAATAATTTTTAAAAATTAGCATTAAAAACTAGCTTCCATTCTCGTATGAGAAGTTGGAGAAGTCATAGTATCATAGAATCACAGAATGGTTTGGGTTGGGAGGGACCTTAAAGACCATCTAGTCCAGCTTCCTGCCATGGGCAGGGACACCTTCCACTAGACCAGGTTCCTGAGTCAACAAGATTGTGTGAACAAGACCGTGCCTTAGTTTTTGCAAAACAGCTTTGGTTTTGAGACAAACTAGTTTTGAGGATTAAATGTTGCTGTTTCTCCCCAAAAAATGAGTGGATATTATGGCATCTAAAAGGACATCTGAGCTTCTGAGGTGCAGGTGTGGCTGAGCAGGAAGGTCTCTGCAGCTGCATCCCATTTGGGTTTAATTAACTCTTTAATTAAACATCTCTGTGCTCTGTGTTCCTCCGTACAGAGAACAGTGGAGGGGATGGGAAAACTGCAGGAGATAGTGAAATGACCCAAGGGATTAAGCAGTGGAAAGATGATGGAGCAACTGGCTTGCTGGGTTGGGTTTTTTAGGAAAGAAGTTGGTCTGGATGCACATTGTGTATGTTTTAATCCATGCAAGAGGACTCAGAGAGATACATCGGAAGAAAAAGTGATGGGAGTTGAGCAGGAACTTGCTGGGATGCTCAGCAGCTCCCTGCCTTCATCCCAAAGATGAACTCAAAGCTATAGATGTGGTAAAGGCAGATGGTAGGACATCATGACCAAGAACAGTGTGAAGGGTCTGGAGGGAAAGAGTTAAATCTGAGCAAAAATCAAATTATCTGGAAGGGCTGGGGCACCAGAGCAGGTGTCCCCTTAAAGACACCAGTTACAGGCAAAAAACCAATCTGAAACTCCAGTTGTTTCCCCAAATGAGGGGTCACAGGAAACATTTTGTGCTCTTCAGCTGCCACTGTGCCTGGCTTGGCTCGGATGCCCCCAGCAGCACTGAAACCACCCTCGAATATTGCACTGGGGGTGCACAACAGGCACAAAACCAAACTGGGAAGCCCAGTATGGCACTGGTTTTGAGCCAGTTGCTCTGTGCAAGGTCAGCTTTGCTGGAGGATCTCCCCCAGATCCTGTTTCGCTTCAGAGGTGAATCTATTAAATGTGTTTTTAAAGCACCAGCCAGAGGCTTGATCGAAACCTATTTAATGTCTTATTTGTCTATTTTTATGTGCTTTGAATAGGGCCTGCAATGTACCATTTGGGAAGATGTTTTAGTGAGATGTTGTTCTCCTCTGCATTAACTGCTTTAAAACATCTCCCTGCTTCAATTTTATTTGCCCCTAAATAAAAAAAAAAAGATAGTATCTGCTGGACACGAGTTTCTTCACCCCTCAGGCAGGTGTTTAGGAGTTTTCATTGTTTTTAGAGTGGCTGTCTCTGTGCTTTTGGAGGGACTGTCAGCTTGCTGAAGATGATAATCAATCTCTAACAGGTGCTTAATGGGAAATGCTGGTTGAAGTGATGGGATGCAGATGATCACCAGGATGCTCAGCCTCACCCTTGATCCACACACTGTGCCTTGAGCATCCCTGCTTGCTTTGTAACCCAACGAGAGCAGCCCTGGATTTTGAACCTTAGCAGGGAAAGAAGCTGTTCCTCAGTGCTTTGTCTCTTGCTTGTAATGAAATGACTTTATTTTCTTAGGCAGAAATGGTAATTTTAATGAATTTTCTCAGTCACAGAAGGGAAGAAATGTCATGAACTGATTTGCTGCTTCTCTTCACCACAAGCCGGATTTTTCCTTTGAAAAAAAAAAGTAACTTTTAAAACCTTTTCTCAGTCTTCCAGCTTGAATGATTTCATCCATACACTGATTTTTGTTAACAGAGGCTCACAGCAAGACAACTTTCAGCCCCTTTCACCTTGTCATTTACCCTGGTCTTTATTCTTGCGAGCAAAAATATGGAAGAATTCTGTGTTATAAAATTTTTTAGCATATATTTCGAGGGTTTCATACCACAAGATGTTCTGTTGTTTTGTTTTGTTTTTTTTTTTCCTCAGTGATACTTTCACATCTGAATTTAGAATTTACTGTGTTTTAAGCATTTCTATTGGTGACTTTTACTTTGTGCTTGATCCACTTCTGGTGTGAATTGTCCAACTTCTGTTTCGGGGGAGGAGCAAAGTTATTTTTTTCTCACCAGCCTACGTGGCATTGAATCCATCTGGAGCAGCCCTGGGGAGAAGGATTTGGGGGTGTTGGTGGGTGAGAGGCTGGACATGACCCAGCCACGTGCACTGGCACCAGAACTCGTCCTCCCCATGCCCTGGGCTGATCCCCCAGCGTGGGCAGCAGGGGAGGGGGAATTCTGCCCCTCTGTCCCTGTCGCAGGTGAGACCCCCCTGCAGAGCTGCTCCAGCCCTGGGAACAACAGCACAAGGACGTGGAGCTGCTGGAGAGAGTCCAGAGGAGGCCCTGGAGATGCTGCCAGGGCTGGAGCCCCTCTGCTCTGGAGCCAGTCTGGGAGAGCTGGGGGGGTTCCCCTGGAGAAGAGAAGGCTCCAGGGAGAGCTGAGAGCCCCTGGCAGGGCCTAAAGGGGCTCCAGGAGAGCTGGAGAGGGACTGGGGACAAGGGAGGGAGGGACAGGACAAGGGGGAATGGCTTCCCAGTGCCAGAGGGAAGATATTGGGAGGGGATATTAGATGGGATATTGGGAAGGAATTGTTGGCTGTGAGGGTGGGGAGGCCCTGTCCCAGGTTGGGCAGAGAAGCTGTGGCTGCCCCTGGATCCCTGGAAGTGTCCAAGGCCAGGTTGGACAGGGCTTGGATCAACCTGGGCTAGTAGAAGGTGTTCCTGCCCATGTCAGGAGATGAAACAAGATGATCTTTGAGGTCCCTTCCAACCCAAACCATTGATTCTGTTATGATATTTTTATTTAGTTAAATAGTCTGGAATTCAGTGAGGACCCACCTCAGCAGGGGCAGGATGGTTAATTAACCCACTAGACACAAGAGGATGTGCAGGAGGTGCCAGGACACAGTCAGTATGATTAGGAAAGCACCAAACACTCAGTCATTCCCCCTGGGAACACGGGATGTACAAGGGAACAGGAAGACCAGGGCTCTCAAAGACCCATCCAGGGATGTGCTCTTAAACCTCAGTGCAGAAGTTCACAGTGTGGTGAAGAATGAAGGAATTTCTCCCCTAAAAACTGATGCAGTTGGAGGGAGGATACGTGCAGGGACCGAAGAAACTCCTGCATAGTTGCATTTCCATTATCGTTGTTGCCTTGGATCAAGCTTGAATCGAGAGGGAAGGACAGAACACTGGAGGAGGGGTTGGGTGTCCCTTTCTGGAAGCCACAGTCCCCACCAAGCAGATGATCCTGGTGATCCTGCTCCTCTCATCCCGGCATCGTACACACCGTCCTTACGAGCATTCCTAGAGGGATTCACGAAGCCTCCGAAGCGATTGAAGTGCTCACAAGCAATTGAATTGTCCCAGTAAGTATTTATCTGCAATTAAGGTCTTGCAGAAACACTGTGAAACAGGAGCCCGCAGCCGAGTCCCGCTTCCCTTTCTGTCGAACGGGCAAACACCGGCTTTGATCGTCCCTTATCCCCGCGGATTCCATCCGTCTCCTTTCTTCTTTGAATGGAGGACCCAGGAAAGCATCTGGGACTGTGCACGGGGCCCAAACAAGCAGCAGCAAGGCTCATCTCTCGCCAATTTTCAGGCTCGTCAGTGCCTTTTGTGAGACGGAACCGGCTTTGGGACTTCAAAGGAAGGTGTCAGAAATGCAAAAAACCGAGCAATTAAGGATTAATCTGCTTGTGGGGATGGGTATCTGCCTCCCCCTCCTGATTGCTCTGTAAATTAGTGGTTGACTTGAGCCCTGTAGTGGAGCTATTTATACCTCGAAGGTTTGAATTATGGCTGGGGAGATTATATCATCCCTTTGTTTAATCCTTTTTCCTTTCTTCTCTCGTGCTTTTGACCTCAGTGATTTTCAAAGCAGTCAGATTCGCTTCCTACGGTTTTCTTGTGATGGTATTTGTATCCAGGAAAGGGGAGGGGAACTGAGATGGCTTTTTTTGTACCATTTTATTTTCTCTTGCTCTCCCTTACTCGTTTCCTCATTCAACAGCCCAGTCCTATTTTATTTTATTTTTTAAACCTTTTCAGGGGGTTTTCTTATCACAACCTTCATTGCCTTTCTAGGGCTTTGTATTTTCCTGGGCTTCAAGAAAGCGTGTGCAGAGGAAAGGGACAGGCCTGGGTGAATATTCCACCTTATAGACTTGAAGTCTTCCCGAAAAGCTTCGGAATGAGGAGCTCCTGCCATGCACCTGCCTGTTTGTCAGACCTACACCTCTCCTTCATTCCCCCCCCACTAAGGACCAAGTGATTCGAGGGTGGGTGTTGCTGCTGTTGGATTTATTGGCTGTGATTTTGCAAATAAATGCTGTGTAATCACTTCCTTGCTGCTCCTGGCAGCCAAGAAAGGGAGATGTGCAGCGGCTCCGGCTTTCCCTTCAGATGTGCATTTCCTACTTCCAAGACTGCTTTTTCTTAGAGTTCTACTAAGTGTTAGAGCAGTTAGAATACATATTTAGTCTTACAGCTCTCTCTAAGTTGCATTTTAAACAAAACACCCAGGGCTGGCCCCGGCTGCAGTGGTTCCTGGCTCTTTGCTCGGTTGCTGCCGTTTGGATTTTCCCGTACTTCCCGTCCAGGAGAAGCTGTCAGGAAAATAAAGGGCACAAGAGATGTGGAATTCAACTGAATGTTTTTAAATATTAGAACATGTTGTACAAGGGTGGGAAATAACCTTTGCTGCTCAAGCAGGCAGATAGTTGCTCTGCAGTGTGAGGTCCCTCCCATCCTTCTCGATGGGGATTCCTACCTGGAGCAGCCCTCCCACCCAAAATGTTCCCTTTGGCTTTCAGGCTGTTGTATAGCAAAGTATTTTTGTTTGGTGAAGCACTAACAGGATTTACACATGTGGTTTGAGTGTTTTGAACAAGAGGGAATGAAGATATCCAGCCAGCAAAATTCCTGCCATGAGGGTAGACCTTCAAAGGTGGAGCTGAGCTGGGCTGGACACCAGCTGTGGTGATGGAGGCAGCAGGAACACTCATGGAATGGGAAGAGCCTTTAATGACTTGTAATTCCCCATCCCTGGAAGTGTCCAAGGCCAGTTTGGACAGGGCTTGGAGCAACCTGGGGTAGTGGAAGGTCTCCCTGTCCATGTCAGGGGGTTGGAACGAGGTGATCTTTATGGTCCCTTCCCACACAAACCATTCCATGATTCCATGTAACATGGCTGGACTGAATGCACAGCCTCTCAAAGAGGGGACATTGCCCTTATAACATCCAAATGTTGCACATCCAACCATGTCAAGTCATATAGGGAAAAACAAGAGGACAATTCCACTCATTTGCCATCATCTTTGCCCATAACTTCTTTTATTTTTATGTTTTCCAGACTTCCCTGGAAACAGAGAATCCACATTTAAGTTAAAGCTGATAATGAAGAGAAGCCTTGCAAGTGTAGGCTGAGAAAGTATCAACTGTTAGTAGTCATTTACTTCCCTTTCCTGTTGGTTGGATAATCTGAGGCAGGGCCCTGAGGTGACAGGAGGCTCTGAGATCCAATGGATCATTATTTGTAGAAGTGTGAGAATTTCCATTATGATTAAGCCCCAAAATAATCATCTTTTTTAATAAATTAGAGTAGCTGTTACCATCAGACCTGGGCACTGGCAGATTGAAGTTGAGTTTTCCAATTTAGAACTTTTAGAATCAATTTAGAATCTTTTTTAGAACGTTTTGAGTCAAAGCCATTGCGTTTTTTACACCCTTTATCAGTACGTGCTGCAACCTTCAGCCTGGTGGATATTTGGGGATTTGTTTGTCTCTTGCAGCTCTTCCCATTTTTGTGAAAAGTAGTATTTTTTGGAGCAGCGTTTCAGTCCTTGACCCTTCTTTTTCCCAAGCCACTGCCTGTGATTTGGCCAAAACTCATCCTTTCTCCTCCTTGGTATTTGTGTGGGGTGGAAGCTGTTGCCTCCTGCAGGAGAGGCAGTTGTTGGATAAACCCAGATCCTGCATCTGGAATGAAGCTGGGAATATTCATCAGGCAACACTGGTATTATAACCTTCATTTTCATACACTTGGGGAGTGTTGCAAGCAATTAGACTGGTTGGATGGGATGGGTCCCTCTCCTCTCTCCCCTTATCCCACCCTTTCTTACTCTTTCCTCTGCCTGCCTTTCCTCCTCCTTAAAAAAGGAGGGGGGAAAGAAAAGCAAAGTAACTTGTATGGATAGAGGGAGGTGTAATTATGAGCAGTGGGACCAATTTAAAAAGGAAGATTTCAGAAAGGCTCAGACTTTCTTTGACATGTTGAGGCTTTTTGGTAGAGGATAAAAGGAAAATAAACTAATTTATTCCTAAATTGTAATTCCTCTTTGGTGTTAATCTGTTTCATTAGTGTAGTTCATAAATGCACTCAGGCAGGGGAGGGGGAGAGGGGGGCTGCAAATTGAAATGAAGAGATTTTCAAAAGGAAAGCCTTGATAGAGAAAGGCTTCCCGCAGGGAGAAATCATATCCCGGGAGAAGAGGTGGAAACTCCATCGCTTTGGACTTTTATAAGTGAGCCTGGATGGGAAATTTCTTGTAGGGAACAGTCTTTTGCTGTGTGGTGGGTAGGACCAGATGATCTAATCGATCTCTTCCCTGTCCAGTCCATATGGTTTTCATTTCCTGCTCCTGAGAGGTGGGGAAGGGAGCTGGACTGAGGAGTCTGGTGGCGTTTGGGATCGGTCACTGGTTACAGGGTTAATGTTTTTTTGGGCTGGGATTCTGCCACTCCAAAATATTTTCAATTAAAAAGGGCTTTTTAGCCCCTGCTGTGACTCTTTCTAGACTTAGGAGGGTGTAACCATCTTAGCAATGGTTGCTCTTCAGCTTCGCTGCAGCTGAGGCATCTCCCAAAACTGCCTTGTGTTTCACTGGGATTTGAACAGCTTTTTCTTTGATTTCACTCCCAAAAAATCCTGTTTCCTATTTGCTCCGGGGGTCAGAGCTCTCAGAATGGGGAAGAAATTGGGGCAGAACAGATCCTTATAGAAGCCCAGAATGGTTTGGGTTGGAAGGGACCTTAAAGGCCATCCATTTCCAACCTCTGCCATGGATAGGAACACATTCCACTATCCCAGGTTGCTCCAAGCCCCGTCCAACCTGGCCTTGGACACTTCCAGGGATGGAGCAGCCACAGCTTCTCTTGAGTTCCATGAACATTTTATTTCCCTTCTTTCCTACCCTTGGTCGTTTTGCAGATTGGAGATAAGAAAACCTTGTGCAGCAGGTTAGGATTTGACCTGCTTTTAACTCTAAATTATGTGGCTACTGCTGTTGGTGTGTTGTGGCTGAATCATAGCTTGAAGGTCACAAGTGGTTCCACCAACCACTGTTTATCTACCAAGGTGGTTGCTGTGTCTGATGGGAAGAAAAGCAAGGATGTATGACTTGGTCTGGATTTCCAAGGACTGGAGAGATCTGAGAATCATTTCCTGCAGTTTGCACGTGCCTGTTTTTGAGGCCATGGGAACCACAGTGTCCATCTCTGTTTGGTTCTGTGCTTTAGGGCTCACATTTTCTTATTTCAAGTGCAAGAATTCGAGCCACAGGTAGTGGCCATGTCTCAGTTTGGTGTCCTCTCCTAAGGAAAACCCTGTGGAGAGCTCCCCTGGATTCCTTGCTCAGAGCACATTCACCCCTTTAGACAAGTGTGAGGTCGGTTTTCTGATGGATCTGGGTTTTCCCTTGGAAGAGGCTTTTCAAAAGGAAAAGTCTGTTCTCCTTGACAGTGACTTTATCCCCTTGACAACTCTAATTCCGTCTGAATTCTCCCAGTGGTGAGGGACAGCAGAAGTTGGATGCTGCATAATCTCCGATCCCCTGCCAGTTTTCCATCCCTCCTCTCAGCAGCAATTTGTAAATATTATTTCCCTGCAGCATTTTAAAGGACATTTTCATCTCCCCTGGCAGAAGGAGGGGGATTTTTCTGACCCTGCTGTTGTATCAAATTTTGCTCCTTGTTTAAAATTTATATTAAAAATAATAATAACAACACCAAAGCAAATGCAACTTTGGTGTTTCCCTCTTAATTTACCCATTCACTTACAGTCTGGGAACTGCAGCTTTCCTACCACTTGAGACCCAAAATGCAGATATGATTGAAGATCACGTGGAAATCAACCCATCCATTTTCTGTGTGAGGAGTGAAGGTTTATAAAGGGAAAACCATTGGCAAATGCACTGGAATTTAAACCTTGGCAGAAAATAGGGAAGAACTGTGGGCTGCCCTCATGTTGATTGCTTGAGCAAGGCAGTGGGATTTCGGAGTGTTGCTTCAATTTAGCTGATTTTAAGCAGCATAATGACAATTTTAGGCAAGTTATTTCAGTTAAGCAGCGAAACTACAGCACAATAAAGATAGATTTGCCTCCCTGATAACAGTTTTGATCAAGGTTTCCTTTTATCCTGCAGTTCTTAAATAATTGTCCCGCTCGCTCTTGGCTTTTATTGTACTCGGGATATTATAAACTCGGGATTGTTTTGTAAACCGCTAATTTTAGACACATCTTGGTGCTTATTGTTCCCTTCATTGCTCTTTTTTTAATGCTGTGGCAGAACCTCTGCAGGGAAGAGGAAATCATCTGTGTCCTGAGGCTTTTCAGGTCTGAACTGGATGAAGGGCACGAAAACGCAGCTGGAGCAATCCCCTGCTTTGCCTTCCCCGATCCCAACCCCACAACTAATTCCCTTTGCCGTGACATGGGGTAGCAGGAAGCGGACAAAAAAAAAAAAAAATCATAAATGCAGCTGTGCTGAACGAGTGTGAAATCAGGAGCAGCTTTCCAAGCCAGTAGCTGGATATAAAAGCCAGCGCAGGCACCGCGGACACAATTGAGTTGCTAAGGCAGAGTTTTCCAATCCTGCCTCGTGTAGCCCCGTATCGTCTCATTATTCCGCTTCAGTGTAAGTGGACAATGAGGAGGAGATAAAAGCTTGGCAGCCCCTTTGCTTAGAGGGGTCAATTTATCCCAGCTCTTTGTAGGGAAGTGTGATTTTAGGCTTTTGCGCGGCGCACAAACCCTCGCTCGCGGCACTTCCGCAAGTGGGTCAGGAGGGGACGTGCCGTCGGGAGAGCGAGGCCGGGATCGTACCTTGCTTAATGGGAATTGTGTTTTCTCAATGGAAATAAGGTGGTTTTGTCCTTACTCACCCAGTTTTGTAAAATGAACTGGGTCAGTTGGACAGCGGCTCGTGCCAGCGGCGCGCTGCAGTTGGGATGGGAAGTTCTTGGAGCCTGGGATTAACACTTTCTGTGGCAGCAGCAAGGAGTGGGGTCCTTTCTTTCCCAGCAGGAAATTTTGGGAATAATATGCAGCAGGTGTTTCACCTTTCTGAACATTATGCCAATATGCTGGATTTGTTTGGCACGGATTATAAACCAACGCAGGGATATTTATCACCTCCAGCACTTTTGGGTGACCTTGGATCTCGTTTTTGGAAGCAGCTTAATCCCTGTAACATCCAACAAGAAGAATCTTAGGGGTTTTATGGATAACTTCTATATATTGCAGTGCTGTGACAAACTGCAGCTGTTGGGCATGGCCAAGGGTTTGGCCACAGTGGCAAAAGGCACAGGAATAATGAGGTGAAGTTCCTCATTCCTTCTCTCCCCACGGACAAGCGACTAATTAATTACTCCAGGAGGAAATAGGAGGACTCTGGAAGGCAGAGTCAGATTGGCAATCAGGTGCCAAGGTAAATACAGCCTGGCACTGCCTTTAACCAACTCAAGGGCATCAGGATCACATGAGGAAGGACTCCCTGAGTTTGAGAAGAGCTGGGGTGACATGGCCCAGAATGAACAGACAGCTTTGAGCATCCATGAGCAAGTGATGCAGATCCCTGGGAGGCTTCTTCTCTCCCTCTGTATAAGATGAAGCAGCAGCCTGGGATCAGTCCTCCTGGAGCTGCTAAGAGCTCTTAGGATCAGGCACTGCAAAGGATCCATTAAAAAAATATAAATTAAAAATCCACTTCTGTCTGCCTTAACTTGGATTTTTTGCTCCCAAAACCACACAGGAGATAGATGGACGTGTGGAGAGAGTGAGGAGTTGCACTGGAAACCTTTAGCTCTTCTTCCACCCAAACCACAGAGACTGCTGGTGGGCATGGGATAGCCAAATGCCGGAGATGCTTTTCATTTTGGAACCTTGCTGGGGAAAAGGAAGGAAAAAGGCCACTTCTGTTAGACCATTTTGTGGGAATGCCAGGTCTCAGCTCAGCGGGGACTTAACTCCTCATTGTGGTTGCTTCACTTCCCCAGTAGAGCTTCTTTCACCTACTGCAACCAAAGGACTTCCAGGGTAAGACTTTAAATCAAATTTTCCTCTCCCAGTAGAACATGGGGGTCATTTGAGGATGAGCCAGTGCAGCAACACTCAGGTGAAGCACCTTTTCATTTAGTCACCCGTTCTTTCATCATCCCAAACATAGGTCTTCTTTTCCCTCTTTCCTCTGCTTCTCAGCTGCTCTGGCACTCAGGTTACATGCCCAGAGGGTCCAGCACAAAGGAACAACCCCTCAATTTGCTCAGCCTCTGTCACCTCGCTGTCACCTCTCCAGTTACTGCCCTTGCCACTCCCAGCCAGGAGCCTCCTTTGATCCTTGCGCTGGTTTCCTCTGTAAAGTGGGTGGAAAGAGACTGAGAGGCAACTCCCTTGGGCTGGGAGAGGGAAGGTGTGTGAACAGCAAGACACACACACAGGAGTGGTGCTGTTGTTCTTTCCTGCTGAAAGAACAGCTGGGTCCCTGAGGCCAGAACTTCTGCACAGCGAGGAAGGACGTAGAGGATGGTAAAGACCAAAGGATGGGACACCTCGCTGTCCTTGGCTGCTCAGCTTGTCACCTGCTTCCAGACTGCCTCCCTGGCTCATGGCAAGTGAGCAGATCCTTGTACCATAAGTTTGGGGAATACTTTGCTCCAGGGACCCACCTGCTGTGAACAAGAGGCGCCAGATTTTCCCTTCTTCCGCCCCACAGAGTCCTCTGGTTCCTGCAGGGCTTGTGCAATTCGATGTCCTTGTGTGCTCCTGTGCTTTGTGACTCATGGTTTTACCTGCCAAGCTGTGAAACCCCCAATTTTGGTGTGTCACATCCCAGCTCTTGTAATATCTCGGGTCGTTTGAAATGGAAAAGAAGCAAATGCCCCACACAAAGATGCTGTTGGGCCATGAGGGCCTTGTGGGACCCAGGGACAAGTCTGGGGTGGTGCTGTGCAGCAGGGACAGGTTTAGTTGGATACTGGGGAGGAATTCTTGGCTGTGAGAGTGGTGAGGCCCTGGCACAGAGAAGCTGTGGCTGTCCCATCCCTGGAAGTGTTCAAGGCCAAGTTGGATGGGGATTGGAGCAACCTGGGCTAGTGGAAGGTGTCCCTGCCCATGGCAGGGGGTGGAACAAGATTATCTTTAAGGTCCCTTGCAACCTAAAATGTCCTCACCACCACAGTGAGACCCTAAATGGAAAAAACTAAACAAGAAGGGAGAACAGAGATTCTGAGGCACATGGGATGTCCCTGACTGTGGGACATTGGGTGTCCCTTTGGTGGGGGATCAGACCAGAAGCACAGGTCACGTTCCCCGTGGTTGCACTGACCATACATTAGACCCAGCTGAAATATTTAACTCTTTTCTTCAAGTGAGAGTGGGGACAGGTGTCAGCAGGGGCCAAAAGGCTGCTCCAGCAGTGAGGGCAGATGGAGAGTTGGGATGGTGGAGAAAGGGTTGATGTGGAGCTCATGGAGACTGATGGAGCCCCAGAAACCAACCCGGAGGGATCCTGTCACCTCTTACAGGTGACACCTCTTCCTGTAAGAGCAGGAATGGAGGTGTATGAGTGCACACACCTGCAACCCTTACGGGATAAACTCTTTCCCAGTTAATACTGGGGCATCCACCTGGCCCTCAAACCCCAGATCCCGAGCCAGCTTGTTCCCTGCAGCAGGGAGGCAGGAGGGGAAGGTGCCAACTGCACACTGTGTTTCTGGAAGCTCCTCTCTGACCTAACAGGAAAACACTGACCACAAAAAATGTACAGTAGTGGTTTTCCCTGCGTTTTCCTGAAATCTGTTGAACCACTTTGCCTTTGGAGGGAGGAGGGGTGATATGAGGGGTGGGGAGGAAGAAATAATGGTGGTTCTGCTCAATGAAACTCCCCGAACAGACAGTTTGTGGTGTTATTTCCCCCCTCCAAAGAAATACATAGATCTGATCTGAAAATCCCGGGCTTAAAAGCACAGATGTTTAGTCTGACACACAAATGTGGCATCTTTCCAGCAAGTGAAACAGCTGGAAAATTCCTGGTGAGTTCCGAGGAACTAATCTGGGATGAGAGAGGAGGAGTTAAAGCTGCTCAGCAACAGCTCCATCCTTGAATCTGGTCACCTGAAACTTCCCTTTCTCACAGGTCTTTCCCTTGTACTAAAGCAGCTTTCAGAGATGTTACACCTTCTTCTGTCCCTCAGATTGTCCTCTGGGGAAGGGGGAGAAGCATTGGTTTGGATACAAACCAGCCCATGGCAGTGGCACCATGTTGGATGTTGTGAGGTGGTTTTAGTGGGTCTTATCTCTCTGACCAAATAGGTCAGGGGGAAGATGATGTTGGATTAATTCTGTCTATGCATTAATCTCATAGCCAGGGATGTGTTGGGGTGTGAGTTGGAATGGGTGGCCATTTATTTCAAACTCATGAATTTTAATTCCAGTCCACGCCAGCAAGGATTAAAAGTCACCCCACTGCTGATGTTCCTTCCTTGACTCTTAATAACTATCTCAGCATCTGCCATGAATAACTGGTTCCTCCAGCTGGTTTAAGTGTCCCACACTTGAAATGTCCTTCTGCTGCCAGGAAAGGCCACCTGGGGAGAGCAAGGGCTACCCTGCTTTTGCCTGTGCTCTCCCTTTCCAGAGTGTGTCTTTACAAGTGGTGAAAATCTGCTTTAGAGGCTGAGGCATGCCATGCCCATCATCTTTACTGCATTGGAGGTGAGAGGGGAGGTCAAAATTCCACTCAGGAGTCCTTTGTCATCCTCTGGGAAGTGGTGGTGGAGATAACAGGGTGTTTCTTCAGCAGAGCAGCCAGTGGGCACTTCAGGGCTAAACCCTTTCTCATGCTGCTCATGGGATAATTATTTAATTGAGAATGAAGATGCCACCACATTTTGCAAAGCCTCCAAGTCTGCCTTTCCTATAGCTCACGCTCCTAGAGAGGGAGATGGGGAGGAGTCAACATCTGAGCGTATTACTGTACAAACATCTACACACTGGGGCACCAGGGGTGTACAGAGATCCCATAACATCTGGAGAACTTGGTTTTTAAAACCAGGCAAATCACAACCAGGACCTGTAGGATAGGGAGGAGCCGTGGGGAAAAGGAGTAGAGGAAAGTACTCCTTGGAGGAGTATGGGCTGGTTGGTTCACATTTATGTTAATGCACTTCTGGAAATCACATCTAGACCTCTAAAATTACTTGGAGATGGCTCCTTTGAGAGCAGTGCCCTGATGTGAAGGTATTATTGAGGTAAAAGTAGAATCATAGACTCATTTAGGTTGGAAAAGACCTGTAAGATCATTGAGTCCAACCACTAACTCAGCACAGCTATGTCCAAAAATAACCCTGTAATCAATGGATCATTCACACCATCCCTCTTGCTTTATGTATGTGTTGGATGTTGCCCCTTTTCCATCTGTAGGATTTTGGTTTCAACCCTCGTGCACCTCCCAAAATGACATTTCCTCCTTTTCTCCCTCCTGTTTGGTACATTTGGTTATGGCAGCATTGCAGGGGGTCTTCAGCTGAGCACTCATCTTCCCCCACTGCTGTGTGAGCACAGGATGGCTTGGGGTGAAACATCATTTACTTGGGATAAACCAAGCCCACAGATAATCATCTAGAAATGCTGAGCATCTGATGTGGGACAGGGCACATCTCAGAGGTGGATGTGTATCCCTGAAGGATTGGACTGGATTTGCTTTGGACTAAGGGGAACGAGGAGGTTTTGAGCCAGGATGGCCCCTGGCTGCATGTCATGGAGTCAAAACTGGTGGCACCAAGCTGAGGGGTGCAGGTGATTCCCTTGAGGGATGGAGGGACAGACCAAAGGGGAATGGCTTCGCACTGCCAGAGGGCAGGGATAGATGGGATATTGGGAAGGAATTGCTGTCTGTGAGAGTGGTGAGGCCCTGGCACAGGTTGCCCAGAGAAGCTGTGGCTGCTCCTGGATCCCTGGAACTGTCCAAGGCCAGGTTGGTCCAAGCTCCGGGGCTTGGATCAACCTGGGCTAGCGGAAGGTGTCCCTACCCATGGCAGGGGGTGGAACTGGATGATCTTTGAGGTCCCTTCCAACCCAAACCACACCGTGTTACACTATAGAAACGAGATGAGTTTGTCAGGCCGGGCCCCAGCACCACCAAATACAGTCTTGGTGTTGAGCAGCAGATTTTGTGTTGTGTTTGTGCAGCGACAGCAGGCACAGAAAGCCCTCTCTGTTGTGTGGGAGCTCCTGTACCATTTAATGCCTGGTTTGGGGGGTCTCCTATTTACCAGCGACACTGAGGAGCCCTGTGTGTATTATGCTCCTCTCCAGGACGTGATGGAAATGGGTGTTTTTGTAGGAAAGCTGCTTTTCAAAGCCTTTTGAAAGGAACAGCAAAGACTTTCAAGGATGGAGATGTCTCGGGTCTGTCCTCTGCTTTGCTATTGAAGTTGTTTAACCTGAGTGGAGGGTCCTGTTGTTACAGGATGGGATTGAAATTAATTTAATTCAACATAATTTTGGTGGCTCTTTGGCCTAGGTACCTAATACAGGGGGATTTGAGCTCTGTTGTAGCATCTTAATGTTTGTTTTCATATCAGTAAAATCTAAGTGACATACAGTGATGTTTGAATGGCTGCTCAGGGAGACCTTGTTTATTGGAACAAAACCAAAAAGGATCATAAAAACTGAATTCCAGCGTTACCTTGACTCCGTTCTCTCTTTCATGTGTGTCCAGCCTCTGCTGTCATCAAGGAAACTTGAAATTCCCTCTTTGTGTTTTATTTTGCACGTGAAATGGCCAAGATTCATCACTGCACCACTGCCTACGTGCTTCCAAAAATATTTATGGTCCCAGTGCAAATAAAATCTCCAATCACTTCAGAGAAGCCGTTCCTTCTGGCAGCTGCTGCCACTGTGGTACCCCTGATCCCAGCAGCTCCTCCAGGCTTCTGGGGAGGTTTTGGGCACAAAATTGCCCCCCTAAAGGAGGAGAACATTTCTGGGGGGATTCTGTATGGTGTGATTTGCCATGGTGGGCGTTTTGCTGATATACTGCAGGAAGGAAGAATTAAACCGATGATTTGCGGGTTTTTATTAAATCACCTTGGCAAACTTGGCCTCTTTTCCAGCACTAAAATGCAGGTTACAGGACAAGGAGGAAGGGAAGTGTTAGATGGGATATTGGGGAGGAATTGTTGGCTGTGAGGGTGGGGAGGCCCTGGCACAGGTTGCCCAGAGAAGCTGTGGCTGCCCCTGGATCCCTGGAAGTGTCCAAGGCCAGGTTGGACAGGGCTTGGAGCAACCTGGGATAGTGGAAGGTGTCCCTGCCCATGGCAGGGGCTGAAACTGGATGATCTTTGAGGTCCCTTCCAACACAAACCATTCTATGATTCTGTGATTCCATGATTCCGTTCTTGGAGATGATGGGATGTGTCCACCTTCACTTTGGGGAGAGACCTCAGGCTTCTCCTGGAGCTCCATCTAGAGGGATGGAAGATGGGCTGGTCATGGAGGCTGGTGGCCACCCTGGACCACCATAGCTCTGCTGTCCCCTTACCCAACATTCTACCCCACATCAGCTTTCCAGGGCTGCCAGTCATGGCTTTCCTGTCCTTGGGTCACTCTTGACCCCAGAGCCACTCTGCTGCTGGAAACTCTTGTGTTACTGGGAAGGGCACCACGGCCAAACCCAGTTCCTTGCCCCACCACTACTGGGGAAGAGCATTTCTCTACTCAACCCCAAAAGCAGAAGAAGGTGCTGCTCCCTTGACCAAGGATGTAGAAACCACAGGCTACTGCTCTGTGGTTGCTTTTGGGGTGGATTTCACAGGAGAAATCATTGTGGGTTGGGCTTTCCTTGAGAGGAGGAACATTCCCAACATCCGTGCCATGGCTGTGTGGGAGAGGTGGCCAGCATCTCCATGGATCTCTGGGCTTGCTCCTCCACATTCAACTTTCAGCATGGGCCAGACACTGTCTTTGGTTTAAAGCTCATTTAAGTGATACTCTTGTTTTAAATTCTCAACGGCGCTGAGTGTCGGGGCGTTTTCCCCTCTCCAAGTCCTAATTCTCTCCGTTTTTTTCACACAGGGTGGCACTGGGATTCCCCACTACCCGGCTGTGCCCCCAAAAAAAGGCTGGTTTAAACCTTAGCAACAGGGTATTTTTGTTCAGCTTGTGTTTGTTCTCCTGTGAGGGCCATTGTTCTCTGCCATGCCTTGACCGCTTCGAAGGCTGGCGATAAAAGCCCTGGCTGACAATAATACAGTTGAGTTCAGCCTTTTGTTGGGGAGATGAAAATAGAGGATGAATTGTGAATAACATGGGAGGGCTAAAAGTCAGTCGTCCCAGGCTGTTGGTTAATCACTTCAAAGATAAGAAACTGCTTTTTATTTATATATTTTTCAGAACCACTGAACATGAGGTTTTGTGTTGGTATCAGCAAGGGCTTGTTAACCCTGGTGTTTAGTTCTTATAGTCTTGTGTCAGCAGGAAATATGTTCATAGCAGTGATACTGGGTTTATGGTAGGTTTAAAGCAATATATATATAATTTGTAATAGCTTTATTATATTAGGTTTATAATAGGTTTATAGCGATGTAAATCACAGATTCATAGAATCACGGAATGGTTTGGGGTGGAAGGGACTTTAAAGATTATCTAGTTTCACGCCCTGCCATGGGCAGGAACACCTTCCACTAGCCCAGGTTGCTCCAAGCCCTGTCCAACCTGGCCTTGGACACTTCCAGGGATCCAGGGGCAGCCACAGCTTGTCTGGGCAACCTGTGCCAGGGCCTCCCCACCCTCACAGCCAACAATTCCTTCCCAGTATCCCATCTAACCCTGCCCTCTGGCACTGGGAAGCCATTCCCCCTTGTCCTGTCCCTCCCTCCCTTGTCCCCAGTCCCTCTCCAGCTCTCCTGGAGCCCCTTTAGGCCCTGTCAGGGGCTCTCAGCTCTCCCTGGAGCCTTCTCTTCTCCAGGGGAACCCCCCCAGCTCTCCCAGCCTGGCTCCAGAGCAGAGGGGCTCCAGCCCTGGCAGCATCTCCAGGGCCTCCTCTGGACTCTCTGCAGCAGCTCCACGTCCTTGTGCTGTTGTTCCTCAGGGCTGGAGGCAGCTCTGCAGGGGGGTCTCAGCTGAGGGGGAAGCGTGGCAGAATCACCTCCCCTTGCCCTGCTGGTCATATATAGAAATATATTTATATGAAATGGATTTATAGCAAGGATAGAAGATGTCCGGCTTGTTGGTGTGGCTCTGAGATCTGTGCCTCCAGATTCCTTTGTTTTAAACAAGGAATCCCCTCTTGGGCATGGAAGATGGAATGGAAAATAGGTGAAGAAAAGACAGATAGAAAAAAATACATGGATAATAGTTGGGGGGGGGAAAGGTGAAAAGTGGAATAAAGGCACTGGAGACAGAATCTGGTTCTTTTTTCAACATAGGCTGATGAGAAGAAATGTTTGGAAGACTGATCTGCTCAAAATGCCAACAGTATGAATGATAACAGGGATCACCCAAAATCTCTGCTGGCCCCAAAATCCTTTCCTTGCTGGGGATATTTTGGCTGCACTCGGGGCAGCAGCTCCTTTTTGCCGAGGCATTTATGTTCCCAGTGAACTTCCTGCTCACATCAGCATCTTGCAAAGCTCCTCATCCCTCCTGGCAGATCCTCCCTGCCCAGCTGCCCTCACCTGCCATCCCCATAATTGGCAATAATTTCCCTAAATGCTCACAAAAGCAGATGTTCTCTCTGTGGTCGCATCGAACCGGCTTATACTGCACAGGATACACGAGCAGACAGCATTAAAGGACTAATTCCTGCAAATAAGCTTATTAAAAGGTTGGAAATAATGCCTCCAACTAAACCATCAATGGCAGCTGAATCCCACTGGTTGTATTAATTTGTTATCTGTAACGTGGCAATCCCAGTCTGCTCTGGACTGGGATGCACCTCCTGCTTGGCCAGTTGCTCCTATAAAGTGGTTGGTGAGTGTCTTAGATCAGCCCTTTGCATTGTTTCCAGCTAATAAATCACATTTATAGGTAATTAACGTACACCTGACTCGTCCTCAGTGTTGCTGGTGAGTGGGAGAAGTGGCTGGTTCGTGCAATCACGAGCAGTGTACTGTGATTTCAAGGCTTTAGGTGATGCTGCTAGAGAAAAAAAATTAATCTCTGCTTATTTTCCTGCTTAAAGGGGGGGGGGGAAGTGGTTCCCCAGTACTTCTCCAAGTGCTAGATAAAGGGAAGAATTTTTTTTACAAGGAGAGCAGTAAAACACTGGCACAGGTCACCCAGAGAAGCTGTGGCTGCCCCTGGATCCCTGGAAGTGTCCAAGGCCAGATTGGACAGGGCTTGAAGCAACCTGGGATAGTGGAAGATGCCCGTGCCCATGGCAGGGGGTGAACTGGGTGGTCTTTAAGGTCCCTTTCCACTTGACTCCTGCTGTTCCCCAGGATAAATCTGAGCTCAGCAAGTGGCTTTTGCCAGCAGTTTGTTTCTCAGCCCCTGCACCCACTTTGGAGGTGGCAGCTTCTGGTCCTTGTCATTGGAGCTGACTGAAGTCAAGCAGATGGTCTGTGTGTCATCCAACAGCCCTGGGTGATGGAGAAATGCAGGGTCTGACAGTGCATTGAAGAATATTTTCATGGAATCATGGAATGGGTTGGGTTGGAAGGCACCTTAAAGGTTCATCTCGTTACAACCCCCAGCCATGGGCAGGGACACCTTCCACTGGGCCAGGTTTCTCCAAGCCCCATCCAACATGGCCTTGGACACTTCCAGGATAAGAAGCTCTTATAAGCTCCATATAAGCCATTAACCCATTTTCCTTGGCCCCACATGCTTAGCACCATCTTATCCACCCGCTGGTTTCCTCATTCAACAGGAAAGGAAAAATTGAGGCTTTTTGATGAGCTGACATTTTAAAGCAGCATCACTCTGGGTTTGCAGCTCCAGAAGTACCTGTCAGGCAATTTTCCTTTTACCTGGAAACGCGCTCCTATATCCTATTTGTGGATTGTGCTGAAAAACAGTTGTGTCTGGCAGCACAGCTGCTCCCAGTCAGACTTTTCAGCTTGAAGCCCCCAGCAGAAGACAAGCCTCGGAAAGCTTTTGGCATTCACAAAGTGAGTGCCAGGGAGGAAAACGCTTGAAATCCAGTTCCCCTCGTTTGCAAACCTTCGTTTACAAACCCTCACAGCCACCGGTGTAAAATCGTGATTTCAGTTTCTTTGTCATGAAAACCGAGAGAGCCACAGGTAACGTGAGATGCAGGGGATGCACCCCTGGCCCCGCTCCGGGTTGTCACCATTTGTACCTCGTCCTCAACCCTTTCCAAGTCTAATACATGCAAATATATGTAAAGAATAAAGACTGTTCCACCGAGTCTTGCACGTTTGTTCAAAGAGAAGGAAAACAAGCCGAATTTACAGGGGATTTGCGGGCTGAATTTTAAGACCTGGGTATAAAAAGCCCCAAAAAGCAGCTGATACTGGCTGTGGGTGCTGACCCAGGCGATGCTTTCCGGCGTCTGTTTTCCCTGTGCCCGCAATCCTGATGTCATTAATATGGAGCTTTCGGAGAACTGGAGTATATCCTAATTAGCAGCCTCTGATTTTTTTTTTTATATTTTTTTTTTTCCCCCCGAGTTTCATAATCAGTGATCTCGGCTACACCACAAGTGTTACTGTGGCAACAGGGCTGAACCGAGCAGCGGTGCAGAATTACCGCAGGTAAAGGGGGGATTTTTTAATTATTTTTTTTTTTACGGATCCGCGGCACTTTCTTATCCCGGGGGCTGCTCCGTGGGACGGGCTGGATGCTCCCTGCACCTACAGGTGTCCCGGGTGGATTCCAGGGTAAGCACAACCAGCGATTAAGCTGCATGACCGGACGCATGCGTTTGAATGGGAGCTCAGCCTCTGTGAGGAGATTTTAAGGCTGTCAGCGAGTGATCCCCCTCCGACACCTTTGTTTTAAAGTAGGATGCTCTGATCACTCGCTGCCCGAACGATCCAGCTCCTCGGCTCAATCTGGGACTTCATCTCAGGGCTTTATTTTTCGTGGGGGTTTCTTTTTTTTCCTTTTTTTTCCTTTTTTTTTTTTTTTAAGCTTCATTTCTCCTCCCCGTGCACCGTTTGCTCTCTGAAAGGCATCTGACTAGGTAGGGATGTTGTCATGCTAAATAATGGCCATCCCTCATCCTGACTCCTCCATCGGAAGCAACCGGTCCTTTTCGTAGCTGGAAGTGTGAACTGTGCTCGCGTTTTCTTTGTACACCTTACAAATGATGTCTGGGACAAAAGAGGGGACACTCTAAAGGGAAATATGTAAGGAAATATATCCCTCTGTGCCTCGACTTTTTTTTGTTTTAATTATTAATTCGTGATTTGCAATAATGAATTGAACCAGCGTCTGCTGTGCCCCTCAGGCGGTTGTTCTCTGCTTCCTGGTGCTGTGGTGCAGCTGCAATGCTGATCCCATGGGGAAAGCACACCAGGAGACCATGGATTCTGGTCCTGTACTAGCCAGGGGTTTTTACAAGCTCTGAGAGTCTTGTTTTGGCAGATCTGTTTTAATCACCCCAGAGGGGGTCTCATCTCCCTCTCCCCTTTGCAGCACAGTTGCTGCTGCCCCCACCATCCCTGACCTGCAGCAAACCCCTCCATCCCCAGCACCTTCCTCCTGTCAAGGCTTGGAGTTTGTCCTTCACCCTCCTCCTCCCTGCCCTGACAGCTCCCTCAGGCTCAGCTCACTGCTCTCCTTCTTAGAACTTTCCCTTCTCTTGGCTCTTACCTGTCCCACCTTGATGCTCCTTGATGACATGTCCTTTAGGAAACCCTCTCCAGCTCGTCATTCTTCATTGCTACAGGTCCGAGAAGCTCTTCATTCCCTCTATCTCTTCCATAATTTATTCCCCCTCCCATCCCACTTTATTCTGCAAGGGTTACTGGCACGTACTCCCACGATCAGACAGCAGCAGCACTGAAAGAGAAGAGTGGCTGAGGGCAAATTGAAACTCTCAGAATTAGGAGAATTTGTTAGGAAAATTTTTATTAGGAAAATAGTTTGTGTTTGTAGTTCTTCCCCTCTGAGTGCAGCTTCCAGACCATGACTGTGCCAGGAGTGCCTGTCCATGTCGGCTCCTGGCTCTTATTTCTGTACTTTTAGTATGAGAGCATCAAGTCTCTGGGCTCATTGTTAGTAATTGCCTGTTGTTAAACTTCCAGGGACAGATTTCTTTCCTTAAAAGCAAGATGTTAGAGAAAACTAAGGTCTGACTTGCCACAGTTACTGTGGGAATTGGGACTAGATGGTCTTTAAAGTCCCTTCTGACCCAAACCATTCTGTGATTCTGTGACTGGTACCCACTGTCAACATTTCTTTGTCTCTTTAGGAGCCTGAACTATTTCATGTCCCAATTCCTTAAGCATCCACATTCATTGGTGTTCTTCTCCGTATTTTTTCCTTAAAACCTCATCCATTTATTTTTCCATTCAAGAAAGCATTTGGACAGTAGTCTCAGGCACATGGTGTGATTTTTGGGGTGTCCTGTGCGGGGCCAGGAGTTGGACTCTATGATCCTTATGAGTCCCTTCCTGCTTGGGATATTCTATGATTTTTCTGTCTCCTAATTGGGATAATAATTGCCCGGTCTCAGGGCTCTTCAGTCTTGCAATCCTTTGGAGGATCATTTGAGTTCATTTCATTTGGGGTCAGTGGGTTCCTTTCCTCTGATCAGCTTTTTGCTCTTGGTTAGTGGCTCCTGGGAGGTGAGGGTTGTGGCAGAGAGTGTCATGGTGTGCAGCAACTGGTGCTTGTTCACTGGAAGCCAGTATAGAGCTGGAGGGACACTGGTGGGATCCCAAGATACGTCCTGCACAGTGTAGGGATCTCCTGCTCAGTGCTGGAATCTCCTGCTCCGTGCTGGATATCACCTTACTTGACTGTGAGGTTCAATCCCAGCAGGTTTGCTTTCTGAGAAGTTTGCAGAACAGTCAGTTACAGGATCACAGAATCCCAGAGGGATTGATTTTGGAAGGAACCTCTGGAAGTCACCTGATCTAACTTCCCTGTTCCAGCAGAGCCACCAGAGCCAACTGCCCAGGACTGTGTCCAGATAAAGTTTGAGTATCTCCAAGGATGGAGACTCCTCAACCTCCAACCTGTGCCAGTGCTTCATCACCCCCTAAGTCAAATTGTGTTTCCTGATGTTCAGAGGGACCCTCCTGTGTCTCAGTGTGTGCCTGTTGTCCCTTGTCCTGTCACTGGGCACCACTGGGAAGAGCCTGGCTCTGTCCTCTCTGCACCCTCCCTACAGGTGTTGATGGACTTTGATGAGACCCCCAGAGCCTTCTCTTCTCCAGGCTGAGCTGTCCCAGCTCCCTCAGCCTTTCCTCACAGCAGAGGTGCTCCAGTGCCTTCCCTGGGCTCTCTCCAGTCTGTCCCTGTCCCTCTGGTACTGGGGAGCCAGAACTGGAGCCAGTGCTCCAGGTGTGGCCTCACCAGTGCTGGGCAGAGGGGCAGGATCCCCCCTCCCTTGACCTGCTTGGGGAACCTAACTTCCAGGTTTAGGTGGGATACTGGGAAGGAATTCTCCCCTGTGAGGGTGGGGAGGCCCTGGCACAGATTGCTCAGAGAAGCTGTGACTGCCTCTGGATCCCTGGAAGTGTCCAAGGCCAGGTTGGACGGGACTTGTCTAACCTGGGCTAGTGGAAGGTGTCCCTGCCCGTGGCAGGAGGGTTGAAATGAGATGGTCTTTAAGGTCTGTTCCAACCCAAACCATGCCATGAGCAAATACTGAGATGTGGGAGAGCAGTGATTTGTGGAATGTTGGGCAGGTGGAGAAAGCAAAGCTCCAGGCCCTTCCCACAGGCTCATCCTCCCCCTCGCGCTCCGTTCCTGCCGCTCGTGTGGAAACTGCCTGTTTATTTAAACCCCCCCAAAAAAAGAAGACTATGAAGTGGATTTTCAGAAAGGGTGAATGGCTGCTGTGATTCATCTTTTCTGTTCAAGAGTGGAAAAGCAGAGGGTGGGGTGGGGGGAATAATCAGTGACACATCAAAGGCCTCGTTTCAGCTTCGGAGACACACGCGAGGAATTAGTCACTGCGTTTTAGTGCAACAAAACCCTTTTTCCTCCCTAAACCCATCAACTCTCCCTGTGATGGCCAACTCGCTGCAGCCCTTGGCCATCCCATTTGGGTTTTTACATCCTTTGCATGTCATCCAGCACAAGAGGTTTGGGGTTACGGTGCAGGTGAAACCGTTCTGCTGTCGGACGAGCTCTTCTCTGCCGTGGATCACGGCTCCGGGGAGAGGCTGGCGGTCCACAAACAGGATTTAAAAGGAGCTGGGAGGGGGAGAGGGAATGGCAGGTTTGTCTTCCAGGGTGGCTGAGCCATGCTGATGGCTCGCTGCCACCAAAAAGAATTTTAAAAAATGACCTTTTTCCCCTTTCTTTCTGCTCGTGCTTGTTCTCGCCCTACTGTGAGCGGCTTCAAAGAGCCAACCTTGCTCCTGGTTCTGCCTTGTCCCCTGCCAGAAAAAAAAAAAAAAGGAGAAAACAGAACATTATCCTTATTTTTCACTGCAGTTGGGGCCAGGACAAGGCAGTTGGGTGGTCGTGGTTGAGCCACCACATTTCAGCATCCTGCTGACGACGACAACAGGGATTTCTGGGGTCCCAGAAAGCCGAACAGAATTCGGGTTGCGTCTCCTCATCGCTCACAGAAAAAGATTGCCTCATTTTCCAGGAATTAGGAATATGTCAGAGGTGGGGGTAAATCCTGCCTTTGATTGTGCACGGCTGTATCCGGGTTGGATCTGGGCAGTTTCTGCAGCCATAAATCCTAATTCTTTGCATTCTGGAAGCACGGCAAGGTGATCCTGCAGCCTGACCTCCCCCGGAGCACCGGCACACACGCATTTCAAAGCCACTTACTACTTTATGAAGAGATTATTTCCTTTATTTTTTCCCCCCTCCAGCATCAATCATCTTGACAAGATCTGCTTATTTTTAAAACACACATCCTGCAGCCTAAAATCCAGCCTTTCCTATAAGGAGCATCACGAGGAGTTTATGGAAGAGCGCAGTCCACGTACGTTATATTAATATCTATATATAGAGAGATAGATAAATATATATATATATATATATGACATTCTAGGCACACCAGTAGCAAACTGCTGAGGTTTCTAACCCGGATTTTTTGGAAAAGAAGGTTTCAAGTGAAGAGGCAGTGCTGAGCATCCCAAAGCTCCGGAGCAGCTCCTTTCTCCTGGGCAGAGCCGGCGCCGTGACGTCAGGGTGTTTTTCTGCAGAGCTCGCAGGATGTTGCAGCCGGCCAAGAGCTGTGTTTATGTTGATAACATTACAAGTATTTCCTCTCCGTTTCCGAAACCAGCAGGGAGGGAGCCGAGGGGGAAGGGAGGCTCGGGTTTCTCTCCGGCTTTAGGGGTAGGACTCTGGAGGCCTTTTATGTTAAGGAGCGGGGTAACGAGCGAACCGCTGGCGTTTGTGGATGCTGCGTTTGGGAATAGGGAGTGTTGAATAGCAGGGGCTGGGAGCTGGGAGCGGGGCTGGCACAGCCCTCCCCTCTCCCTGCTCCGGATCCGGTTTTAAGGTGACAAAGCAGCTCTGGCAGCTGATTGCCGGTCACAGGAGCAGCTCCCGGGGTTTTGGGGGATGCTCCCAGCGTCCTGTTTCTTTTGACGTCCGCGGTAATAAAGCCGTGAAAACTCGGGATCCGCATGGACGGCCTGCATCCAGCTTTCTTCAGGAAAGCAGGGCAAGGCTCGGGGAAACCCAGTGTTATCTCCCCTTTCCTCCCCCTGCAGTCCACTCATGGATCAATGAACCTATTAAACGTAGTATCCAGGGAGATTTAAAGGCAGGATCTGCCTGCCCACAGATGTAATCCCAGGAAGGAGAAGCCCTCTTCGATGGTGGACTCAGTGAGCTTAAGGGTCTTTTCCAACCTAAATGATTCCATGATCATCCCACCATCCCAAAGGGCTTTTGTATCTCGTGTAGCTTTCGTCCATGTAGCGTTCATGGTCATGGAAATAAGCCCAAGCTCTTTTTTGTGGGTTACTTGCCTGTAACAGAGGGCAGAAAGAAGTGGAAAATCACAGCTTCTCCTGCTTTCCTCCCATCCTGAATGTCCTACCTTGGTACCAAGGGAAAATGTGAGGATGTGGTGAAGGTCTGGCACAGGTTGCCCAGAATTAGAATGGAAATGGGATGAACAGGATCCAAAATGAATGAGGATCCTTAAAGAATGGGATCCCAAATGAATGAGGATCACAAGTGAATGGGGGGGGTCCTAAATTAATGACATGTCAAATGAATGGGATTCCAAATGAACAGGATCACAAGTGAATGGGAATCCCAAATGATGGGGGATCCCAAGTGAATGGGATCCCAAAGGAATGGGGATCCCAAAGGAATGGGGATCCCAAAGGAATGGGGATCCTAAATGAAGGGGAACTCTTGTTTTGAGAAACAAGTTGTGGGAAGAGAAAGGAGCCACATCTGCCTACACAAATGGCATTTCTGTACAAATATTCATCAAAACATGGGAAATGGTCACTTTTTTCCCTGGTGGTGCTTACACAAGAGCCCAGTCTTTCCCTTTCCCTTGCCGTTGTTTTCTTGCTGTGGCAGGGATGGGTTCCCAGCAAGGGAAGTGGTTGCAATGATGAGACCTTGGTGCTTTCACCAGCCCTTGTGAGGTTTTCAGAGCATCTCAGAGCCATCATTTATGTTCTCTGGAAATTCAGTGTGGGCTTAACTTCCTCCTGCCTTTGCACACATAGAATCATGGAATGGTTTGGACTGGAAGGGACCTTAAACATCATCCAGTTCCACCCCTCTGCCATGGGCAGGGACACCTTCTACTAGACCAGGTTGCTCCAAGCCCCATCCAACCTGGCCTTGGACACTTCCAGGGATGGGACAGCAACAGCTTTTCTGGGCAACCTGTGCCAGGACCTCTCTCACTTTCACAGGGAACAATTTCTTCATTAAAAACATCAGTTTCTCTCCAGGGCCAAACCAGTTTAGACCAAGCACATCTCAGACCCTGGCAGGCAACTGACCAAGCTGAGTGAGGTGTGTTAATCACCAGCAGTGGGACGTGGCATCAAACCATCAAACTACTGGTTGTGGGTTTTCCCAACATCCCACAGCTCGGGGAGGCATTGCAGGGCCAGTCCTGCTCCCAGCAGTGACAGGAGGACTGAATCAGTTCAAATTCATGCAGACAGAGATTTTAACCGGTGATGAAACCCTCTGGAAAGCCAGCTGCTCACACCAGTGGGACCCTTGGAGAAAGCCCTGCCCTGCTTGCAGCAGCAGGGCTGGCCATGGAGGGAGCCCAAGGAAAGCTCTTATCTCCGGAGCTTGGTTTCCTTCTGGTTCAGGGTTTGTCTGACCTTTTGGTCACTGAGTAAGGTCGATTTTTGCCAGGTTTTCTTTTGGAGGGGGAGGAAAAACATGTTAAGTGGGTGGTGCTGGTGGGAGGATACTCCCGGGTGGGGTGGGAGGATCTTGTGTTTCTGATACCGTTTCCAGCGCGTGGATGACTTCAGTGTTGTCCTTTTGCCCGGAGTTTGGGATGGGTCTGGATGGAGCAGATTTAAATAAATAGAGCAAGCACAAACACCACGAGATGTGTTGGAGGGGGAGGGTTAGACCGTGCATCGGGAATAAAACCCTTCCCTGGCAGCCTGTCAAGCTGACTTGGCAGCGAGATCTCGCAGCCTTCTCCCAGGAGATCCTGGAGATGCAACTGGACACATGACAAAAGCCTGCAGGACGGGAGAGCCGAGCGGCAGCTGCTGGCCCGTGGCACGTACCAGAGCTGTCTCTGAGCCCTCTCCAGGCTCGGAGCAGAGGCAAGATGTTGGCCTATCCTTGGGAGGCCCCAGGGCCGTGTTCTGGTCTGGGGCTTGGCAGCTCTGGGCTCTGCTCTGGCCAGCACGGTGACGTCTCACATCTCCCCGTCGCTTGCCTGAGCCTCTGGATCCGTAGGTGTTTGGGAGGAGATAACCATAACCCATATCTCAGGAGCTTTCTGAGGTCCCCAGGGGGAAGAAATCACCATAAAAACCTTGTATTTTAAAGGGTTGTACTGATGTCATTGTCCTGTAATTTAGCTGGACGTTTCCTGGGAAGGACGTACAGTACGAGTGTGTGGCTCATCATCCTGGATTGTTTGTGGGGTTTTTTTCATCTGCATGGGCAGGGAGTCCTACAGGGTTTGAATGGAGCTGAGAGTGGCCTTGTGCAGGTGCTCTGACCCTGCCCAGGAACATGCAGGGTGTCAGTGAGCCAGGGGCAATCAGGGGCACTGACCTCTCCTTCATCCCTGCCTCCAGTTCTGGGGCATTTGGGATCAAGGCTCTTTGCCACAATCTTCACATATATTGGGTTTGAGTTTGCTCTAAGTACAGTCATTTGCAGACCATTATATGAACAATTTATTAATTTTCTTTAAGACCAGATCCTTGTCTTTAATGCTCAGCTTGTTCCTCTCGTGCTCTCCCACAGTTCACCCATTCCCTGCTTCATCCCTGGTCACCTTTGCTGCTCCACCAGACTGGGGTCTCTCCCCCTGGTAACTTGTGAACATACCCACAAATCCTTCCCATCCACACCCTACAGGGACTCAAGCCACATCTTCACTCCTCCCTTCCAGCTCTACAAGATGCCCAGCAGCGTCTCCACTCTGAATTACTTGGAGATGATGTTTCATGAGGGTTTAAGTAACTGTTCTCTGCTTTCTCCTCCAGGTCAACATGGATTTGTGGTTCTTTCTCCTCTTGCTCGGAAGCGGCCTGATAAGTGTAGGTGCTAACAACGTCACAACAGGTAAACTGTGCTCCTGTCTCCTCTCTTTTATCCCATCTTTAGGAGCAAAGGAGTAAGAGCTCATGTGCTCAGTGTCTTACTCCTCCTGCCCTCCATGGAACTGTAATGTGAAGTGTTGGAAAGAGGGTGATGGGCTGCAGGTCCTCACGAATGGGACCCAGAGGTTTTAGCTATGGCAAATACTGATCCTCACTTCCAGGGGCTCTGATTTTTGTGCCTCCTTGATACCATAATACTTGTTCAAGGTGCTTGCTCTTATAAGTTTACATCTGCTGTGCAGAGCATTCCCTGTCCTGCACTTGGGATTTGTTGGTTGTTTTTCCCTGTAGTTACAGTCACAAGGATCTCCAGCGTCTAAACCCTCCACTGTCACAGGAAAGAATCTCATGGAGATTCCCTTGTGCTTTTTCCCTCTCAGGGCCACCCACAACAGTGCCCACCTCCCCCAGGAGCCCCACCAAAGCTCCTACAGCAGGTCCTGAGGATGGGACTACGACGAGCTCCAACAGGCTCAACACGAGCACTCCGGGGACTGTTCCTACCGTGGCGTCAAAGCCACTTCCAACCACAGCTGCCAGGATCCCCCCCAACGCCACCACTGGCAGCCTCAACACCTCCTCCACCTTGGGGACCACCGTGCCTGTGCCTCCAGCCACCTCCCTGCTCCCCAGCGTGACTCCCTCTGCCCCACACTCCGCTGTCCCCAGCACGGAAGCGGAGACGACGGAGAGGAATTCCAGTATGGTGGTGACAACACAGGAGACCTCTTCTGCCTCCCACAACGGTAGGCCACCTCCTCCACCTCTGCCTCTCCAGGCCACCCCGCCCCTGGGTTTGAGTCTTTGCTCTTCTTTTGTTTCGCTGAACAAAATGGAGCGAGAAGACACTTTTGGGGTGAATTCTGTGGTGATATGAAACAATATAACTCCCGAACATCCCAGATCAGAAGAGGTTTATCCTGCCAAGGGTTTGGGCTAAGATCATCTAGTGAAAGGTGTCCCTGCCTGTGACAGTGGGGTGGCAGGCTCTGAGTTGCAACACTAGGATAACAGTGCCTGCTAGACCTTATAGCAAAAGCCTTGGCAGTGTGGGATTTAGTGGAAAAACAGGATTGGTAACTCAGTGGTGTGGTAGAAAACACACAAAGAAGATAATGGTGGAGTTAATGCAGGGAGGTGTCAAGTGCCTATTCCTTAAGAACATATTTCTCAAGAAATATTGGACATCTCAGCACATCAGCAGTGAGATGTGTGTGCCCTCTTCCTCTGGGAATATTTGGAAAGATTCCACAGCCCACGAAGCTGCAGTGAGGTTGTCTTTGCTGCTGACATAGGAAGGGATTTGGCTGAAGGATGTTCACAACTCAGCTTTCTCAGTGTTCTGCCATCCCTGATCTCATCCAGCTCCCTTCCAAGCACAGATCCTTTTTTTTCAGAGTGGAGGGGTCCAGCATAACCTTAGGTACACACGTGGGGCAAGCTTGGAATAAATGTAGCCTTCAAACTGAGAGATGGAGGCAAAAGCCTTAAGTACTTCAAATATATGGGTTTTGTAATACAATGTCTGCTAATGGGGGTACAGAATTTATCATTTTTGTGTCTTTACTACCTCTTTTGTGACTTGGGTTACTGTTTTTGGTGAACTCCCTTGGTGTGTGCCATGACACATTGGCCATTGAGCCATCAAGGCCAGAAGTGGCTTCTCACTTGGTGTCAGTCCCCAGAACAAGTGACCAAACCTGCTTCTTTCTTTATTTCAAGCAATTTGTCAAGGAGCAAAATCAGTTTTAGGGCTGCCCTTGCCATTAGTCTTAACAGGGAATGTGGGTATTGGTCTTGGAAGAATTAAGTGGTGCTGAAGAGAGGGGCTGGGACAGAGGGTGACACATGAACTATGTGATCTACAGGCAGTTCCTGCTCCTCCAACCCACCAGGACTGTCCTCAGCCCTGTGCTGCAGCTCTTCATGCGTAGATTAGGGCCACAGGGTGCCTCAGGAGAGCTGGGCTGTGCTCCCACTGGCAAGGGTTTGTTCTGGTGTCCTCTGGATGAGACATCCCAGCAGGGAGAGGTTTTCCTTGGAAGCTCCTCACCCCCATCCCTGAGCCCAGCTGCTCTTAATTGAACTCTTGGCTCAGCCACTCTCTTAAAATTATGCAGGAGTGTTACCTCTTAAGATTTAAGTGCTAATGAATTACACCAGTGACTTGCTGGTTATGGGCTTAAACAGTCCATGGTATCGATTAAGAGCAGTAATTGTGTTTATCGATGTTAAAGCTCAGCTGCAGCTCCCTGCTCTGCTGATAAAAACCTGGGATTTGTTCCTTTTTCCTTGCTCAGAAATTCATTTAACACCCTGGCTTTGTAGCTGGTGTTTTAGAGGAGAGATTTACAAGCAGATGATGAGAGTTACTAAATTTGTTCCCGTCTTGGTCTTTGATCCTTCATGACTTATTAAAATGTCTTATTTCTTTGTTGCTAAGAGACTTCTGTTTTCTTTTCCTGCAGGTAACTCTGACAGAAGAGGTAAGAATTTTATATTTCATCGCTCTTTATTCAGTAAAAACATTTCCAGAAGTGTTCTGCTATTAGAGACCTCTCCTTAGGACTTCCAAATGTTCTTTTACGAAGCCCCTCAAGCTCTTTAAAAGAGCTGGTGACACACTGATATTCTAATTTCTTTTGGGCTTTTCTAAACAATCCCATTCCAATTTGTACATGTCCTGTTAGACACAAATTGTTCCTGCTGAGTGCTCTGAAAATGTCAGCACGTCCCTGGAGTTGGATGACCGAAGCCTAAGAAGCCATTCAGGAAATTTCCTTTTGTATTTTTTTTTTTTTTTTTTTTTTTTTTTTTTTTTTGCTTCTGAATTGTCTTTATTGACTGTGACTTACCCTATTTGATCCAAACCCATTCTGCAGATGATGGGAATAATTATTATTCTCCTTCGTTCTGTTGGCAAGCAGCAGCACAAATCCATTTCTCGTAACAGAGCAGCACTTAGGGACATTTTTCCATCTCTCAGCTCTGAGAACTGGCATCTCCACCAGAATATTTGCAATTAGTCATGGCTTTAGCACTCCAGGAGCGGGCAGAGCAGAGGTGCAGCAGGGCTGGCTGCTTCCTATAGGAATGAGCTGCCTCCATGTGTTTTCATCATGGCTCTGATGGGTGTTTTAGCTTTGTGAACTCCCTGGCATTCCTGTTGTGCTGCTCTCTGTGCCAGGCTCACCCCATCCTGCTGATGGTCCAGAGGAACAGGCAGATGCTCTGCAGCAGTTACTGTCAGAACACATTTAGCAGAGGAAATAAAAGGGATGCAGGTCCGAGAGAATTCATTTAAAATGATGGTTAAGCTGCTGCAGAAAGGCTCAGTGTAATTCCCTTGGATCTGGCAGGGTTTAGGTCTGATTTTGTGCTCTCTCTGCTGTTGTTCATCCCTGTTCCTGAGAGCAAAGAAACAAACAGAAAAAAAAGAGAATAAATCTGACTTCCTAACAACATTTATATTAATATTGCTAATATGAAGAAGGGACTTTTTATAAGAGCATGGAGAGACAGGACAAGGAGGAATGGCTTCAAACTGCCAGAAATCAGGGTCAGATGGGATATTGGGAAGGAATTGTTGGCTGGGAGGGTGGGGAGGCCCTGTCCCAGGTTGGGCAGAGAAGCTGTGGCTGCCCCTGTATCCCTGGAAGTGTCCAAGGTCAGGTTGGATGGGGCTTGGAGCAACCTGGTCTAGTGGAAGGTGTCCCTGCCCATGATGAGCTTTAAGATCCCTTCCAGTCCAAACCATTCCATGATTCTCTGATTTTTTGGGCAGATGTTGGCAGGGACAGGCTGCTCATCCCTGGCCCTCTCTGGTGTGCGGCCGCTCCTGGGTCTGTGGGACGTTTAGGGAACAGCCTATAGAGCACATCTGCCTCCAGCTGGGACATGATCTCCAGCACCAGAAGATGCTTTACTGCCTCCTCAGAGATGCCAGGACAAGATTTAAGCATCCTGATGCCTTCCAGGCTTCCAGCACTGCAGGTCTGTGGAAGCAGAGGGTTGAGTCCTTGTCCCTTTTCCAAGAGAACTGCCAGCGTGAAACCCCCGGGGCTGAGGCTGGAGCAGGACAGGAGCTGTGGGAGGGTTGGCACTTCTCCCCAGGGCTGGCTGGGGAAGGAGGGAGCAGCTGGGGACCCTCCAGGTTGTTTCCTGCCTGGGCTGTGCTGGGTGGGCCTGGCAGCTCTCCGGCTCTTGGAGACCGCGGTGGGAAAGCTCCAACTCATCCCGTCCCTCCAGATGTGTCGAAAGAACGGCTGCAAATCAAACCCCCAACCCTGCAGACTCCCTGCATCCTGTGCCAGAGCCACCCCTGCCCATAAATCACCTCTCCTGCCAACCAGCACTGCCACAGCAGCCCCAGCTTAGCGCCGGTTAGGCTGAGGTTAACTCCAGCCAAGGCAGGAAAAGTGGTCTAACGGTGTGTAGTGTGGGCATAACACCACAGGATTTGGGAAGGCAGCTCTCCTTCCACTCCTGCAGCCAGGATGGAGGTGATGGTTGTGGTCGGAAGTCTCAAAGAGGAGCTCGTTATGGGAGAGGCCGGGACTGGCTGTGGTTGGGCCAAGACCCTCCGTGGTTGCTTTGCCTTTCTGGTCTTGCTTTTGGGAAGCCTCGAGGTGAGGAATGCCAAGGCTCAAGCACCTATTAAGTTTGCAGGAGGCAGAATTCCCAATAAATTCCTTGACTTTTTGCAGCTGGGCTGGGGGAGTTGCACAAGGACAGCAGATGGAAAGAATAAAGACATGCAAAACCAGGATAATTTAATTTTTTAATTTGCCATGCCAGGTCACTGCCTTCAAATCATTACACAGAAATCAAATCTTTTGGTCAGAAGAACATTCCCAGGCCTCACACCACAGAGGGACAAATGCAGAAATACAACCAGAGCTCCCCTTGGTAGCTCAGAGATGGACAAAGTAAATCCCACCTAAAAAATCTGCTGGCTGAAATTGCTGAGAAACATGGAGCAGGAATCTGCCCTGGCAGGGAAATGGATGCACAGAAGGTGGAGAGAGGGGGGTCATGCCCTGCAGCCTTGGGGGGCAAGGCATGTAGATGTGGTGCAGTGGCCAATACAGATTGAGGGAGCTCGTGGAAAAGGAAAATAACCCCAGCTGGCATCGCTGGCATCCACATCTATCTGCAAAAACTCCCTTCAGGGCCATTCTCCTCTCTAGCTGGCATTGCTTGGCTTTCAGCCCACCTGAGTGATTTGCTCCACTGTTCCACTGACCTCCAGGACAAGTTACAAATGGCTCATTTTAAAAAGAAAAAAAGCCTGTTGTGGGTTCTGGAGGACGAGAATGTTTCAGACGTGGCTAATCCAAGTGTTTGTGCAAGGGAATTGTGTGGTGCCTTCCCCTGAGGAGCCAAATGAAATCCCACTTGGTGGCCTTGCAGTGCAGAGCACAGCGGGGTGTCTGACACCTCCTGCTCTCCAAACTCAGTATTTCCAGGGAGGAAGGAGTAAGGAGTTGAACTAGATGGCGTTTGGAGGTCCCTTCTAACCCAGATTATTCTATGATAGTAGAATCATGGAATGGTTTGGATTGGAAGGGGTCTTAAAGACCATCCAGTTCCACCCCTGCCGTGGGCAGGGACACCTTCCACTAGCCCAGGTTGCTCCAAGCCCCATCCAACCTGGCCTTGGACACTTCCAGGGATCCAGGGGCAGCCACAGCTTCTTTGGGCAGCCTGGTCCAGACCAAACCTCAGCCCGGAGGTGTTCAGGTCCCGGGTGCAGGGGGAAGCTTTGCCCTCTTGTCCTCTTTGACAGGGAACTGGAAGCAGAATCATAGTGGTTTCACAAATGCAGTGTCTGTGGGATCTTAAAAAGGGCCAGAGTTTTCACCTGTGTCATTATAAAGTTCTTTATCATGTTATGCCGAACTCATGGACCTGTTAGGACCTTCTATGGATCCTGAAGTCTCAGGCAGAAGACTCTGTGGATCCTCAGGGGACAGAGGAAGCTTCTACCGGTGGCTGCACCACGTGCACATTCAGTTGTGCAAAAGAAACCCCTAAAACAGCCCAGTCCCGATTTCCTCAGTCACTGTTTTCATCTGCAAGGTCACAATTCCACAGTGACCGACTCTTGGAGAAGGCTGAGGTGCTCTGAGTGGTGGTTACAGGTGTTAATCTGACCTGAGAGCGCTCACTCAGGTCCTGTTTCTGCCTTTCATCTCAGACTGAAGAAACATAACATCACTTAATACTATTTATTATTATTTTTGTTGTCAGTATCATCATGGTAATTGTTTTTCAAGCACAAATTGTAGAAGTCAGCCCCGTTAAATGATGGCTCTGGGTGTTTTTCAATGTGCATAACCACACCTTTCATTTCCTCTTGCAGATGAGACTCCAATTATAGCTGTGATGGTGGCCCTGTCTTCCCTTCTAGTCATAGTATTTATTATTATTGTGCTGTACATGTTGAGGTAAGAGCTGCTTTAATGCTGAATCCCCTTTTTTTGACAGAAATAATTCCTGAATGAACAGGAATGAGCCTTTTGTGCTGTTTCCCAAGCTAAAGGCTGACACAGCTGGTGCTTTTGAAAAGAAACCTGTAAGGGCAGTGAATGAAAATTACATTTGGGGTTATCTAGGCAATGCTGCTTATTCCTTTCTCTACAAAGCTGCTCCTCATGTGGGGAATTCTTGTTCTGCTACTCAAAATATCATATTTGCAAAGGGTGATGGATTGGGTAATCCAAGGAGGCTGAACACAACACTCAAGCCAGAGAGTCCTTTGCATGTGTTATTCCTTGATTCCCATCTTGATATCAAGCAGTATCCAACATCCAGAGCCAAGCTCTGCCTTGGGTACCAAACCTACACATCATGTCTGTGTATTTCCAGTGCAAGGTAGTGCATGGCTGGAGCTTATGAGGGGTGTTAGGTGGTGCTGTAATTGGAATTATGGCATAAAAAAGCCTTACTAGGTCCATTTTTAAAAATCCAAGCATCTGGCTTGCTGAAAATGCGACATTCCCAGCTCCTGGGAGTTAGAAGAGGGTGTTTATTCACCTCCAGTAAACATTTTGATTTATTCACCAGTTTGGTGATTAAATAAGTCTGAAAAAGAAACCCAAAAAACCCCTGTTTCCTCAGCAGTGGAAAACTTCCCTTCGTCTCCTGGCTCCAGGCCTGCTCTCACAGCAGTGAACCTGAGGAGAGTTTTGCCTCAGGAGTTCAGCAGCAGCAGCAGACTTTTGAGCCCTTCCCACCTGGCTTCCAGCCCTCAAGAAAAGGGTTTCTGTTCGCTGCTGCCTGCCCAGTGATTCAGCAAAACTCCTAATTCCAGGCAAAGGGAAGGGGAGCAGCTGCTCCAAGTTAAAAGCACATGGAGAAGGGCTTTGCTGCAGGACGGATCAACCTGGGGTTTGTGTGCTTTGCTGGATCAGCCCAGGGAGCAGGGACTCCTGCATCTCTCCTCCAGGGGGTGGCCTGGGCTCTGACTGACGTGTCCCCTCCCTTCTCTTTGGTAGGTTCAAGAAATACAAGCAGGCAGGGAGTCACTCCAACTCCTTTCGGTTGTCCAACGGCCGGACGGACGATACAGGTGAGGCCCACGGTGGGGAGCAAAGATGCATCTCACAGGGGAATCAGCTTTGTTCAGAGAATCACAGAACCATTTAGGTTGGGCAAGACCACTGAGACCATCGAGTCCAACTGTTCCCCCAGCACTGCCAAGGCCAGCACTGACCCCTGTCCCCAAGTGCCACATCCACAGGGCTCTTAAATCCCTCCAGGGATGGGGACTCCAACACTGCCCTGGGCAGCTGTGCCAGGGCTGGACAACCCTTTCCATGGACAAATATTCCCCAATATCAAACCTAAACCTCCCCTTGCACAACTTGAGGCCATTCCCTCTCCTCCTGTCCTTTGTTCCCTGGGAGCAGAGCCCGTTTCCCCCCCCCGGCTCCCCCCTCCTGTCAGGGAGTTGCAGAGCCAGAAGGTCCCCCCTGAGCCTCCTTTTCTCCAGGCTGAGCCCCCCCAGCTCCCTCAGCTGCTCCTGCTGCTCCAGAGCCTTCCCAGGGTCCCCTGCCCACAGTAGTGACAACACCTGGAGACTTGGGGGGCTTTGTTCTCCCAGCTCATATTTTTGCAGGCAAGTATTTTTTCATTTACATTTTCCTTTGGTCCCTGGTCTGATTTTTCTGTGTTTTCCATGATTTTGGCAAACTTTTATAGAATGAAGATTTATTTTGCACCTTTCATTCCAGTGACCAAACGTTTTCCCTCATGTGGTTGATGTTAAGATGGGATTCCAGCACCAAACTACTCACATGCCCTTGAGTTTTCACAGGATCTCTTTGACTCAAATGAGAACCTTTTTTGAAACAACACATCTTTGGGGGAATAACTAAACATCCTTTTACCCTTTTAAATTAGGATGATGTCTGATCAAAACTGAGATCTTCAAACTGTAGACACCAAACTAACATTTCCAGGACTAAGCAGAGAATACGTTGGTTTTTCATTATAAAACCTTTTTGTTCCTCTTAAAGATGCAGAAATGCAGTTGTAAAGCCTTGTGCAGACCTGCTGTAATGTCTAAACTCTTCTGCCCCTGAGCTTTGAGCCAGAGCTGCCCACTGAGGGTCTGAAGTTGGGCATCTTCATTCACGTGTAGTCACCTAAGTAAGAGCTGAAGAGGATCCACCACCTCTTAAACTCAGTTCAGATGCTTTTCAGAGCTCCTTTCACATAAACCAACACCTTCTGAGAAGCACTAATTGAATTTCAGCACCTTTTTTTTTTTCCTGTTGGCTGCTAAAGGCCTTCCCTGCCCGTTTTCCATCACTGTAAACCGAGGTGTGAACTTCATAAACCCTTGGCTGTGTTGGTGTAACCCTCGTGTGGCCTTTCTTGGCTTTGCTGAGGAACACAAGCAACAGCTGCCTTTGCTGTGCCCTCCTGGGAATTGTGTCACTGTGATGGTGCCAGACTTGCCATGAGAGTGAGGGGGGAAGTTCACATTCAAAGGGAGATGGTCTCCACCCCCAGTACTGATGACTTGGTCCTCATTGCCCTGTCCTGCCTCTGTGATGGTGTAAAGCTTGATCCCAGGGTGTTCATTTTCAGAGGATCACAGAATCATTTAGGTTGGAAAAGTCCTCTGAGATCATCAAGTCTGACCCTTAACCCAGCACTGCCAAGGCCACCACTGACCCCTGTCCCCAGGTGCCACATCCACAGGGATGGGGACTCTACCACTGCCCTGGACAGCTGTGCCAGGGCTGGACAACCCTTCCCATGAAGGAATTTGCCCCAATATCTATCCTAAACCTCCCCTGGCACAAATTGAAGCCGTTCCCTCTCCTCCTGTCCCTTGTTCCCTGGGAGCAGAGCTCAACCCCCCCCGGCTCCCCCCTCCTGTCAGGGAGTTGCAGAGCCAGAAGGTCCCCCCTGAGCCTCCTTTTCTCCAGGCTGAGCCCCCCCAGCTCCCTCAGCTGCTCCTGCTGCTCCAGCCCCTTCCCAGTTCCGTTCCCTTCCCTGCACACGCTCCAGCCCCTCCGTGTCTCTCCTGTCTGAGGGTCCCAGAAGTGCCCCCAGGGCTGGAGGTGCCTCAGCAGTGCCAGCACAGGGACAGGCACTGCCCTGGGGCTGGGACACACCAGGGCTGGCACAGACCAGGGGCCATTGGCCTTTTTGCCCACCTGGACACACCTGGGTCACATTCAGCTAATGTTGCTGAGGTCCTTTTTCTCCAGGCAACTTTCCAGCAACTCTGCCCCCAGCCTGGAGCACTGCAGGGGGTTGTCAGACTTTGTGCACTGAACGTAGGAAGAGCAAAAGGCCTGGAAGTGTCCAAGGCCAGGTTGGACGGGACTTGGAGCAACCTGGGATAGTGGAAGGTGTCCCTGCCCATGGCAGGGAGTGGGACTAGATGATCTTTAAAGTCCCTTCCACCCCCAAACCATTCTGTGACTCTGTGAAAACACGGGAATAGCGAGGACGCAAAGTGGCCCTAAAAGCGGACAGCCCGAGGTGTGCGGGGTCCCTGTGCCCACCTGGGTGTGGGTGACGAGTGCTGGGCACGGGGGGGCAGCTGGGAGGGCCCCTCTGACTCCTGGTGTCGTTGCAGAGCCCCAGAGCATGCCACTGCTCGCCCGCTCCCCCAGCACCAACCGCAAGTACCCCCCCCTGCCCGTGGACAAGCTGGAGGAGGAGATCAACCGGCGCATGGCAGATGACAACAAGCTCTTTCGGGAGGAGTTCAACGTGAGTGCCTTTGCTTCTTGCCCTTCAGTCCCACAGGCTGTCCAGGATTTGGGCTTAGGATGCAAATGGTCAACCTTGTCCTGGTCCTCAGGGGTTTGTGTGCAAGGCCAGGTTGGACAGGGCTTGGAGCAACCTGGGCTGGTGGAAGGTGTCCCTGCCCATGGCAGGGCATGGAACTGGATAAGCATTAAGGTCCCTTCCAATCCAAACCATTCTATAATTCTAAGTAGTTCTTCTCGCTGGTGACCAGTGACAGGATCCAGGGAATGGCTGAAGTTGTGTCAAGGGAGGCTTAGGTTGGATCTCAGGAAAAGGTTCTTCCCCCAGAGGGTAGTTGGGCACTGAACAGGCTCCCCAGGGCAGTGGGCACAGCCCCAAGGCTGCCAGAGCTCAAGGAGCACTTGGACAATGCTCTCAGGGATTGCTGGGGAGTCTGGGCAGGGCCAGGAGTTGGACTGGATGATCCTTGTGGGTCCCTTTCATCTCAGCATATTCTGTGAGGTGGGAGGACCAATTCTGTCCCTGAATCTGCAGTGAGGGTGGACAAATCACTCCCTTTCACACTCACTACAAAAAGTAGAGGTTTTCTAGCAACCAGCACCACAGGGTTACCTTTTTTAGGTTCAGGAATGGTCCTGGATGTCCTGGGGTCTTCCAGAGCTTACCTTCCTGCTGGTTACCACCCAAGCTCTGCCTCTCTCCTCCCAATCCTCAAGGCTTAAATCCACAAAGAACCAAAACAAGAGCTCTGACAGAGAAACAGGAATGACTCCATCTCATTTCAATGAGCTGTTAACCCTGAAACAGAGTGATGACAATGTGTATGACAAAGCTTGGCCTTCAGCTCTGAGTAATAATTAAGATATTGTGCTTATCCCAGAGCATCTCTTCTGAGATGGCTCCAACCTCTTCTTGACGTTACTGAGCTCTGAAGCTTCTTGTGATGATAAACCTGCTTCCACTTGGCATTACAGAAATGGAATAAAATAGAAAAGGAAAGAAAAGAATAGAATAGAATCATTAAGGTTGGTGGGAAAGCCTTCTGAGATCAAGTCCAACCGTTCCCCCAGCACTGCCAAGGCCACCACTGACCCATGTCCCCAAGTGCCACATCCACATGGCTTTTAAGTCCCTCCAGGGATGGGGACTCCAACACTGCCCTGGGCAGCTGTGCCAGGGCTGGACAACCCTTCCCATGAAGAAATTTTTCCAATATTCAGCTAAACCTCCCCTGGCACAACTTGAGACTGTTTCTTCTCCTCCTGTCCCTCGTTCCCTGGGAGCAGAGCCAGAAGGTCCCCCCTGAGCCCCCTTTTCTCCAGGCTGAGCCCCCCCAGCTCCCTCAGCTGCTCCTGCTGCTCCAGACCCGGGTCAAAGGCATGATATGGCCCTATGAGGACGATGAGAAGGTCAAAAAAAAAGCCACTGGACTTTGTCCAGCTGCTGCACAACTTGATCCCCTTCCTGGCTGCGCTTCGATGAAACCAAATAGGTGCAGTGAGTGCCCAGGGAGGGAGATTTTTTGGTTTATAAATACCTGATGGCCCTGAAGATTTCCGTTCCCAGGCTGTCAGCTGGATGGTGAACACCTCCAGAATGTTCTCTCTTCTTTGCTGTTCAAAGAGGATGCGAAATAACAGTGCTGGGGAAGCACCTCCTGTGCTCAGGCATGAAACCCTGGGATAGTGTCACTTGTCACCCCAGCACCCCCAACCAAAGGTCCCTGGTGCTTCTGGATGAAGAATAACCCCCTGAATGGGTGTGCCTTCCCATCACTGGGTGGGCTCGGGCGATGGGGGCTTAATCAGGTCACAATTAGCAGCACTGTTAATGAGGCAATCTCAGCAGGAGCCTCCGCTGGCAGAAATGAGCTCCTCGGTGCTCGCTGGTGGGTTTGGAGCTCGAGGCTTTGCTGCCACCTCGTGTTCAAGGATCCAGAGAGCCAGATCTCTCGTTTCCAAAGGGATTTGCTCTCTCTGGTCCAGCCCAGCTATTTAAATGGTCACTTTGAGCTCGGTGGGGAGGAGGAGCTGGTGCTGGAGTGGAGGTGAGGGGTATGGGTGGTGGGGACATATCCAGAGGGACAGGATGCTCAGATGTGGCATGTGCCAGCACGTTGTGCTTCTTGCTGTGCTGTGAGATCACGGAGAACCCTTTTTTTCTGCCATTTCAGGCTCTCCCAGCGTGTCCCATCCAGGCCACGTGTGAAGCTGCTTCCAAGGAGGAGAACAAGGAGAAGAACAGATACGTGAACATTTTGCCCTGTAGGTATCGGAGCTGGTTGGGTGGGGGGAAACACATCCAGTGCTCCTCCTGTTCCTGGTTTTGGGATGGACAGGGGCATGGTTGAGGTCATTTCACCTCCCAGGTGGGTGGCTGTGTCTGCTTTAGCTTTAGATACCTGGAAGGAGGAGCTCCATGGAGCCATCAGCAGCCAGGAGGCCGTGGAGAGTGAAGTGGATGGGAAATACCCAAAGGGACAGCTCTTGCCTGGTGGCTTTGGGCAGTGGGCTGGCTCAGGGTGTCCTCAGGTGTGCACTCTGCAGAAGAAAAACTTCCTTTAGGCAAGGTCTAGCACCTCTCCAGGCTTGAGCAAGAAGAATTTGGGGGCACAAAGGTGTTTTTTCATGGGAGCCAGTGAGAGCAGCCACTGCTCTGACACGTGGCTTTCTCACTGTGCCAGGTACCAGCTGCATGGAGGGGGTTGTTTTTAATGCTGGGTTTTAATTTTCCTCCAGATGATCATTCCAGGGTTCACCTGACTCCTGTTGAAGGGGTTCCTGACTCCGACTACATCAACGCCTCCTTCATTAATGTGAGTTTTGGGATGTGAAGGGGAAAATCCCCACTGGCTCTGCCCTGGCCAGTGGTGCCTGGTCCCACCACCAAGCCCTTTGGAAAGGGCTTGGGAACTACTCCTGCAGCAGCTGGGGAGTTGTGATTAGCAGCTGATGAATCAAAGAATCATTTAGGTTGGAAAAGCCCCCTGAGGTCATCAAGTCCAACATTCTCTAGCATTGCCAAGGCCACCACTAACCCATGTCCCAAAATGCCACATCCACACAGCTTTTAAGTCCCTGAAAAGTGTGGCCAGTTGCTTCCCAGTTTGCAGGGTTGGATGGGGGAAGGGGATGAAAAAGAAATCAAGGAATCCAGCTGAAATGGAAGCAACATTGCCCTGCTCTGCTCCCGGGAGGAGATGGGTCCTGTGTGGTTGTCACCGTGTGGCTCAAATCAGCTGGAAGGCTCATGGGAGAGGAAGGGGCACATGAAGCAAAGCAAGACCCAAAAGAGCTTTCTCCTTTCCTTCCCAGTAAATAAAATACACAAAATCAATCCCCACGAGCTCAACAGCCTCCTCTCCCAGGGATTAGTGCTGATTTTCACACAATGCTCTGAATGCAGAGTCTGATCCTGGTGGAAGAGCTGTCAGGTACCACTTCATCAGTGCCTTGTGCCAACAAGTGGGGTCATTCCTGCATCATGTGAGTGTGAGGAGTGTTCCTTTGGGAAAACTGCCCATTGCACAGGGATTTTCCATTATTTCTGCCCCACTGTTGGTGCTGCTTCCCCCTTGGAAGGCTGCAGCCCCTTCTCTGCATGTGGAGGAATGAGCAGCAGAGCAGGTGCTGGTTCTGTTTGTTACTGATGTAGATGAATTTTATGACTCTTGTGTTGGACAAATATTCATTTCTCTTCCTTTTTCTCTTTTTCTCTGCAGGGGTACCAAGAGAAAAACAAGTTCATTGCTGCACAAGGTAAATTCCTGGTTATTCCTCTAGCCCTGGTGGGTGGCAGCTGGGCTGGGATCCCTCTGCTCAGTGAAGCTGTGCCACTCTAACCACAGCACATCATCTTACCAAGCTCCTCTGGTCAAAAGGAGGCTTGGCTGGTCCCACAGTTTGTTCCCAAAATGGTTTTCCCAGTCAAAGATCAGTGCTGGATGTGCTGGGAGAGGAAGAGAAGTCTTAACCTGTGCCATACCCATTGCTGGAGAGTGTCAAAGCATTTCTGCCCTGAGCCTTGTCCTTCCACCCCAGCCCACCATGCAGGTGGTGTGACCTCTGGAAATACTGCCAGGGAGCTGCTTAGTTCAATTCCCCAAATCATAGAATCATGGAATGGTTTGGGCTGGAAGGGACTTTAAAGATCATCTCCTTCCAACCCCTGCCATGGGCAGGGACACCTCCCACTAGACCAGGTTGCTCCAAGCCCCATCCAACCTGGCCTTGAACAGTTCCAGGGATGGGGCAGAGAGAAATGTCCCTGTGGACTTCAGAAGTCCAAACATATCCCTAAAACCAAGATTCCCACTCACAGGGAGGTTCCTGTCAACAGCAGGGTGCTACCTGCCCAGGGGAGTGTTTTGTATTTCCACTCTTGACTGGCCAGTGGGTCAGAGCATTCATTACCAGCCAGTTTCCCTGGCTCTTCCTGGAGGGGGAAGGCTGGATCAGGTCCACCAGCACTTCCAGGTTCAGGTTAAGCTTTGGCTTTGCTGTTCCCTTGCCTCACCCTTAGCCTCAGGCTTGGCAAGGGAGTCCAGGCTGAGTTAGCTCCATGTCTGGCAGGCAGCAGGGAACTATCCCTGTGCCACACTGAAATGGGATCCCATGGTTAAAGGCCAAGATCCCAGGGCAGGATTTCTGTGGACTCTGAGATGGCCACAATTTCCCTGGGTGACCTTGGGCAAGTCATTTCCATGTTCTGTTTGTCTGATTTCCCCTTCTCCAGCTAAAAATGGAATTCCTGCTCTTAAAACTTATCCAAAAATCCCATCTATTGTGTGATAGGATTATTCCTTGGGTCAGGCATGTCCAGACATCAAAGCACCTCCTGTGCTGGCATCTCTTGGCAAAAAATGTGATGGATCATCCACGCTGTGTGACCTCACACACTGGGTTTTGGTCCCAAATTGTGGGGAGTTGATCCCAGAGACAACATTTCATTTTGCCTTCCCCCTCAGGACCAAAGGAAGAGACAGTGAACGATTTTTGGAGGATGATTTGGGAGCAAAACACAGCGACAATTGTCATGGTGACCAACCTGAAAGAGAGGAAAGAGGTGAGTGCCAGAGGGCTCTATGGGCTGGAATCTCGTGCCTGTGGGCGTGTCCTGGAGACATTCCCAGGCTTGTGAGGGTCCAGAGCTCACCTGCACCTGTTTTCTCTCCCCACAGTGTAAGTGTGCCCAGTACTGGCCAGATCAGGGCTGCTGGACATACGGGAACATCCGAGTGTCCGTGGAGGACGTGACTGTCCTGGTGGATTACACCGTGCGGAAGTTCTGCATCCAACAGGTGCCAGGGCTCATCTCCCATCCCACCCCACCCCTCCCCTCTCCACGCTGGGCATCCCAAAGGTGCTGCCATGCTCCTCCAAGGTGCTGTGAGATTAAGAGTTGGGGTGAAAAGATCCCCACCATTCACTTTTAACCAGAGTATTAAGAATTTATTCCTCTTAAACACCTGGGAGCCCCTTCCCAGTGTGGCTGGTACTGAGAACAGGGAAAAGCTGATGGATGCCAAGGCTGAAATTCCATCCTGTCATACAAGTGTTGGTTCCTGCTCTCACCCACGGACACTTAATGCCTGCAAATAATCAGATTTGTCCCACAAGCCAAGACAAAATCCAGCTCTGTGTGCTTGGGTTTGATTGCTTTCCCATCTGTCACCACATTTCCTTGTCCTCCAAGGAGACTCTGGGTGGTTTGGTCGCTCTGTTTGTTTTCCTGCTGTTCTCAGAGGCAGGCAAGGAAGAGCTGGTGCCTGAACACCTGTCTGGACCCTGAGTGTGACTCTCCTGAGCCTCATCCTTCATTCCAGCAGTCTGGGCACGGCTGGTTTCCTCCTCTGCCTTAAATACAAGGATCCTGTGGGCAAAGGAGTGGGAAAGGATGGAGCAACAGCTTCTGTTTGAGCTTGTTGGGAATGAAATGTGGCAGCTGCTGCCAGGTTGGAGCTGCAGCCAGGGCCAGGCTGGCATCTTGCACCCCTCAGATGTGGGATGTGGTGCTGGGTGATTAAAATGTCACATTTTCAGAGATTAATCTGTCCCAGAGCCTGGGTCAGAGACTGATCCCAGTCCTTTCAGCTGTGGACACTGCTTCTTAAGCCATCCAGCTCCATCTCAGGGCTTTAACTTCCTGTCTGCCCTTGATTTTGGGGGAAGAAAGGGAACCTGGGGGTTTATCATTAACCTGGGTACCCGTTTCCCCTCAGGTCGGGGACGTCACGAACAAGAAGCCCCAGCGCCTGGTGACTCAGTTCCACTTCACCAGCTGGCCCGACTTCGGGGTGCCCTTCACCCCCATCGGGATGCTGAAATTCCTGAAGAAGGTGAAGACCTGCAATCCCCAGTATGCAGGAGCCATAGTGGTGCACTGCAGGTGAGTCGGGCTCACAGCTGACCTCGGTCGCCTGGAAAGCACTTCCTGTTTAAAAGGAATTTTTGTTTTCAGTCAGGACTTTTTTATTATCTTTATTCAACTTTCCCACGTTAAACGAGGATGTTCCCCATGGAAACATTCAAAAAAATGCACGTGAATGGAAGGAAATTCTTGGGATCAGTGATGATGTTGTGGTGCAGCTCATCTTGAGGGGTCATTTGGGTCAACTGGATGCTGAGTGAGCCAAGCTGAGCACCAGTGCTGGGCACTGGTGGCATCTCCCTTGGCTCTCCAGGCACAAGAGGACAGCACCCCTTGTTAGGAGAAGGCAGTACTGAGCTGACACCATGCCTGGAGCAAGGACTGTGGTCTTAGGCCTCATAGGGAGTGGTTTCAGCAAGCCTGGGGGAGCCACAGGGGCTTCCACACTTCAATATGGGGAAACCCCACAGTTAAAGGCCAAGGTGGTTATATTTACAGCCTCCCAAGTCCATCTTTCATTCTTTCTTGTGAGGCAGCTGACACAAGGGCTGCCTCTTTCCACAGTGTCTGCTGGCCTCATTCTTCTTCTCCTTAATGGTTGAGTTCCCATTAAGAGCCAAGGCCTCCCCATGGGCTCATCTTCATGTGGTGGAGGTTGAGTGGACGGAGCATCAGGCAGCTGGTAGGAACAGGCAGCCTATTAGGACTCTGGACCTTAGAGATTGTCTCATTCCACCCCTCTGCCATGGGCAGGGACACCTTCCACTAGCCCAGGTTGCTCCAAGCCCCGTCCAACCTGGCCTTGGACACTTCCAGGGATCCAGGGGCAGCCACAGCTCCTCTGAGCAACCTGTGCCAGGGCCTCACCACCCTAAAGTCCAGCTCTCTTGGAGCTCCTTTAGACACTGGAAGGGGTCTAAGGTCTCCCCTGAGCCTTCTCTTCTCCAGGCTAACACCCCCAGCTCTCCCAGCCTGTCACACACTCCGTTGCGGTCACTGGAGAAGCTGCCAAACCCGGAGTGCAGTGAACACCAGGACCTCTCCCATCTCCCAGACAGACATTGAGGTGTTTGCTCAGGGCTGGGGAGTGTCTGGCTCGCTCCTGACTGCCCTCCAAGGGCCCCTAGGCCCGCTGCCCTGACGGGCTGTCCCTTGCCTTGCAGTGCCGGGGTGGGACGCACGGGCACTTTCATCGTCATCGATGCCATGCTGGACATGATGCACGCGGAGAGGAAGGTGGATGTTTACGGCTTCGTGAGCCGGATCCGGGCTCAGCGCTGCCAGATGGTACAGACAGACGTAAGTGTGGGGCTGCCACTCTTCCTGGGCTCTGCTCTGGGGTTGGATTTCCATCATGCAACCGAAGCCTGCATGAGGGTTGAGCATCATCCCTCGTTTTCGGTGGGTGTTGTGTCAAGTGAGCCCTTTACTGGGTCCTGCCTTTTTTAATCCCCTTCCCAGAATCATGGAATCATTTAGGTTGGAAGGGTCCTTAAGGCCACTGAGTCCAACCATTCCCCCAGCACTGCCAAGGCCACCACTGACCCATGTCCTCGAGTGCCACATCCACACGGCTTTTAAATCCCTCCAGGGATGGGGACTCCAACACTGCCCTGGGCAGCTGTGCCAGGGCTGGACAATGCTTTCCATGAAGGAATTTTCCCCAGTATCCAACTTAAACCTCCCCTTGCACAACTTGAGGACATTTCCTCTCCTCCTGTCCGTTGTTCCCCGGGACCAGAGCCCAACACTCCCTAGCTCCACCCTCCTGTCAGGGAGTTGTGGAGAGCAAGAAGGTCTCCCCTGCCCCCCTGAGCCTCCTTTTCTCCAGACTTGGATAACATTTGGGGTCCCTTTAGCTTTGCCTGGTGCAGCAAATAAGGTCCCAGTCCCCATTTAGTGGCAGGAAGATTGTCCCTCACTTTCCTAGGGTCTCAGGGAGCACAGGGGGGGGTAGTGGGGTGGTGGGATTGCATCCAAGATGTGCACGGGCACCAGGATGTGCTCCCTGGGCATGGAACAGGGGCTGACAGCTTCTCCCTGCAACCCTTGCAGATGCAGTATGTGTTTATATACCAAGCACTTCTGGAGCACTATCTCTACGGTGACACGGAGCTGGAGGTGACCTCCTTAGAGATCCACCTCCAGAAGATCTACAACAAAGTGCCAGGGACCAGCAGCAACGGGCTGGAAGAGGAGTTTAAGGTGAGTGTGACTGTTGTCCTGATGGGAGCCAGTGGGATGGTGCTGGACCACAGGGACCAGCACGTGTTTGCCTGGCTCTGGGTGGCTCTAAAACCTGCCTCTGCTCTGCTCCTTCCCCTGCAGAAGCTCACTTCAATCAAAATCCAGAACGACAAGATGAGAACGGGCAACTTGCCAGCAAACATGAAGAAGAACAGGGTGCTTCAGATAATTCCATGTAAGGCTGGTTTGTCTGCGTGTCCAGTGGGTGTGGGGACAGGAGTCAGGCTGGAGAAACGGGGCAACAGGGACCTCATGATGTTCCTCAAGGAAAAGTGCCAAGTCCTGCCCCCAGAGAGGAGCAACCCCAGGCACCAGTTTGTGCTGGGGCGACCCTGCTGGGAAGGAGCTTGGCAGGAAAGGACCTGGGGGTCCTGGTGGACACCAACCTGACCCTGAGCCAGCAACGAGCCCTTGTGACAAAGGACAGTGGTGTCCTGGGCTGTGAGAGACACAGCAGTGCCAGCAGGTCGAGGGAGGGGGGTCCTGTCCCTCTGCCCAGCACTGGTGAGGCCACACCAGGAGCACTGGGTCCAGTTCTGGCTCCCCAGTACCAGAGGGACAGGGACAGACTGGAGAGAGCCCAGGGAAGGCACTGGAGCACCTCTGCTGTGAGGAAAGGCTGAGGGAGCTGGGACAGCTCAGCCTGGAGAAGAGAAGGCTCCAGGGGTCTCATCAAAGTCCATCAACACCTGCAGGGAGGGTACAGAGAGGATGGAGCCAGGCTCTTCCCCAGCGGTGCCCAGTGACAGGACAAAGGGCAATGGGCACACACTGAGACACAGGAGGGTCCCTCTGAACGTCAGGGAGCACGTTTTGACTGTGAGAATGACCAAGCACTGGCACAGGTTGCCCAGGGAGGTTGAGGAGTCTCCATCCTTGGAGATACCCAAGATTTGTGTGGACAGATGGGCAACCAGCTGTGTGTGGCCCTGCCAGCTGGTTTCTGCTGCCAAGGCTTTCTGCCTTGAGGGGAAAGGAGTACCAAAGCTGAGCAGGTCCTTCTGGAGTGCTCAGCATCCCCTTCTCCTTCCCCAAACCAGGGCATGGCAGAGGGTGGAGCTGACTGTCCTTGTCCCAGTCAGGTGCTGTAAGCACAGGGCTCCCCTTCCCTTATCTCTGTCTCCCACTTAGCCCTCGGTGACTTCTCAGCTAAAGGTTGGTTATCCAGGAGTTGTGATTTGAAGGAGTTCCCCAAATCTCAGATCATTTTGTTCTCTTTCAGATGAGTTCAACCGAGTAATCATTCCAGTGAAGAGAGGTGAAGAGAACACAGACTACGTAAACGCTTCCTTCATTGACGTGAGTCTTCTTTACTCCCCTCTCCATCTTCTCCTAGTGGAAACTTCACCTCAGGCTGCTTCCTGGGGGAAGGATTTGTCCCAAACACTCCTTCTCTGAGTTTCATAAGGCTCCTTCCACTTGACTTTGCTTTTGTGTTACCGGATGGTGCTGGTTTCTGTCTCCAAGAAACCCCTCAGTATTCCCAGCTCCTCGTGTCCCACGGCTGGTGGGAGCAGAGAGCTGGAGCCTGAGCAGAGCCTCCAAGTCCTGGGCTCACTTCTGCACCTCTGGGCTCTGCTGATGGCTGTGGAGAAGTGTATCCACGCACGTATCCACGGAAATGATACAGCACTGGTCATTTGGTCAGAAAACATCCGCTAGATTAGGTAATGGAGCAATACACGATCCCAAAACCCTTGAGGAGAACCAGGTCAATCCCATTATACCTGTCTGGGTGATGGGAGGAGGGGAGGCAGAGAGGTTAAGTGCTTTCCTCACTCTGGGAAGGAGGTAAGTGATTGCACATCCTTTTCTCCTGAGCAATCCTGGAGGCTCCAGGGAGACAGCTCAGATGAATATTTATCTTCATGCAGTGCTGGCCAAGTGACAGACCCTGCTCTTTCCCAGCCCAATTTCTACTTTCATCTCCTAATGGCAGGGGTTTTTTTTTCTCCCAAAAGGCAATCACTGCCATGGGTTGATCCACTAAAACCAGTTTATTCCCAGTTCTAACTTCCCCAATTAATTGCTCCCTGAAATCTCCTCTGCTGCATCCCTGCGGGTGGCTCTGGCTGCGGGAACAGCTGCCTTGTTGTGCCTCCAGAGCAGAAAGCTTCCAAAACACATAAGCAATTTTGGTTGAGGATTCAATTTCCTGCCTCTGCTGAACTTTGCTTCAATGACAAACTCCAAATGACGAAGCATCTTTAGTCACAGTCTGCAGTGAGGGCACAGGGGAACATCAGAGGGGATTGGAAACAGAAACACTTTGTGGCTGTGGAAGAGCCAGAGTCACCCAGACTTCCTGCTGGTTTCCATAGGTCATAGAACGGTTTGGGTTGGAAGGGACCTTAAAGATCATCTAGTTCCTTTTAGTTTTGCTTACTTCTTCCAAAAATTCCCCAGTAAAAATCATACCTGAATACCTGGAGCTTAGGCAAGGCACTCAGAGTTTGCAATATTGCTTAAGCTTGCTGGAAACCCAAATCATTCTTCCCTGAATGGATAAAGTAGGGCATGTGTAGGGGATATGATCCTCCCTCAACTTGGCAACCCAATCATGTCCAAAAGCATTCCTCCTGCTGCTCCTGGCATCCAGGTGCTTCCAGTTCACCACTAACCCTGTTCCCGAATTTCAGGGTTATCGCCAGAAGGATTCCTACATCGCCAGCCAAGGGCCGCTGCAGCACACGATAGAGGACTTCTGGAGGATGATCTGGGAGTGGAAATCCTGCTCCATAGTGATGCTAACAGAGCTGGAGGAGAGAGGCCAGGTAAGCTCCCAGGAACAGCTGCATCAAACACCAGCAAAATAAAGAAGTGGCAGGGGGTTGGAATGAGATGGTCTTTAAGGTCCCTTCCAACCCAAACCAGTCTGTGATTCTGGGAGTCTGGGATCCCACCTGGTTTTGGGCAGCTGCAGGCCCCAGAAGACTCCTCTGTCCAATCCCTTTGGAAAAATACGGGGTGCTCACCCTGTCTTCCCCCTGTGATGCTTCCTCAGGAGAAGTGTGCCCAGTACTGGCCGTCTGACGGCTCCGTGTCCTACGGAGACATCACTGTGGAGCTGAAGAAAGAGGAGGAGTGTGAGAGCTACACGGTGCGGGACCTGCTGGTGACAAACACCAGGGTGAGAGTCTGGATCCTGTCCTGGGGAGCTCTGGGTGCTCCTGGGTTTGACTGCCATGAGCCCTTGCTGGCGTTTCTTCCGCTCCATCATCACCCCGTCATCCCAAAGGGGTGATGACACCCCTGAGAGTTCCTATCCTGCCCTCTGCCCTGCTGCCACTCAGCAGCCCTCACCCTCCTCCACCTCATCCCTCTTCCCACCTGGACCCGGCCTCCCTCCTGCTCCCCATTCCCCACACCTGCCCTGCTCCGTGCCACGGGAATGCCACCCTTCTGCCAGCAGCTTTCCCCCACATGGATGGTTCTCCCAAAGCCCCGAGCTGGTGGGTTCCTTGGTGCAGATCTCCCACCAACTGTGCCTGACCTCGAGCTGTGCTCTCCCACCAGGAAAACAAGAGCCGGCAGATCCGGCAGTTCCATTTCCACGGCTGGCCAGAAGTCGGGATCCCCGGGGACGGGAAGGGGATGATCAACATCATTGCAGCGGTGCAGAAGCAGCAGCAGCAGTCTGGCAACCACCCCATCACTGTGCACTGCAGGTAAAGTGCTGGAGCAGCTTGGACACCCCTCCAAAGGGACCAGGAGCTTGGGAGATGGTCAGAGCCCCAAAGCACGTCCTGGATATACTGGGAGAGGCTGGGGCAGCACCATTGGCTCTGCCAGTTCTCCGGCGCTTCCCCTACGGATTGTGCCCTGAGCAAAGCCAACAGGGTCAGGACAGGCGTTTTCCTTCACCTTCTGGTTTTTCTTTCCCAGTGCTGGAGCAGGAAGAACGGGCACCTTCTGTGCGCTGAGCACTGTCCTGGAGAGAGTGAAGGCAGAGGCGATCCTGGACGTCTTTCAGACAGTGAAGAGTTTAAGACTACAGAGGCCACACATGGTGCAGACACTGGTAAGGGCCTCCTGCCACATCAAAACCTCAGCAAGGGTGGGCTGGGGGCTCAGTGTTGAGCAGAAACCTCCCTGGTTCAAGGTTTTCCCTCTCCATGAGGGAAGTTGTGGATTCCCCATCCCTGGAAGTGTCCAAGGCCAGGTCGGACAGGGCTCTGAGCAACCTGGTCTAGTGGGAGGGTGTCCCTGCCCATGGCAGGGAGTTGGAGATGGTCTTTACGGTCCTTTCCAACCCAATCCATTCTAGGATTCCATGATTCTATGGAGATGTGCCAGGGGGTGTCTGCCCTTCCTCTTGTTAAGGCATCTGGAAGATGATGCTGAAGGCATCAAGCGCCTTTTGAGCACTAAGAGGAGCTGTAGGAGCCTCGTTGGAGACACCCCTAACCACAGTCCCATATTTACGGGCTCCAGGAACCTGGAACACTGTCCTGGAGTGGCTGTGGCACAGGCTTGGGCACACAGGGAGGGTTGGAGCAGGCAGGGCTGGATGAGGTCTTGCCAGAGGGGTTTGCAAGGATGATCAGGGATGTGGGAAAAAACTCTTTTGGGGTCAAAATAGGACTTGAGAGAGGAAGCAGAAAGCAGAGAGTTTCTTTTGCTGTTGGCACCTCAGCAAGGAGGATGGGTTTGGGGGGTCACAAAGGAGGTGGGAACCTCACGGGTGGGAATCCAGCTGAGGACACCTGGCCATGCGTGGTCCCAGCTTGCCAAAGAGCACGAAGCTTCAAATGATGTCTGAGATGTGGATTTTCCTGGCCTAACACCATTCTCTCCCCGAATCCCACAGGAACAGTACGAATTCTGCTACAAGGTGGTGCAGGAATACATCGACGCCTTCTCAGACTACGCCAACTTCAAGTGAAGAAAAAAACAACAAAACAAAAACCAGGAACAAAAATCCACACACAACCCCAAACAAATGACAGAAGAGTTGCCTTCTTTAATATTTTGTAATATTCTGTTTGTTAATATACCCCTCCCCCCAAAAAAAAAAACCACAAACAAAAAACCTATGTGTATATATCTTAACTGTTTTAGAGGTTGGTACCATAAGCTTCATATTAGCTGGAGATTTTATATGTAGCAAAGTGTTAGTGCAGATACTGTTGGCTCCTTTTTTTCCAATGTTTTATTGGGGAATTAAATAGCGTGATGTTTGGATTAATATTGTCACACCATCTCTCTTCTGGAGAGTTGATACAGGCTGTTATTTTCTTTGTAAATCTTTTTTTTTTTTTTTTTTTCTTGAGGGAGTAAAGCCTTTTTTTTAAAAAAAAAAAAAAAAGAAAAAGAAGAAAAACATATATATCCTGGATCTCATCTGAAAACAAAACCCAATCCCCCACAACCCCACCAGCACAAGCTTTTCCAAACCTGCAGGGAAATGGTTTCACATTTTTCTGCTGGTCAGCTCTTAAAAAAAAAAAGGAGAAAAAAAAAAGAAAAAAGCTTATTCTGTGTGTGTGTATATATATAAATATCCTTATTTTTGTATGAAAAGCCAAAAAGTTTCCTCCTTCAGGGTCAGGCCATGATGTGCTGCTGGTTTAGAAACTAACAGCCACAGTAGTACCCAAATGTTGGGATTTCAACCCAAAAAAAAAGCAAACGCCAGAAAAACAAAAGAATTTTTGCTCCTTGAAGGAAAGGCCTGTGAGTTTGGGGCCAGATTTTAGACCAGGAATTGGGGCTGGAATGGGACCAGGTGAGCTCCATCCCCAGGTGCTGGAGGGGCTGTCAGATTATTTCTCCTGGTATCCCAAGAGATTATGGAAACATGGAATGGTTTGGGTGTGGGTTGGAAGGGACCTTAAAGACCATCCAGTTCCAGCCCTCTGCCATGGGCAGGGACATCTTCCAGTAGCCCAGGTTGCTCCAAGCCCTGTCCAACCTGGCCTTGGACACTTCCAGGGATCCAGGGGCAGCCACAGCTCCTCTGAGCAACCTGTGCCAGGGCCTCACAGTCAAAAATTTTCCTAATATCCAGTATAAACCTGCCCTCTTTCAAGAAGAGTCCAGAGAGTCAAGAAAAGTCCTGAGGACTAGGGGTACAGCACTTCTATATTAAAAAACCAGGTTAATTTGAGGTTATTTTTTTGTGTTAAAAAGGGGTGTCTGGGGAAACACCTTCCTTTTTTTTCCTCCTGCAGTCAGGGGCACCGTGCCCAGGTTAGCTGGGGGAGCTCCATCGCCTCTGCAGGCACTGGGAGAACTGGTTTGGAGTGGAAGCTTCCCCTGAAGGATTTGGCTGGACTCCCAAAACAGTGACAGGGAGCACAGGGTGGGTGGCAGGGCCCAGGAATGGTGACAGCCTTGCCCCGAGATACCCCAGGACTCGGGGGATGGGGTTGAAATGTAGGAAAACATGGGAAAAAAACAGCCCATGAGCCAGAGTATCCAAGTTTTCCAGCTTTTACATCCAGGCAGGGTTCACAGGGGAGGTTGGTGGAGGCACACAGGCAGGGGGACCCCTCCAGCAATCAAAATACCCCCAGCAACCCAAAACACGCCCCAGAACTTGCCCTGCTCCATCACCTCGTACCCCCTCATGAACCCCAGTTTCATCCCATTGCTGATCAACTCCAGCTCCTGAATTTGGGAGACTTTGGGCCAAAGCTGCCAGTGACACTCAGAAATAAATGTGGTGACCTCAAAAGAAAAGAGGTCCCTCCTGGGAGAGGGGGGCTGCACTCATCCCCCCTGCATTCTCCACACAGGGACTACCCCAACAAGTCCTTCCATCCCACTACCCAGTGGATTCTGGATGCTTCCTGCTGCTAGTAATGAGGTTTTTCCCCTTTTTTTTCTTCATTTTTAAGATCTCTGGATGGATAGGGCAAATTTTGGGATCTGGGGAGCTGCCGTGACCTTTCACCACAGCATCTGCCCTGGCCCCATCCTGCATCCAACTGCAAATAGCAGAGACATGAGCAGCTGTCAGAGATAATCCAGGGCCAGATCCTGCCTAAATCCCCTTCCTGGGCTCCATGGCATCCTTGGAACTGGGAGCATTGGGCTGCATGGCCATTGCCAGAATCCAGCCTGGATTTGGGGGTGATGAGCCTGAAATGGGGGGACAACTGGGGAAATTGGGGCTGGGATGGGGGAAACTGATGCACAGAGGATTTACTCCCCTCCCTTCTCCAAGAGCATCCTGGGGGCTGCAAAGGAACCATCCGGGCCGGATCCACCCCTTTCCCATCGGGAAATGAGCCCATTCTGGGGGGACCCCACCCTGAGTGATGAGCTGCACCGGGGAGCAGTGTTCAGACCTCTCCAAAAAAGGGGTGTCAGGTGCTGTCCTGCAGGGCCAGGGGGGTTTGGGAAGGAGGAGGTGTTGGACACTGGCACGGGGAGGACGATGCCATCCCTTGGTCCCCGGGGGAGCAGTGGCCGGGCCGACGTCACTGTCACCGAGCCCTTCAAATAGCGGTGCCTGCCTGGGCAGCCACTGCTCCGGCCACTGCTCCAGCCACTGCTCTGGTCACCACTCCAGCCACTGGTCACTACTCCAGCCACCGGCACCTGCCCAGCCAGGTGAGGCTGCCCCGGCCCTGGGAGGGGGGTTCACCCCGGGGTGGGTGGTCCTGCTCACCCCTAATCAGACCCCAATAGCACCCATGGGGGGGTGTCCATGCTGGACCCGAATCCCAGCAGCACCACGGGGTGCCAAGCCCCCCTGGCTTCTCCAGCCCCAAAGAGCACCCATGGGGGCTCATTCCCTCTGGATCTCCATCCCCACACCCACCCCAGGGAGCACCCATGGGTGCTCATTCCCTCCAGATTTCCATCCCAAACCCAGTCCAAAAAGATGTTGGATCATCCCCTCTGATCTCCATCCCAAGACACGTCCATGGGTGCTCACCCTTTCCACATCTCTACCCCCAAACCCACCCCAGGCAGCACCCGTGGATGCTCATCCCCTTTGGATCTCCATCCCAAACCCACCCCAAAGAGATGCTGGGCCATCCTTTTCACTCTTCCATCCCAAACCACCACCCCCCGAAGTACTCACCCCCTCCTCCCACACAACCCCTGGGGTTCCCATCTTTGCAGGACCCAAACCACCCCATGGGGGCTCATCCCTCCACCCCTCCCAAGCCCCCTCGCCCTCCGCAGCCCTCCGGGGTGCCCCCGGGGCGGGTGCCGGTGGGACAGGGCCCCCTGTGCCCCCGCAGCCCCCCGGCCATGGCTCCCCGCGGGTCGCTGCTGCTGCTGGCGCTGCTGGTGCTGAGCTGTGCCCTGCCCCGCGCCCCCGCCCAGCACTGGTCCCACGGCTGGTACCCGGGGGGCAAGCGGGACCTCCGGACCCCCCCGAACCTCCAGGTAGGGTGTGTCTCCCGGTTCGTCCCCCTCCAAGTCTTTTCCTATCCCATGGGGGTGATTTCCGCCCCTCCAAAAGTGATCCCGTGTCACCCTGCCCTGGAGTCGTCACCCTGCCCAAGGTTTGTAACCCAGCCCCCGGGGTAAAACACCCCGCTCCTAGGCTTACAGTCCCCCAGGATTATCCTCCCTGGATTATTCCCCCTCACAACTACGCCCCCCTCCCGCGATTATCTCCTCTCCGAGTTCTTGGATTTATCCCCCCTGCAGTCACCTCTCCCACCCAATTATCTCCTCTAGGGTTTATATCCCCCTGTCGCCTCAGATTTACACTCCCTCCCCCCAAGGATTTATCCCACCCCCCCATAATATCCCCCCGGGGCTTCACTTCCCCAAATCATTCTCCACCCATTATCCCCCCTTCTGATTATCCCCCCTCCCACAATTATCTCTCCCCCCAAATTGCCCCCCCTCGCAGTATCCTCCACCCCCAGATTACACCTCTCCGTGTGTTCCCTCTCCTCCGGAATTATCATCCCTGGGGGGGGTTATAATTCCCCCTTTCCCAATTATCCCTCCCCCAGAATTAACTCCCTCCGGGTTATCTCCCCCATAGAGCTACCCCCTCCCATATTATCCCCCCCGGGTTACGCTTCCCCAAATCATCCTCCCTGGATTATTCCCTCTCCTCGGATTATCCTTCCTGGGTTACACTTCCCCAGATTATCCCCCCTGGATTATTCCTCCCTGGGATTATCGCCCCCCCTCCCCATTTTCTCCTCCCCCCGAATTACCCTCCCACGTTACCCTCTCGCAGATTATCCACCCTGGAATTTCCCCCCCCGGGATTAACCACCGCCGGGGGTGATGCCCCCTTTTTCCCCTCATCCCGGAGGTCCCCTCTCTCCCCTTCCCACGGTCGCTGTCCCGCAGGTCCCGGCCCCTCTCGGGCGCTGCCGCCCTCCTCCGTGTCCCCCCCGTCGGGAGGATCCGCTGCCGGTGAGCGGGGCCGGGGCTGGGGGGGCTCGGGGGGACCGGGGGGGTCCCCGGGACCGGGACTGACCGATCCCCCTCCCGCAGGGGCCCGCGCTACTCCCCTGACCGGACCCACCGATCCACGCGGGAGCGAACCGGGACCCCCCCGTGGGGAATAAAGGGGCTGGGGGGACCTGTGCGGAGTGATGGTGCTCGGGGGACAGTGTTTGGTGTGGCGGTGTGATGGGGGGACAAGTGTGCGTGGGGTGGGATGTGTCCCGTGGGGGATGTCGTGTCCCGTGGGGGATGTCGTGTCCCGTGGGGGCTGTGTCTCCCGTGGGGGATGTGTCCCATGAAGGGACGGGTGTGCGATGAGAGGGGGTTGTCTCTCGTGGGGGGGGTGTCTATGTGCCGTGGCGATAACGAGTGTCCCGTGGGAGCTGTCGTGTCCTGTGGGGATGCTCCGTCACGGGGAGGTGCCGCATCCCCACGCGGGGAATTCGTGTCCCGTGAGGGGCCGTGTCTCGTGTGTGTGTGTGTGTGTGCAATAAGAGGGGGTTGGGTCTCTTGGGAGGGCTGTGTCCCGTGGGGGTGCCGTGTCCCACGGGAGGTGTTCCTTTCCCGTGGGTGCCCGTGTCCCACAGGTGTCCCTGTCCCCTGGGGGAGTGTCCGCGTCCTGAGGGAGTGGGGTCCGTGTTCCCCGGGGGTGGCCGTGTCCAGTCAGGATCACTGTCCCACGGGGGTCTCTGTGTCCCGTGGAGTGGGTGCATATCCCGCGGGGGTGTCCTTGTCGCTCGGGTATCCATGTCCAGTGTGGGGGCGTCCGTGTCCCCCCGGTATCTGTGTCCCACGGGGGAGTCGGTGTCCCGTGGGGGTGTCCCTGCTCCACGCGTGTCCCTGTGTCGTGGAGGTCCCTGTCCCTGTCATGTCCCGTGTATGTCCATGTCCCCCACGTATCTCTGTCCCACGGAGGGTGTCAGTGTCCCGTGGGGTGTCCGTGCTCCACGAGTGTCATATCCCACAGGTATGTGTCCCGTGGGGGTGTCGGTGCCCCGTGGGGATTTCCCTGCTCCACGTGTGCCCCTGTGCCGTGGAGGTCCCTGTCCCACGGGTGTCATGTCCCATGTATGTCCATGTCCCCTGCGTATCTCTGTCCCACGGAAGGTGTCCGTGTCCCGTGGGGATTTCCCTGCTCCACCAGTGTCCCTGTCCCGTGGATGCCCATGTCCTTCGGGTGTCATGTCCCGTGGGGGTGCCCCTGTCCCGTGGATGTCCCTGCTCCACATGTGTCCCTGCTCCACGGGTGTCCCTGTCCCTCGGGTGCCATGTCCCTTGGGTGCCCGTGGGTACCCATGTCCCCTGTGGAGGTGTCTCTGTCCCGTGAGGGTCCGTGTCCCACGGGTATGCATTCCTTGTCCCGTGAGGGTCCGTGTCCCACGGGTATCCGTTCCCTGTCCCGTGAAGGTCCGTGTCCCACGGGTATGCATTCCTTGTCCCGTGAGGGTCCGTGTCCCACGGGTATGCATTCCTTGTCCCGTGAGGGTCCGTGTCCCACGGGTATGCATTCCTTGTCCCGTGAAGGTCCGTGTCCCACGGGTTTCCATTCCCTGTCCCGTGAGGGCCCGTGTCCGTGTGTCCCGCCCTCCCCGCACTCCATTTCCCGCCAGGCCCCGCTCCCTCCGTCCCGCCCTTCCCGGGCCGTCACTGCCGCTGTGTCCCCGCCATGCTGCGGGCGCTCAGCCGCTGCCGACTGGGCTCCGTCCCGGTCCCGGTGCCGGTCCTGCCGCTGGGACCCGGACCGGGACCGGGACTGGGACACGGCCCCTGCCCCGGGCTGTGCCCCGGGTGGTCCCCGCGGGTGGTGCCGGCGCGGGGCCGCAAGAGCCGCCACGACCCCCCGGCCAAGTCCAAGGCAGGGCGGCTGAAGCTGCCGCCGCCCGTGGACCCCGAGGAGCTGCTGGTGGTGCTGGAGCGGTACCGGCAGCACCGCCTGGTGCTCGGAGCTCTCCGGTACCGGGGGTCGGGGTGCTGGGGGGCGATCGGGGCAGGGGGGTGGGCGTGGGGTGGTGGGGCAGGGCGGGGTTGGGGGGCTGGATGTGGTTCTGGGTATCGGCGGGGGGCTGATGTGGGGGGGCTGGATGTGGTTCTGAGTATGGGCAGCGGGGTGATGTGGGGGGGCTGGATGTGGTTCTGGGTATCGGCGGGGGGCTGATGTGGGGGGGCTGGATGTGGTTCTGAGTATGGGCAGGGGGGTGATGTGGGGCCCGGGAGGGTTTGGAGGGGCTGGATGTGGCGCTGGGTATGGGGCTGGGTATGAGGCAGGGACCTGGGTATGGGGCTGGGGGTCTGGGGAAGGATTGGAGGGGCTGGATGTGGCTCTGAGTATGGGACTGGGGATGGGGCAGGGGGCTGGGGATGGGACTGGGGGGCTGATGTGGGGCAGGGGAAGGCTTGGGGGGCTGGCTGTGGCTCTGGGTGTGGGGCTGGTTATGAGGCTATGGGGCTGCTGTGGGGCAAGGGAGGGCTTGGGGAGGCTGGATTTGGGTCTGGGTAAGGGACTGGGGATGGGGGCTGGTTATGGGGTTTTAAGACAGGGGAAGGTTTGGGCTGGGGATGGGACAGGGGTCTGTGTATGGGGCTGGGGGGCTGATGTGGGGCTGGGGAAAGTTTGAGGGGGCTGCATGTGACTCTGGGTATGGGGCTGCTATGGGACAAGGTAGGGTTTGGGAGGCTGGCTGTGGCTCTGGGTAAGACATAGGGTATGGGGCAGGGGGCTGGTTATGGGATTGTAGGATAGGGGAAAGTTTGGGGGCTGTGGCTATGGCTCTGGGTATGGAGCTGGTGTGGGTCAGGGGCCTGGTGATGGGGCTGAACGCTGAGTATAGGGCTGTGGGGTTTCTGTGGGAGGTTGGAGAGCTGGATTTGGGGCAGGGGGCTGGGTATGGGACATCTGTAGGGTTGAAGAGCTGACTGGACAGTGGGACTGGCTGTAAGGGCAGGGGACTGGGCAGGGGGATATGGAGTTGCTTTGGGGCAGGGGAGGGTTGGGGGTCTGGCTGTGGCCCTGGGTATGGGGCAGGGGGCTGGATATGGGGCTCAGGGGTTGTTGTGGGGCAGGGGAAGGTTGGGATTGTGGCCATTTGGAGCTGCTGTGAGGCAGAGGGCAGGTTGCGGGGCAGGAGTGGGTTGGGGGATCTGGGCTACTTTGGAACAGAGACAAATAGACTCAGGATACTCTGGGGTAGGAAAAGGATGTGGTAGTGGGACTGGGACCAGTGTAGGGCAGGAGAGAGTCAGGATGGTGGGACTGGGACCGCTGTGGGACAAGGTGGTGGGGCTGGCTCTGCTGTGGAAACCCTCAGTGCTCCCAGCCGCAGGCAGGGGCTCAGTGCCCTCCACTCCTCCCTGCAGGGCCGAGTTCAGGGCCGAGGTGCTGCAGAAGAAGCGGGAGGAGCGTCTGGGTGGGGAGAACTCCGCGGAGCTGCTGGAGGAGCACCGGCGCCTGATGGCCTGGAATGATGAGGAGAATGCCCGGCAGCGGGCACGAAGGTCAGCGGGATCCACTGCCCTGCATGGCTTTGGCTTCTGCTTGTGCAGATCTAACCTCAGTTAGAGCCAGGCTTCATTTTTATGAAGACCCTTGACCTATATCTTGACCTTTTTTAATAAATCTGCCATCGCAGCGTTTCCTGCGCCTCTTGAGGCTGAGGGGCAAGTTAAGGGGCTCTGGGCAGCTTCCTGCTCTCCTGAGGGTGGGAGTGTCACCTCGTTCATCAGGTTTTTTGGTTTCCTTTCTGTCTGGCAGAGAGGAGAGACTCAGGAAAGAAGCAGAGGAAGAGAAGAGGAGGAAGTTGGAGGTCGCAGAGAAGCAGGCCAGGAAAATGGAGGCTTTCATGAAGGAGAAGGAGCAGGAGGTTCTCCAGCTGCAGGTAAGAGCAGCTGGTGCCTCCTGGGGAACAAGCTGCCAGCAGCCCCTGCGAGGGATTTGCTGACAGCCCGTGGGAGCCATGTGGAAGCCGTGGGCTTGTTTTCCAGAGATCTTTCACTTGGGAGAGTGTGTAGCTGGTAGCAAGGTGTTGGCGCCTTCCAGGGGTGCTGACAGCGCGTGGATGGGAGAGAGGCCGAGCGAGAGCTCTGGGAACGGGGTGGAATAATCCCTAGGGATAATCCTGAGGGGGTATAATGCTTGTCCTTGGTTCAGGAGGAAGCCAAAAGCTTCATCACCCCCGAGAACCTGGACGCGCGGATCGAGGAGTGCCTGGACAACCCGCGCAACTACAACTTCGCCATCGACAAGGACGGGCGGGTCGTCAAGCGCACGGTGCTGTCGTAGCAGCCCCAGGAGGGGGCTCCTGGCCTGCTTTTGTGCCCAGAGCCTCCTCCCCAGAAGACCTGGAGTTCTTCTTTTTAATGTATAAATTGGCCACGGAAGTGGTGGAGAAAGGCTGCGGGGTCTGGCTGTGCTGCTTCCGAAGGGCGAACGCCGGCGGGAAGGGGGGCGAGGGGGAAACTCGGGCTTGTTGGAGGCTCCAGCTCCCTGGCTCAGCCCTGTGTGGCTGTTGCTGTGCCTGTGATTCCACCTCCCACGTGTTTGGATCCCTCCTGCCTTCACACACAGCATGTGGGGAGAGAAGCAGGAGCAGTCAGGAGGCAGATCTTGGCTCTCAGCTCCATGCTGTCAGCCCCTCTGGATGCTTCCGAAGGGAAATGAGGGCTGAATGGATTTTTATAGAACACTGGCCCTCCTCTTTTTTTGTTGTTGGGTGAAAGAATTAATTATTCCTCCTGATTTCTGCTGGGCTGGAGGGACCTGTCATCCCTGGTCACGCTTTGAACCCTCCTTTGCACATCCCTTGGTGTGGCTGAATGAGAAAATATGTCTGGATGATCTGGAATTTTTGGTGTCTCCTTATTCCCTACCTTCAACCTTATTTTACTCATCACCTGGGGTTGAAGACGTGGATCAAACTGTAATGACTCCGGGTGTTCTGGGTTGTTGGGGTCTTGCAGACTCTCAGCTTTGCCCTAAAACTTTTTAGGTTCAGCCAGAGCCCAGACTGACTGACCACAGGTCCCTCTGCCCTCCCTTCCTCAGATAATTGACGTGAAATCCTCGCTTTTTACCTCCACTTTTCCTAAAAACGTCTTTTTCTCTCCTCACGAACCCGCACCTAAACCAGGCAAGAACACAAAAGCCACAGACTTCTTTTAGGGTTGTTTTTCTGTACAAGTTTTATTTCTAGTTAAGCTCATCACTCCAGGCTGAGTCACAGCTCTCAGCTCATCTGTTCCCAGCCCGAGGCCAGGCTGGGACAGCGGGATGGATACAGGATCCTGCAGGTTCTGTCCTGGATGGGCTACACAAACAGCATCTCCTGGTCGCAGGATGAGTCAGTCCCACAGCCCTCTGTGAGGGGAGAGAGGGGGGAGTGTGGTGGGAAACCAGACCCCCCAAAACAGTCCTCACAGATCTGTGAAGTGGCCCCCAGAAACCCCCCAAAACAGTCCCCAGAGACACCCCAAACCCTCCCCCATGAAACAGCCCCCAGGGACCCCCCAAACCAGCACTCAGAGATCCTTGAAACAGCCCTTAGGGACCCCCCAGACCAGTGCCCAGAATTCCCTGAAACAGCCCTTGGAGACCCCCCAAACCAGTGCCCAGGGACCCCGTGGTTCTGGGCTTTAATGATCTCATGTTCCCACCATGTGCCCTGGCGTTTCCTGGGATTGGTAGTGGGATCTCTGGTAGTTTAATTTAGGGAGGAGGTTGGGATTTTTGGAAAACTCATGAAAGCAAGAAGGGCCATGGGTTGCTGTACCCCGCAGGAGTGCTGCCATGCCCCACGGGAATCCTGCACTTGCTCAGCCCCCAAAATTAGGTTGCTGTCTGCTTCCCTCCTGCCCCAAAACCTCCCTGAAGGGTCTCATGTCTCTTCCCTGGGATCAGGATAAAATCTGCCCAGAGCAGGGTGGCCCTGGCTTTTAGGGGCGATGAACTGACACATAGATGGGACCAAGACAATCCCCTTGGGCATCATCCCCTCTCCCACTGTCCTAAATAACCCTGAATTCCCTCTCAGGTGTGCGAGGACCCCGTGACAGGAATCCCGGGAGTTCCCAGGACTCACCGGTGCTGCAGCAGATGCCGGGGGCGGCGCAGCTCCCGCCGCTGCCGCAGGGTTTGTGTCCCGACTCGCAGGGGGTGGGCAGGAAGTTTTCCTCCTGGCAGCGCAGGGTCTCGGAGGTGCCGAGGTAACAGCCCAGCTCCTCCCCGCAGCAGATGTTGGGCCCGAAGCAGTGGCCCTTGTTCCGGGGGCCGCAGGGCAGGCACTGCTCGGGGGAGAGGGGAGGGGGAAGAAGGTTGGGAAGAAGGGAAGGATGGGGTTAAGGATGCTCCAAACCCGCCAGGACCTACCTTCCTGATTTCCATGTCCATGACGGCGCGTTTGCCCCCGATGGGGCAGTTCTGGATGTAGCAAGCAGAGGAGAGAGCCAGGAGCCCCAGGAGGCAGAGGGCCAGAGCCTTGCAGGACATGATGGCGGCGGGACGGGGAGAGTTTTTTGGATGCTCATCCCAACCACTGCCTGTGTATTTATAGTCCCCGCTCCTACTTAGGGATTCTGGGCACCAGCGTCACCCGTGCTCCTTAAAAACCACAAGGCATTGCTTCCCACACCGGAGGGCTTGGTTAATAGCCAGAGGTCAAGGACGTGAGGGCAAGGCCAAGGTGTTGGTTTGCTCCTCGGTGACGGCTCCGACGGCTGCAGGGGGAACGTGCGGAGGCTGCCGATGGAGTTTGGGGCTCAGGGCCCTTGGGGCTCAGCCCTGCTGAGCTGTGGCATGTCCCTCCATGTCCTATTGGGAGCCCCTCTGGCATGGGGAGGGTAGGGATGAAGGAAGGCAGCTGCAGGTGGGATGTGTCCACTCAGGAGTAGGGTGAGAGGGGCATGTGCTTCCCTTGGCTTCAAATCCCTTCAGGTGGGTAAAAAGCGAACCCATATCCTCCTCTGGGATCATCCACAAGATGTGGGGTGGGAAATGCCCTTGTTGGTCCTGTCCACCCACCCCTGCCTGGCCTTTGGGGGATGCTCAGCACTGGGCTCGTCCCGCTCTGGGACGATGGTGACACCCAGCCCATCCTCACCCACCCAGCAGCACCACAGCCACTTGAAAACACCAGACCTCCTGGGCAAAGACCTGAAATCCCAAACTTCCCCATTGTTTCTCCTTGGAGCTGCACATGGGGATGGGATGTGTTGCCCTGAACCACACCATCAGCACACAAAGGCTTCCCGAGGATGAGACTGAGGACTGACGCAACCGCCCAGGGTCCTGCTCGCCCCAGCCCCTCACCTTTGTTATCCCAATTAGGAGCTTTCCCAGCTTGAATAAATTTCCCTGCTGTGGACAACACTTTCTGTCCATCAAGATCATTACCCTGCACTGGCTTAATTTGGAATTAGGCAGCCCAGAGCCCGACAGCCGTGACCTTTTCCCATCCCTCTGGCTTTGCTTCCAAATCTGCCACTTAGCGCGTCCAGCACAAGGGCGGCCAGGTCCCCATCACCCACCCGGGGTCAGTCCTGCTCCCTGGGGACAAGCCAGGCACTGGGATCCTTGTTAATGAGTTGGAAATTGGGCTCAGCACCTGCCGTGTGCTGTCCCAGCAGCTCAGCTCCAGCTGCGGCACAAGGTGGAGGGGGGGAATTGCCATCCTGGAGCTCCTACGGCTGCTCGGGGGGTTCCCAGACCCCCACAAGATGTGTACTGGGAAGACAAGTGGGAGAAAAACCCACCAATTATCAGCCCTTGGTGCTTTCGGGGACTCAACACCCTGATTTTGAGGCTTCCATCAGCTGGAGCATCATCCTGGCTCAGCCACATGTCCCCGGTGCTTCGGGAATGTTGGGGTTCACATCCCGCATCTGGGAACAGTCTGAGTGCCAGGGCAGGGCTGAACAGCCCAATTCCTTCATCTCAGCATGGAGCCCCCTGTCCATGCTGGTGTGGCCCCTTTTCCAATGATTTTGGGGTGATTTGGGTTTGCCCACATCCCCAGGACTGGGATGAGGTGCTGGCTGCAGGGAGCAGGGGCTGGATCAATCCTGCATCCCCTGCAAGGTGCTGGGAACTGGCAGGATGGATCCCACTGGTGTCAGGGAGCTCCACCTCCTCGGAGGTGCCACCTCCCTCGGGGACGCTATAAAGGACCAGCTGTCCCCTGTGCTCTGGCCAGTCCCAGCCAGGAGAGAGCTCGGAGCAGGGACCCCACTGGGTAAGAGACCTGGGAGAGGGTGGGGAGGGGGTTGGGATAACAGTACCCCAAATCTGAGGGGGTGACAGTGGGATAACGGGGAGACTGATCCTGCCTGTCGGTGTCCAGAGGGGACCAGTTTGGTGAGCGATGGTGGGGAAAGATGTCACCAGCCCAAGGGGGTATTTGGAGCTGGGAGCCCAAACCTTTCTGCTCTGGGGGGGGAGGGGGTTGGGTGCTTTTCCTTGCTTTTTATCATTTTCTAGTAGATGATGTGCTGGTTCCTGAAGGCAACAAGCCCCCGACTCTGCCCCAAAGAGGGACTTGGCCAAGAGGTAATGTGATGGTGGCACATCCCAGACATCCCCAGTCTCCCGGGGCTGGGGGTGCTGGGAGGCTGAGCACCCTTGGGTGCTGCTGGGGGTCCTGGGAGGGACTTGACGGCCAGATCCCAAAGTCCAGCTCTGCCTGAGCGCTTCTGCTGCAAAAACGAGGCCAAATCCTGCACCCAGCTCAGCCAAACCACTGCAGACGGGAGCCAAACTACCCGTTCTCCTCGGGGATTTGGGGAAGGGGGATGAAACCCCTCCACAACACCCCCATCCTTGATCCCCAGACAGGTCCCCTGGAGCCCCCGTGACCCATCCCCAGCGCCCAGGACGAAGCCACCACAGTGCACGAGGACTTTTATTGGGTCTTGTATGTACAGTGCCGGAATGGGGGGGTTGGTGAGGGTAGGGGGGGTCGCCCCATGCCCTGGCTCAGAGGACGGGGTGCTTGCCCTGCTGCTGCTGCCGGTTCGCCAAGTGCATGAGCTTGAGGAGCAGATCTCCAGCCGAGCCGTCCAGCACCGTCAGGTTCTTCTCCGCCTCCTCCTGAGCCCCGTCCCCGCCCTCGTCCGGGCAGGCGGAGTCCATCGAGCATGTGTCTTCAGCGGGAGGCAAAACGTGGGGATGGAACAGGTTATTGAGCACCCCGGGTGGTTTATTTTATGGGTGGGGAAGGGGTGGGTGGCAGCCGGGGGCCCCCGCACAGCTTGCGCTGCAGTTTTGTGCCTCCCCGTTAACCAGGAATGGGGTTGGACGAGGAGGTTTTTCCTGGTGCATTGGGGAGCCTGAATGTGCCTGACTGGGAAAAATCTTATGGTGGTGGGTCGGGAAGGAGTTCCGACCCATCCTTTAGAGACCCATCCTTTAGAATCAGGGAATGGTTTGGGTTGGCAGAGACCTCAAAGATCATCCAGTTCCACACCTTGCCATGGGCAGGGACACCTTCCACTAGCCCAGGTTGCTCCAAGCCCCGTCCAACCTGGCCTTGGACACTTCCAGGGATCCAGGGGCAGCCACAGCTTCTCTGCCCAACCTGGGACAGGGCCTCCCCACCCTCACAGCCAAGAATTCCTTCCTTATATCTTCCCTGAATCCAACTATCCAAAAATGCCTCCAAACGGAGCCAACACCGCACCCACTCCCCGCCTCAGTTTCCCCTTTGGAAGGGAAAACCCCGACAGCAGACGAGGCTTAACTTGAGTTCTGCCCCACGCCCCTGTGACCCCCTCGTGGTCCCCAGACACCCCAAACCCTGCATCCCACCACCCCAGCGGTCCCAGCAGCCCCGTTACCGGCGGTGCAGCAGATCCCGGGCGCGGCGCAGCGGCCCCCGGAGCCGCAGGGCTGCCCCCCGGCCTGGCAGGGGGAAGGCAGATAGTCTTCCTCGGCGCAGCGCCGCGTCTCCGCCGTGCCCAGGTAACAGCCCAGCTCGGCGCCGCAGCAGATCTCGGGCCCGAAGCAGTTCCCTCTGTTCCCGGGGCCGCAGGGCATGCACTGCGGGAGGGAGCTGCCTGAATCCCCCGTGTCCCCCCCCCCAAAAAAAAGGGGCGGACCATCTGCAGGGTGGACCCTACACTCTCTTGTGTTAGAAAGCAGCTCCCCACCATCCCCCTTTCCAGCCCTTGGAGGTGCCACGCTGGCGCAGGGTGAACCGTCTTGTCCCTGCCACCTCGTGCTGCGGCGCTGGCCCGACTTTGGGGGGTCCCCACTGCCCTTCATGTCCTCCCTGTCCCCTCTCCACGCGCTGTCCTGTCCTCCTGTCCCCCTGCTCCCCTCATCCAGCGGGATGCTTTGCTGCGGCCGAGTTTGAGCTTCTCCTCGAGGTGCCGACAGCATTTCGGGTGCTCGTTCCTCCGCCACTCACCCTTGGGCACGTCCCCCAGCCATCCCAAAAAACCCTCGCTGCTCCGGGGAGTGTGGCACGGCCAGTGGTGCCAACAGGTGCCGAGGAGCCTCCGCACCCCGCAGGGCCGCTCTGCCCCCTCCAGAGCCCCATCCCGCACCCCAGGCTCCCATCCATCCCCTACCTGTCGGAGGGCTGTGTCGGCCAGCGCCCGCTTCCCGCCCCGGGGGCAGTTCTGGATGTAGCAGGCGGAGGACAAGGCGAGGAGGCAGAGGAAGGAGAGGGGCAGCGAAGGCTCTGCCATGGTGGAGGGTGCCCGGGGCTGTGCCACTCGCGCTGTGTCTGGCCCCGTGCTGGGAGAGCTCCTTTTATGCTGCCATCGCTCCTTCCCAGGGGAGGAGGAGGAGGAAGAAGAGGGATGGGTTGTTGTTTTTTTTTTTTTTTGTTGTGTTTTTCTCTCTTTTTTTTTTCCTTTCACCAAATCGCATCCAAGAGAATCTGTAATTGAGATGATTCAGTGCAGCAGCTCTCGGGGCTGGTGAATTCCACCCGTTGTTGCTCCGAGGGGCACGTGCCAGCTCTGGGATAGCTGCTGGCCCTGGGATGGGCAGTCCTTGGGAAGGGGACCTGGATGAGGGGGTGCAGGTTTAGGGAGAGATGCTCCTTCAGAAGATGTCTGTCCGGGGAGGGATGCAAATTTAGAAGGTGCTGCCTGGGGAGGGATGTTGGTTTGGGAACAGATGTTCATTCAGGAGATGTGGGTTTGGGAAGGATGTGGATTTTAGGAGGGATGCAAGTTTGGGAGTGATGGTGGTTTGAAGGGATGCAGATTTTGGGAGGGATGGTGGTTTCAGAGGGATGCTGGCCTGGGAGTGATGCTGGTTTGGGGAGGGATGAAGGTTTGGCAGGGATAGTGGCCTGGGAGTAATGCTGGTTTGGGGAGGGATTAGAGACTGGAAGGTGCTGGTTTACAGGGAGTTGTTTGTTTTGAGGATGCTGGTCTGGAAGCAATGCTGGTTTGGAGTGATGCAGATTTTGGGAGGGGTTCTAGTCTTGGAGGGATGCTGGTCTGGGAGTGATGCTGGTTTGGGAAGGGATATTATTAAAAAAAAAGGTCTGAAGGGATGCTTGTTGGGGGAAGGTTGTTTGTTTGGAGGATGCTGGTTTGGGGAGGGATCCTGCTTTGGAGGATGCTGGTTTAGGGAGGGATGTTGATTTGAAGGATGCTGCTTTGGGAAGGATGCTGCTTTGGGAGGGATGCTGCTTTGGAAGATACTGTTTGATTGATGCTGCTCTGGGAGGGGATGCTTGAGGGAAGAGATGGTGTCCAGGCTGGGGCAGAACCCCGGAGGGCACAAATACACCCCAAAACCCAGGGGCTGGGCTGCAGCACAGGGGTGCAGGGCAGAACCCTGCCAGAGCCAAGGGACCCATCAGTGCCACCCACTGCTCACCCTCCTCTTCCACCTCTTCTCCAAGAGACAAGGCAGGGAAGCCAGGGCTGTGGGAAACATCTGTACAGGGAAAACAGCAGCAACAACCCCCCCTCCCCTCACCATCCAGCCATGAATATTCCTGCTGGTCCCAGATCCCTTTCCCAGCAACACTGAGGGCGCCGTGAAATTCAGCAACATGAATTAATATGCAGAGGGGAATTGGGCCCTATGAGCACCCACCTCCTCCTTCCCCCCCAAAAATGCTGGCTCATGATGATCAGGAGGGGCTTGTTTGGGGGTGCTGGGAGGGAGGGTGGGCAATGTGGGGGTGCTGCCAGCTGTGGCCCAGCCTCTGGGGTGGTTTTGTACCCTGAGCTCAAAGGTGGGGAACTGAGGCAGAGAACCATCAAAATCAGCCTGGATGTCACTTGGGGTGGCTGAATGTGCGTTTTTCCCCCCCTTTCATTAGTGTCCCTCATTTTCTTCCCCTTGTTAACATTCCTCTTCTGCTGGATCAACACCCTGGAGCAGCTCAGCCCTGATTGGAGCAAGGAGGACCGGTGTACCCTGGGTGGGGAGAGGGCTGCTCTGCTCCAGCATCCCAAAGGAAACTGTGACCCTGCTGTCACCTGGAAAACCAGAACACTTTAAAAAGCTCCATAGGAACCAGGGAGGGGTCCTGGAGGGGACTGGAGCCCAGAGCATCTCTTTGCCCCCCAAGGGAAACTGAGGCACAGAGGGGGAAGCCTTTTATTTGGCAGTTCTGGGGGGCCCAGCCTGCTCCCGGCTCCTGTGATTTTGGAGCATGGATCAACCCCGGGTGCTGGCAGTCCTGGTTTTTGGGGCTTTTTGCTGGGTAACATGAGGGTGATCTCCCCCCTCAAGGGCCATGAAGGCAATGCAGCCCCTGACTCAGTTCTCCCCGGGACCAAGGGAGCGGCGAGTTCCCAAATTTGCCCCGTGACGCCGAACCACCCACGTGGCGCGGCCGTGGGGGATTTAATGACCCGTGTTATTATAACACCAGCCATGCTTCCCCATCCAAATCCATCCCTTCACAGCGGGAGCCCAAACCCACGTACGTTGCAGGGCCGAGGAGGACGCAAAAGCCCTCGGCTGGGAAAACTTTTCTTTAAAAGAACCCCAAATGTCAGCTCTAAATTGGGTGTTCCGCGCTCCTGCTCCGTCTCTTCATTACTGTATCGTAAAATTACATTAAGCCGGGAATGATCTGCATCCAAATGACTCTGTGTCTGGAATGATAACGCAGGAATATGAGATTAAAATGTAATTATGCTCTTTAAAGTCAAGGAAGGTTAATAAAATGTTTTTCCAAGTTGCAGAGGCTCCGCAGCCGCCACACGGAATCACTTACGGGAATCAAGGGGAGGGCGAGGAGGGAACGGGGAGGAAAAAATGGGTGGAAAACATGAAAATGGGGGTTTGGGGGAGGAAAGATTGGGGTCACATGAGGTGAGTCATGGGATAAGTGATCTCAGGGTCATGGGTTTCACAGGGCTGGGCAGAGCCAGCTGGGAATATCCTTGCTGGGCTCTGATGTTCCCTGGTACCTGGGATGATGCTGGACCCCCATCCCACATCCTGCTCCCAGTCAACACTTTGGGGCTACTCAAAGTCGTGCCCCAAATCCCCTAGGCCCCAAAGCAGCCCCAGGGTCCCTTCTCTGTGTCTCCAGCACTGGATTTGCTCTGCCACATCCCTGCTCTTCCCCAGGCTCTTCCCAGGGCCCCAGAGGATCCCCCTTTGTTAGCGCTGATCTCCTAACGACGTGTGCCGTGGCATTCGTTGGAACAGTTAGTGGCTGCCATCCTTTTCCCAGATCCCCTTGGGAGTAAGGGAAGCCCCAAAGGCCTGACACGGGATGGAGAGGGAGCAGCACCCTCAAATCCACTCCCCTGCTCAGCCAAAACACGGCCCCAGCTCTTGTAGAGACCAGCAGAGGGGCTGGGGTTGCCGGAGGGGCTCAGCCACGGAGCTTATGGAATTGGTAAGGTTGGAAAAGCTCTCCAAGATCATCGAATCCAACCATTCCCCAGCACTGCCAAGGCCACCACTAACCCCTGCCCCCCAAGTGCCACATCCACACAGCTTTTAAATCCCTCCAGGGATGGGGACTCCAATACTGCCCTGGGCAGCTGTGCCAGGGCTGGACAACCCTTTCCATGAAGAAATTTTCCCTCATATCCAACCTAAACCTCCCCTGGCACAACTTGAGGCAATTTCCTCTTTTCCTCAAAATATAAAAAAAATAGCAACAACACTGGGCATCCTGTTCTAATACCTGACCACCCTTTCCATGAAGAAATTTTCCTGAATATCCAGTCTAAATCTCCCCCATCTACCATTAACAGTGAGAGGTTCGTTAGCTCTGATGACTCCAACAAAGTTTGTGTGAGCCCCTCCAGAGGCTGGAGAAGGGATGGAGGTCACAGTGCTTGGCTGCAGCACGTGGAGCTCCAAGTGCCAAAGTTTAACCAGGATAAATTAGAGTGACAACATTTAATCAGGATAAATTAGAGAGTGTTGGGAAAAGGGATGAATTTCGCCGGTTTGTGCATTCTCCTGCCTTTGCCATGGATGCAGCAGGGAAGGAGAAACTTCCTGAACACATCACTGATGCACTGGGAATATGGAGCAGGTGAGGCTGGCAAGGGAGAGCTCCCTTCTCCTGCCTGGGAGGACTAATGATCCTGAAATGGATCTGTCACGAACGTGTCACTGTCACCCCATGGCTCAGGGGGGTTTGGCTGGGGACTGGTGGAGAGGGGGGTCCTGCACCTCCTGCCTTTTTCATGTTCAAGGATAAAGATGCTCCTTTGCTCCCAGGACAGCGGGAAAACAGCTTTGATGCTCCTTTAAAGGAAGTCAAGCTTGGATGGGGCGCTGCCTTGCTGCCCTTTCCCTCCAAATCCATCCCACTGGGATATGGATGTCACATGAGAAGGTCACATGAGACCAACAAGGGATGGATTTATCTGAAAAATGCTCAGAGAGCATTAGAGGAAATGGCTCAAGCCTCAATCCAAGGCCATTCCCCTCCTCCTGGGGAGAAGACAGGCTTGGTGCCGGGAATAAATTTGCTGGTGGTGTCTGTGTGGGAGCTGAAGAGGGATTGCTGTGGGTCCTGGGAGAGGAACCCATGGGAATTCCTGGCTCTGTGTCACCCACCACCCAGCCCATCGCCTCGGGGTGCAGAAGGTCCCTGCTGCCCACAGGGGTTTCAGTGCCCCGGGTCAGGGGGCCTCACACCCAGCTGGGACACCAGGTCCTTCAGCGAGCTCCAAGATGTGGGCACAGAGGGAAACTCACCCCTGTATCCTCAGCAAGAAAGGACACAGCAGGTTAAACGTGCTGCAAAGGGTCCTATAGGGTTAAGAGGAGGAGAAATTGGGGGATGAAGGCTCTGAGAAACCTGATATGGGGTGGAAATGATCCCTTCTCTGAGCAGAGGAGGGACCTGATGTCCCAACACCACTGTCCCTTCCAACCTCTGCTCCTTGCTCGCTCCCTGTCCCTCCCTCCCTCTCCTCCAGAACTAAGGGAACCTGGAGATAACTCAGGAGATGGCTCCTGCACGGATCACTGCCCAGCAGGATATCACAAGGAACTTCTGGGCAGTGGAGATACTTGTCTGAGCCAGTGGCTTTGGGTTTTGTTGGAAGCATCCAGAGGCTTTGTTAGCGCTGGAGAAGGTGACAGCTGTGTGGATTGTGAGCTCCTGCAGCAGCCACCCTCCTCCCTTCCCTGGAGATCCATGTGGAGGGGGAGGTGTGAGAGCTGAATCACCCCTGAATGGCTCACTGCAAACACGACAACACCACTGCATCAAGTCGATTTTGTTGCCTCTGAATTGTGGGATTTTTTGGAAGTTTTTGCCTGTTCTCTAAGAGTTTCTTATTTAAAGATGTGGGATTTTCTATTTTTGCTCCTAGTGGAGACAGGCCATAAACTCCAGCTGACGCAGACAGGGAGCAGGATCCGTGTGGTGCCAGGACAACGCCGTGTTCCAGTGGAAGAGCAGCTCCTTCCTGTGTCAGGAACACCACAAGTTGTTGAGGTGCTTTTTGAGAACAACTAAAGGTGTGACAAAGGTGAGTTGAGTCAGCTGGAGGCTCTTTATGGCCCAGAACATCAGCCAGGATATAGGAATTACCAATTAAGTGCCAACAGCAGAGGGTTATGAAGGTGACAAACCCCCTGCTGTCACCAGACCCCCCCGGCACATCCAGGATGGAACATATCCCAGCCATTTTCCTTCTGCCTTTTCTCTGAGCAGCTCTTTGAAGCCCAGACCCCCAGGGGTGCAGGTGTCTGAGTCTCAACCCTGTGATCCATGAGGCTGCTGCCACAACCTCTCTCAACCCCCCAGGTCTGTGTGTTGATTGAGCTTTTTCCAGCCCATTTGTTCCTGCTCTGCACAGAGATTTCACTGCACAGAGATTCACTCCACGACATCATTAAGCCTCACAATGAGACCAATTAGGAGCCAGAAAGAGAAACCTGACTTTAAACATTTTATTAAGGCTTAAATGTCTATCAGCCAGCCTGGAGCTGGTCTGGTCACACGACATAAACCGAGAGGGACGTCGGGTGGGATGGGATGGCTTTTCTACAAGAGTTGGTGTGAGCAGGGGTGAGATCACTGCCAGCTCCTCATACCTTAACCACGGCCTCTTACCGCTGGATTCCGGGATGGAGGAGGATTCCAGGATGAAGGATGTGCTCTGGGAGGAGAAGGTGAGGTGGGGAGGAGGGGGGGAAGTCAAGGAGCTTCTGTGTGTTGTCACTCACAAGGACTTTTCCTGCTCCACAACCGAAGGGGGCTGCTCGTCAGAGGTGTGGTCTGAGCTCCCAGGGAAGCTGCACTCACGGTCCGAAAGGCACCTAAAGCTAAACCACTGAGCCACGGGGAGGTGGTGGGAGGGCGGGTGGAGATCAGTCCTGTATAAATACACGTTCCTCGATAAAGAAGCTATGGCTTTTGTTATCCTCCGGCGCGGTGCCCTAACCCCCCACCCCCCTCCCCGCTACTCCGCAAGCACAACACCGAGTCCTCTCCGCTCTCCGGCTCCTCCTGCGGGCCGCTGATGCTCCGGCGGATCCACGGGGAACGGCACCAGCTCCTCGTCCTCGTCCTCCCGGCAGCCCGGGGGTCAGAAGTGAACCCTCCTGACGTCCTGGGTGGCTGCCGACCTCTTGCAGCTCCCGCACTGGATGGGGGACGGCGCCTTCTGCCGCTCGGCCAGGCAGGGCCGGCACACGAGGTGCCCGCAGGGCAGCTGGTAAATGGGCTCCGGTTTGAAGTAGGAGGAGAAGGTTTTGCCGCAGGAAGAGCATCCCTGGGTCTGGCTGCTCCTGCCGTGCTCTGCAAATCACAGGATCACAGGTTTGTGATTCGGGTTGGAAGAGACCTCTGGGATCATCGAGTCCAGCCTGTGACCGATCCTCGCCTCGCCACCCAGCCCAGAGCACTGGAGCACTGAGTGCCACCTCCAGGCTTCCCTGAAACACCTCCAGGGATGGGGACTCCACTACCTCTCCAGGCAGCGTGTTCCAACATCTAATCACCCTTCCTAATGTCCAACTTAAACCTCCCCTGGTGCAGCTTAAGTCTATAAAGAAAAGGGGGCAGGAGCAGTGGATCTGTTGGGGAGTGATAAGTCCAGGCTGGGCCACTCCTCTCTACCCAATCCTGCCCAAGAGCCAAGGGCCCCAATTCCTGCAGACACGGGGCACTCATGGCTCAGGACTGTGCCTCTTTTCTCTGTCACTGCCCTAAGGAAAGGGAATGGTCCAGCTTCCAGGGCAAGCTGTGCTCAGAGAAGGCTGGATCACGTCAGCACTTGCACCGTCAGGCTTTTAATTGAGGACAGATGACTGTAAGAAAGGGCTTTTCACTTTTACTGAGATTTAACTCATCCTCCCTCCTGCTTTTCCGACGTGGATTAAAAGCAGCGATTCCCAGTTGGAATGCTTTAGGTATCACTTTGCATTCCTGTCACACACGACCCATCGAGGTCTACTCAGTCAGCTCTTAAACAGCAGCGATCTTAGAGGGGACACGAAAATGCTTAATGACTGAATGTCACTGTGGAACAGCAAAACCTGTTGGGGGAGGGAGGGGGAGAGGGAGAGAGACAGACAGACAGCCCTGGTCCTTCCATGGGGTCAGCTGGTCCTTCTGAACCTCCTTCTTGGCAGAGCCTCACACAGGGGAAGGGAAACCAGTACTGGACGTAAGCCTGGGGAGGGACATCTGAAAGTTCGGTGTTTCCCTGAGTCCCAAAGAGGTAATTTGGGGAATGCACACACAGCTGGATGAGCGTGTCCAGGCAGCAAGTGGGAAGAAGACAGCGAGGACTGGGCAGCCTGGCTTTCATATACTCAATCCTGATGGGATTCTGGGCACACACGTGGCTGGTTGGCCTGTGACGTTGCTGCTGGGACCTGGTCCTGTTAAGGGTCAGGGATTTTGAAGAATCATGGAATGGTTTGGGTTGGAAGGGACCTCAAAGATCATCCAGTTCCACCCCCTGCCCTGGGCAGGGATGCCTTCCACTAGCTCAGGTTGTTCCAAGCCCTGTCCAACCTGGTCTTGGACAGTTCCAGGGATAGAGGGGCAGGCACAGCTTCTCTGGGCAACCTCACCACCCTCACAACCAAGAATTCCTTCCTTATATCCAATCTAAACCTACCCTTTTAGTTTAAAAACATTCCTCCTTTGTCCTATCACTATCTGCCTGTGTAAAAAGCTGCTGTTCCCCTTTTTTACAAGCCCTCTTTAAGCACTGAAAGGCCGCACTATTTGCTGGATTTACACCTCTCCAGTGGCATCTCCAACCAGACTCGTTCCCCATCCATGTGACAGCTCCCAGCTTGCTCCATGCAGCTCTCAGGCAACATTTAAGCCACTCAGCCCAAACTGCAGAGCTCTGGGAACAGCCTGTACTAACCTGGAGCAGGCTGGGCTGAGCACTGTGTCCCAGCACAACACATCCTGGATCACCCCTGGGCAGCACAGACACAGGACAGCCAAGAACACGGGAAAATCATAGGAGTCATGTCCCAGCCTGCTCTGACTCTGGGCATGGACAACAACATACACTTTCTAGGGATCAGCAAGGTGGGAGAATAAACCATTGCACTGCTGAGATATAGTTAAGGATTGTGAAGTAAAGCCTGTTGGGAGACAATGCAATATTTCTGTACTGAATAGGTAATATTTTGGGGTCTGAAGAAGCACACCGCCCAGAGGTGATCCAGAGGCACCTGCTGCTTACCAAGGACTGTGCCCACACTCCAGGAGCTGCTGCAGCCTCCCTCACTTGGCTGCTGCTGGCTCTTCATCAGCTTGGCCGTGAAAGAGGGCATGGAGCTGAGGGCCGAGGTCAGGGCAGTGTCCAAGCTCTCCGACAGCTTCTGCTCGTGGGACACCAGATCTGCAAAGAGGAGCACAAAGACCAGCTCTGCAAAGAGCAGCACAAAGACCAAAGACGTGCTCTGCAAAGAGATCAAGTAGTGGGAGTTGGGAAAAAAAAACGTGCCATGGAAATGCTGCTTTGGCTCTGAACCTTTGGGACAACACTTGGGTTTTTAGAAGCCCTGCCACTTGTTTTCTTGAGAGGTGTCTTTTTCCCACCCAGGTGCCTGGATAGGGGTGGACTGTCTCATCTCCTCTGGGTCCTAAAGGTGAAAAACCTTATGGATTACAACCAGACATTCCTGTGGTGTCCCAGTGCCAACTTATGCAGAATCAGAGAATCCTTTGGGTTGGAGAAGCCCTCCAAACCCATCATGTCTAACTGATCCTCCAGCTCTGCCAAGCCCACCACTAAACCATATTGTCAAGTGCCACATCCACATGGCTTTTAAATCCCTCCAGGCATGGGGACTCCAACACTGCCCTGGGCAGCTGTGCCAGGGCTGGACAGCCCTTTCAGTGAAGAAATTTTCCCCAATATCAAACCTAAATCTCCCCTGGCACAACTTGAGGCCGTTTCCTCTTGTCCTGTCACTTATTACCTGAGAGAAGAACCCAACCCCCACCTGGCTCCACCCTCCTGTCAGGAGTTGTAGGCATCTGCAGGTCTAAAAAAGGGCAAAACCCCAAATAACCCAGATACTTGTTTCTCCCTGAAGCCCCAGGCCCTCCCTCAGCCCTCTCCCTGAGGATCCCAGCCCAGCGCTCCCAGCCTTGCTCCATGCAGCTCACAGAGAACGTTTAAACCACTGATAAAATCTGTGGGGCTTGTTTTTTCCCCTCTGTCCCAGCTGTGATCCCAAGGCCCAGGGCTGGACCCTCCCTGCAGCGCCTCATCCTGTGCAATTCCGACAGCACAGTTAATTAAGGCTCAGCATTGGGAGAATGTTGCCTGCATCACTAATTCTGTTAAATCCATCACCTCCCAGAGGAACACCTCGGAATTAGTGCTGCACATTTGCCCCAGCAATCAAGGCTGATGACACATTGAAGCACAGCTCCCTGGGCTGTGCTTTTATTTATGTACTGTCACAGCTCCCCCAGGAGCTCCAGGACCCCCAGGGCAGGCCCTGCTCCTGTGGGGTTTGGGCACATCCCAACAGGAGCTGTTACACGCCCCTGCAACCAAAATAACTCATGATTCCTCCTAAACCAGGGAATCAGCTCCAGACTGAGGGATCAGAGCAGAAATGTGCAGTCTGACTCCTCCCTGCCCTTTCCAGGACCACCAAACAACAAGTATTTTCAACCAAGGAATTTGTTTAAAATCAAACCACTGCCTGAGCTTTTCCCTCAAAACATTTTTTTTTGGCAATTTGGGAGAAAGGTGAAGGCAGTGGCAGGTTCCAGCAGTCAGAAGCTCTGGGCCACCTTCTGAGATGTTTTAGACCACTAGGTTAGAGAATACAAGAGGACTGGACCTACCTGCCTGGAGATCACACAATGTGTGACCACAAGACACCCACATACTTGTATTTACACCTCCTGCTCAGCCCAAAGCCTCACAGGAACAGCTGCTCCCTTCAACCTCACCTAAATGTGAGCTGCTAAAGCCATCTCTTTTCCCACTTCCCAGCTTAAGTTCCTCTTCCTCCTCCAGCAGGATCATTACCCCAAGCAGGAACTCAGTTTAATGACACCAGAGAAGATTAAGCTTTGCTGTGTGCAGCAGTTAGAGCCATGTAACAGCTGCACAGCAACTCCAACACATTTCAGGAATTCCTGTGACAAGGCAAAATGGATCACAGAATCATGGAATTGCTAAGCTTGGAAAAGCCCTCTGAGATCACTGAGTCCACCCATCCCTCCAGAGCTATCAAGGCCACCGCTAATCCATGTCCCAAAGTGCCACATCCACAGGGCTTTTGAATCCCTCCAGGGATGAGGACTCCACCACTGCCCTGGGCAGCTGTGCCAGGGCTGGACAGCCTTTTCCATGAAGAAATTTTCCCCAGTATCCAACCTAAACCCCCCTGGTGCAACCTGAGGTTGTTATCTGAGAGACCAACCCCTCCCCAGGCTCCACCCTCCTGTCAGGGAGTCACTGAGAGCAACAAGGTCCCCCCTGAGCCTCCTTTTCTCCAGACTGGAGAATGTTTTGTATTCCCAGCAGTGCTGCTACCAAATCACTGAGAAAAGCATGGATAAAAGGAAACCAGTCCCCCCTTCCTTCTGCTGCAGCCACAAGTGACATCCCTTGTCTAATTTAGTCCCTGCCTGGTTTTCTGCTTTAACCACATGCAAACCCTGTGCAAGTCTCTCCCAGCCTGGGTTGTCCCTCCTCCCTGCTCTGGAGGCAGGTATGCCTGCAATTCCCTTGCTGTGGTTGGTTCCAAGTGCATCCCACTCCTGCTTTCCTCCCCAGCTCCCTCCTCAGGATAAGATCAGCACAGCCAGGACTCCCTGTGCCATCACCCACAGACACTTCTCTTCCTGTTTTTGCATGACATAATAAATCACCCTGGATAAGGAAACTTCCAACCAGCACAGTGAGGAAAATGCTGCCTCCACGTGGATGGGGAGGAGGAGAAAGGAAATCCAAACTAAAAGGAAAAGGTGGTGACCTGAGCAAACAAGGGGGCTGTGAAACAGACTGGACAGGTAACATGAGAGGTGAATGAAATGACCCATCAACAGGCTGGAAGCTTCCTAGAGGTGGGATGGGAATCCATGCTGGAGCAAATCTCCTGATTTGAAAACCCAGCCTCAGGCTGTCACAACACTGAAGAAACAGAGGTGACTGAGGGAGCCACGATACCTGTGGAACAGTCCATCTGGGTCAGGTGGGAGTCACTGTCAGTTCTCAGTTTTTTAGCACTGTTCTCTGAGGTAGAAGAGACAAGTAAGTTTGTAGCAGAAAAATAGGGCGGCTGCAGGGAGCCCTGGTCCAGGCAGTCCATCTTCCTTTTCAGAGAAGACATGGTTATGGAAGAGGGCACGAGGGTCTCCGAGGAATGAGCCCTCCCTAGCAGGTTGGTGCCAGGGATGCTGTGCTGCAGCAGGAAGTGGTCTATCCTGGCCTTGAGGGTGGGGTGAGGTAGGGGCTGCGAGTGCTGGCTGAAGGCCACCCCGGTGAAGGGGTCGCTGGGGACCCTCCCCCAGGACGCCTCGCTCCGGTTGCACTTTTCCAAGGTGGTCTGGTCGATCACCTTCCCGGAGGGCAGGAGCATGGGGAAAGTCATGATCTCCAGGGTGATGGGGTCCAGGAATTCCTCGGGGATGTCCTGGACGACGTCCACCAGCTTGCGGAGCGTGTGCTGCTCGCTGTCGCTGGCACTGAAGGGGACGCAGTCGCTCTCCATCGGCGTCCACAGCTCCGGCTTGAGGCCGCCGGCGTCCTGGGCCAGGAACTGGGAGGCCACCTGGAAGACACCCTCAATCACCTCCTGTGGGCAGGACTTGGCAGGCTGTGCCCACACCTCCAGCCTCTTGATGCTTGGCAACCCCCCCCCCGCCACGTGCGTGATGCAGATTTTCAGGTGCGACACGTTGCTGAGCGAGGCGGGGCCTTTGTTCCAGAGGTCCTGGGACACGGAGCCGGGGTAGGAGAAGACATTTTCCATCTGATGGAAGGGAGGCCTTGGCTTGAAGCCTCTGTGGCCAAAAGTCACTTTGCTTTGATTCTTTAGGACAGCTTTGCCCACCAGTGTGAAAGTGTCTTTGTCCGACACAGGCTGCCCGGCCAGACCTGAGAAGGGCCCCTCGGGGCTCTGCCAGGAGGTTTTGTGGCTTGAGGTAGAGGTGTAAACTTCGAGCCCAGAGAAGGTTTGGTACCCCCCAGAGGAGATGTCGATGTTAATCCTGCAGATCTCGATGTTGAAGGGAAAGGAGATGGTGACGTGGACTGGGGGTTTGATGAAGTACTCGCTGCGGAAACCGCGGTTCCTCCTGGCCAGGTCCTCGGAGATCAGGTTCTCCACTTCGTAGCCATCAGCAGAGATCTGTGTCCCAGGAGAAAACTGGGTTTAGTTTGGAGCAAGAAAATCAAAGGAAAACTAAATTCACAAGCACTTAGGTAGATTCTCAAGGTGATATCAAACAAAAGGCAACACCACACTGTGGTTTATGTGCAGCTGAGACAAGGCAGCAGATCCCTGCTCCCACCCACTCCCACCCTCCTCCAGCCACATGATCCCATCCTCGCTTCCTGCAGCCTCTGTCACCTGTTCAGCCATGGGCAGAGCTGATTTAACTGCTGGAAGAGTGGAAAATTAGGGATGGTTTGTGGTTTTGGCTGGGTCAGTGAAATAAAGCAAGTGGGAGATGGTGGCTGGGAGCAGAGATGTGTGTGAGGAGATGGGAATCTCCTCTTTCAGTCTCCTTTTCACATGAGAGTCTCCTCTTTTTCCTTATGCCAGCTTCTCCTGCTGTGTGGAAATGCACTTGGAATCAGCACAGGATCCCAGAGAAACCTCTGGAGGTCAGCCAGCCTCTGGGACCAACCCAAATCAGGCTGGATCTCCAGTCTCCCAGAACATCCAATCCCACCCTCTGCTTTGCTCCTGGGCAGGCTGGCTCCACCCATTCCCTTTCCTGGAAGCTCTGGGGCCTAAGAAATCTGCAGCACTTGCTAAATAAACAAATAAAAGCAAGGGATATCTATTTATTCCACCTGTTTGATAAGGGCTTGATCATGACAATGACACCAAACCTCCATGGCTTGGCTGGGTCTCTCCACACACCACCTGCAGGGATGGTCACACCTCTACTGCTGCAAAACCAGCACAGTGTTTACAAATCCAAGGCTGTCTTGGATTTCGGGGAGAGGTGCTGTGGAGACTTACAGTTAAAAAATAGCTCTGAGTTAAAACTGAGGGGTTTTTTTAAGGGATTCTGACGTGCTGAGGGAAAACAGAAGTACTTGAAAGTAACTTCAGCAAATGCTGTCAAGGGCTGTGTGTTCCACTGGACAAAGGGAAAGCTGGAATACTGCAGGGGAAAAAGGGATCTCAGGTCAAAGAACACACACCTGATAGCACATAACACCATCTGGTTATGAGATCCTGCAAAATTAGGGCTTTCCCCTCCAACAATTATTGGGTGCCACATGAGAGCAGTGATGTTAATTATCCCAGAGGAACAGTGAACCCTCCCCAGTCCCAACCAGTCACTTCCATCTAATCCCTCCATCCCTCCAGTTCCCTAAAAACCCCCACATCACTATTTTACCTTGTTGCAGTGAATTCTTGGCTTGAACTGTGGGAGACAGACGTTTATGACCATCTTGGCAGCTGGAGAGGGGTCACTTTCTGAGCATCAGATTCAGCTTGTAAAAAAAGAAAATAAATTAGAAATAAAGGCAGTGAATATCCATGAACAGTGAAACATGTTTAGGAGCCTGGATGAGCTTGGGAATTCCTAAAACTCAGTTCAGATCTGATTCCAGGAGGTTAAGCCAATATAAACCCAAAGATTGTGGTGGAGAGAGGGGATTGGAAAAAAAAAATCACATTAATATTGATTGGTGAACCCCTGGAGAAACATCAGAGAAAAAAATGGCTATTTTAAGTAAAAAATATGGACAGACCAGCAATTGGATGTGAAAATTTATCAGAGATGCAGGAGGTTTTGTAGATGCAACAAAGCACCAGCACAGCACAAGAGCCTGCCACAGGAGCTGGTGGGAGCCAAGATTAACCACAAATATTAATAACCAGTGTTAAATACCTCCAGGAGAGTAGAAGGGCATTGAATAGCTCTGAGGGAGATGTCTGGGTTCTGAACACCAGCAGCTGATTCTTCTGCCAAAGTTCATTAAAGAAACTCAAGCGAACACACCTTGTTTTCCATTGGAAAAGAAAATGTGGCTGGAATTGGCTCTATCTGATCCCTTTTAAGAATGAAATTATGTGTGAGGTAAGAGCTTTAACCTCACATTAACCCCAATTTTAACATGTCACTGCCTTGGGCAGCCCTGCAGATCAGGAACTCGCTGCCTCCTCCAGGAACAAGCATCTCTTTAATGATTTTCAGCCAAAGTTGTCAGTTCAGCCCAAATGAAATCAGCCTTCTGGGGGCACCTCGGTGCTGCCAGGGAAAGGCAGAGTTAATGAGCTGCATCTGAGAGGAGAGAGGTGGAATCCCAGGCACAAATCCCACATATAAAACCCGACACAATATGGAATCTGAGCCAGGTTACAATGCCAGTGCTTGACCAAAGCAGTGTGACCCTAACAAGAGGTGTAACAGGGCAGGTGAGCAGCCCTTCCATCCCAATATTTGGTCTGGCAGCCATCAGGAGCAATTCCTGCTCCTCACCAGGGAACACAGGACCAGGACAAGCACAAACCAACTCTCCTCCAGTACTACTTTCTGAGTCTGAGAGGCTGCCAGGGGGGAACTGGTCAAACAGGCTTTTAAACTGGTTTGACTTTTGGGCATCCACATCTTAGAGGAGAAATCTGAGGGTTTAACTACAAGTTCTGCCTCAAAACTGCCCCTTCTGGTTCATTTTGAGCCAAACTGAATTTACCAAGTGGTAAATTCACTCAGCCCTCAGCACTGGTGGTGTGAAAAATGGCAACTCAACTCTCTTTGCTCCCTTCCTCAGGAAAACTCAAGATTCTCCCTCTGTTCTCTCTCTCTCTCTCCTCACATCTCTTTCCTGGGCTGAAGACTTCTCCTGTGGCATATGGATAATTCAGGTATATTTTACAGGATTTTTTCCTACCTGTTTGTGACCCTGACAGACTTAAACAACTCTGGTTATTTTCCCAGGTTCAACACCTCGGTAAGGAAAGGGATTATTCTCCATGTCTGAGTCACTGCTCTCCCTTCTACTGAAAAGTTATGCTACAGATTTCATGGCAAAAATTGGTCACCAAGTTGCTTTCACCCATGGCTGTGTTTTTTTTCCCCTCTCTTGAGTGTGAACCTTCTCTAAGGTGAACAAAGATCCTTCACTGAAGCAGTGAAATCTAGACCTGAAGGACTGTGATTTCTACTTCTCCGTGCCAGCAAAATCCTCTGTGGTCTTGGATAAGGAATTTCAAATCAGGCTGTCTGGAGCTCATCACAATGTGCTTCCTGGTGTCCTACATACGACTATGGAGCTGCTGCCATAAGGAATGTGTGTGGTGGACACCAAACTAAAGCCCTTGGAGGATGAAATTAATGTCTCAGGGTCTGAGCACCCCAATCTTCTGAGCACTCAGCATCCACACTCTGTCCTGCTAAAGGAGAAACCCAGGCTGTGCCCTCCAGCCCGAGCTTGATGGCAATGGGAACAGTGAGGAAATGAGTGTGTTCCTGGCACCCAGTTCAGCTTCATCACTAAATATTCTCTCCCAAATATCACTGTCCCTGCTCTCACAGAGCCACCAAATCCACCCACTTTGATTCAGGGCAGAGAAAGGAGTAACCACAGAGAAAAATGAACTGTTAGCAGGTTTTATTTGTCGTGGGAGCCTTTGAGGATCTGGGTACAAAAGGAGAGCGCGGGACACACAGGTGTGAGCAGAGCAGAACTGGCCACGCAGCAAGGCCCAGAGCACCCGCCAAAGACTGACCCACCACTCAGAGACCAGTTTAACCAGTAACCAGCAGCAGGCACGCACTGGGGAGGCTCTGAGCCAGCCCCACACCCCCCTACCCAGCCCCGCTGAGCAGCGCCGGGTCGAACACTTTGTAGTGGAGGTAGCTGAGCTTCTCGGAGCGCGAGCGCCGGAGCAGAGGGAACCATTCCCAGAAGGGCAGCTCCACCACCACGTATCCCAGGTGCCGGAGCTGCCGCCGCTTCAGGCAGTGCAGCCCCAGGAGCCGCTTGGAGCTGTAGCAGTAGTGGTTCCTGTTGGACACCTGCAGAGCCAGCCTCACCTCCCGAGGCTGAGGGAGGGATGGAGGGGCTCCAGGACAGCGCCCTGGTTTAGACTCAGCTGATGATTTGGCCCCTGCAGTAAGAGCTCCATCTGAGCACAGCATTCCTGCTTCATCCCCTCTCTCCTGCCTGCGAGTCCTGCCTTCATTTTCCACTTCCACGGGAGACTGGCCATGAGCTCTCCCCTTGATAAGCTGAGCCATCAAGTCATCTGTTAGACTGACTCCGATGTCTTTGAGCTTCCTGGCTGCCGCAGGACTTTTGAAGTTGAAGGGGATGGGATGTCCATCCGTGGCCAAACGCACCTCCAGGTCGCTGGACCTCGTGTGTGGCAGGATCATGTGGTTCTTCACGTACTCGGGGCCCCCCAGCATGCTCTCCAGGAGGGACGTGGCCTCCACGATTTCGGGCCTGACGTAGATCTCCTGCTCTGCAAAGCTCAAAGCCATCTCAGCGAACTCCTGGCAAAGCTGAGGCGGGAGGCGGTTGCCTCTGTAGGTGGGGCACTCGATTTCAACGCTCTTCCCAAGGGTGAACAGGTCCTTGTTGAGCTCATATTTGCTGCCCCTTGTTTTCTGGACAAAATCCTCCCTCAAGGCATAGTCTATCAGCTCCTCTGGGAAGCGTTTGACAAAGGCCAGGCCAAGCAGAGCAGTGAGGAGATGCTCTGGAAACTTCTTAAATTCATGGAGTTTTCTATGGATCTGCTTTATGAGGCTGGAGTAGAACTCCTCCTCGTTGGGAGGTTCATAGTCCAGGCACCCAAACGACCACAGGAACTTGGCAGCGTCTTTGCTCCGGCAGTAGGACACCTTGGAAGGCAATGACGTGGCCACAGCAGTCAAAACACCCTCGTCAAAGTAGTGCAGGGATGAATAGGTAAGAGTGATGTGCATGATGCCCTGGATGTTCACTGTAGGAATCCGCTCGGGAATCACCTTCCCGAGCTCCTTCAGGAGGGACAGGTGGTCCATGCGGGTGTAGCGGAGCATCTTGAGCACGTTCACCAGGGCGTAGGTGCTCATGTCCTTCATCTGCAGGGAGACCCTGTCCGCAATCCTCCTCATGACGTGGTCAGAGATGCCACTGATGGACTTGAAGAGCCCCAGGCAGATGGTTCCCAGCTCCTCCAGGGTGAAGGAGTCCAGGTACTTCAGGATCGCGCTCTCCACCTTCTGCGCCAAGTCCGCGGGCGACCGCCGGCCCTCCCCGATGATGTAAACGAGCTGCACAAACTGGGGCAAGGTGAGGTCCTTCCAGTGCAGGTTGGCAAAGCTGAAGAGGATGCTGAGGTAGGAGGGCACGCTGCGCTCCAGGCAGCGCCAGCAATCCGCCACCAGCAGCAGCTGCTCCAGCTCCATGTCCCACGCCCGCCGGCAGAACTCGCCCTCGCACGCGTCCAGCAGAGGGTGGGCGGGTGGGACGGCCAGGAGGACACAGGACTTTAGAACATGGATGAGATCTGGGGTGCTGAAGAGCCTGATGGCTTGGACAGCACAGTGACACAGGGCATCAAACCTGGGCTCGGACGCCAGCCCCGCGCGTCGCTCCGCCGGCAAACGGCTCAGCCTCTGGAAATGATCCGTGATGGATCCCGGGCTGCCCTCACACGCAGCCACACTGTCCAAAATGGAGTCACCTTCCTCTGCAGGGAGGGGCTGTGCTGGCTCAGAGCTGTCACAGCTCAGGGACCTGTACTCAGGCCTCCCCTTCTGAAACATGCGTGGGTCCTCCTTGGAGTTGTGCACCTCCCACTTCTCCTTCTCCGCCTCCTCCTTGGACAGCGCCGCCAGGATGGTCTGCTGGAGGAGTGTGTTGGACCTGGACTTGGACGGGGCTCTCCTGATGGGTGGCAAAGTTCGGGAAGAGGCAGCAGGGAATGCCTGTGCAGCCTGTGCAGCACCAGGGCTGGTGAGCGTGTCACCGAGGGCCTGGCCACTGTCCCTATCCAGGTGCTGCCGGGAGCCAGCTCTGCCTCTGGCATAGGCAGATGGATTGTACAACACTCTGTAGTCCAGGGGGTTCAGTAGCTGGATTGTAGCTGTGGATTCACTCCCAGTGTTGGCTGTTCCTGGGTTATCCTTCTCTTCCTGCTCACATTTGCTGCTCCCATGCTCCGTCTCGCGCTTGGCTGTGGTCGAAAACGCTGCCGCCCTGCTCAGCCTTGGAATTCTTCGGCACATGAGCACTGTAGCCATGGATCACAACTTTACTGGGCTCTGAACTGCTTCCAGGTACTGAAAAAAGGGCAGACGAAGAGTGAGTGGCCTCCACCTCACAGGCAGCACCTTTTAATTTATCCTTTACGCTATAGACAGTGAGGAGACGCTGGAGTTCCCCTTGGATGGGGCAGCTGGTTCCCTATGGATCATCACCTCATGCAAAGGTACGTCAGGACAAGCACTCAGGTGACCAGAAGTTGGAGTACAAGGCACTCAGGTGTCACCTGACACTCAGCAGACACAAAACAACCTGGCACAGACTGTAAGAGTTAAGAAAAAAAATCGTTTTTTCATTTTTAAGAGACCCAAACTGCTTTGCTTTCACTCTAAACAATGAAAACGTGTTTTTGCAGTAGAGCTGCAGCTTCGAGAGGCTTTATGTGTTCAAACAGAGCATTCTGTGCTTTGGTCATCCTGGCCTGAAGCACCAACCACCACCTGAGGAGTTGTCCAAAGATCCAGGGTGCTGCGCCGCTCTTTGCCCCTGGAGACAGGACGAGGAGCAAAGTCTCTGCACAACCAGGGCACTGGGGGGAAAACTGGCCCAGAACCTGCAGATGGAGACGGGAGGAAAGAAGAAGCCCCAGAGCAAAGTGGGAGAAAAGCATGGGAGAAGTAGCATGGTGAGTTGAGAACCAGAGGGAAGGAGCTTTACACTGCAGATTTGGGATCATTTCTCAGCTTCCAAATGAGGAAAGATGTGGGATCGGTGCAGGCAAACTCAGTTTTCAGCAGCAAAATGGGAACTTTGGGGGTAGGAGAGGTGGGGGGTGAACACTGCGGGTTTGGGTGTGGGAGTGGGAGAGTCCTTCCACTAGCCCAGGTTGCTCCAACCTGGCCTTGGACACTTCCAGGGATGGGGCAGCCACGGCTCCTCTGGGCAGCCAGTGCCAGGGAAGCAGGTGAGGATGTGTCCCACCCTCTGCTCCATGGACAGGGAGCTGAAAAAAACAACTGGGGTGGAGACCAGGAGGCTCTGGAGGGCAAACAAAAATGTGGATTTGTGGAGACAACCATGCAAGGAGACAGGCCAATGTGATTTTAAGATGATCAGTAAATATTTGTGAGCTGCTCAACAGCCCCTAAATTCCTTACCTGTACCTCGAAGCAGCCCCTGGTGCAGATCAAGCTCTGCCCCACAGACCACGGGCAGCTCCGAGGCCAGGACTGTCCCCTCCCAGCAGGAGAAGCCAAATGGTGCCAGGCAGGAGAGACTCTGCCCCTTCCTGCCTTGTCTGGGGAGCAGGGAAAGGAAAAGCCTCTGCAGGGGCTGGACAGGAAAACCCAAGCCAAGGGCTGCATCTCAAAGAAATGACTGGAAATATGATCATTTCTGGCTCTCCTGGCTGCGATGTCCAGCCTGGAGTGGGAACAGGTGACGGATACTGGAGACAGAGAAAAGGAGACCCCATCGCATCCCCTCCAACCTCCTCCTCCTTCCAGCACTGAATATCCTGAGCTGTGGGACCCAGCACCTCACAGAGCACCTGGAGGACTCTTGGAGGGGCTGGATCAGGCTCCAAAAATCATCTTGGACAAGAGGACATTTCTCCAGCCAAGGCTTTCCCAGAGAATTCCTCTCCCTGCCTGACTTTGGGCATCTTTATCTGTTTTCCCACCAGAGGCAGGTTGTTTATCCACAACCACTTCCATCTGCTGTGGAAGGTGATGCTCCCGGTGAAATCCAGTGCTGCTGTTCCCAGGAACACCCCCCTCCCAGCAGCAACAGCCCCACTTCAAAGCCAGGGAATCAAAGCCCCAGAGAGGGCTCCCAAGTGCTGCCAAGAATGTCCTGCATGGATTCTGTGTGGGGCTGTAACACATTTGGGAAACGAGGCAGAAAACAGAGCATTTCCCTCCTCCTTTGCTCCAAATCCAGCAAAAAAAAGGGAAGATCCCTCACAGGGGAGCAAGGTTGGGATGGGACAAGGCAGTTCCAAGCATCTTGGAAGAACAAGGGCTGGTCCAAGTGATTATTCCATGATTTCACCCACCCCCAGCCCCAAATCCTTGTGGTATTCCCAATTTCCACACCGTTTCTCTTCCAACTCAACCCACATCTCTCCTCAGTTTGCCTCCCTTCACCCTGAGCAACCAGAGCCTTCCTTGCTCCTCCCACTCCACATCCCAGCACAGCCAAACTCCTCCCCACCTCTGGGAAAGCCTCTCCAGGATTTTCACTTCCAAAAAGCCGTGGAGTTTTGGAGCTGGGCCCTGCAGGGCTGGGAATGCACCCTGAGAACAAAAACACCTCTGTGTGAGTGTCACACTCAGAGCTGAGTGTTGCTGGACATCCGGAAAACAACATTCCTGGAGGGATCTCACCCATCCTGGGGATAGAGGAGCATCCCAAAAAGCTGCCAGGGCTTTTGGTCCCTCTGGAACACTTTTGGCAGCACTGGAAACCACCCCCCAGAACCCACCCTGGGCTTCCCCCCACAGCCAAGGGGCAGATGGAATCTCCTGGGGATGTGTGAGGGATGAGGGGGTTATGGAATGCTGGGGGTAAAACAGCTACTTCTGGGTAACACCTGAAGTGAAAACCTGTGCCTGGGATGGAGGGAGGAAGGACAGAAAAGGGATTTCCCCCCCTCCACCAGTTTATGGTGTCAGAGCACAAAACGGTCACTTTTTGGGTTGTTTGTGGTTTTTCCCTCTTTTTAAAGATCACAGAATCCCAGACTGGTTTGGGATGGAAGGGGCATCAAAGATCATCCAGTCCCACCCCCTGCCACGGGAAGGGACACCTTCCACTAGCCCAGGTTGCTCCAAGCTCCATCCAACATGGCCTTGGACACTTCCAGGGATCCAGGGGCAGCCACAGCTTCTCTAGGAAATTCATTCCAGAGCCTCACCACCCTCACAGCCAACAATTTCTCCCCAATATCCCATCTAACCCTGCCCTCTGGCACTGGGAAGCCATTCCCCCTTGGCCTGTCCCTCCATCCCTTGTCCCCAGTCCCTCTCCAGCTCTTCTGGAGCTCCTTTAGGCCCTGCAAGGGGCTCTCAGCTCTCCCTGGAGCCTTCTCTTCTCCAGGGGAACCCCCCCAGTTCTCCCAGCCTGGCTCCAGCGCAGAGGGGCTCCAGCCCTGGCAGCATCTCCATGCGATTCCCTTATCCCAAGGCTCCAGCGGGGGCAGCGCCGGCAACCGCAACCCCGCCACTTCCCCCCACGCCACCTACAGATATATACACCACAAATACACACGTACAGCGGGGGCAGGGCAGGCCCGGCCGGGACTCACCGGGGCCGCTCCGCCGCCTCCTCCTTCCCCTGCGCCTCCTCCTCCTCCCGCCGCTTCCGGTCGCGCGGCGCTGACGCCACTTCCGGCCTCTCCCCCGCACACCACGTGACACGCGGGTCACGTGTCTCCGAGGGGCGGAGAAGTCACGTGGCCGCCCCGGGAGCCACCAGGGCCGTTCCGGGGTCCGTGAGGGGGAACCGGGACCCTGAGGGACCGAGGGGAGCCACGGCACCCTCACTACCCTCGCAACTGGCTTTCCCGGAGAAGCTGTGGTTTCCCCATCCCTGAAACTGTCCAGGAAGGACGTGGAGCTGCTGACGCGAGTCCAGAGGAGGCCCCGGAGCTGCTGCCAGGGCTGGAGCCCCTCTGCTCTGGAGCCAGGCTGGGAGAGCTGGGGGGGTTCCCCTGGAGAAGAGAAGGCTCCAGGGAGAGCTGAGAGCCCCTGGCAGGGCCTGAAGGGGCTCCAGGAGAGCTGGAGAGGGACTGGGGACAAGAGATGGAGGGACAGGACAAGGGGGAATGGCTTCCCAGTGCCAGAGGGCAGTTTTGGATTAGATCTTAGGAAGAAATGCTTCCCTGTGAGGTGGTGGGGCCCTGTCACAGGTTGGGCAGAGAAGCTGCGGCTGCCACTGGACCCCTGGAAGTGTCCAAGGCCAGGTTGGATGGGGCTTGGAGCAAGCTGGGCTAGTGGAAGGTGTCCCTGTCCATGGCAGGGGGTGGGACTGGATGGGCTTTAAGGTCCCTTCTTACCAAAACCATTCCGTGCCTATGATTCTGTCATTAAATCACACTTTTGGCTGCAGGTATCTCAGGGTACCTGCACACCCAGAAGTGTCCTTCCCATGTCCCCAGAGAGCCACCAGCCTGAGGGGCTTCTCCTCACTGTGGGGGTGGGCTCCTGTCTGGGCTGAGCCTGTCATTGCAGCCCTTCCAGCAAAACTGGGGGGATCCAGGTGACAATGGACCTGTGGAAGGGGGATTAAGGTGACAATGGACCAGTCGAGCCGGTTTAGTCTGACTCCCTGCTCAAGCAGAGCCTGATGGCCAGGGCTGTGTCCAAGCACATTTTTTATTATTTCCAATAATCACAGCTCCACCGTGCCCAGAAATCTCTCTTGTCCACTCTGGGCTTTCAGCATTTGCAAACCATGATTAAATAGGGCCTTGAGCTTTCCTTAGCACTTGGATCCCTTCCTGACCCCTCTACCAGGTGTATTTCCTGCTCACCTCTTCCTTTGATCAGCCTTTTATCCCCTGGCAACTGAGGAAACACATTTCCAGGACTCCAGAGGGAGTTGGAGAGCCTCGCTGGCTGATGGCAGCTCGTGCCTTAAAACCTGAGGGAACTCCTGAAATCCCTGTTTCACTTTGCCCCGGGAAGCATCAGCTTGGTCACCAGAGGGCAGGAGGCCTCTGTAATAAAGCTGCATTTGGGAAAAATGCTGGAATTGTTGTTTTTTTTTAGAAAACTAATGATCTGAATGTTGCTTTAATGTGACGCCGACCAAGCAGCTGGAGGGGATCCTTTGGAGTAAAAACCTGCAGGAGGTTTTGGACAAGATGTTACCTCCCTGGTGGTGAGGGAAGGTGGAATGGACTTCATGGGAGCTATGAGGGAGCTCTGGATTGGAGGGTGCTGGTGCATCCAGGGTGAGGTTCTTCCTGCAGTTCCCCAGCCTGGCTGTGGGTTGATCCCAAAATCCATCCCCATTTCTCCCCCCTTCTCCCACCCCTGACACAATCAGACAAATCACACAGTCCTGTTTTTAAAACGGGGCCTTTCTCCATTTTTATTTTGCCCAATAAAAATCCTTCACAGTCAGGTAGAGAGAGGAGAGCTGGAGATACGTATACATATAGATCTGCATGTCTATTTATATATATACATACCTCTGTACAGATATATTTATATATTCACCGTAGAAAATGGCAAAGGCAGTAGCTCTTCACATGTGGATAAACCCAATGGAGACATACAACAGACCAGCGGGAAACTGGGAAGTGTGGTAAGAGTTTTAACATGAATTTCCAAAACAGATACACCTTTGCTGTACAAAAATCCCGGAATGCTGCGTGTTACCTCTTTTTTCCTTTTTTTTTTCTTTTTCCCCAACCTCTTGTCTTTTAAATACATTTATAAACCAGAGGCAAATTCAAGACAACGGTGTTTTGGAAGTGACCAGTGGACAGGAGAGACACCCAACTTTATGGAGTTCTTTTTTAAATATTTTTATTAATTTTTAAGTATATATATATATATATAATTTTTTAAATTTTTTTTTAGGTTTTTTTATATTTTTTTTTGCAAAGTCTCATTAAACGCAGTTCGGAGAACCAGCAACAGTCGACGCAGAAACAGAACAGTAACGGAGTCGAGTTCAGAACACTTCTGGTTTGAATTCACAGTCAGAGCAGAGAGAAACCGACAGGAGGGAAGAAAGCACGAGGCTGGGATCGAATTTACAGTCGGGAATGCCTGGAATTGGACAAAGGGTTGGATGCAGGAGGTCCTGCACGGACACAGCCCGGCGGCCGAGCGGGGCCGGTGGGCCCCGGCTGTTATTGCTGGTGAAGTGGGACAGCAGGCTCGCTCAGGCCCTACCTGGGAGCTGGGATTTGGGGATCAGGGGGGGGACAGGTATGGGTCTGCTGGAGGACAGACGCAGGACACGGGCGACTCGGGCGACGTGTTTAGGACGAGGGACCCTCCCAAGCGCGGCAAAGGCCGAGAGGGGCTGCCCTCGGCTCACAGCGATTCCAGGTCCCAGGGAGTGCAAACAAAGACACCTTGGAGGAGCCCTGGCCCCGGGGTGGGCTCTGCAGGGACTCCCCTGCCTGGAAAGGGACTGCATAGACACGGTGTGTGTGCAGCATTGTGTGGCACCGGTGCTGGGACCCTCTGGCACCAGTGCTGGAGCTCTGCCTGGGGGTGTTCTGCTCCTTTCAGTCACCTGTGGAGAGAAAGGGACCTTCTCCTCCAGGAGGGCAGCCTGGCTCTCAGGAATGGCAGAGCCACAGTCTCCCACTGGTGTCTGCTTGTGGCTCTGTGAGCTCAGACACCCCAGTGGCTCCCACGTGGAGAAAACCTGCAGGGACAGCCATGGGATGGGACCAGGAGGGGATGGATTACACCTCCTGGGGACCCCCTAACAGCCATGGGATGGGACCAGGAGGGGATGGATCACACCTCCTGGGGGCCCAGGCTGGTGGCCTGCTGGATAAGGGCAGCTCTGGGCTCTCCAGGTGAATGGGACCACCAAGCTCAGATTGGTGGTTGTTTGGAGCCAGACTGGACCTCGCTTCCCTTTCCGAAGGAGGAGAGCCCAGGGCTGGAGCTATGAAGGTATTCAAGGGAATACTGGCTTCCCTGCAGGTATCAGAGTTGGGAAGAGTCCCTTTGAAATCTCCCTAGAAAAACCTATTGCTTTGGGACAGAAAGCAGAGACTTTCTGCTGGAGAAAACAGATCTGTGAAAGAGCTGTGAGAACACAACCTTGTCCCAGGCTCCAGACCTGACACGATCCCCTTCAGGGGGAGAACCAGGGAGGAGGATTATCCTGAAAATTGTTTCTGGTGAAACATCCTATTGGGAAACCAACATCTGCAAACAGCTGGATGAGATCCCAACCCCTCAATAGACTGGGGAGTCATGTGTGCCCCTACAGACGTCATAGACCCCTCACACCCCAGTTTTTCCAGAGGGTGGAAGGAGCAGGGAGCCCCAGAGCTGGTGGGTGGGGTGTTGTGATGGTGTGAAGCCCCGTGCAAGGATCTCATGGGAATGTCCTTCAGCGGGAAGCCAAGTTGCTCTTGGAGGTAAAGCAGGACTGATGGAGCTGCCACGGGAATGATGGAGAGGAGAGGTGAGGACCAGCAGTCTGGAAAGCTCCAGGGTTGGGATGTGCCACTCCCAGTGGGGGCTGTGGGCTCCAGCTCCATGTTCAGATGTACCTGGGAAAGTTCTGGGAGAGTCACTGGTTGCTCCAGTGGGATGGGGAGGATCAAAAAGGAGGCAGGAGAGTCTGGAGAGCTGGGGCAGAGGAGCAGCAGGGCACAGGCAGTACATGAGCAGATCTTTAGCGAGGGGTTTTGATGGACAGTAACTCTATCAAGGGGTTTCAAGGCTTAGGATGAAGGGTTGGGTTAAATTAATGGCGATTGGACCCTCTCCCATCCCAGGAATTGAGTGGAGAAGGCTGAGCACAGCTGGGGAGCAGAGGTGCGGTGAAAAGGCATCTGCCCTATGCCCAGACCCACCTGAACACCATTCACAGGAGCCCTGATCTCCCACTGGCCTGTGCCCTGCTTGCCAAGGCTGGGACCAGGTCCAGGAGCTTCGTGGAGCCAGCTGCCTTCAGCACTCCAAGCAGGAGAAGCAAAGAGCAAAGTGCATTCACCTCAGAATTTGGTTCCCTGGTAAGGAAGGTGCTGAGGAGGCCCTGGGGTGAGCTGGGGAGAGGACACCAAGGGGGCAGCCAGCAGGACCACCAGCTCTGAGGATACATGTTTTCCTGGACAATTCCCACTGATCCAGAATGAGTCCTTGACTGGACCCTGTAGCAATGTCTGCTGCTAAATTAGAGGAGACCTGTCACTCTGAGAACAAGAGGAATGGCTGGGCATGCCATTTCCCATGGAAAAAAAAGGGAATTGCATCCATCCTCCTCCGGGGAACAGTCCCTGGTCCACATTCTCCCTGGGCAATGCATGGAGCTATGTGGTGTGGCCGTGGAGGATACTGGTGTGATGAACAATCAGCTCAGCCAGGAACTCCTTTCTATCCTGTCCTGTCTAGCACAGGAAGGGCCCCTCATGGACCTGCAAACATTCCCAGGTGGGACACCGGGAAATCTACTCCCTCTCCTGTCCCCTGCCAGCTCTCATTCCCCTCTTCCAGCCCACAGCAGCCTCATCTCTCCCCAGGAAAGCCAGGACAGAGCTCCGAGCGTGCAGTCCAACGCCCTCCAGAGATCTTTGGTCATGTTGCTCGTGAGCAAGCTATAAAGTGCCACTGGAAGGGGCAGGAGTGGGGCAGGATGGTCTTTTCCATGGGCAGAGCTCCAGGGGGACACCACTGGGAGCCACTGTCCGTGTGACAAAACATGGGCAGGGGGGACTTCAGCCTTAACCAGGGGACAACAGCAAATCCTGGCACGGGGTGACAGCAACAAAGCAGGACAGAGTGGCACCAGGCTGCTGGAGTCAGTCCTGAGGGGATTGCTTTCCTGGGAGGTGCTGAGCCCCTGATTCCCACTGCCACAGCTCTGGGGGTGCTGAGTACCCTCCATGTGAGCACAGCATCAGTGCTGCTGGTCCCGCTCACCCAGAGAGAAGCCACAAAGCTGCCTGGTCTCCACTGAATCACTGAACATACAGAGCTGGGCTGTGGTTTACATCCCTCTGTATAACGTGGCAGCATTAAGAGCAGCAATCAGATTCCCCTCTGGAGTGTGGAAACCGGGAGGAGAGGGATCTCCCCCTGGCACGGTGCCAGTGACAGCAGGAATGGTGCTGTGAGACGGTGGCAGAAGCTCAGTGGGACTGTGTGAGGCACAACAACGTGCCATGGCTGTGGTTTCACCCTTGGGGTGAGACAGAAGTGCTGGAATTAGCCCAGCCTGGGTCGGTGTCTGACAGCAACAGCAGCCAGCCTGGGAATGGTGGTGGAGCAAAGCAGTGAGGGGTGAGACCTTCCCTGGCACCAGGACAGCCTGCCTAGCCCCCATCCTCATGGATGGAAGTCTCTGGAGCTGAGCAGTGTCCTCTGCACTGTGGATGTGCCTGGAGCGTGACTCGGCTGTGTGTGTGGTGTGACACCAGAGCTGCTCCAGGACTGCCCACCACTGGCCTGGCTCTCCCAAAGATCACAGAATCAGCTGGGTTGGAAAAGACCTCTGAGATCAGCGAGTCCAACCTGTGACCCAACACCACCTTGTTACCCAGGCCATGGCACTGCTGCCACATCCAGTCTCTTCTTAAACACCTCCAGGGAAGTGACTCCACCACCTCCCTGGGCAGCCCATCCCAATCTTGGATCATATTGCCCAGCCCCGTGTGTCAGGTGTCCCAGAGCATCTCTAATGTCTGTGGACCCCTTGTGTGGGGCAAGTGACCTGAGACCCTCGTGGCCACAGCTTGTGGTGGTGGCCAGTGGCAAGTTAGAGATGATTTTGGGGGCAGGACTTGGAGAATTACACATGAGCCAGGATGTCACTTGGAGCTGAATTCCATGAGCTCCAAGGTGGAGGAGACAGCTGGGTTGTGGTCAGGCCCAAACTCTGTGTGGAGTTTCATGGGACAGAAACCTTTTATCAGCCCTGCCTGAGCCTCCAAGAGATGGTGCCAGCCTCCTTGGGCATTCCCAGGACGTGCCACCAAAAAGCCAGTCTGGGACCCCTTGGCTATTTTACCCCAAGGCTGAGATCCTCAACACAGACCTAGTTTGGAATGGGAGACTTCATCCAGTCAGTGTGAGAAAGTGTTAAGACCTGGGAGGAGCCAGGTGAGCTCCCACCTGGGCACAAACAACAGGAATCCAGGTGTCCCATCATCATTTTGCTCCATCTCTGCTGAGCAAAGGGCTGGCACAGGGGAGAGGACATGACAGGGAGCAGTGCATCCAGTTGTGGGGAGGAATCTCGAAGCCCAGGAATCCTTTGGGACAGTTTGGCCGGGGAACTTGCCCAAACCATCTGTATTTTAAGTCACCAGAGCACAGGGGGGTGGTTTCTGCTGGACAGCCGAGTGCTTGGGGGAATCCTGGGTGAATCCCAAGAGAGGGAAAACCAGCAGCAGCAGCAGAGTGTCAACAAGGGTATCAGCAAGGCTCTGTCATCCAGGCAGTGTCCACAAAATGAGGTCCCTCAGATCTGGATCAAAACTCTTGATTGAAGTGATGCAGTGAAGAAGAACGTGAAAGGAGTGGGCCTTTCCTCCTCAAAGGTGCAAAACCTCTCCTTGCTGCTCCTGCCCCAGCCCAAGCAGTCCCTGATGGATGCACTGTGAGGCCATCGAGCCCCTGGGCAGTCCAGCACCCCTGTGTACCTCCAGGTTTCACTGGATCCATCAAGACACTCATTCCTGGTACCACTGCAAAAAAGATCGAGGAAAAACGATGATGGGGCAAACCTGACGTGCTGGAGGACTTGGCTGACTGCTGCTGGCTGGGCCCAGCTATGTGGGGAGGCCACACAAGCCCCTGCTTCTCCTGCCCATGGATTGGGAAGCAGCTCTGGAGAGGTGATGCCAGTGTCAGTTGCTCCTGAGTGTTAACACAGGAGGGAATTGCGGTGTGCACATCCTCAAGAGCAGAGCTGGAAGCTCAGTCCCTCTGGGACTCTTCTCCATGCCCATCAGGGGTCAGACCTGACCTAATCCCCCTTTTATGGCTGGTCATGGGAGAGGTGCTTAGCCTGAGCTGCCCCCCCCGTGTTTTTCAGGCTGATGAGTTGTGTCTCCCTCCAGCTCCAAAGACACAGGCAGAAGTGGTGGGAGAAGACAGGAACCATCAACTGGGATCTTGAAATGCCCTGGTCTCTTTGCACATCTCCATTTTCTACGGCTCCAGGGATCTCTGCCAGCCACCAACAGCTCCTGGCCAGGAGCACTGCCTGATGACCTTGGCTGGTGGGACTAACTGCAGCCTCCTCTCTCTCTTTGCTCAGTCTGGAGCTCACCACAGCAATGCTTGTTCCCAAACTGAAGGTCAGACCTGGTGATGAAATGAGGAGCTTTTCAGAAAGGGAGCATGGAAAATGTGCAGGTTCAGGGCTTTTGCTTGGAAGGTCTTCAGGCCCTCAACACCCTGAGGTTCTTCCTTCTTATGCACATGGAATGTGATCTGGCCAAACCCTCCCTGGAGTCACCGCACAGACATTCCAAGGTGTCCAGTGCTAATTCCAGCTTTGTTCTTCTATCTTCTCCCTAAGACAAAGAGCCAAAATTCCCACTCGTGTTGATCCTTTGGCCACTGCCCAGTCTCTGCAAACTCCACTTTGAAACGTTTTCCTTCTCTTTACTGTGGATCATGGTAAAAAAATGTCCATAAAAGGGAGAACTGGGCCCACTTTGCCCACGTTTTCAAGCCGAGAGCTGGGTTTTGCTGCCTCAGTGACTGTGCACGTAGGATTTGGTTATTGTTCTGCCAGGGCATAAGCACTTGCGTGATCTTAAGCATTTTCCCTTCTTAAGGACTGAATTCATGCTCAGAATTAGTAGCTGAGTGTTTTCTTAAGCTAGGCCTGCGTTATCTCCATCCCTGGAATATGTGATGCCGCGTGGGATGGCCGTGGGTGCTGTTTGGAATGGCTGTACTGAAGGCTGACGCTCACCCCGTTGGAATCCAGCTGGGATGTGCCCCCTGCAACTCCTGAGTGAGGCTTGGATGCTGTTTTTAAGTAGACCCTGGACCAAGAGAGTGCCCCAAAGCGTCACTCATTCAGGGACAGGGTGGCACAACTGCCCAATATTGGGGCAAATTGCTAAAGCTTCAGTTTGCATAAACATCCCACAGGTTTGGAGGCTTCCCCAAACCTTGATCCCATTGACTTTGGGAAGTAAGAGGGCTCTTGGGAAGGGAAACCAGCTTGGATTTCCAAGCTTTTTTCTTGCTGTAGCCAGCTTGGGTGTATAGTAAGGGTAAGGGGACCAAGGCAGAGGTGGGAGGGTATTTCTGCTCCCAGGGTCAGTCACAACCTGGGAGAGGAGTGGAACCGCAGAAGGAAACCACAAGGAAATGAAAACACAGCTCTGCTGAGCCCCCAAAGAGGCTCCTGCTGGGAGATCATTCCCTGTTGGCTTCTGTTACCAGGACAGGCTCATCCTGCTCCTCAAGGATGTCCTAACCTCTTGCAACCATAGTAGCCATGGGCTGGCAAGAGGGAGTCGTCTGGCAGAGATATGTCTGGTTTCACTGAAATCAGTGGCCAACCTTGCACTGACTTCACTAAGACCATCGTCTGGAACAGGATACTTGATGCAGAACAGTGAGTTTGCTCATCATCCCGAGAGCTTTGCTCCGTTAGCCAATGTGGCTAAAAACATCTTGGAAAAAAAACAAACCAACCAACCAAACCAACAAACCTGCCACTTTGAACTGTTTTGCTGCACGAAAATGCTCGGGAAACCAAAGAAACCGAATATTAACCCTCCGAAATAACCAACCGAGGAGGGCTGAATTGTAGGAGAGGGGGTGGCAGCCTCCAGCGGAGTAACAGTCACGGCAGATTAACGAAAGAGCCAATTTTGACCCTCACCAGCTGTACTAGGAAAAAAAAACCCAAAAGAGATGTCGCATCATCGATAGAAAACCAACGCACATCCACAGTTATTTTACCTACAGAGCACAGAAGTGGAGAGTAAGGGTGGTGGAGCTCGGCTGGGAGCAGAGCAGGCTCCCCCCGCTCCGGCGGTAGCGCGTTATCCTTCGGAAGATCACTGGCTTGAGTAGGTAGTACATGCACAGCAATAAAAAAATCTCGTTGTGTCGTGGTGGTGGCCCCTCCTCAGATCTCGGTGGACTCAATTCGCTCGAGCCTGGAGGGAGTCCACGTCTTTTTCTCCTCGGTGTGCGGGGGGCTGGTGGCCTTGGTGTTCATCTCATTCACCTTGTGCTCCAGGAGCTGGTTCTTCTGGTACATCTCCACGTAGTTCAGCTGCAGCTGCTTCTGGTACTTGATGACCTTCTCCTTCTCCTCCTGCCACGTGCGCCGCTCCTCCTCGAAGTCCATCACCTGCTGCTCCCGCTGCTGCCGCTCCAGCTTCAGCTCCGTCTGGAGCCGCTCCACCTCCTTCCGCAGGGAGTTCACGCTGTCCTCGCTCTGCCGCTGCATCTTGGCCTCGTCGCTCTCGCAGGCCAGCGGGTCCCGCAGCTTCTCGCCCAGGTCGCCCCCGAAGGGCCCCGGGGGTCCCATGCTGGCAAGTGTCCGCTTCAGGCCGGAGACCTCCAGCTCACAGTGGTTCAGTTTTTCCCTCAGCACCTGCACCTCGCTCATCTTGCGCTGCAGTTCGCCCTCGCAGATCTCCAGGTTGACGCTCTTGGAGCTGTAGGAGTCCTTCAGGGTGAGGATCTGCTCCTCCTTCTCCCGCAGGAAGTTCTTGCCTTCCTTGAGCTGCGAGCGCAGCCCCACGATCTCGTTCAGCTTCTGGGAGACGTCTGCCTGGGAGTCCTTCAGCTGCTGCTTGAGCAGGGAGATCTCGCCTGCCTTCTGGCACACCTGCGGGAAGAGCATCCGTGAGGTTGGGGGACAACAGCAAGGAGCCACCACCCCTGCTTGTCCCTCGTGCTGCCCATGAAACAGCCCTGCTCAAGGACTGAGTTCCAGCCTTCACCAGGCCCCAGACCACGCCAAAGACCTAAAGGTCATCCCCACACCTGTGGGGGAGATTTTGTGTTTTTTCCTGCAGAAACTTGGGACTTTTCAGGGACCCGATGCTGTTCCCAGCTGGAGTTGTCCAAACAGCTGAGCCAAGTGCTGTAAGACAGTGATGCTTCCCTCCTTGCGTTTATCTTACTCACTCAACCACAGCCCTGTGGTGCTCGACCCCAAACCCTCTGCTCTCAGCAGGAGTTTTCCCACTGACCTCAGTGGCATCTGGACCTTGAACAAGCCTGAGACAGAAACACCTCAGACCCAGAGACCACCTGGGCTCTCCCTGAGCACTGGGACAGTAGGACAGGATGATGTTACTTACTCATCCTATGATACCTTCCTTCCCAAAGACTCCTAAAGAACCCTGGAAGCATTCAAGGCTTCAAGGACAGGGCTTGGAGCACCCTGTTCTAGTGGGAGGTGTCCCTGCCCATGGCAGGGGGGTGGAACGAGGTGGTCTTTCAGGTCCCTTAACAGAGCAGGTGGCCAAAGGAGGGACAATGCAGCCTCCTCATTCTGGGATGTAACTTGCAGGGATTTTACAAAAAGCCTCTAATAAGCTCTACTGAACATCTGCAAAAGCACATTTCAGAGCCTAGTTAATCCCAGCTTCCTTGACTTCCCATCAGGATTAGCAGAATAGGGTCTTCTTGATTCTAGAGCTACGTTTTGCCTCTGCACTCTTAATAAATTTAAAGTTTCTAGCCAGTCCATGGAAGGATTAAAATTCTTCACATGATCAAGCTGGAAAAAAAAAAGGTATGTGAGCACTGGCTATACAAACAGACTTTGATAAAATGTTCTAAAAATAGAAACAGTAGGAAAAAATTATGTAGAACTTAATAGGAGAACTAGAAAGAGGAATTTGCCTTTCAGCTTTTTAAGAGAGATAAACTTATTAAGAACTGAAAACAGCGTGTTGCAATGGAAAGCATGAGGTAGACTTGGCCATTGATATAATTTTTAGCTCAGTTGCTTTTTATCTTCAGCAAAAAAAAAAAAATCAAATATTTGAAAAGCAGTTTCAAGGTTTGCCCAAACGCAGACCTTACAAGAATTTAATTAAAACAGACTTAAACCTGTTTTTGGTAGGCACAAATACCTGTATGGAACGAGTTGTATTCCCTGAGACTGGATTTAAATGTCACAAGTTGGAGTGACCAGACTGCAAAGTCAAATTATTAATCAGCACAGGAGGTATGCACAGAAAGTTATCCTTATTTTAGTTCAATGGAAAACAACAGGTTTGGGACTCAGACAAATGAGGTGACAAGTGTCCACAAGAGGCCACCAACCCATAGCCATTATCTGTGGGGTCCCCTTAGGGCACATGGGAGGTACTTTGGGCTGCCAGAACCCTTGATGAAAACCTGTTAAAACAAGGCTCTTACCTCCCACTTGGTCTCTTCAATCTTTGGGAGAAACTCAGCCTGCTCCTTCTTGAAAGCCACAAATTTCTTCTCCAGCTCCTCTCGCTGCTGGAGGAGTTGCCCCATGTCGTCCTGGAGTTTTTTTTTCTCCTGCTGGAGCTTGAAAATTTGGAGCTGCAAAGCCTGCTGAGCCCGCTGCGCCTTTTTGGAGACCTGCTGCAGCTTGTTGGCGTAGTTCTGCCTCAGGTCCTCCATCTCCCTCTCCCAGATCTTCTGCTTCTCCTCGAAGACCTGGAAGATCGCCGCCTCGCTCTTGTCCAGGTTCCTCCGCATCTGGAGGACCTCCTGCTCCTTCTCCCACAGCCGGTCCTCCAGGTCCTGGATGATGTCGTCCGTGGAAGGCGAGTGGAAAGGCATGGTCTCGTTGAGATGGTTCAGCCTGCTGAAGGAGGAGGTGCTCTTGCTGGAGGACCGCCCGCTGTCTGAGGTAGATATCCCGTTGTATCCCACGATGTTCTTCTCCACGTAGGTGGTGCCGATGCGGTTGATGTGGCTGGTGGAGGCGCTCATGGGCCCCACGTGCTGGCTGTAGCCCGTCCCGTAGGTGGGCAGGCTCGTTAGGGAGTTACGCCCCGAATCCGAGAGCCCCCCCCCTTGGTTTGTAGTCCTGTTAAGGCTGCCCTTGTCGAGCCCAGCTTTGGGTGCGGACGGGCTATTGCTGTTGGCGTGGTTCAAGCTCTTCCTGTTCTCCGTCATCCCGTTGCTCTGCGGCGGGCAGAGGTTCTGCATGGAATGGAAGTTTTTAGGAACTACTGGCTTAAAGGCTGAGGGTCTAACTAAGGGCTCATTGCTCTGCAAAAAGGAAAAAGGACCACGCGTCAAACACGGCAGGAGGCTCGGTAACGACACAACAAAAAGAGACACATCGGCACAGGGTGGGGCTGGTGGGGTCAATTCAGCTTGGGCCGGCTCCATGTCACACCTTTTGGGCCATTTGGGGTTGTACAGGAGGGACCTGTAGTCACTGGTAGGACATGAGGGACCTGTGGTCACCGGTAGGACAACACTTTGTCTTCCCTTGCCCCAAATCAAAAGAAGTAATCTTGACTCACCCCCAAATCTGTGTGATTTACCCCCTAGAATACTCCTTGGGCTGCCACTTGCCTACCAAACCTGATCAAAACACCTCTGATTTTGGCTGATCATATTTGGAAGGACTCTCAGCCTTGACGGTGCATCGTCCTGTTGCTGAAAACTGAATTGAACCCTTGGATTGGCAGCTATTTTGCCCCAAGAGCATCATGTTTCCCTCCTGCTGGGAGTGATCTCTTCCTGTGTGGACCTTGTGTCCTGCTCATGCTCTGATGGGATCAGCTAGGAGCTGTGACCCCAGCAGTGACTCCAGGCAAGGAACATGCTGAAGCTGCTCTTCACTGGAATATTTGTGTTTTCTATGGGCATAAGCAACGCAGGGGGGAAAATGGACCACAGGGATTTAGAAAGGATTTTAAAGCCTTGAACGTTCCCCACCCGGTCAATGCGCCTACAGAAACAAAATTTCCTCAAAATGGGATTGAGTCTCCCCTGCTGCACGTTGGGTTTTAGGTGAAAATGACAGCAGAGGAATCAAAGATGTTTTGGAAATGCCTTCTGGGAGAAACAGGAGGAGCCCTGGTGAGCAGGCTGGAGACCAAAAACCTGATGCCTGTGAGACTGAGATGGACTACAAGGACCAGTGGATTAACAACCCAGGAGAAAAGGCCACCAAACATTGCAGAAATAATACTGGATACAAATTATGGAAGTCACTGGAGCAGAGCAGCAGGGCACATAAAACACTGCTGGCTCTGGGGCTCTGCTCCTCCAGACCTGGCAGATTTTGCTCCCTGAAGCCAAATATGAACCACAAGGACTGGGCTGGACTGGGTTATAATGTTTACAGGGGTAGTTTCAAGCCTTGTCACTTGTCCCTCACAAGGGATTTTGAACAGAGGCTCAGAGGTGCTTTCAAGCCACAGCTTTAGGTGGCAGTGGGTGGTTGAGGATTGCCTATAAATGGTACAAACATAAGAGTGGGACTCAGATGTTGGACCTACTGAAACAAGAGCTGATTCCAGCTCCCTCCCCATCCATCAGAGAGGTAGGCACATCATCTCAGGGAGGTTGGAAGAGCCAGTGGCTTAAATACAGGTTTAAATGAGCTGAAAACTTCACTGAGATCATGCTCTTGGGTTCCTCAAGAACTAATGTAGGCCCTGAAAGTGATAAGAACGATACTATCTGCACATAAAACGTACAGAGTGAAAACTGGACTATCTGCCAGGATTGCTTTTTTGCCCAGGGCTTCCTGGCATGTGTTTTCAGGGCCGTGCCGTGGCCACCGAGCTGCTCCAGGAGGCGGAGGGTCTCACCTGGTCGAGTTTGCCGGAGATTGGCAATATCTTTGGTGGGTTACCGGGCTCTCGGTACTGGGGAGGAGGCGGCAGGTTCTTCTCGTTGTTGGAGGTCACGTTCCCACAGATGTCCATCTTCACCTTCTCGCTCTTGCGCAGGTCGCCGTTGATGTAGAGAGAGTTGGAGACCTTCTCCGACTTGTAGGTCTTCTCCTCGCCGGAGTAGCGGTTGGAGATCTCCCGCGCGGAGTAGCCGTTGTTGCGGGAGCCCTCGGAGGCCTGGCGGCCACTGCCCTGCGTCCGGGTGCCCACGCTCTTCATGGCAAACTCCTGGTCGTTGGCCACGCCGCTGCCCACGCTCCCCATGGCGCTCCTGGGGGCGGCGGTTCGGGATGGCCGGGCGGCGAGTCCGTGGAAGTTCTGCGGGCTGGCGCGGGTGGGGTCACTCAGGACGGGCAGTGTCTCTAGCGTGGCCATGGCAGCGTCGAGGTGAGCTGGAGGCACGGGTCAGTGGCACTGGGAGCAGGAGGGAGAGGAAAAGTGCTGTTAAAGAGGTGCCTTTTACCCACCACCCCCTCTGCAGATCGAATCGTGTCCCGGTGTCCGGTACGGAGCAGATGGTGGGGTTGTCCTCCTCTCTGGGAACCCCAGACCCCCTGTGGCAGGAGGGCCTACCCCAGCAAGGCCTAAAATCCAACCAGAGAATGCAAGCAGTGCCAGCTCTCGTGTCAGCTCTCTGTGTTGTGTTAGCAGTGGCACCATGGTAATGTTCTTGGCGTCAAATTCTGCTAAAACCAGCCTGCTTCCCCAAACTCCAAACACACATCCTGCTTTTTGAAGTCTGAGGTGACAAATAAGCTGGGAGCTGGCCTGGAAATTTGTGACTGGCGCTCAATCACTTTATACCCTAAAAGTGCTTTATACCCTTTCATACAGTCAGGTTCTTCTAACTTAACCCTTCTAGGGGTGTATGTGTGGAGATTCCTCCCTTGGCTGGGGACACCCCTCAAGGTGACTCCTCAAGGTTGAGAGATCTCCCCACGAGCGTTGGTCTGGGGGAGTTACATCAAATCTCTACTTAATAACTATTTCTTTTTGCCAGCTTTAATATAATTGCTTCAATAATTGCTTCAATGTAGTGCACCATCCTGTCTTATACTACACTACTAGTAGTGTTAGTGTTTGTATGGTGCAGTAAATAATTCTGATTAAGATGTTTTGTCTGATCATTTGTATAAAATAAATGATTCATTTTATATAAATATTCTCGTTTTGCCAATCATTACAACCTGCGGGACAAAAGTGGTTCAGTCACACATTCTGTAATTCCTTAAACTTAAACCATTGACATAATCCAAGGCTGAGATTGGATTCAGCTGCACCCAGACTCTTCTCTGAGCAGGAGTTTAGAAAGCCAGGGAGCCCTTTCTGCACCTTGTGACTCAATGGCAGGGCTTTTTAAATAAATTCTGCCTAAGCCTTCCACTCCCACCCACGACACCCCCTTGGAGAAGCACTGATCCCCCAAATCCCACTCACTGCCCTCCAAAAGAGCTTCTCTTAAAGCCTCTGACCCCAAAGGTTGGGTGCTCCTCGGGGGAGGGAGTCTGTGTGGGTTTTGTTTGGCACAGCTCTATGGCATCAGTCGGACACGACTGTTTGCAGTTCCCAAGGTTGGATTATTTCTGTCACTTTTCCCAGGTTTTAACAAGTTTGAGTTACCATGGGAATATGATTTCTCCATCCCTGGTCCATCAGTAGCTTATCCAATTCCTCTCTCCAGCCCATCTCTTAGGGATGACTCGACAAGGCTTAAATAACACACTTTCCATCTCTTCCTTTGGGAGTGTTGCTCCCATGGGCTTGAGCTTTTAAAAAGGTGCTTTTGTCCAGGTGTCATCCTGAGTTTTCTTTTAAACATTTGTTCCTCTTCTCCTTCTTATTCTTACTTAGGTTGTGCCTTGGACTGGCCAAAACTAGGCCATGGGAAGTGGATAATGTGCAAATAATGGTTTTAAAAGTTGTCTTTGACCAGGTCAGAGGAGCTGGGACCAGTTGCCCTTGGGACCAATTCTCACATGTCTGGATGCTCTTCATCAGCTTTTACATAAAGGTGAAAAATCTTATTTAAGGAAATAAGAGCAGCAGAAGGTGAAGGTTTCCCCCTGGATGGGGGGAAATAAAATTAAAAAAGTGATGCCCCTTGCAGAGAGGTTCAGGGATGGAGGAGCTCCGACAGGGCCAGCAGGAAGAGGAGATGGAGAAAATCCCCATGTCAGTGGGGTTTTCCCTCTTCTTGGGGTAGGGATGTTCACTGAGCCCTCCCTGAGAAAAGCAGGAGAGCTGGGTTTATTTCCCTGGAGAGCAAGCTCAGGTCTGGAGCTCAGCTCCCATGTGGTGTCTCAGGAGGTCTTGCTATTTGCGCTAATAATGGAATGGAGGAGCATTTAAAAGGTTAAAGCAGGGGCTGTGCTGCTCAATTTTGCTTTTATTAAACTGCAGTTTCTGGAGGCTTCTCCTCCCTCTTTCCAGCACCTTGTCCTGCCCAAAACACAGCTCAAGTGTCACGTGGCTGGTGGGCAGATGTGGCAAACAGCTGTGCCAGAGGGAGAGGGCACAGAGCTGATACCTACAGCGAGCTGGCAGAGCTCCTGTGGCTGTGGACGTGGTCACATCCTAAAGGCAATTCCCAAAGAGCATCACAGACAGTTCATGACTTGCACAACACCCAGGAGCTAATCCAGCTGCCTCCTGGGCACCTGGAGACTTGTTTGGGCTATGGAGTGATGAGGAGGTGTGGGCAACACCCACCCGAAGCCACACTCAACCCACGGCACCTTTGGATTTTGTTAGTCAAGGGAAGACTTTTTGTTCTGCTAATTTAGGAGTAACCTGCTTTTCAGTGACTTTTCAGTCACTTTTCAGTGACTTCTCTTTGTGGGACACCAGCCACCATGGGAGGGATGTGCTGCAAGGCCTCAGCTCCAGACGAGGGAAAGGCAGAGGCTGCATTGTCTCCACACAGAGCTCCCCAGCCAGCAGAGGAGAAATCCAGGTTACCTTTCCCTCACTGGGTAAATTTCACAGTGACATTTGCACGTTTACATTGACTCTCTGAGGGCAGGATGAGGTCACTGGAAAGTCTGATCCTTAAAAAGGAAAAAAAAAAAAAAAGGCCAACGCAACAACAAGCGGTTTCTTTTAACTGGGAATCATCCAAGCAAACATTCTGAAAAAAACTTGTTATTAGCTTATGTTTACTGCAAACCCAGGGCCTGATAAACAGAGTGCAAGGACAAGCCTTACAAATGTGTTATTAAGGAGGTGCCAGAAGTGCCAACAGATCCCCGACAGTACAGCTTTGTTTGCCAAAAAGGGCCATTTTTTTGAGAACAACAACTCTTGGGTTTGTATCTTCTGGCAAGCTCCGGTTCCCAGTCAGGTTTTGCACTGGTTGTTCCTCAGCTGAACTGAGGAAACTGAACTGAAAACAAGTTTTGAGCACAGGAATAGCTCTGCCACGCTCTGGTGCGGAGCAGGAGGGTCATTTTATTCTCCTTCCAGGTTTGGAGGAGTGCGTGATTCAAAACTTCCCCAGCACATTTCTTCTCCTTAAATCTCTTAATCTCTGTAGTGATAGGATGAGGGGAAATGGTTTTAAACTTGCAAGGGGCAGGGTTAGATTAGATAAGAGGAAGAAATCCTTGAGGTGGGTGAGGCCCTGGCACAGGTTGCCCAGAGAAGCTGTGGCTGCCCCTGGATCCCTGGAAGTGTCCAAGGCCAGGTTGGAAGGGGCTTGGAGCAACCTGGGCTAGTGGAAGGTGTCCCTACCCATGGAGATGATCTTTAATGTCCCTTCTCAACCCAAACCATTCTGTGGTTCTATGACTCCATGATATCTACCTCCCTCCCATGGGAACGTGAACTGAAACTGGGTGATTCTCCATGAGAGGAACTGGCAGTCCATGAGCACAGGAAGGCTGAGAGAAGCCAAATCGCTCTACTTTAGCAGTGTTTCATTCCCAAGTCTGTCCTCTGGAAGGAAAGAGGAGTCATTCTCAGCATGGCTGGGCTTGGAAGAGACTCCCAAGCCATGGTAAAGGGATGAAAGTGGCTCCCCTTGGCCTGTGGAGGGTGGAGAGGCTCCAGACAGGGAGGAAACTAAAACAGGGGTATTAAGCCACCTGCCAGACACTGCCCTTTCCGGATGTTCTCTCTTTCCAGATATTACATCCAATCTGCAGTGGGGAGGAGGCACCAGGAACATCTCAGTCTTCATCCTCACCAGGCTCTCAAGAAGATGCTATGTCCAACTCACCTCCCAGGGAGGGCTAGGTCTACCCAAATCAATCCCAAGTGACACCTATCTGTCTATCTGTCCATCCCACAGGGCACTGAGCCACAGGGCCCTTGCTGAGCTCTGCCCTCACTCCAGCTCCTCAAACCCCTATGGTTACAGCAGGAACCCGAGTGAAGGGACTTTCTGCAGACACAAAGGAGGGGAAAACCCCTCCAGAACAAACACTGAGCCGAGTTCACATTTCCCAGCCTTTCTGTGTTAATAAAAGCTCAGAAGAGTTTCTTTGTCCGCCTGGATTGATTCAAGACTCCCTTCCTGGTAGGCATCTCCATGCCAGCACCTTACCAAGGTGCAGACAGCCTTCTCTGACCAGGGACACTGGGATTTCACACGCTCCATGTTGCACCAGCTCCCTGTCCCATCCAGCTGCAGTGGCCCCTTGGCCTTTCCTGCAGCAGCCTTGCCTTGGAGACAGCAATATTTTAATGCCTGATGGATGAAATCTGAGGTGAAATGTCCTTTTCCCCCAGCTGTGGTGGTTAAACTCTTCATGGCCACCTCTTACCCAGACTTCTCACCATCCCTGCAGCTCCAGGGCACTCCTATTGTAAATACAATTATTTGTAAAATAACAACTGTGTCTTCACACTTGCTTTATCCAAATGAGTTAGCGATTGCCTTCCAGTTAAACAGAATTAAAAATCACTTTCAGATAAGCAGCTGAATGGTTAACTAAGACTAAATTATGGGGGCCTGGCTCTGTTTCTGCCTGAGCAGGTTAATTGTTAACACTCTCGTAACAAAGGCCTTGGGGGAGACAGACATACCTGGGCACTGTGCCACGGGAGAGGGAAATCAATCACCCGGCCTGGGCAGAGGGAGCTCCGGCAAACAGCCCTGGAGCAAGGCAGTGCCTTGGCACACGCGCCACCCCAGGCATGTGGTGCTGGCAGGACGGGCAACAAAGGCATCTGAAGGTCAAAAATTCCCCCTCCTCACCGTGGTAACAGGTGTGCCCGTGACCTTCAACGGGCACAGGTTTGTTTGTGTCGGTTTTAACGAGCAGGCAATTACCGACGCGATAACAAACGTGCTTTGTGGTGCTGTTTTTTCAGGGCTATAGGACCTGTACCTGCCCCATGTTTAGGGGCTCTGGTGGGCTCTGCCAGTGTGTTGGTGGCAGCGCCAAGGAGCTGGGTTGGCTGGAGGAAAAAGGAGTCAACATGTCCTGGGGTGGTGGAGCAGGTTGGAAACGGCGTAAAAAGGTCGAAAAAAAAAAATTGCTGTAGTGATTTCGGCTTCTTCCAGAAAAATACATGGAGAGAGAAGGGCAGTAATGGGTTAGTAATGGATTAGCAGTGAGAAGACAGCAGACTCTGTAGGGAGCAAAACCACCTGTGTCCAGTGAAGCATTAACAGGCCCTGGAGAAAAACCACCACTGAAACACAAGACCTGCAATTGCACTCGGCCAATGTATCATAGAGTCATAGACTCACAGAACCAGGAAGGTTGGAAAAGACCTTTAAGACCATGGAGTCCAACCATCCCCCTGCACTGCCAAGGCCACCACTGACCCATGTCCCCAAGTGCCACATCCACATGGCTTTTAAATCCCTCCAGGGATGGGGATTCCCAAACTGCCCTGGGCAGCTGTGCCAGGGCTTGACTATGCTTTCCATGAAGAAATTTTCCCCAATATCCAATCTAAACCTCCCTGGTGCAACTTGAAGCCCTCTCTTCTTGTCCCTCTTAGTCCCATCCCTCTTCTTCTCCAGGCTGAGCAAACAGCCTCAGCCTCTCCTTGCACATCACAACTTCCAAAAACACCATTCAGCTACTGCTCTGCCTCCTGTGTGTCACAGACCATCACATGTCACCTCCTTATGGCCATGCTGGACCCAAACCTGGCTGAGAGCACCTCCACTGGGATTGGTTCTGGAGGCAGGGACACCACAGCTCCCCTCCCATCCGGCACCTCCTTTTCTCCTACCCCCTTCTCAAGTTGCTCAGTCTTGAAGAGGGGAACGGAATGAGCTTTTCTTGTCTCTCACAAGCATTTTTTCCAGCCCTCAAGTAATTCTTTTGGCTCTTTTCTGCACCTCCTCCAGCTCCTTTTCCCCCCACTCCACCATCCTGGCTCAGTGGCTGCCAGATTTTCCTCCACTTCTGGAATACAACACGAACACACTTGAACCTGTCGGCAAAAACATGCACATCTCAGGCTCCTCAACCACAAGATTTTTCCACAACTGAAAGCCAGATGAAGTCAAATGAACAACTCCTGCTGCTTTCCTGGGACACAAACCTCTCTTTTCCCATTTATCCCTGCTGAAGGGCACAGGAGCATTGCTATGGGGATATTTTTCCCCCCCTTCAGGGCTAAAAGGCAAACTCAGGAAGGCAGGTTGGAGGGTCAAGGAGTGGCAAGTTCTTGTAGCCACCTCCAGACACCTCTTGGGCCATGGGGTTGATGGGTGTCTGCACATCTTCCATCCCTCTGTGCAAAGGATTTATGGCTGGATTTACTTTTGGACACAATTCCAAGTAACGCGCTCCAGGGTTCCCTGCTTGAGCAGGGAGGTTGGAGCAGGTGACCTCCAGGGCTCCCTCCAACCTGAACCATTCAGTCATTCCGTAGTTGCTGCTGGGCTACAGAAACTTAAGCTCTGGGGTTGGATTTTCAGGTTAAAATGAGTAGAAAGTTGTTTTCTCACCCCAAGCCCCCGTGGCCTGGGAGATCCTGCATCTCCTGCACCTGGACCGGGGCAATTCCAAGCACAAGGACAGGCTGGGTGGAGAACGGAATGAGACGAGCCCTGGGGAGAAGGGCTGGGGGGTGTTTCTGCATGAAACCATCCTGTGCCATGATCAGGGTTGAGGAACAGAGTGTGGGTGGAAGCAAACCCCTCCAGGAAGGGGTTTTAGAGACCTCAGCAAGCAGCAGCCCCTGCCTGGAGCCCCGGGGCACTTTGCAGAGACCTTTGTAGCTCTGTTTAGCTGGAAGCAAGGAATGCCTGAGTTCAGAAAGCAAAGCAACACCAAAGCCATCCTACATGGCTTCTCCTGGGAGCAGCCTCCATGTATCCTAAGGCTATTTCCATCACACTGCTACAGGCATGCAGCCCCAGAAATCCATCCTGAAGCTCTGTGCTACCATCCCAGCTTTGGAGTCCTGCTGAGGAACATCCAATTTGGGGCTTTGTCCCTCCTTGACCCCCCTCTCCTTTCCCAGCATCTGAGAGCACTGAGGGGTCTGCACAGGGAGCAGCATCCTCTGAGTAACTGGGCCCAGTTAAAAGCTGCCCACCCTCCCAGTGCAAGCCTATTTCTGGGACACGAGGACCACGCTCTGCTTTTTCCTCCTGAAAAAGAGTCAGCCTCAGGTGTGGGTGGCAGGGTTGGGGGCAGGCAGGACCCCGTTTCGGGGGCTGCTCTTCCTCAAGCTTCTGTGGGAAATAAAAGCGAGAGTGGCTCAGAAACATTTCCTTTTCCTTTCCTCCTGCTAATGAGATAATTACAGCTTTTTGTATTCTGGGAAACCACTTTCTCATTATGGGGGCCGCAGCAGCTATTTACATAATAAGCCTGAAACAAAAGAGATGAGATGAAAAGGCCCAGGCGGCTCTTCGGGGGAGCTCTCCTTGAGCTGCCGAGGGAGAGCCTGTTGGGATTGATGCATTCCTCCATCCCCAAAGCCCCTCTGCCAAGGGCTGGAGTAGGTGGCAGCACTTGGTCCAGGATGTTCCCAGCTTGGGATGCTCCTCACTCCCAGCTGTGAGGGTCCCCAGGGTCCCCAGAGCCAGCCCGATGTGCTCCCATAAACCACCCACCGCAATTCCCGTTGCCAAAGGATTTGGGAGGGGTGACCCACATCAAGGAGAGTCATGTTTGTGGGGCTTGTAGTGACAGTCTGGGACAAGTCTCACCACCCAAGGATATGTTTGGTACCCAGCTGGCCTGTCCCCTGTCTCATCTGCCGTGTCCCAGTTTCCTACAGCTGTGGATAAGGGACATTCTGGGGACCAACCTGTCCCATCCCACATCCCATGTCCCCATTCCTTGTCCCAACTGCTGGCCAAAGGACATTCTGGGTACCAACCTGTTCCATCCCATGTCCCATGTCTCTGTTCCTTGTCTCCCTTTCTGGCCAAAGGACATGATGGGTTCCAAATTGTCCCATCCCATTTCCCTGTCCCCTCAGTTGACTAGTTACCTGTCCCACCCCATGTCCCATTTCCATGTTCCCCCAGCTGGCCAAGGGACACGTTGGGTACCAAACTGTCCCATCCCATTTCCCTGTCCCCTCAGTTGACTAGTTACCTGTCCCACCCCATGTCCCATTTCCATATTCCCCCAGCTGGCCAAGGGACACGCTGGGTACCAAACTGTCTCATCCCACATCCCATGTCCCATTTTCCCATCCCCCCAGCTGGCCAAGGTACCAAACTATTTCATTCCACATCCCATGTCCCATTTCCACATTCCCCCAGCTGGCCAAGGGGCACATTGGGTACCAAACTGTCTCATCCCACATCCCATGTCCCATTTTCCCATCCCCCCCACCTGGCCAAGGGACATGCTGAGCACCAAACTGTCCCACCCCATGTCCCAGTTCCCTGCCCCCACAGCTGACTATTGGGTACCAAACTGTCCCAGCTCACATGCCAGTGCCCTGTCCCCCCATCTGGCCAAGGGACACTCTGTGTACCAAACTGTCCCTGCCAGCAGCCACCTCCCTTCCCCAATAAAGGCCCCATTGTTCTCCCCCACAAAGCCCGAATAGTGCAGCCTGCTCCAGCTCCACCTTCCCTGCCAATCCTCCCCCTTTGCTATCAGTTTTCCTCCTCAGTTGCTCTGTGTTTAAGGGACACAGTCCAGTGCCACCCCTCCCTGTCCCCCGGGAAGTGGCGGGAGGGGAATCACGGCAAAGCACGGCCGCAATCTGCACATGGCCTTGGCTCCGTGTCCTGCTTGTCCTCCTTCCCCCTCCCCGCTCCCTCAGGGTGCTCCTGGAATGAACACCCCCCCAGCTGCCTGGAAAGCCCTCTGTGGACAGCTAAATAATCAATAAATCCATCTGGGCATTGCCACTGCTCATCCAGAACAAGCTGCTCTGCCTGTCCCAAGCCCACCACCACCCCAGCTCATCTCAGGGCGTTCCCAGTTTTAACCCACTGGATTTTCTGGATCCAAAAGGAGCAGGCAAAGGTGTGGGATTAAAAGCCAAGCACCTGGCAGGCTGCACTGATCTCAAGCTGCTCCAGTAAGGAAAGAAATAAAAAGTTGTTGTGGAGGCTGCAGCAACGCCCCAGAGAAACCTCAGCAGATGACCTGGAGGTGTGACAAGGTGCATCTCCAAGGTACAGGGTCCCAGAGAGGCTTTTTAGGCTCCATCCTGGGAGTATTTCAAGCCCTGAAAGGACCAAGCAGGGTCTGGTGCCATAGCTCAGTCTGCCTTCAGCACTGAGCTGGTCTAGAGACCCCCCAAGGACCCTCCCACCAGGAATTATCCTGCCACGGAGGTTTTGGGAAGCCACCCCAGGGCTGTCCACCTGACCAGAGTTCTCACCCTCAGGGGAATTTACCCCCCTTTTCCCTGTCTGCTGTCAGAGCCCTGGATTTTGGATCCCCCGGGATGCACCTGAGGGCAGCTAGGAGGGATTTTCCATGACATGCCATCTCTGTCCCCATCATCCCAAGGAGTAGAATGCCAGTGGGACACAGTGGTTTCAAGCCCAGCCCAAACTGCCATCCCAAATCCCAGGTGTCCATCAGGAAGGGTTAGGCCACGGTCTCACCTGTGCCCACCTGCCCTTGTGGCTGCCCTCAGAAGATGCTCAGTGCTGGTTGTGCCCTTGTTCCCAGTAAGGTCCCAGTGGCTGCCCAGAAAACACCAACTTCGGTGGACATGGAAAATTCCCGGAGTTCACTTGATATAGGGAAAGGGAAGTTTGATGGAGCAGCCTCAGTGCTGTGGGGCTGAGCATCTGGGATGCTCCATGCCATGGGCTGGAGCACTTGAGGTCATCCCAGCCCTGTGTGCCTCAGTTTCCCCTTGTTAAGGGGATTCTACTGGATCCAGGGTGAGCTTTCCCCACCTGGAGCACCCCATCCCTGCTCCGACCCCCCGGTGCAAACACAGTGCAGTGGGTTCATCCCATCCCCAGAAAACACCTGCAAAGGGTCCCACTGGCTCAGCCCTACACTAATCCACCAAAACCCTTTTGGCAATGTGGCTGGAGACGACCTGCTCCCGGCTGATCCCGTGGTGCTCCCTGATCCGGGGGGTTTGAGGGAGCTCCTGGTTCACTGCAAGGTGCTTCTGCCCCTGGAAGTTCCCCAGCATGGAGCTGGCAGTGCCTTGCCTGGCACCCCAGGCACCTTCCTGAGCATCCTCACACGTACCCACATCCCAGGGATCCCGATGTGACCCCCTGCCCCAGCCCCACTCCTTGGCTCCGAGCACCTCGCGGTGGGAGCAGGAGTCACCAGACCCCCCCCTCCTTGTCCCCAGATCCCTGCAGGATCGAGACCCCTGCCCTGCACGTGGTGTTGGAGGGGGAGGGCCGATCCTGCCCTTTGGGATGATCCATCACCCGGGAAGGGTTCCAAGAAGCGGCCCCCGCGAGCCCTGCCATTCCCAGACCTTTCCCAAACCTCTGTCCCCGCAGGAAGAACAACAAGGGGACCCTCAACCGGCTCCCACCCGCCTCCCACGCCGCCAGCCCGGCCGGGATTTATCATTAACTCGCCCTGAGGAATTTCAAGAGCGCGGAGCCAGCCCGGGAAGCGCTTTCGCTCCTCCTCGGACACCACGCGTGGAGCGAGTCCCCGCGGTGGCTTGTCCCCATGGTGGCTTGTCCCCACGGCCAGCTAAACCGGAGCGGTGCCCCAAAAACCCACTAGGGTGCAAGGTCTCGGTGCTGGGAGCTGCCAGCTGGATCCAGGGGGAGCTCAGAGGGGGGGAAAATAGCAGCTTCCCCCATCCTGATCACCCCACCTCCGTGCACCCCATCCCCGCTCCCACCCCAGCCCGCTGGAGAGGTCCCACCCCAAAAAAATCACCTGCAAAGTGTCCCACCAGCTCAGCCCGCACTTAATCCACCAAAAGCCCTTCGCTCCCCTGCCTGGCCCCAAACAAAGACACCCAGCGAGAGGGGGGAAGGAGAGGAAAGGAAAGATTCCCGGAAAAAAGCACCCACCGGGATTTACCTGGGCAGCCCAGGGGTCCGTCCTGCAGCTCCCCCATCCTTCGGCCAGCTCGAAATTCATTGTTTCGCTGCCCGGTATCCCGGGAAAAAACTCCCAAATAATACCTGCGGAGAGCAACCTGCCTCTGGGCCGGGGCCAAGGGCTGCCCTCTGCTCGGTGGGATTGGCCACGGCGCCCGCGGGAGTTTAACTCTTTGTGCCCACCTCCGGCGGCGATTTTGGGGAGGGACGGCTCCGGCCGGCTCAGATTTGGGGATCTGGGGGGGTACTGATGGCTTGGTTTCGCTCATATAGGCATTTTGGGGTCTCACAGCTGGGTTTTCCTGAAATAGGGATTTGGGGTCTGACTCTGCCTTTCTTATTTTCAAATGGGGATTTTGGGGTCTTGTGGCTTCTTTTGGCTCGCATAGGGATTTGGGGATCTGAAAACTTGGTTTTGCTCAAACAGGGATGTTGGGGTCGAACTCTCTGTTTTACTCCAAATGGGAATTTTGGGGTCTGACAGCTTGGTTTTGCTCAGATGAGGATTTGGGGACCAGACAGCTGGGTTTTTTCAAATATGGAATTTTGGGGTCTGAATGATTGGTTTTGCTCAAATAAGGAATTTAGGGGCCTAAGGCATCCAACAGCTAAATTTTTGTGTGTGTGTGTTGGTTTTTTTTCAATTTTTATTTTTTGTGGGGTTTATTGTTTTGTTTTGTTTTGTTTTTGGTTTTTTTGGTTTTTTTTTGTTTGATTGTTTTTGGAGTTTTTGTGGTTTTTTGTTGTTATTGTTTTTTGTGGTTTTTTTTTGTTTTGTTTTGGTGGGGGTTTTTGTTTCTTTGTTTAGGTTTTGTTGTTATTTTGTTTTTTGTTTTTCAAATGAGGGCTTTAGAGTCTGATGGCTTCTTTTTGCTCAGATGGGTGTTTAGGAGTTTGGGTCTGATGACTTGTTTTGGCGTGATGACTTGTTTTGGCTCAAATGGGGATTTTGGGGTCCAATAGCTGGGTTTTCCCAAATAGAGATTTGGGGTCTCACTGCCTGCTTTTATTCAAACAGGGATTTTAGGGTCTAACGGCTTGGTTTTGCACAAATAGGGATTTGAGGGTCTGACAGCTTGTTTTTGCTCAAATAGGGATTTGGGGGAGCTGATAGCTGGGTTTGTTTTTTTTTTTCAAATAGCAGATTTTGGGGTCTGATGGCCTATTTTTCCTCAAATGGAGATTTTGGGGTCTGGCATGTTTTTGCTAAAGGGGGATTTTGGGGCCTGACAGCTGGGTTTTCCTCAAATAGGGATTTGGGGTCTGATTGCCTGTTTTGAGGTTGGTTTTTTTTTTTTTTTTTTTTTTTTTTTTTTTTTTTTTTTGGTTGGTTTGTTTGTTTTCAAAAGGGAATTTTAGGATCTGGAGTCTTGTTTTTACATAAATAGGGATGTGGGGGTCCAACAGCTGAGGTTTCTTTCAAATGGGAATTTTAGGCTCTGACAGCTTGTTTTTGCTCAAATTGAAAGTTTGGGGTCTGACAACTTGGCTTTTTCAAAAAAGGAATGGCTCAAACCCTCTTGTTTCCCCTCAAATAGTTATTTTGGGGTCTTCCTAATAGGGGAAGAGGGGGGCAGAGAATTGGGTGAATAGGATGTTGTATCCATAGAATCCCAGAATGGTTTGGGTTGGAAGGGACCTTAAAGATCATTTAGCTCCATCCATGAGGCCCATTTAGCCCATTCCATGGGTAGGGACACTTTTCACTACACCAGGTTGCTCCGAGCCCCATCCAGCCTGGATAAAAGCTGGACTTGGATTCTGCTCTCCCTGCTTTGCCATCCAAACCCCCCCCATCATTCAGAGCAGAGTGATACAGGATGGTCCAGAGCTCCTTCTCCTACTTTTCCAGCTGCCAGCACTGAGGCAGGAGAGCAATCAGGATTCCCATTGGGAGCCCTCTGGCCTCAGCACTTACATGGGATTATTTGCAGTGGTGAAGGGAGGGAAATAAAACCACACAAAGCTGCCACTAATTTAGACTTATTTGCTCAAGTGAATTTTGTGTTGGCAGGATGTCTGTGGATCAAAGGAGTCACCGGTTGGAGCCTCACAAACAGCCTTGGCATCGGTGGGCAAACAGCAGCAAGAACAGTAAAACACCAATAATGCTAAAAGAATCAAATGTGGGTTATAGTGCATTTAAACCAGGGCAAAACACACTGCTGGGGTGCGTGGGGAAGGTGTAAATTATACCAGAATGGGTCCCTGTGGAGACTCAAACTCTTAATTTTGCCCTTTAACTCCAGAGGCAAAGAATTCCAAGAAACAGGCTGGTTTCTGCATTGCCAGAAGATTCCCAGCGTGTGCACCTTGGAAGCAGCCAAGAACTGCTCCTGCAATAACCAGAGCTGATCCAGGAGCTTTGTCAGGATGTGGACCCTCCTCCCCAGTGGGATTTGGGGAAGCTGCCCAAGCAGGAGCCCTTGGATCACGGCATGGAGCTGCAGCAGGCCCAGGCTGGGCAGAGCTCACAGGAGACAGGCAGCTGGTTTAGGCTGTGCTCATTCTCCCTTTGGGAGCTGAGTTATGTCTTAGCTCTTCCCACAGATGAATAAATCATGATAGGAGAGACTTTGGAGGATGCTGGAAACGCTGGGATAACCCGTGCTCCTGGCGCTCTCAGGCAAGTCATAAACTTTTGAACCCTGAACTCCCATTTCTAAGCCAGGTCTCCAGTCTCTGAGACGTGAACCTCTCCACCCACCAGAGTCACCACCCCCAGAGTCCCTCCACCACCTCTGAGAGCCAGCAGAGACCCCCCAGTTGGCATCCAGCATCCCTTTATGCTGCATCCAGGCCATTGTGTTTCCCTGTCCCTATGAGCAGAACCACCAAGACCTGGTCTCACCCCTTTGGGGGGGTTTATCCATCTTTACACTGCCCTTTTTGGGTGGCCATGGTTGGACTGTGCACCCAGACCCAACCCCACGAGGTGACCTCCAGCCTGGGTTGGAGTTATCCCCCTAAAAATCCCCCTTCTGCCTTGGGGAAGAGGCTTCAAACATCCACCTCTTGAGGAAAAGAAAAATAGACTCTATTAAACCCAAACTCTTTTTTCCCTTCTGTTTTCCTTTTCCTTTTCCTTGCAGAAGTGGCACACTTTGAGCAGGCCCCCCTGGCTGGGTGATCCCCCTTCTCTTGGAGCCATTTCATTTCAAGATCCCAAAGATCCCGGAGATCCCTGGACTGCAGCTGCAGAACTGGTTACATATTTTCTGCCCCGAATCACAGAATCAGTTATGTTGGAAAAAAACCTCTGAGACCATCGAGTCCAACCTGTGTCCCATCCCCACCTTGTCCCCCAGCCCAGAGCACTGAGTGCCACATCCAGTCATTCCTTGGACACCTCCAGGGGTGGGGACTCCAGCACCTCCCTGGGCAGCCCTTTCCATTGTCTGATCACCCTTTCTGTGAGGAATTTCTTCCTAATGTCCAACCTAAGCCTCTCCTGGTGCAGTTTAAGATTATAATCAGAGAAGGAGAAAAACAGGCAGTGAGGCCTGAAGGAGCATCCCTGGCCCAGGACTTCCCCTGGGGAACACGAGCAGAAAGCATCAATCTGCTCAGGCATGTGGTGAAGTGGAGGAGGAGATGGAAATGGGAGCAGAGACATCGACTCCCTGCATCAGGATTTCTTCCTTTAAAGCTCTGGGGAACAAGTTCTCAGTGCAAAACATCCCAATGTGAGCAAGAGCCTTCCTCCTCTCTCCACCCAGACTCCTTTATTTAGAGGGAAGATCATTTCCGAAGCCTCGAGGAGCAGAAAAAAATCGTAAATAAGGGTCACTTGGCTCCTGAACATACTGTCAGGTCGTGAGTGAGGTGGAGGCATCTCCATCCCGGGATGTCTTAGTGCCATGGCTGGGAAATGTCAAGGCCAGCCTGGTCTGGTGATGATGACAGTCCTGCTTGGGCTGTGAAGTTGGGCTGGAGGCCTCCAGAGCTTTCCAACCAGCATCACAACAGCTTAAACCCAGCTCCAGACCTCAGCTGTGAACTGACTGTGCTTGGTAAGTGCTTGACATCCAAGAGCTTGGATGATGAACTCAGATCTCCTGCAGCACCTCCTCACCAGGCTTTGTTTGAAGCTCTTCCCCACTATCTGTTATTAGAGCAGAGATTTCCATGCTGATCTTCAGAGCAAGGGCCTGATCCTGCTTTCACTCAATGGGTGTCAAACATCTGAGGGTTTCCCTGTGTTCCTGCAGAGATGATGCTTTGTCTGATTTGATGTGGGTGCCCTGCAGGGATCACAGGGGCCACAGGGGAGGGAAGCATGGCTGTGCCATTCCAGAAAATCCAACCAAAGCTGATGAAATCCCCAAGCAAGCTCTCCTGGGGCTGAGCTGCCAGGAAAAGTGTCACAAAAAGGTGGATGCTCAGTATTTATTTGGGCAAGAAGAAAAGGGGTTACATGATGCCACAAAACTTCTCAGTAGCTGGGGGTTCACCCACTCCAGCACTTGCACGGTGACATCCCACCACCGCACTGGGATGGAACTTCAGATGCTGAGAGAGGTTGCTCCTGCTCGTTAAGTGGAATAATTTGAGCCCATGGGAGGCCCCTCCACACCCACACAGAGCTGGGGGTGGGAGAGGACCTTCTCCAAGCTGCCACAGGGGATGGCAGGGGGTCCTGAGGCTGGGTTGGCACCACCAAGCTGGGCTGATGCCAGCTGCTGCACTGGGGGACCCTTTCGGCCTCCAATCCTTAACAGCTGCCTGCTCAGCTTGAGCCAACATGAACAAGCCAAAAGACTCTGGTTTAGTCATTCAGAGGGATGGTTTCCTATTCTGGAAAAAAACATCCCTGCTGGTATAAGCTGTCTCCTCCTGTATCCACACAGGGCAGACAAAGCCTCTCAGTGCTGGCAAACCACAGCCTGGTGCATGGCCCAGGTCTTCCCATAAATCAGGAGAGGCTCCTGCATCTCCATGTGCAGCTGGTGAAAGCTCGGTGTGTGTGTGCTGGGATGCTCTGGTGTGGTGGCTTGGCCATGGGATGTGGGTCAGGTCTGTAAAAGGGTCTGTAAAAATCCCAAACCATGTGGCCTTCCTGCCCTGTGCCTCCAAAAGGGTCTGTAAAAGTCCCAAGTCAAACAGGCCTCCTGTCCTCTGCCTGCTCATTGTAACTGAAGAGATGAACATTAAATGATCACCTTCCTCCCTGCAGCTCACGAGAGGAACAGGGGAAGTGGGGTCTGGTTCACCAACCCCTCAGACCTCACAGCCCCTGTAGGGTTGGATGGAGATGTTTTTCTCTCACAGGAGATCAAACCATGTTAATGCTGGGCAAGACCTTCACCTAAAACATAGGAACTGGAAAAAAATGTGTGTGGGGAAGCAGTGTTGTCCTTTCTTCCTGCTCTCCCTTCATGCCTTGGCTGGGCAACCCCAAGAGAGGCAGCAGTGGTGCCAATGCTAATGAGGTCTCCAATGGGCAGTGGCCAATAATCCTTGGGGATGCCAGGTGTTCCCAGGTTTCCCAACTAGCTTCTAGAATCATGGAATAATAGATTCAGAATGGTTTGGGTTGGAAAGGACCTTAAAGACCATCCAGTTCCACCCCCTGCCATGGGCAGGGACACCTTCCACTAGCCCAGGTTGCTCCAAGCCACATCCAACCTGGTCTTGGACACTTCCAGGGATGGGGCAGCCACAGCTTCTCTGGATGACCTCTGCCGTGGTCTCACCACCCTCACAGAGAAGAACTTTTTCCTCTGTCTAATCTAAATCTCTCATCTTTTAGTTTAAAACCATTCCTTAAATGTCTTTGGGTGCTCATTCAGAATCAAGGAAATAAACCTCCCATTCACAGTCCAAAAGCATCAGGCCAAGTCTGGTAAAAATAACTTGGAGCAAACTAACTGGCAGCCAGGAGGGCTGGATTTCCACTGAAATCACCAGGTGCTCATGGATCCTGTTTGAAAGTGCCATTTCTGCCCATATCTGGAATTAGGGATTTGGCACAATACCCTTGGCTCAGGGTGGGAGGTTTTTTTTCAGGGAGGAACATCAGGCTCGATTCTCATCAGGTTTGTGTACACGTGATGTCCCATCCAGCTTCAGCCCCATCATGGCCAACCTCTCGTCTGGGCAAGACTTGGTGGCTGAATGGCTTCAGCAAAAGCAGAAGCAAGAGAATCCCAAAGTCCTGGGAAGAAGGAGCTTCTGGAGGGGCAGCAGAAGACCAAGCAGGGAGCCTGTAGCACCTCTGTGGTGGCTACGAAGCCTCTGTGTAGGACCCAAGGTCTACACTCCATTTCCAGCCCCCAAGGACCCAGCTGACACAGTCCATGTATTGGATCCCTCCCACAGAGAGGGCTGAGGCTGACTGGAGGTGGGTGTGGGCTGAAATTCCATCTGAATCCATGACCAGCTGATGGCCCTGAGCTCCGGGAATTTGCAGTTAATAAATGGCCTGAGTGCTATAAACAATCCCCCAGCCACTGCCTTCCCCATGGCTTCTTTGTCCTCCGAGGAATGCGGGTATTCCCTGCCCGGAAGACAAATTCCTGTGCAGTCACTGGCACTGAACCGTGTCTGGAAACCAGTTTCCCCAGTGGATGAGCCAGTGGTTTTGTCTCCAGTCCTGCTCCAGCCACCAGCTCTCTCACTTCCTTTTCTTTAGAAGGGCCAATTCCCCCTTCCCCAGCTCTCCAAACTCTGCTTCCCAGCCACTGAAGGATTCAGGCTTGTTCATCTCCAGGCTCATCCTCCTCAATCCATGTACTGGCTCGGATGCCATGGGGAGAAAACGAGAAGGAAAGGTCTTCATGACCTAGATTTGCAATTTTGGTGGTGACAGGATGGCCCAGAACTAGGAGACACCCCTCTCCTGGGAAGGACCTAGATTTGACCAGGAAGAGGGATGGAAGAGGGTAGGACCAGAAGGGTGCTCAGCCATGTGTGCTGCAGGTACAGGGTGATGCCTCCAGGATACTTATCAACCTTTATTCCTGAATATTTGTGGTCAAGGCAGGATTTACTGGTCATGCCAGGGGATTGTGTCCCCTCTGACCAGCACTGGTGGTGGAGGAAGCCTATGTCCTGGAGATATCCATGGCTCTGACCTCTGTGGGCTGTCCAGCCACAGGAGAAAGGCAGTGGACAGAGGGAATTTGGAGCAACAAAATGGACAAAAGTCAGAAAGGATCCACAGGCAAAAATCACTGTGGTTTAGGCAAAAATCACTCTGGCTTGGAAGCATTTTTGGCTAGAGACCTTTGATCATGCTGTGATTTCACCCTGTCAGGAGTGACTTTGTGGGTCACCTGGGAGATCCTCCTGCACCCTGGAGCAAACCTGTGGAGCAAGGGTGTCCCACCAAGCCTTCCCCCTGCCATGACAAACCAGCTTTCCTTGGTGGCTCCCTGGCAGCCTGGGCATCCCCCAGCCCCTCCTGGGGAGGGATCAGGGGACTGTCCATGCAGGTGCTGCTCCAGAGTGGGAGGATGGAGCAGATGGCCGAGGGTGCTGATGTCTGCTGATGTCCAAGCCACAGCAGATGCCAGGGGAGACCTGGCTCCAACGTGACCCCCTTCCTGTCCATCAGGTGAAGAGGGGCCTTCTCCCAGCCCTGCTGAAGCCAACTCAGCAGATTCCAAGCCATTAACTCCTTTTGCTCCCTCACTGAGGGATGACGGACCCATCCCTGGGTTTCCCACAGAACTGCCCTTCTGGAAGCCTGTGGACCTCACCCCATCGCCTTTGGGATGAGCCACGGAGAGCTGAGGGTGAAAAACAAAAAGAAGGACTTTGAGGGGAGAGTAGGGGATGGGCCAGGGAGGGAAAATTTCCATATCTGCATAATGAAGCTGATTACATAAGGGCATCTTGCGTCATCTGCGGCTGCATCTCCGGAGCAGTAATTACATCTGCACCACACATCTAAAGGAAATATTACCACATTCCCTTCCAAAATCTATATTTAGCTCTCCCAAGATGTGTGCCAGGGGCTTTATCATTCCGTGTACATTGGCTACAGAGCCAGACAACGGGCACATGGAGGGTTTTTTGTTTGTTTTTTTTTTTTTGATTTGCCAGCTAGGAAAATATCTGGAGTTTGGTGTGGCAGCTGCCCCGAGTCCCCCTGGAAGGGTGGCTCCGAGGTTTTGAAGTGGTAAGTGAAGAGTGGAATATTTTCCCGGCCTCCCTCAGTGCCTGCCAGGCTGTGGGGGTCCAACAGGAGGGCAGGAATGGCAAAGCCAGGGCTTGGCTTTCCCTCCTCCTTCAAATGCTCTTTGATTTCTGCCCTAGTGCTCTGAGCCCTGGGAAGCCTTTTTTCCCCTCGCTGAATAAATGACCTGATTTGCAGGGAGGGGTTGCTCTCACGGGTTCCTGGGCTCTCTGCTCCGTCACAGGTGTGAAACAAACCCTTTTGCTTTGCCCAGCTTTGGACTTCAGAACCATCTTTGGGCTTTGAACGCTTCTCCCATCCCTCCTGATCCTCTGAAAAAGGAAAAAAAGGTGCTTTGAAACAGAAAGAGAGGTTGCAAACCCCTTGGTTTGATGGAGGGCTTTTCATGTGGAGCTGGAGATGGGACAAGCCTTAGGGAAGGGCTGGAGGATGAATGAAGCATAGATTTGGTTTTCTCTTATTTTCCATTTGCTCATCACCACCCTGAAAGCACTGGAAAGCACCAGCAGCTCCGATGCAAAGAAAACAGTGAGGAAATACATCCACATCTCCTCCAAAGAAACTCCTCCAGCAACAACTTCTGGTGGGAAGTGGGGCTGTGCATGGCCAGGAGTGTGGGACTGAGCACCAACATCCCGAGGACTTGGTGAGAAAATGATTCTGGTTGTGTTGTGTGTGTGAGTGTGTGTGTGTGTGTGTCCAGCTTGGATGAACCATCCTCAGGTGGAAAAATGCCCTCTCCAACCTGGACTCGTAGAGAGGGGTGACAAATCCTCCCTGTTTCTCAGTTCTGCATTATTTCCACCTGGAAGACACAGAGAACTGGAGGATGGAGAAAGGGGAGGATGACAAAGCTCAGCAGAGCTGTGATCAGGGTCAGATCTAATGAAACCCGTGAGCTGCCCTGTAATGACTGAATAAACAACCCGGAGGACGTGAGGTGAGACCTGCCCAGAAAAAAAAGACCGTTTTACTCCTGTTTACAACCACTCCCAGGAGCTGCAGGATCTGTCAGTGATCAGGAATGGTCTTTACAGGAAAGGAAAACCCAGAGGATCAGACAGCACATGCACAATCAATCCACGATGTCTCTGATGACCTGTCCAGCCCAAACCTTTTTCCACTGCCCTGGTGTCCTCTGGTGCTTTACCTACAGCACCCTATGGCTGATATAAAACCTTTCTCCATTGCCCCAGTCAGCCTGAAGATGACCATCATCTATCAAAATCATGGAATCACAGAATGGTTTGGGTTGGAAGGGACCTTAAAGCTCTTGCCATGGGCAGGGACACCTTCCACTATCACAGGTTGCTCCAGCCTGGCCTTGGACACTTCCAGGGATGGGGCAGCCACAGCTTCTCTGGGCAACCTGTGCCAGAGCCTCACCACCCACACAGGCAAGAATTCCTTCCCAATATCCCATCTAACCCTGCCCTCTGGCAGTTTAAAGCCATTCCCTTGTCCTATCACTCCAGGCCCTTGTCCAAAATCCCTCTCCAGTTCTCTTGGAGTCCCTTCAGGTGCTGGAAGGTGCTGGAAAGTGTCTCTGGAGCAATCACCCTGTCCCTTAATGGAAAATTTTCCTCTCTCCCATTACAGGCTTTGTGACTTTTATTGCTCACCTGAGCTTTGCAGATTATGGACTGATGGTTTACCCCAAAACATACAATGGATTGTGTTCTGTACCTGCACCTCCCAGGATAAAAACCTGCTGGCACTTCCCTCCTGCCCTAACCCTGCTCCCAGCTGGTTTTCCCTGGCTCCCAGGGTGCTGCTTCCATCCCAGTGCTCTTGGGGAACCCTTAGAAAACCCTTCCTCTTTTCCTACTCCAGCATTCCTACTGATGCTGGAAGTGGGGGAAGATGGGGAATGACACCCCAACCACACAGCAATGGGCACATCTTTCTGTGTGGAAAGGAGAGAGGGGGAGAAAGATGGTGTGGGAGCAGGGAAAGAGGGAAAGCAATTCTGTAAATGATTTGCAGAAGAGAAAACAAGCTCCTGGCTGGTTTATGTGGTTTCATGGGGACCACAGAGGTGCTGGGTTAATGGTTGGATTTGGTGATCTTAGAGGTTTTTTCCAACCTTAACCATCCTGTGATTGTGTGCTTTCAAAGGAATGCAGCAATTCCTAGGAATGCAGCTCTAGGAAGGATGAGGAGGAATGGCCAAGAACTTGGACCCAGCTCATCTGGTCTAAGCTGACCATGCCCCTTCAGTCCCTTGCTCACCATCAGCCAGGAGAGGAGAGTAGATCTACCAGGTCAGGATAACACTGACCAAGCCCAAATTCTGTCTCCCAGTGGTGACCAAAAGCCAAAGGCAAAGCAGAAAGAAGAGTCACCCGTCCCCCACACAAAGCTGCTTTTCTTCCTCAACCACCCCTTGGGCCTCAGGCCCCTTTCACAGAATCACAGAGTGGTTTGGGTTGACAGGGACCTTAAAGACCATCTAGTTTTAGTTGCTGATAACCAGATCAGTGGGAAACAGCCCATGAGGCCCCACCACATTTATTCTGGGCTTGTGCTGGAGTAGAGATGTAGAGTCAGGCACTGCAAATATTCTCACAGCCAGGATCAAGTCCCAAAGGCCTCTTCTTCTGCTCCTGCCTCAACAGCAGGCAGCAAGATGCCTTCTCCAAACTCAGCGATGCCCTTGATATCCACAAATGTCTTTTGGATGAGGATTGAACACTGGATTTTCATTTATAGGATGTTTTTCCTGTCTTATCTATATCCCAAACCCCATGAGCATCTTCTCCAGAGCTACAGATGCTCAGATCAAGCTCATTTCTCTCCCTCAGAGGAGCGTGGTGTGTGATCCTCCATGTCCCATGAACACCTCACCCCTTCTCATGGTCCCCAAAACTCCAAACACATTTTAGGAGAGACCTTTAACCCCTGTCTAGCTGGTGTTTCCACATGTTGAGATCCCTTGTTATTCCACTGGGAGATTATTCTCTCTGAAAATGATGATTTTAAGGAGCCTTATGCACAGACCTTCTCAGACATTCCTTTCCCAGGCTGGCGATTTCGAGCCGAGGGAGTTGTTCTCCATAAAACCCATAAAACCCTACAAATCCCTTTCCTCTGCATCCTTTGCATTCCTATAGTATCCTTTATGGGATATTGTGATCAGAAGTCTGGAAAAAGTAAAGTAAGGCCAGGGAGGAGCTCCTAGATCCTGTTTTTAAGTGGACTTGTGGTACATGTTACGTGGGGTAGAAATCCCCCCGTAGCAGTGCTGGCTCTGGGGTTGACTCTGGGTGGGACACTGCACTCCTGGCTGATCCCTGCTCCTGGGAGTCACAGCAAGACACCTCTCCTACCTCCATGCACAGAATCCATCCATTCCTCTGGCCTTTTCATCCTCCTTTAGAGAGATCCTGACCATAACCCTGCGTTCCTTTTCTTCCCAGGCTGCATTTTCATGAATTCAGGCTTTTTTTCCATCCTGGTCCAAGCCTTAGAGATGACAAATGACTTCAGCAACAGCTTTCCTGACTTGTGGCTGTGGGGTTGGGAGGGACAGGCGGAGAAGTGGATGAGGTGACCTTCAGTTCCCAGCCCTTGTCCTCTCCTCCCCTCTCCTCCCTGAGCACAGACCACACTCCAGCCCTTCTTTTCCTTAATCCCATTGCTCTGCTTGGAATAACCACCTTGTACTCAGCAAATACACCCTGGATCAGCCAAGGATCCTTCTGGGATCCATCCAGCCCCCACTGCACAGGGAGAAGACCTTGGTGACCAAGCCTCACACCTCCACCCCAGCTCCCACTGCCGTGCTTTGTGTAGTGGATGGATGTGTCCATCCCTCCCAAATCAGCCCTGCATCCATGGCCTAAAGCCAGGCAAGGATTCCTGGTTCGTTTTTGCTGGTGCTGGGCAAGGATGTGCCAAGGGAGAAGGCACAGCCTGGGCTGAACCACCAGCTGGTCTCTCCACTCCTCTATTTTCCTCTCATCCCTGAGCTGAGCCCAGGATTCCTCAGGCGTGCATGTGAAATGGGAAGCACTTGTGAAACAAGCTCCAGAGGAGCTTGGCACATGTTACAAGCTTGCACTTCCTATATTTGGGGCAGGATTCATCCCGGCACAGCATCCTTATTAATTTGTCTGGGCTCTGAGCAATCCCACGCCGCTCATCTCACCTGTGCTGCTGACAGGGACTTCCCTGAGATCTGCCTGTTCAAACACCACAAGGATTTCCAGTGTTTTTCCTCGGGTTTTTAAAGGAGTCTGTGCTGACAAATTGCTCACACGTTCCCAGGAGGCTTTACAAGGTGGCTTTGGGGCAGTGCTTCAGACAGGAGTTGGGAGCAGGATCACAGGCGGGGTCAAATGACACAGAGATGTGGATCTCTGAATCCTTTTCAGTGTGGAAAAGGATTAGCCAAAAAAACCCACTAGGAAGCAGGTAAAGGCAGAAATCAGGGAGAAAAGGGAGAAAAGGAAGAAAGCCCTTCCTCACACAGTGGTGGGTGGCCTGGGAAGCTCCTGCCATGGGATCCAGCTGATGTTCAGTGGGTACCTGTGTTCCAGGGTAAAGTTCATGGATCAGAAATCCATCAGGATCCAGTGAAAACTGCGGAGAAGTCAAATTTGGGAGTGCATTGAGGGAATATAAAGCAGGCAGTCAAAAAAACCCCAACCCTTTTCCTTGCCCATTGTTCATAGAATCACTGAGGTTGGAAAAGACCTTTAAGATCGTTGAGCTCAAAAGTTCATATTGATTTTCCCTGTTGCTCATCCCTAAAACATTAAGTGCCCCCATTTTGTCCCAGGAAGGCAACGAGTTGGAGAAAGATCTGGGAAAACTCAAGTGATTATAACCCAGAGGGTCTTGTGTTCATAATACTACAAAGACACCCCACCAAAAAAAACCATTAAAAACTACAAGAACAACAACAACAAACCCAAAACCAAAACCAAAATCTCCCAAACAAACAAACAAACAATCCCCCCCAAAAAACCAAAACAAATCAAACTCCAAAAACCCTCCAAACCAAAAGCCACAAACACCTTCATATTTTGCCAAACTAAATTAAACCGGGGAATTTTCCAAGCTGAGGATGGATTAACTGTTGTGAAGGGACCTAAATCTGCCTGACAGGATGAGGAACTTGTCTCCAGCAGGAAGGTGGGATGGTGGGGAGGGGGAGGTGGTGGCTAATGTTTTGGGAATGCTGTGGGAAGGAAGAGCATCCCTGGGAAAAGGCAGCTTGGGCTTTGAGGAGATGCTAAGGACCTGAATTCCCTGGAAAGGACAGGTGCAACACAGTGTGGTGGATCCCAGGCCACCCAAACCTGGGGCCCTGGGGCTTGAGCACAAGATGTTTCTTGGCTCAGAGGCAGCGCTGTCCCAGGGCCCAGCTGGAAGCTGGACAAGTCCCGTGATGCCACGTTTGCAGGTGGATAAGCTGGAGGGGTCAGCGGGTTCTGTTGACTCCCAGAGAGGGAATGCCAAGAAATGCAGGAGCTGTTGGCTCACACGAACCTGGAAGTGACAGAGGGGTCACAGGGACACTGAGCTCCAGGGGACATTGGCTACCTGAACATGATGCCACCTGGCCCTTAGTCCCAGGAGGAAAGAAAACTCTGGGGAAAAGAGGAGGAAAGAAAACTCTCCATGACTTGGTGAGGAGTTTTAAAAATGTGTGTTTACAGCAGGGGGATCACCCTGGTGCAGACAGACCTACAGACTTCCGAGCACTTGAAGAAGCAGGTAGAGCTTGGACAAAATACCAGGGAAGGGAACAGAGCTGGGGAAGGGGCTGGAGCAGCAGGAGCAGCTGAGGGAGCTGGAGGGGCTCAGCCTGGAGAAAAGGAGGCTCAGGGGGGACCTTCTGGCTCTGCAACTCCCTGACAGGAGGGGGGAGCCGGGGGGGGTCGGGCTCTGCTCCCAGGGAACAAGGGACAGGAGGAGAGGGAACGGACTCAAGCTATGCCAGGGGAGGTTTAGGTTGGATATTAGGGAAGATTTCATCACTTAAAAGATTGTCCAGCCCTGGCACAGCTGCCCAGGGCAGTGTTGGAGTCCCCATCCCTGGAGGGGTTTAAAAGCCGTGTGGATGTGGCACTTGGGGACACTGGTTAGTGGTGACCTTGGCAGTGCTGGGTTAAGGGTTGGACTCGATGATCTTAGAGGGGTTTTCCAGCCTCAGTGACTCTGTGATTCTCTCTGTGCCTTGTCTTGCCTTGTCTTTATGGCTCTCAGCCTCTTCCTGATCCTGCCCCCTTCATCCCAGGAAGCACCACCTGTTTGCCCTGGGAAGAGTCTTTTTTTTTCCCTCTTCTCACCTGGCCCTGTCTCTGCAGAGCCATTCTTGCCAAGGGCAGCCTTGCACTGATGATGCCTTGGACCCCAGTCCTGGCCTGGGGGGGGGGCTGCCCCACAAATAAGGCCCTGCTCAGATACCACTGAGGGAGGAGGGACAAGGGGTTAAACACCCCCAAATGTCCGTGGTCCTAAAAATAGCCAGGCTGTTCCCGCTCACGTTGACTCACCCGTCACAGACCACAAATTCCTGAGACACGTCACGGGCTGTGGGGAAATCGCCTTTCCCTGCGTTGCTCCAAACAGACCCTGTGTTTGTGTCACCCTCTGAGGGACAGCCCTGCCCTCCCAAGCACGGGGGGTGATGCCATTACAGTGCCAGGAGTGATGGTGCTGAGATGTGTCAGCAGAGATGGGCTTGACAGGATTGAGAGCTGAGTGAGCATCCTCACTCCCTTCTCCATCTCCTGGGATTTCCAGGGGTCCTTTTTGGGGTTCATCCCTGCCAGTGAGGGTTTCTACACCTGCAGGTGCCTCCTGCTCTGGAATAAGATGCCCAGCAGAAAGTAGGACCTTGTGTGTGTGTCTGTTCCCATCCAACCGGATTTCAGTTGTCTCTGGTTTGAGTCCCACTCCCTCTTCCAGCTCCAAATCCTCCCCCATCTCTTCCCAAGTGCCAGAGCTTTAACCCCAAATGGGAGTGGCTCAAAGGCCCCTTCTTGAAATGTCCCTCAGTAGACTCTCACTTAGCGGTTCCAGCTTAAGAGCAGAAATGCAGGAAAAACACAACCCGAACTATTTTGGAGATGTGGGGACCAGGAGTCTGCCCAGCTGCCTCTGGACATCCAGGTGGGATCACAGCCAGGAGCAACACAGCCTCTGAAAGCCACTAGCTGACTCACACAGCTGTGTGGCCAGGGAGGTGTGACCTCAGGAGATGGGACAGAGCAGGGGGTCCATGGCCCTTTGGTGCCAGCCAAGCCCCTTCTCCCTGCAGGAGCCTTCCCACCAAGACATGTCCCCTCTCCAGCACCCAGATCCTCATGGTCCTGACCCAACCTGCCCAAAACTCTGCCCTTTGATCACTGGGGCCTTCTCCCACTGAGATGAAGGTGCAGAAGGATGTGCTTCACATCTGCCCTGCTCGGTGTAGAGACCCTCAACCCACAGCTGGGGTTAAAGGAAAGGTTGTCACTGATATGTTGGGAGCCACTTCCTTCCCCTCCCCTCCTCCAGAATAGCTTTTTGTCTTTGGGTTTATTTTCTTTGTTGCGTTATAAAGGTTTGACCCTGACGTGTTTTGAATGGATTCAAATGCAGCATTGAATTCCTCTCGGGATGTGGCTGCTTTGGGGAAGAGAGGGAGGAGGGAATTTCATTGTGTCCAACCTTGCAAACCTTTGGAGAGGAAAAGCAGGGTCTGTTTCTCTCTGCTGAGTCCTGTGTCCTCTCCCAGCTCCTCCCTAAGATCCAGCCACTCCCACACACCTCACTTGTCCCTGTTCAACAGCAGCTCCACCAGCACAACTCCTCCACAGTGGGAAAAGTGGGATAATCATCTCCCGGCCAGCTCAGTCCTGGTCAGGTCCAGCACAGACTCTGCCAAGACCTCACGGATGGATCCAGCTGCTTCTTGAGTGTCTGGAGACTCAACCACCAGGTAAATTAGTGCAAACCCAGGATCTCCCTGAGCATCCCCCACCAGCTGCTTCTCCCTGTGCCAGGGGCTCTGGATGCATCAGGGATGGTTACAGAGGGAAATGGGAACCTCAGGTGATGCCAACCTGCAAAGCTGGCTGCACAGGGGGGTTGTGTCTGCTGTGACAGTGACACTTGGCCCTGGGGGTCCCTGTGGCCCCCCTGTGTGATTTCAGGGGAGAAGGGACTCACACGGATGGCAGGGTGACAGAGTCACAGCCCTCTGTGACTGATGGCTTTGCATGTGGCTGAGACCTGTTTATGGTGTTTATTCAGCTGGTGGGTGCTCAGCTAATAATTTCACCCTCTTGAAATAAAGAATAAAAGCTCTGGCAACAATCTGGCCTCTTGGCAGGGAGTCAAAGGGTCTTGGAGACCCCAGTTTTCTTTTGGGCTGTCACTTCTCCACCCAAAACACATAAGAACTGGCTACCAGGACAAAAACTGTTGGTATTCTGGCTCAACAAACTTACAGAATTTACTCTGCAATTGAGTTTGCAACAAATGAATCCCCTTCCCAAGCCTTGGCCATATCAGATCTCTCCTGGAGGCTCATGGACAACAGGGAGGAAAGGACTTTTAATTTGATTTTCCCAAATGAAGAGCAGCGAAATAACTGCAGCAGCATTGCCTGTGCTCAAGCTGGAGATCAGAAAATTGCTGATAACAAGGGAGGAAAAAAGCTCAATAATTTCTGTTCTGGCTTTGGAAAAAGCAGGCTGATGTTCTCATATTGCACAGGGACAACCAAGTGCTTTCTAGTCCATTAGTAACCCAGGAAGACACTCAATGGCATGGCCTTAGGATAAACATTTTTAAACAGTGGGTTCAAATTAATTTGCTCCCAAGAGTCCCATGGAGGGAGGACAAGGAGTGGTGTTGCCTGCTGCTCATCCTCTCTAAAAAATCCTGGGACTTCTCTCTGATCCCAGAAGGCTGGAAAGATGATAATTACAGGGCAATATTAAAAAAAGAAAATAAAAGGGGGAGAGAAGAAGAGCTGGAATGATACAGCTGAGCCTGGCAGAAAGTGATGCAGAGCTGGAGGGATGGAGCGTGGGAAGCTGTCAATATAAATAGATGGCTCATGCAAAGCAGCACTTCACAGATTCATTCAACTCCAGCAAGGGCAGGTTGTGTGAGATGACCCAGGCAGCTCCACAGATGGAAATGTGCTCATGTGAGGTGCTTTGGTTTGGAGTGACGAGGTTATTCTGCTTAAAAAATGAGTTATCGTGGAATCATGGAGTGGTTTGGGTTGGAAGGGACCTTAAAGATCATGCAGTTCCAACCCCCTGCCATGGGCAGGGACACCTTCCACTATCCCAGGTTGCTCCAAGCCCTGTCCAACCTGGCCTTGGACACTTCCAGGGATGGGGCAGCCACAGCTTCTCTGGGCAACCTGTGCCAGGGCCTCCCCACCCTCACAGGGAGGAATTTCTTTCCAACATCCAATCCAACCCTGCCCTCTGGCAGTTTAAAGCCATTCCCCTTGTCCTGTCTGCCCTTGTGAAAAGCTGCTCTCCCTATTCTTTATCCTTAAAGCTTTTGGTGGGGAATGCTGGCTCTTCACTGGATGCCAAGGGGCTGGGACAGGGGTGTTTCCAGCTGGGTTTCGTGGAGGTCTTCCCATCTTCCCTGTGCAGCTCGTGATTAGAGAAAAAAGACTAGGAAAGGGAGGATCTCACTGATCCTTCCCCATTTCCCCCCCATCCTCGGAGCTTTTCAGGGATAACTCCCACCCGAGGTTGTCTTTGGAACCCCCTGAATGGTTTGATGCTGTCAGGGGACACTCTCCATGACACTGCCTGGTCCCTCCTCACTCAACCTAGTGGTGTTTCATCCTCCATAAATTTTTTGGCAGTGAATTTTTACATTTACAGTGAATTATGACCTCTAAGAAAAGCCATGTCATTTGGTTTCTCTTTAACCCAGTATTTGAGTCATCTCCTGTTACATTTTGAGGTAGAGAGAAGAGTCACCTCCCCTCATCCCTTCATCCCATAAACAGGCACTTTATTAACCCATTTTAGGCTCAATAGGAGCTGCATATACTTGAAATTTTAGTGCCTCTCAGGCACTTTTGAGAGTTAAAAATCACTGTCCCAGGCTATGGTTCCCCTCTTGTGACTCTTCTTCAGCCCTACAAGTCACTGGGATACCCACAAGAGGTGTCCCTGGAGCAGAAACCATCTCCCTGCTGCCATTCCCACCTCTTATGTGGGACATGCAGGCCACTGCCCACCCCCAGGGAGGCAGAATCCCCCAAGGTAATTCATACCAATTACTGCAATCAGCTAATTAGCAAACAAGATCGATTCAAATGAAGTTACGGTGTCAACAGCTATTATGCAGGCTTGTGTGTGCTGGAGTAAAGCCATCCTGGGGGATCAAAAAGCCCTTGGAGATTGGAAATAGGGAGAGGTAAAGGGGATGTGGAGGGCAGAAGGGAAATGGGGGGAAAAGAAAACATCCCTGAGACAAATTAAGGAGGAGAAGTGTCGGGAATGGAAAGCGATCCAGGGAATTGCTTGTGAATTTGATGGGGATGATGGATAGGGATGGTGCCCACCAGCCAGGCAGGTTGGGATGAGAGGAAGAAGTCAGGTCTTCAGCTGGGAAATATCTGGACTCCTCTGCAGGACATCCCCCCAAAGGTGGGGAGCAGGGTGGGATTCATCCTGGCATTTTCCAGGGTGAAACAGCCTGGGAAGAGCTCTCTCCTCCCTGGCCATGGGACACCCCTGCCAGTGACCTGCACCAGAGCCAGCTCTCCAAGGAAAACTGATTGCCACTTCTGGAAGGGAATTGCCAGCCTGGGATGCAACAATCTCCCAGTGGGAGTTAGAGCCAGGCTTGTTCCATTTCTGCCTGCCACCATCTCCTTTGGGAAACCTGGAGCAGGACGGGGCCATGAGGACGTGAGGCTCTGGGACCAGTTCCCACCCGGAGCCAGAGCCTGGTGTAAAGCCTGCAGAGACATCTGCTAATCCTACCCTAAGCCCTCTGTGATGGATTTAAAGGGTGTTTCTGTCGCTCGCCCCCGGGATCAAGATCCTTACAGGATAAGTGTCCGAAGGAAATGAAGGGATTCTTCTTCCCCCAGTGGGGTGTGAAACGGAGACGCAGCTCCCGCTGGGATGCCCCTGTGGGGTGGTGTGCTGGTGTCACCTCAGAGGACAGGGACACCTGCTGCAATGCTGTGCTGGACTTTTAGGAGGGGAGTTTTGCTCTGGAGCTGACAGATGCCCTGGTTTTATCACAGCAGCTGGCCCAGAGAAACATTATCCGGCAGCCCAAATCTCTGCCTGTCTTTAAAACCCTGGAGAGGTGCAAAATTGCTTTTCACTCCAGAGCCATGGGTGGAGAGCTGAAGAAAAGGGTTTTCCCTGCTTCCTGTCCTGCTCAAAGCTGGGTTTGGGGCTATAAGGCTGTTGTTCTACCTGTCCTCAACTTCTCTGCTAAGGAGGAGGGCGGGAGACATCAACAGATTGATGGAAAGTTCATTAAAGGAGGAAAAATGAAGCTTTCCAGCTTTGAGGAATAACCTGTGAGTGCTGGATGCATCCACACAGGCTGGTGCTGGGATAGCAGAGCTGGCCACTTGGGCATTCATGGCACGGGGAGGCTGCTCAGGTGACTTGTAGGACTCGTTTTTAAAACAAACAGATCCCTTTTATCGCCTGAAATCCCGAACCTCCGCCAGGAGGAAACGTGTGGAACAAAGCAACGCCACCATTAATCACCCCCGGAGCTTGGGGCTTGGCTGAGGCACCTCTTCCCAAAGCCATGGACCCACCTCCCACAGTGCTGGGCACCACCCAGCCCTGCTCAGAGCCGGGCTGGCCAGCCCTGCTCACCCTGCACGCTTCCATCCAGAGGGAAATAATCCCTCTTTTCATTCCCAGCTATCAGGAATGCACCACACCTGGTGCCCCTCGGGGAGTGTTTGCCGTCCTGGCGGGCGCCGGGGCCAGGTTGTTTGCCCAGGGATTTTTTTTTTTTTAAATTTTTTTTTAAATTAAATATTATTATTAAAAGCTAATTCGGGCCCCTGAGAGCGTGGAGGGGAGGGCAAAGCCCTTGGCTGGCGCTGAGGAATGTCAACAGGCCCTGGGTTGGTTTGGCCGGTCCTGGCGGTGTCACAAAACCCTCCAGAGCCGCAGGAGACGAGTTTGTCCAGGTTTTTCTGCTGGAAAACAATCTGGCTGTTGCCTGCAGGGGGATTACCCACCCCAAACACATGCAGGTGGCACATTTCACCGCTTTAGACACAAGATCAGGTTCTAAAACACCTCCTCATAGTCCCCAGATTAGCTCCCATTCCATACAATCCCTTTGGAGGGGCCGAGGGAAGCTCAGCTTTGCAGGGTTAGGGATCAGGCCAAGGGCCACACGAAGCACCAGCAGCAGAGCACAAAACACATTAAAAACTTCCCACTCAGGGCTCAACAGCACTAAAACCACTCCTGGGTGTTGGGGACACCCCGATCCTCGAAGAGATCAGCCCCTGGGGCTTGGAAAACCACTGGGAGGGAGGGAGGGAGAGCGTGGCAGGCAGGAGGAAGAGCGCAGCAGTCCATGGGAAGGAGGAAGGAGGGGAGCAAACTCCTGCTGTGCAGTGGCTGGCCAGGGCCCAGCCGGGCAGCAGGGATTTATTGGTGACATTACTGGAGGAGCCAGAGCCGTGGGGAACATCAGGGGAACATCCCTGAGCCTGGCACTGAGCTGAGCTTTATGGGCTGTGCTCAGCCCGCTCCTGAGACAGGTATTTGTGCCCCCACTGAGCTGAGAGCGGGTGGAGGTGTGGGTTCTCCTGGCAGAGGCCTTTTAAAGAATGTATTTATTTGAGGAGGGAGAAATTTCAGCCAAGAACAGGTCCTGGTCTTTCCCAGAGATCCCTGCCCTGGACAGTGACCACAGTGCCTGAGGGAGGAGAGCTGTGGGAGTGCAGCTCTGCCTGTCTCATCCCAGCATCTCTTATGATTTTGGGGATGTTTTCATCCTCTCCTTTCTGCCCTGGCCTCTCTAAGGCACCCTGAGGAGCCACTTCAGCTGATCCATGTGACAGGGACAGCCTTCCCTGGCTTTCCACCCCACGGTTTGGGAAGTGAGATGCATGGTCTGGCCAAAACAAACACCAACATGTCCCTGTCCCCTCTCCCTCATCTCCTTACAAACACACCAACATGTCCCTGTCCCCTGTCCCTCATCCCCCTACAAACACCAACATGTCCCTGTCCCTCATCCCCCTACAAACACCAACATGTCCCTGTCACCTGTCCCTCGTCCCCTTGCAATTCCCTGCATTGCTGGAGGCAGGAGCCCCCACTGCAGGGAAGTGTCTGAGTCTTCCCATCCCAACACCTCAGCTGGGATGGCTGGGCTGTTACTCCAAGTGCTTGCCAAGGGCAGAGCTGGGGATGTAATGAAGGCAACGGTCCATGGGGAGTGGAACGAGCCTGTACTAGATCAGCTGATATAATTAGAAAGCAGGGACAAGGAGATGAGCTCCTGTGCCCGAAAGCTGGGCTGTTTTTTCCAGCTCCAGCAGCTGGGCTAATAAAAGCTCCGACCTCCCCTTGTGCATCATCTCCAGCTTGTGCCTGCGGGGCACTGCCATGGCTGGGAGCTCGGGAGGAGCTCCCATCCATCAGTGTTTCCAGGGATGGGGCACCTACAGCCTCTCTGGGCAGCATCCACCACCATCACTTCGGCCAGTCTGTCTCCTCTTGCCCCCTTGCCCTGGGCCCAGTGAGTCTGGGCACCGTCTGTCCCCCCCAAAGCAGAGGGGGATGCTCAGTTGGCTTTGCCTACTGGTTTCATGTCCAGGTTGTCTCTCCTCATGTTTTGATGCAGGAAAGAAACCCAAAATGGCCCCAGAATGAAAACCCAGTCTGGTGAAAGTGGGGAGAAGACGGTGGATTTGCATGGGAACATCCCCACCAAGTGAGATGACAGGCTGGGAGAGCTGGGGGTGTTCAGCCTGGAGAAGAGAAGGCTCTAGGGAGACCTTCCAGCACCTTCCAGTGCCTAAAGAGGCTCCAGGAGAGCTGGAGAGGGACTGGGGACAAGAGATGGAGTGACAGGACAAGGAGGAAGGGCTTCACGCTGATAGGGGGCAGGGTTAGATGGGATATTGGGAAGGAATTCTTGGCTGTGAGGGTGGGGAGGCCCTGGCACAGGTTGCCCAGAGAAGCTGTGGCTGCCCCTGGATCCCTGGAAGTGTCCAAGGCCAGGTTGGATGGGGCTTGGAGCAACCTGGTCCAGTGGAAGGTGTCCCTGCTCATGGCAAGGGATGGAACTGGATGATCTTTAAGGTCTCTTCTCAACCCAAACCATTCTGTGATTTTATGAGATCCCAACCCCACAAGCCAGAGTTTCCCCATGGAAGAAGGAACAGGGTGAGGTGCCCATTCATCTGCAAACCCACCTTGTCTCCTCTGGCAGCACTTACTCCCCTCATAACCCCCAAAACTTCCAAACTGACCTCACAAGCAAGGATTTAGCTGAATTTAGTGTCAGGAAAACCCTGGCTGTCTGGAGAGTGCAGAACATGCCTGGGCAGGCTGGGGCAAGCAATGTTCCTGCTGGATTTATGGGACATAGACACCTGGTCTGGAGACAAAGAGGTCCATTAAGTCCTACTACACGGCCTTGGGGCCGGAGGGAAGGAAACATGGAAGTCTTCTGAGCTATACAGGGTCTACAACAAGGTATCCTGAAATCCTGAGCCTATAGAAAAGACTGGTCCTATGGGTATATAGGAGAAGCACATGGATGCAGGATGAGACCCAACCAACCACCCTGGGCTTGTTCTCACCTCCCCTGCAAAACAACTCCCCCATCCCATCCTCCTCCCAGTCTGTCCCTGGCAGACATGGATCTGTCGGGCATCACTCCACAGCCCTTCTGAGCAGGGAACCAATTTCCTCCAGTGCTGGACACACAGCCAGCCACTGCTTATCCCAGGTTTTGTTCCTGGCTTGGATCATTATTTTTATTACTGGTGCTGGGCTTCCAGAGGAAAACATATCTTTGGGCCACATCCCAAGGGATTTGGATAATTCGTCACCCGCAGACGCACATATATTTATTTAAAAGCGCCTCTTGTTATGTTACTTGGCAACTTCCGAGCCCGTGTGTTTCTCCAGCTGATAAATATTTGTGAGGTTGGTTGTGTGAAGAGCAGCATGTGTTAATGATCCGATTGCCTTTTTTCCCGGCCTTCCTGCAAAGGGAACGGGCTCCATTGCCCGGCAGAAAAGGATCTGGCGATGCCGGTCCACAGTGGCCCACACCAGGTGTGCCCAGGTGGCCAAGAAGGCCAAAAATAATGTGACCAGCAGGACTAGGATAGTTCCCATCCCCTGTGCTGGCACTGCTGAGGCACCTCCAGTGCTGGTGCCAGTTCTGGGCCCCTCAGACAAGAGTGATGCTGAGGGGCTGGAGCGTGTCCAGGGAAGGGAACGGAGCTGGGGAAGGGTCTGGAGCACCTGGAGCAGCTGAGGGAGCTGGAGGGGCTCAGCCTGGAGAAAAGGAGGCTCAGGTCAGGGCTGCTGTTGGTGAAGCCATCCCAGATCCTTCTGCACACAAGGGCTGCCCATGGTCGGCATCGTCCAGTGAGGCTCCATGTGCTGGAGTCATGTCATGGCATGAGCCCTCCTACTTTAATCCAAAGGAAAATCCAAAATGTTTCCAGCCCCTGTGACCACTCCCAAACTCAATGCACACATGTGAGAAGGAAGGTGCCAGCCACGGGGAGGAGATGGAAGGCAGACATGGCCACCGAGCCTCATGGTGGGTCAAATTCCAGCCAGACTCAGACAAAACTCATCCTTCTGGCTCAGGAACCAGATAAAGCCAACAGGATCCACATGTTCATGGCACAAAAAAAAATTTTGTGAGAGAGAAACTCAGCTAGGATCCCTGTGAGGCTGATTCCCAGCCTTGCAGCAGCTCCACTGAGCTGAAGCAGGAGCTCCTGCAGCTCCTCCAGTGGCTCAAGGGGACTTTCAGCTCCCTCTGCCAGGAGAACTCTTGGCTCCAGCCAAACCTGGATCATAAGGCATAAGCCATCCCTCTTTCCTGACAGCTGCCTTAACACTTGTGTTTGCTTTCCTTGCTGTTTAAGGAGCTTCAGGGACCTTTCTGTCCCCCTCAGGGGGTGTCAGCATGGTCCTTTCCCCCACAGGGCCGTGGGGTGATGGGAGAGCTGAGTTTGGGGTGCATGTTGGGAACCACCCAGCTTATTGCAGGCTCTCAAAGTCCTTGGTCCACCACCACCTCCAGGATGGAGCATCACAGCCTGGAATGGTTTGGGATGGACAGGACCTTAACAACCATCCAGTTCCAACCCCCCTTCCATGGGCGCTCACTAGACCAGGTTCCACAAAAACGACTCCCAGGTTGTGGAAAGCACAACCAGACAATGAATCCAGTGACCCAGAGTGGAGTCCAAAGGCTTTCCCCATGGAGCAGAGGTGAGGATGACCTGGAGGGGCTGGGGGGTCCCTGCCTGCTCCCCATCCTGAGGGGCAGCAATGTCTGGGCTCCTGGCCTCGTGCCTCCATTTCACTTTCAGATCCCTCAAATAATAACCGTGTTTGCCAGCTCCTGTGACAGGAATGACTAATGGGAAAGATCCTCTGTGAAGGGAAACAAGAAATCTCCGTGTTTCACCCTTTGTTTGCTGGATTTCTCTCACATCCCCGGACATGGCTGGGCTCAGTTCCCCCTCACCACAAAGCAGATTTTAAGCCCTACAACAGTTCCAGTAACACCCCCTTAACTCTTAACCTTCCCAGTTGGGACATAACTCCCTTCAGAAACTTTTTGCAGCCCAGTTCATCCACATTCCTGCTCCACACGGAGTTATCGCTCAGCGAGTGCCTCTGCCTGCTGATGCAACGTGGTTTTCACAGCGCATTTGGAAAACACCCTCCCCATCTGCCTGTTTTTTGCAAGTCAGGGGACTGTCTTTCTTCCTACTTCCTGTTTTTCCTCGGGATGGGCAATCAGAGGTGCCCTTATCACGCACCACGCCGTGGCGATGCCCCTGTGCTGGGTGCAGCAGCGGGTGCCCGGGGCTGATGCTGCAGCCCCCGTGGGGCTCTACCAGCCCCATCCTCTTGTAGGACAAGCTGCTGCTGTCTCCCAAATATATACAACCAGATGTTGGACTTTCAGATGCTTTTCTCCTCCTCCTTTTTGGATCTGGGGGATGGTCCCTTGGGACATCAGCCCGGTGACCCAGCAAAGAAGAGTTTGAGGAGGAGGGAATCTCTTTCCTGTGTGGAACCATGCAGCTGCTGGCACTGCTTTTTAAATGCCCACCGCTGCCTCAGGGAGCCCATTTCAGCCCCTCCACACATTCCTCCTCTTCCCTGTTGCCACCACAAAGCCACCACTCAGGACAACCGTGCCCTGTTCCCTCGCGTGAGCCCGGGCAACGCAGACAGGGGATGACACCGCTCTGGCATTTCCACGCCTGTTTTCAGCCCATTCGCCTCCCAGCCTTTGCAGAAAATAAATTCCCCAGCCAGGCTGAACTCGGATGACAGCATCGCTGCTATATATAGCCACGGCAGATCGCCGCTGCTCCAACCAGGGCCACACATAAACAAACCGCCCGGCGCACGGAGCCCTGCGCGGAGAGGGCACGGGAGAGGGGACCGCGCGGGATGCGGGAGCCTCCCAGCCCTGCCCGCTCCAAACCGGGGGTGCTCGGAGATCCTGCGCTCCCTTGTCATGCCAGCACCTCCCCGGAGGGCTCGGCTGCTGGGCATAATCCGCCGCCGGAGCGGGTTTGAGGATGAAGGATGTGCTGGAGGGTGTTGAAAGCAGAGCACGGAGAGCTGAGGGAGTTGCCAAAGGTTATCCCGTGGGGCGAGTGGCATCCCCCGGCTTGGATCGCACCCGCTGATTCCCGCCTTGAATCAAAGCAGCTGTTGGCATCCCCCTCCCTCCTGTTGTGGGGCAGAAAATGCCAGAAAATGACCCGCTGCAGCCATGCCCACCCCTCCTACCTCCACTCCACAGCTCCCTGCAGCCCTCCTGCCTGCATCCGCCTGCTCTGCTCCCTGCCCGACCCTGTGCCGTGGTGCACGGGGATCCGTGGAGCTGCACGGGGATCCGTGGAGCTGCACCGGGATCCATGGAGCTGCACGGGGATCCGTGGAGCTGCACGGGGCTGCATGGAGCTGCACAGGGTTTCATGGAGCTGCACGGGGCTGCATGGAGCTGCACAGGGTTTCATGGAGCTGCACGGGGATCTGTGGAGCTGCACGGGGATCTGTGGAGCTGCACGGGGATCTGTGGAGCTGCACGGGGATCCGTGGAGCTGCACGGGGATCTGTGGAGCTGCATGGGGATCTGTGGAGCTGCACGGGAATCCATGGAACTGCACGGGGATCCGTGGAGCTGCACGGGGCTGCGTGGAGCTGCACGGGGCTGCGTGGGGTGTGGAGCCGAGGGAAGAGGTTGTTGATGTGCAGCAGGGTCCGTGCCTGGCTCACTGGCAGGCCTTGCCCTCCTTCCCCGGCTCTCCACGTGGGGAAGAGAACCGGGATGCTCAGGGGGTGCTAAGGGGGAATCTTAAGGGGTGCTCAGGGAATGCTCAGGGGGTGCTCAAGGAATGCTCAGGGGGATGCCCAGCAGGGTGTGGAGCATCCAGCAGCCCAACACCCTCCTCTGGACCAGAGGGATCATCCAGCCGGGGGGGGAGGGGGCCGCTGGCATCCACAGGTCCCCAGGCTCTCGCCTGGGCTCCGAGGAGTGGATGGGGTGGCAGAGGGGGGTCCCTGCACCCCTCGGGCACACCCACAGCCCCGGATAGGGCTCTGTGCTGCACTGCAGCAGCTCCGGCCCCTCTCCCTCCCGGGGAGCTGGCAGAGGGGGTGCCCACCCTCATCCTTCCTTCCCCACGGCCCCCTCCCCGCCTGCTCCAAGCCCCGATGCCGGGCCAGCGGGCGGGATGAGCCATCGGGAGGAGCAACAACCTGCTCCTCTCCCGCGTGGGGATGGAGCCCGCGGGTCTGAGCCCCCCGGGAGCAGAGGGCAGCGGGGTGGGTGTGCACCCACAGCCCTGCCAGCGTGAGCCCATGGCCTGGGGGCTGCGATGGGTGGGGGGAAACACTCAGTGTCCACATCCTTGCAAAGCCAGGGAAGCATCGGTGCCTCCTGGGGTGCTGTCCCAAGTGGGGAACCCCGCGCTGGGGTGGGAACATTGGATGCCCAAGTCCTCGCAGAGCCAGGGAGGCATCGGTGCCTCCTTGGGTGAAGCCCCAGGCGGGGAGCCCCGTGTCATGACGTCCCCCCACGTCCTCCCTCCCTCCCCACCGCCGCTCCTGGGCGAGGGCCACCCAGCACCGAGGCAGATGACATAATTCCCAGCAACTGCACGTTAATCACTCGGCCGCCAGCAACCTCCTTCCCGTGAATCCAACCCCCAGCCCCAGCCACCGCTCCCCTCCCTGACATCACTGCCAAAGAAATAAAGAAATAAATAAAAAAGAAGACTAGGAATGGGTGAGGAGGGGGAATAACCTGGCCCTGGCACTGGCACACAGGTCTGCCCCCCGCTCCTCCCCGCCTCGCACTCTATTTTTGGGTGCTGTCACATCCCAACGGCCCCGCGGGGCCAAATCCAGGCAGCTGCGACTTTAGGCACAAACAAGGCTCCCTCCCCTCCATCACACCCGAAATCGGCGCTGGCAGCCCATCCTCCACCCCCACCCCCTCCCCAAAATCTTCCCCTCCCCCCCCAAATTACATCTGGGTGGGTGGTTCAGGCGAGCGAAGCTCCAGCATCAGGTCCCCCACCTCGCTCTCCGTGCATCCCGCACCTCTCCCACCCCCAGGAGACCCCCCTTCCCCGTCACTCCGCACCCCATCCCACTCCCTCCACTCCCAGTGCCGCTTCCCAGTTCCTCCCAGTTCCTCCCCACCCCGAGCCTTACTCTTGGCGGGGATGCTGGGGCTGCGCCGGTGCCCGGCGGCGATCGCAGCGATGTGCGGGAGCGGGCAGGGTTCGGGCAGGGATCAGGGATCGCAGCCGGGCGGCCGCTCCCGTCCGAGGGGTCTCATCTCATTTTGTCCTGTGTCACCAACACACACACACACACATTCGCAGCCACGTTTCCCCCCCCTTCTTGCGGCAAACGGCGGCCAGCCCCGACCCCACCCCCTGTCACAGCAGCAGCCTAACAGCGAGGACTGGGAGGATGGAGGAGGATCTGCTCGCCTTCCCTTTAACTCTTCCCTCGCCACCCCTCCCGGACAGGGCTCTGTCCCCATGGACCTGGCTGGGGATGCTGGGATGCTCCATGAACCCCTCCACCCTTGTCCCCTTCCCCCACGGGGCTCCTGGACAGGGGATATTTGGGGTCTGGTGGTGCCTTGGCTCAGTGCCCTGCAGCCTCACCGTGTCTCATCGCCCTCAAGACCCTCAAAAAAGAGCTCCCCAGTATGGCTGAGCCCGACATTGCCCCATGCAGGGGGTCAGGGGGTGTCTCGGGGGCACGGTTGGGGTTTGAGAGGCACAGGCAGCCCCTCGGTGACAGACAAGGCTGGGGGGTGGGAACCAAGCCTGTATTCACCATGGAAATCTCAGTTTGGTCCCTGTTTTCCCTCTGTCTCCAAGGGTAGAGCCCTTTGGGAGGGCACAGCCTGAACCCCTGGAGGTCTCCAGTGGGGGTGGGATGGGGAAGTAATGTCAGTCTCGTGGAGAGCTCCCACCCTCTGAGCTCTCAGAGGAGGCAAACTCCCGGAACTCTCTTTTACACAGATTAACTAAAAAAGGGACATTCAAATGGCCAAGGACTCAAACTGAAGGCAAGGCAGGTCCTGGCAGTGACACAGCACAGAATTGTCTTCTCCAAGGAGGAATGAGGGGTGCCAGAGGGAAAAGGAAAACCTCCTGAGGTTGGTGGCACATGTCCCTGCCTCCAGCTTTACCCCAGCACTGGGGCTGCTGCAGCAAGTTTGGATCCTGCAACACACACAGGCTCTGCTTCCCTTGGCCTTTCCATGGATGGATGGAGCTTACACCACTCCTGCTCACCTGTCAGAAGTCCCAGGAGAGAGGAAAGAGGCAGGAATTGCTGCCACTTAATTCTGCTGCTTTCCAGTGAAATGGCAGGGCAGGTAATTAATTATCCCTGCTAATGGTGCCGGACAGGCACTCGGCTGCTCCCACAGAACTGCAGGCACCGAGTGTCTCCCTGCACAGGTTGTTGCTGACAGAGATCCAGAGGCTGTGTGTGATCCTCCTTGGATGGAAAGGGCAGCTGAGGCTCTGTGATTTACTTAGTCAGTCACCTTTGAGGACCGGGATTAGAGCCTGGGACAAAGTCACTTCTCCTGTGGATGGGATTCTGCTGCTTCCCACCAGCACTGCCAAGCAATGGAGCAGTTCAGCTCCTGCATGGACAACTGGTTCTGGTCCTGCATGGACAATTTTGCTGTGAAATCTGACAGAGCCAAGAGAAAGAGCAGAGTTGCAGATAGAGGATGGAGAAGGTCACGTCTGACATGTATCCTGGGACTGTCCCACCAGAGATGAAGGATGTGCCCAGGACCCAGCAGGATTATCCCTGTCCATGCAAAGCAGTTCAGAGGCCAACAGTGTTCATAGGCAGCCTGGTCTCCTCTGAGCCTGGTGGTGCAGCCCCTTTCAGGGATCATGCAGGGGTAGGGGGTGTCGTACAGGAATCTGCCACTGCCAGACTCAGATGAACCCCACTCTGGTCCTCACCTGGTCACACACCTCCAGGACTGAGCACCAATGTGGAGAAAGCCACACCTGAGGGAGGGTGAGCTCCAGCTGCCCTCTCCATCATCCTCTGGATGCCCTGAGTGGATGAAGAGGGAATCTGCACGTGTCCCCCCATCCAATGATGCCTAGGCTGGGGAAGGGCCAGTTTTGTAGCTGAGAACCAGAATCACAGAATCATTTAGGTTGGAAAAGACCTCTAAGATCACTGAGTCCAAAAGTTAACCCAGCACTGCCAACAAGAGGATGCTGTTGCAGCTGATGATGTTGCAGCTCCACCAGGTCAGCCCAGCATCCTGTCCCCAGCTGCAGCTGTGCATGGACACTCAAGGAAAAGCAAACCCAGGACGATATTTCCCCCCAAAATTCTCCAGCCCCTCAAAGGGAGAGGCTTTTTTGCCAGGCTGAGAACCCTCAGTGTGCTGTGTGTCCCCAGTGAGTGCACCCCCACGGCAAGTCATTGCTTCCTTCGGCGTGGGTTGAAGCCCAGAGCCTGTAGGACACCTCACATGCTTTGGGTTCACTCTCCTTTTCAGTGGCTGAGTCTTTTTATAAGGATTGCCCTGGGAGTAGCATTGGGGCAGCAGGTTTTCTGCTCTCCTCTCCTACCCTGCTCTTGATCCCTTTCCAAGCAGTGCTTGCAGATGCCATCACTCTCCACGCCAGGCTGGGATGAGCTCCCTCTCCAGAGGACAGCACTCTGCCTCTGCTCCTTGTCCTCATCCCAGCCCCTCCAGCAACCCGAGTGGACTTTGTTTTCCCTCATTTGCTGAGTGTTTTGTGTGCCTTGCTGTGGTTATCATGCTCCAGCCGTCAGATTGCAGCGAGTCCCAGGGAGAAGGTGCCAACTTTAACATATGCCTGAACAGTTCTTTTCAGACATATACAAACTGGAACAATGCCTCGCTGAGAATATGCTTGTTGGTGCAATTTGCCAACTGTGGTTTCAGATCTGCTCTTTTCAGCATGCACCAACTATTTGTAGACAGTGCAAAAGCCGGGATAGCCATGGGCTGAGGGGGGCTCTGGAAGGCTCTCTCCAGGAAGGGAGGAACCAGCCTAGGGCTGAGCAAAGACCTCTGTGTAGCACAAATAATGTTCAGATCAAACACTTTGCTTCCAAGAACCTCAGTCCCTTTTCCCCTTTGCTCATAGTGTGTGGCCAGCATTGGACAGTCACTCTGATTTCTCTATTATGAACCATGAGGAGGTTCTCACCTTGTGCAAGCAGGACTTTGCTCAACTCATCACATCTCCTGGGTTCAAACATCTCCCAGTGCTTCCTCCATCACTGGCGTTCACCTTTCAGGCAGGACATCACTGGGATGTGACTCCAGTGCTCCTGGACCTGAGGCACAGAGCCAGCCAGAGTGTCCCTACTCTGCCGTGTCCTTGGAAAAAGGACTGATGAACCTTGGCTGGACATTCCCTAACATCTTCCCAGGCACCATGGGAAGGTTTGAAGGAAGGGCAGGAAGACCATAACAAGGTGGTCTTGGGGTTGTCTGAGGAGATGGTCAAGCTTTCCCAGTGATCTCTCTGGGTCTGAGGAGGCAGAGTTTTCTCACCATCACTGATCAGGACTTGGCTGTGCTCTTGCCCACGTGCCTGCCCTCATCTTGCAAACTCCCAGGGCAGGGATCACGTCCCGTTCCTCGCTGGTGAGACACCCCCTCAGCCGGCGCTGCTGGATGCGGGAATGCCGACGAGCTGCTCCAAGAGCAGGAGGGTCAGTGCTTGAACTGCCTGTTCCCCGTGGAGACCGGCCAAAGGCATATGTGTTTGAGATAGCAAATAATCAAGAGCCCATTGTTCGCAGCAACCTCAGTGGAAATATTTTTGTGTGTGTGTGTGTGTGTATGTGCTGGCATCCAATTTGGCAATGGTTACTCAGCACAAGTGGGCGGCCTGTCCCTTTCTCTCAGCTGGAGTCTCCTCCTCCTCACAGGGACACAGAAGAGGGATGAAACTGGAGCAGATGGTTTGGGGGTGCTCAGATATACCAGTGCCAAGGGCTGTCTCATCACCAGCTAGAGCTTCGTGGCAGGCTGAACATGCTCAAGACCACAGAGGTCTCTCCAAGCAAGGAGGGGATGCAGGAGGCTGCAGGCAACTCTTGGGGATGTTGATGGTTTCAGCTTTTGTTTGGACTTTGAGAAGAAGGAGCAGAAATTGAGATGTTTGGGATAGCAGGCAAAGTATGGGGTTCTGCATCAAAAATTCCCTTTCCAAGTCGAAAGGAATTCAAAGAACTGATGCTGGAGGGGGACTTTGGACAAGAGCATGGAGTGACGGGACAAGGGGGAATGGCTTCCCACTGCGAGAGGGCAGGGTTAGATGGGATATTGGGAAGAAATTCTTGGCTGAGAGGGTGGTGAGGCCCTGGCACAGGTTGCCCAGAGAAGCTGTGGCTGCCCCATCCTGTTTGGAAGTGTCCAAGGCCAGGTTGGAGCAACCTGGGCTAGTGGAAAGTGTCCCTGCCCATGGCAAGGGCTTGGACTAAATGACCATTAAAGGCCCCTTCCAACCCAAACCATTCTGTGTTTCTATGATGAAGGGGCACTGCTGGCTTTGCTGGGAAGAAGTCTCAGGGTTTTCTCCAGGTGAGATTCCAAGGCTGTAAGCCAGGAGAACTGACCAAGGCAGGCACGCTCCAGACTATCTCCTCTTTCAGCACCACACCAGATCTGTCACAGTCCTTTCATGGAGAAACTCCCAGGCTCCCATTGAAAGCTTTGCTGCCTCTCTCATCCCTGCAGAAGTGAATGGAGAGATTTGTCCTGACCTCCATCCCCCTCCACAGCTCCCGGCATTTCGTTTTCTCCAAAGCAACGCCGCTGCTGGAATCAGCTGAGATGAAACCGAGCTGGCTCCTACACACCTTGGAGCTCAGGCAGGGCTGCTTCCCACACAGTGTCTTTCACCCAAATCAAACAGCTCCCAGCTGAGCTCTGCCATCCATCAAGCCAAGCCTCAGGCAGAGCTCGGTTTTGGCAGCTTTATACCTCTCTGGGTTCATGCTTAGCGGGGAAAGAGCAGGGACCTTTTATTTGGGAGTGTGTGGCAAGGGGTGCACGGCCAGGGGGGCTGCAGGGCCATCCTTGGGATCACGCTGAAAGCAGTGGGAGGCTGAGATCTAGGCATCAAGGCCTGCTCTATTAGGAAGAAATTCTTCCCTGTGAGGGTGGGGAGGCCCTGGCACAGGTTGCCCAGAGAAGCTGTGGCTGCCCCTGGATCCCTGGAAGTGTCCAAGGCCAGGTTGGATGGGGCTTGGAGCAACCTGGGCTAGTGGAAGGTGTCCCTGCCCATGGCAGGGGGGTTGGGGAACTGTGTGATCTTTAAGGTCCCTTCTAACCCAAGCCATTCCATGATTCTGCTCTATGATCCCGTGATTTTCAGGCTGCAGTGTTTGATATTCCAGGTGGCACAGGTGGGTGCAGACTCCCTGCTCCCCAGGGCTGCGTTACTCCACAGGGAGGTATTGCTGAGATACCAGGTTTCTGCAGTAAAAACAGCAGCAAAAATAGCCTGTAGGCCTTGATCCAGCATGGAAAGAAATAACAGCTGATGCAATGAGGGCTTTGCTGGCCTGGGATTCAGCTGTGCTCAGGCAGCTCCAGATGACTGAGTGGCCTCGCTCTTTGTCACCGTGCCTGGTGTCATCCTGCTGAACATGCCTTGGTGTCCAGTCTCCAGTCTGCCCTGGCTGTGTTATCTGAGCCCAGTTCAGTTGCCCAAGAGCACTGTGGGTGTCCCAGAGTATCTGAGTCACCTGCACAGAGCAGGCAGGCACAGCACAGAGTCTCCATCAGCATCACCTCTGGTGGTGATCCCTGGTGGGGACAACACTGCCTGTTCTCCCTTGCTACTGAGATATCCACCCATATGAGTTGAGGTCTTTGTTGGATATTAGGAAAGATTTCTTCACTGAAAGAGTGGTTAATCACTGGAACAGGCTCTCCAGGGAGTGGTGGAGTCACCATCCCTGGGAGTGTCCAAAAAATGAGTAGATGTGGCACTTGGGGGTATGTTTTGGTGGGCATGGTGGTATTCAGCCAAAGGTTGGACTTGGTCCTGGAGGTCTTTTCCAAAACTTAGTGATTCTGTGATTCTTTGACAGGTGTTTACATCCAGTCATTTCAGGTGGGAAATGGAGGAATTTTGGCTGTCTCAGCTCCCTGTGCTGGACACATCCAGCTGGCTTTGCTGGGAAGAAGACCCAGGGCTTTCTCCAGGTGAGATTCCAAGGATGCAAGCCCAGAGAGCTGGCCAAGGCAGGCACGCTCCAGACTATCTCCTCTTTCAGCCCCACACCAGATCTGTCACAGTCCTTTCATGGAGAAATTCCCAGGTTCCCACTGAAAGCTTCTCTGCCTCTCTCATCCCTGCAGAAGTGAATGGAGAGGTTTGTCCTGACCTCCATCCCACTCTGTAGCTCCTGGTTCATCCCTATATCCACACTTGTGTCAGGTGGCCACAGCCAGGTTTCCTATTGGCAGAGGACAGATTTCTGGGGTAATTTTAGCAGCTCTCCACCACTCCTCTGGGTGGTAAATGAACACTTCCAGCTCTGTGCTGTGTGGGATTCACCCCAGTCTCACCAGATCAGCCACTTCAGCAAGGTGGAAATCTCTGGCTCTTTGCCACGGGAAGGCTTTGGGGAGAAAACATCATTATCTTGCTTTTTACCTTTAGCCTTGGCCAGCAGATCCTCCAGCCCCTCGCTGCCTGCTCTCCCAGAGCAGCCTGGGGGAATGACCTCAGCCTCAAACTGCATTAGGCAAGGTCCCTGTTAAACAAGGCTGCTCTCAGAGCCACAGTTCACAGGCATCCTTGGCAACCGCCTTGGGCTTTTTCCAGTCCTCCTGGGAGAAGCACAGTCCCCAGAAATCAGTAACTGAGCTCTTTGGAAAGTCAGCAGGACTTTGGCGTGATCTAAGCCACTCTCCTCGGTGATTTCTCTCTGCTGAAAGCAAAAAAGGGGTCCCTAAATGAGAGCCCAGGACCTGAAGGGGACCCTCCCTGACCCTCTGTCCCATCCCAAGGGATTGTTTAATGCTCTCTGCTCACACCTGTGTCCCGTTCTCCTGGTCTCTCGCCCCCCAACACAGAGCCAGGCAAGGGGGGCCAAGCAGGTTTTCAGTGAAAAAAACCTTTATTTTTTATCTATGGAAATGCCATCCTGAGGTAATGCTGGAACAGAGAGAGTCAATCCCTCCTTCTCACATAGGGCTCAGCCCCCACAACTCATTTCATCTTCAGATATTCTCTTTAAAACTGGGATTTCTTTCCTGACTACAAAGGTTCCTTATTGAACATCCAATAAACACCCCAGCCCCTCCCCCTGTCTATCTTTTCCCTTCCCCAAAACATCCAAAATAGCAGACACAGCTTGATTAATATTAATTTTATATTAATTCCTCTCCCATCAGTGCTTTTTCTATGTGTCTGGGCTACAAGACTTCTCCCCAAGCTTCGATTAATGACTTAGAAGGCCTGGTTCTCCTGCCCCATCCCCATCCTGCACCACTTCCAGAGGAAAACACCACAAAACAGCAACTGAGGACACTCTGCTGTAATCCCCCCTCCCAGCATATCTGGTGCAAAGCCCACCAAAGGTCCCTCCTAATATTGAGGCACCACTGAGTCAAAATTAGGGCTGGTATGTTCTCCTGCCTGTGGACAGGAGCTGGGTTTGGAGCCTAGATTAACAGAGAAGATGCCTAATGCTCATTAAGGTGATGAATTAATACTGAATTGTGTGCAATATGCTTTATGAAGGTAACTGAGAGGCTGAGAGATGCACCAGCCCAAAATCTCCACGCTCTGCCAAGGGTCAATCCTGCAGTTCAAAGGGAACAAAGAAAAACTGAAGGAAGCTCAGGAACCACATTTCTAGTGGCCTGAGAAACTTGACTCACGGCCAGAGATGCAGAGAGGTCAGCTGGGTTTGTGCAAGAAGAGGTGGAGAAATGAGGGGGTCATGGACTGACCCTGTTTGCACAGTGAAGACCTTTTTGGGGGGGTCATGGCTTGTCAGAGTCGCTGGGAAAAGGCACAGTGAGAGGCAACGATGGGAAGATGGAGCTGCCTGAATTCCCAAGTTCACCCGTTTTTTAGCAGTGAGGGTGTTTCACCAGCTGGACAACTTACAATTGGATCCTCTCCCAGTCTTTAAACTGAGCCCATCTGTGTTTTTAAATACTAAGTTTAACCCCAGAAATGATGATACAGACAGAAAAAAAAGAAGCCATTAGCCACTTTCTGCAAAGGTTCAGAGTCCTTGCACTTATTGACCCCTTGGAAACATAAGGAACCCCCGCACCTTTCAGAAACAAACTCCAGGATGTTTTAAAATACGTTTGTGCTACGTCTAGAGTGATGTAGCAACAGCTGAAGGTCACAAGCACCATATAAATAGAAAGGAGATTTTATTGTGACATGTCCATCCGGAGCCATTGCTCCTGGGTATGCCATCTGGGATGGGAACAGGAGCCTGTGCATCCCTGCTACAGGGAAAAAAAAGAAATCCTTGTCCTTGCAAGGAGCGTAAGATGACACCATGGGAGAGGGGATAACGATGGGGTTGTAACTTTGCTCCCAATTTTCCTGATTTTCATGAAAAATCAGACGTGTGATGGTGACCTTTGGAATGAAAAGTCCTCCTGGGGGGCTTCAATCACACACCCAAGTAGAGAGAAGGAATGTTTTCCCCCATCAAAGGGCATTTTCTCTCTGCTGGAGAGTGGTTTGTAATGGCTGTGCTTCTAATTTGGGGAGCTCAGTGTCTCCATCAGTCAGGGTAAGAGGGGCTCTCTGGTGTCCTTTGGCATGAGCTGGTAGGACTTTACACCAGGGTCTGACAACGTGCTACTAAAGACCTTTCCTGGCCAAAATCCTGCTTCATGAAATTTCCCTGTGCATCCCATCAGCTCCCTGCACCCACCATTTTCATTCCTCGTGTATCTGGGTGATAAACTCTCCAGGATCTGGAGCAGGAGGTGCCCCTGGTCTGTGCCAGAACAACAACACTGGGAAGCAACTGGTCATGATCACTCCAGCAAGAGCCTGTGGATACCCCAAAAGAAGGGGATCACAGGGAGCTAAGGGGGGGAGAAAACACTGAAATAGGAGTGAAAACAGCAGGAATGAAACACTGGGATGGAAGAGCTTGATCCAAGGAATGTGGCTGGACAGGTCTTTTGCAGTCACTCCAATTGCTGCTGCTCCTGAAGCAACTGAGTCGAGAGAAGATGAAGCTTTCGCTTTCCTCACTTGGCATCCAAGATAACTCTTGGTGTTTACTTAAGGAAAGCACTTTGAGAGGGACACAGGCTGTAAATCTTCAGACGTCGTGGCTGGACAAGAGCCAGAGAGTCTCTCAGCTCTCTCTGCGTGAGGTTCATCTAATCAGGGAATCTGCTTTCCTGATGGAGGGAACAGCCTCACCCTCCCATGGTGGGGTGAACCCCAGTGAGAGCAGGACTGGGTTTGGGACCAGAGAGCTGTGGGTGCTTGGTGAGGACCCTCTCCTTGGAAACCTGACCCTTTCCTGGGAGCAGGTCCTCTGACAGCTGCTCAATGCCACCTCCTTCTCCTCCTCCATGATCCCACTCTGGGGACGTCTGTTTTCACCATGGATATGGATCAGGAGCAGCCCCCTGCCCCCCAACACACCCCTTTCGCAAGGTACAGGTTGTCTGCACCTCTGTGAGCAGGAAAGCATGGATAAATAACCAAACTACTGTCGCCTGCTACTGCTGTCTGGAAGGAACTTGCTGATCCTGGTGGCACACTAAGGAAGAGCTGGAGGTGAGGAATGCAGGGTAGCCAGGAGCTTCTGCAGCACAGGTAGTGCCAGATGGACTCCAAAGGGATCTTACCTCTCCCACTTCAGTAGAGACTTGCTGGGCTCATAATTTTTCCATAGGATTATTTTTAGGAGGTGGTAAGGATGGGAACTGCAAGTCTGTTGAAATACCTTTGAGGTAGAAACCCATGGGAATGAAAGGAGGGGGGTCCCAGCTTTTCCCTGCAGCTTGGAGGGAGAGACTGTTCCTTCCCCTCCTTGAAGGACAACTGGGTGTATGACACTGTGACCCCAGAGAGAGAATCTCTTGTCTCCTGCTCTGCCTGCTGATATGGTATTGGATTGTGTGATGGGTCACACCTATTGATCACAGCAGGCTAAAAAAGAAACAACCCATAAATAACTCCTGACGTCCCCAGCTGTGCCAGAAATCCCGAGCAAAGGGCTTTTAGGGGAGCTGTTGTGGGTGTTTCTTTGTCTCTCTCCTCTGGAAAACACTGGGGACAGGTTTTGGGTTAAGCCAAATGACTGGGGCTCCACTAAATGTTTTTGCAGGTGTTTTCTTAGCAGGGCTGAGTTATCTCATTCCTTCATCCGGCCCTTCCTGGAAGAAGCCACATTGGAAGGGGGCAGTGGAATGGTCAGCTCTGTGCTGTTCCCATGCCTGCTCTCACTAACACCAAAACTGTTACATGGGCAGATGGTTAAGACACGAAGGCAAAGGTGACTGTCCTGTTCCTTCCCCGAGGCGAGTCATTCCTCGTGCTCAATCTGTCCCTTGAATTCACAGAACTGCATGATTTTGGCAAAAAAGAACTGTAAGAATTGCCTGGCAGGGAGACTAAGGGGGAATCATGTTGGGATTGTGCTTTCTTAAGGAAACTCAGCCCCAGATGGCTCCGGGGTGCAGGAGCAAAGCCTGGGTCCTGCAGATCACCAGGGACCCTTCCAGCATCCAGATCAGCTCCTACCCAGCCCCATTCACTGCTGGCCAAGCCCAGGGCATGAGGGGAAGCAGGAAATCCCCTCCATAAAGCACTTACTGCTGCTCCACAGGATCCCACGTACCACAGATCTAGAGATCCCAGAGGAACACGTGAGGAGAGGAGATGTCCAAGCACCACGGGCCTCCTCCCCCCCCCTCTTTCCTCCTCCCTCCCTCCCTCCCCCCTTTTCCTTGTTTTCACACAGCTGAAGCAAATGTTCCCCACGTAATGATGACTCGGCCAACAGGTCAAGTCAAGCATGACAGATCCCATTCCCGAGCCGGGGTCAGGCGGCAAATCGCCCTAATGCTGCTGGCACTGGGATCGCTGTGCTGGGGGGCAAGTGGGGTCCCCCCAGCACTGTCTGGCTGCTCACACCTCAGGTTTTGGGGGGGCTGCAGCATCCAGACACTGCAGAAGAGGCTGTGGGAGCAGCACCACGATGGTAACTCCCAAGCTGGGGGCATTTCCCACTTTATCAGAGGCCACGGCAACATGTTTGCTGAATATGTGAGTTATCTCCCCTGCCAACGGGGCACACTGTGCCCTGCGCTGCCTTGGCAGGAGGGAGGAGGCTGGAAATGACTTTGCTGGAGCCAAGAGGGGTCCCCAGGGGAGCGAGGAGTTGCAGGTTCCTCTCAGGGAGCAGAGAAAGCTCCAGAGGAGCTATTAACCCCAAGAAATGAATCCATCCCGTTGCAGGGAGATGGAGAGTCAGCCAGGGAGGGGAAGGTTTATTTAGAGAAACAACCGTGGGCTGCCTGCCCACACCAGGCTTTTAGCTGATGATCTGCACGTGCCATAGCTGGGGGCGGCTGGGGGAAGGAGTCCACTATTATAAGCCTGACAGCATCTCTGCTGAATCCTGCTGGAGCCTGGGGAGGGCCTGATCCAGCAGGATCCCACCTCCAGCATCACCTCATGTGACCTCGGCCGAATCAGAGACAACTCCATGGCAGGTCATCCTCTCTCCTTCCAGGGGTGCAGCCTGGGAGCATCCAGCACTGGTGGGGAGCACCAGTGATTCCTGAGAAACTGGAAAATTTGAAGGGTTGCCCAAGATTTATAACGCGCCCAGAGATCCACATAAGCCCTGAGCATCCTCTGGGAAAAGGTGGGAAAAGGCTGTGCTGAAGGGAGAGGGTGGAGACGTGCAGATTCCCCCACTCCCGAGCAGGAGGAAGTCTGAAGCATCAATGATCCTTGGGATTAATGGTGATCTGGGCACTGAATCCATTCCCTTTACACCTCTCATCCCTCCAGACACGGCCAGCACCTCACAGTGATGGGAATCAGCACAGGATAATCCATCTCTTTCCCTCTCCATTTCTGCCTCTGTTAAACACGCCCCGCTCCGGGACGGCTCTGTCCGCAGTAATTAAGGTGGATATTTCTCCTGCAGCAAAGGGCACTTCCCGGCTCATTAACACAGGCAGGACTCGGCTAGAGCATCCCTTCCCTGCCCTGAGGGAGGACACAGGGAAAACAGTGCTGGGTGTACCTGGGAGTCCCACTGATCCATGGGAGCCAGGCATTCCCAGGCATGGATGGGGACATGGGGCAACATGCTTGGAGATTTTGGGGTCCTGGGCTTAGCTGTGTTCTGGGGTCAACCACATCTGTTGCTTTGGAGCAGTGGGGAATCATCACAGAACCATGGATTGGTTTGGATCGGAAGGGACAATAAAGACCATCCAGTTCCAACCCCCTGCCATGGGCAGGGACACCTTTCACTATCCCAAGTAGCTCCAAGCCCTGTCCAACTTGGCCTTGGGAAGCAAGATGAGATGTGAGGAATGAGAGGCCATGTGGGCTGTGGGACCAGGAGCCCACCTGAGCACATCAGCCTCCTCTGCACAAATGGTTTTTTGACACAGCTCGGGAGACAATGGCCATTCCCTGCCCCACTCACAACCTGCAAAACCCATCCCAGCTCAGGTAGAAACAGGGAGGGATGGGGCAGATCCAGTGCTGTGGCTTCACGGCCCTGGGAGCTGCTCCTCCTTTCTACTCTCAGCCCCACAGCTCTCAGAGCCAGAGGAAAGATGCTGAAAGACCTGCAAGGCTCACCTAGAAAGCCTGGAAAATACATTCAAAGGCTGGTTTGCAACAGCCTTTCCTTCTCAAATGAGTAGAGATGCTTTTCCTCCCCAGAGTTCACCTGCAGGAGGTGACAAAAAGGAAAGAAACCCTGATTTGCAGTGTTTTCCCTGAAAACACACGTGCTAGAGCAAAGCCACCCATGGAGCAGGCAGGGCTGGTGCTGGATGGTCATTCCTGTGCTTGCCCCTGGGCTCTGCAGGCAGCAGAACCACCAAACAGCAGAGCCAATTGGCCAATACTGCTGGTCCTCCATCACAGAATCAATCACAGACTTGTTTGGGTTGGAAGGGACCTTAAAGACCATCCAGCTCCCGTCCCCTGCCATGGGCAGGGACCATCCCTCTCCTCCTGCCTCTCTCTGCAAGGATGCTCTGTGCCCTGAGTGAACCTCCCAGCAGCCCCCTGGGGTGGAGGAGGGGAGATCAGGGTCATTAGTGCAAAGAGGAATGAGGCCAAGAAGGCTTTCATGCCTCAGCATCTTAATTGAAGTGGGTTTCCCATCCTCCCCCTGCTCCCAAGCCACCACATCCAGGCTCCATCAAAGGCTCACAGCTCTCCTGGTCCAGTGCTGTGCACTCTCATCCTCCATGAACCACTCACATCTCTTTAATTAAATGTCAAGATATGCAGGTTTGTTTTTTTTTTTTCAAGAGCCCTCTGCTCAGAAAAATTCATGGAGACTTCAGTTACTGGGTAGTGAGGAGGGGGAGGAGCTTTGGGTAGGAAAATGGTGGAGAAAACAGAGATCACAGCCAGGCAGGATCCCCTGAAATCCTTTGGGTTGTTTATTTGTAAGGCTGGATATTAGGAAAAGGTTCTTCCCCCAGAGGGTGGTTGGGCACTGCCCAGGCTCCCCAGGGAATGGTCACGGCCCCAAGGCTGCCAGAGCTCCAGGAGGGTTTGGACAACGCTCTCAGGGACAGGGTGGGATTGTTGGGGTGTCTGTGCAGGGCCAGGAGTTGGACTGGATGGTCCTTGTGGGTCCCTTCCAGCTCAGGATATTCCATGATTCTATGACCTACTAAAACCAGCCACCTCCATGCTGGAGGGGCAGCCCCTTCATCTCCAAAGAGGTGGCCAGTCCTGGTGCATCCCCCCCCCAGGGAATCCAGCCCTGTCCAGCATCAGCATGGGCTGTCCTTGTCCTGGAGGACCAACACTGCTTTCCAGCAGCAAAGGGCAGCGTGGCACCATCCTCCAGAGGTCTGGGAGATCATGGAATCACAGGATCACAGAGTGGTTTGGGTTGGAAGGGATATTAAAGATCACCTCGTTCCACCCCCCTTCCATGAGCAGGGACACCTTCCACTAGACCAAGTTGCTTCAAGCTCCATCCAACCTGGCCTTGGACACTTCCAGGGATGAGGAGTCCACAGCCTAGATGCTTTAAGCCTTTGCTGCTCCTTTATACCAAGTCCTCTGGAGCCTCCTCCTTCCTGGAGTGTTTCCCTGCTCAGGAATGCCCTGTGAAAGGCACAGTGTCCGACATGGAGAGATGCCAGATGTTCTTTCTTGCAGCTGATGGAGGGCTGGATGCCGAGTGCTGGCACTCCCAGAGGAGGCATTTGGATCTTCCTGTACAATCTGTCCTCCCAAGGAGACTTGGAGATGAAGTAGGAGAGGAGGCAGCAGGGCAGGAAGCAGCAGGGCAGGACACATCCATCACCTCCATCCTCCAGCCAAAAATGCACTCGGCTCCTGTCCCAGGCCATCACCTTGGATCAGCTCCACCTGCTCTGGGTCACTGCTTCAACCTCAGACCTGGCCAGGGCCGGTGTTGCACCCGGGAAAAGCCTTTTTAAATCTTGCTAAACTTTTAAATCTCAATGTAAATCTTGCAGTGATGACAGAGGGATTTTGGAGTTGCCCTGGTAGGATTGGATGTACTTTCACCGGGCTCTGGGGAGCCCACAGCACGAGTCAGCTTGGAAGACAGAGAAATTTAGTGATCCAAACCCACCATCATTTCTCCTGGAAAGCACTTAACAGGGCATCTCAGGTGGCAATATGAGCAGGGAACTGACTCCAGCCCCAGACTTCCCTCCATCTCCATAGGGTGCAGTGGGAGCTGACACATTCCACGTGCACACAGACCACAATTCATGTGAGGAGAGACCAAAATTCAGGTGAGGAGAACCAAAATTCAGGTGGAGTGATGCGGGAGACAGGAGGATGGTGCAGTAGTCACTCCATGAACCAAAATAAGGAGAACAAATGGTGCCTCTGTCTGGACAGAAAGCCCACGGCACAGGGATGAGGAGGCTGGAGAGAAGCAAGTCCAAGCTTTGGTGAAACTCTGCAAAATTTCTGTGCTTTGAGATAAAAAATCCAGGTTTTACTGCTGGGGTAGGATGCCAGAAGGACATGGGCAGCTGTCTGTGTTGATCTCATCCCGGTGCAAAGCCATGGGCTCCCCCTCCCGGGATGCTCAGCCTGAATGGAGCTGCTCCTTCTCCCCCAGTGTGATTTGGGGGCCTTGGCTGTCTGGGAGGCATCACAGCACAGTTCCTCTGGTGGGATCTCATTATGTGATGAGCTGAACATCTGGATTAAAATAGATCAAATAGTCACTAAATCCTAAATAAGCCTGAGAGCTCAGTGGCAGCCATATGCTTCCTACTGACAGGCTCAAAAAAATCTCTCCTTGCCATTACCTCACACTGCAGCAGTGTTTTATCCTCCTCCAACCCAGCTGGGAGAGCAAACCTTCCTGCTCTTCCTTCCCAGCCCTCTGGACCAGTATCCCGAGTCTCTTAGGGATGTCTGAGGGCACACACACCTTGGAGCTGTGCCAGCTGGAAAATGGGCTGGCACCTATCCCATTGTGGAAAAGATTTGGTGATGGGAGTTAAAGGAACACCATACAGGGAGCTGGAAAAGGAAGAAACCCAGAGCTTTGTTGTTTAGCATTCAAAGGATGCTCAATGTCCTTTAACGTTTGGGATTTTAGCAGGATCCCGTAGGAACACAGTAAATATTATTGTTTTGGTGCCTGTTTCCTTGTGGGGACAAGAGGGAGGTGGAGGTCCAGTGGCCTCCAAGAGATGCTTCTTCTTGGATGGAGAATGTGGAGGGTGGGATGGACCCAAGGGCATTGCAGATGCAGGAGGATGCAGGACTCACAGAATCATGGAATGGTTTGGGTTGGAAAGGACTTTAAAGATCATCCAGTCCCACCCCCCTGCCATGGGCCCAGGTTCCACTAGCCCAGGTTGCTCCAAGCCCCAGCCAACCTGGCCTTGGACACTTCCAGGGATGCAGGGGCAGCCACAACTTCTCTGAGCAACCTGTGCCACGGCCTCACCACCCTCTCAGGGAAGCATTTCTTCCCAATATTCAATCTAAACCTACTCTTTTTCAGGGAAGGCTCCAGGGAGGACTCAGGGAGGCAACTTTGTAACACTGCCTTTATGCCCTGGTAGCCCCTAAAAAAGCTATGACCTTTTGGTATTGCCTTTAGGTGAAGAGCCTTATTAAGCTCAGCAAGACCAGGGCTGAGGTCTTGTGAGACCTTGGCAGACTCGTCCTGGAGCTTTTTTTAGCCACTTTTAGCTGCAACAGGCATTGCCCAATGGTCAGATGAGTGTTGCTGGCAGTGCCAGCCAGTCTGCCCAGCGCTCGGGGACCAGCATCACCCTTTGGCCAAGCTTTCTGCAACTGCTTCACCCTAAAAACACTCCAGCAGCCAGTAAAGGTCTGAATAAAACCAGGCATGGTTCTGTAACCTGGTGTAAGACAGGAGGCTGCCTGGTGAGGAATAAAAACAGCACCTGGGACCCCCAACTCCAACCGGGCAATGCTTCCTCCCTCACCCCCTCCAGCAGAAAATCAGGGATGCTGGTGACCTGCCCTCATGGCTCTGAGGAGGGTGAGCACAGGAATTGGTCAGAAGTCCATGTATAGCCATCATAATTGCATTATTAATGGGAATCAGCAGCAACTGGATAATTTGGGTGCCACGTGTTGGCCTCGTTGCAATGAGGCTACAAAAATTACCTGATTTGTTGCAGTTTGTTAATGAAACCAACCCAAAACTCCTGCTCTGTGAACAAGGTCTGCTCCCCTTTTTTTTGCCTGCTGATAAATTTTGAGTACAATGCTTCAAAGACAATAGTCTGGAAATGGCATGGAAAAATCAGTACAGCCCATGACTGAGGTTGGCTGGAGAAATTCTCCTTCCTCCTCTGCCTCCTTCCTCCTCCCAGGACTTGGTTCGAGGGAGAGGAGGATGAGCTATAGATGAGCTATGTTGGCTCAGCCATTTATTATTGATTAATAATGAGATCAAATGGGATCATGGAGTTGTCCCACTGGTGCCCCCTTCCCTTCCCTTCCCATGGGCACGGTGGCCCCAGGACATGACTGACAGCGAAGGATGAACAAGGCAACAACTTCAGAGGGGCCAAACCCTGCTGGGAAAGGTCTGAGGGCCTCATTTGGGCTCTCTGATGCCTCTCAGCAGAGAGAAGGACCAGACATTGACCTCTGGGATGCACAGCCTGAAGGAACCAGCTCTCCGTTTGCAGACACATCTCCCCAGTTTCCCATTTCTCCTCAGAAAAGTGTTGTGGTTTTTTTTTTGCTGCGGAAGGGGCCGGTTGTGCTGTGACAGTGTGGGATCCACACACTCCTTTTTTCCTTCTGGGCAAGATCTCGTGGTTTAGCATCTGATCTCCTGGTTCTTTCGGAGAGGAAACGAGGGGGCAGGAGAGGAAACGACCTACCCCAGGAGGTGAATGGCTAACCGAGGAGCACCCCCAGGCTCTGTTTCAGCTGGAAAACACCTTCCTTCCCCCCCACCCTATCTCCTTTTCCTTTTTTGCATCCTGGGAAAAGGTCTGGGTTTCGGTCCGGGGAAAGTGCCGGGGGAAGGAGCGGGGTGGTGGGGGAAGGGATGCTCTTCCCGCATCGCCTCTCCCGCCTCCGGTCCTGTCTGCTTGTGGCTGATCCTTCCCCGAGCCGGGTGATGCTGATGTGGAGCGACACTTGACTGTGCGGAGCGGAGGGACGGCAGCCACCCCCCTCCCCCAGGGACATCATCCTCGGAGCTGCTCCCATCAGCACCCCAGTCCAGCCCCCCGGCCTGGGGTGGGGCTGCCGGAGGGGTCCCGGAGATCTGGGGTGGGATGGAGGAAGTGGGAAACGGGAAGTGGGTGCAGCAGGGCTGGAAAAAAAAGCCTCCAGACACTTGCTGGGGCAGAATCAGCCCTTGAGTGGGGCTGTGTTGGAGGGCAGGAGCATTTCTGAGACGGGGGCTCAGGTGCCTTGGGTGATGGGCTGGGGGAAATACACCCCAGAGCTGAGGGTGGGAAGTGTCTGTTCAGCCTGGCTTCACCTCCTCATGGTTCAAATGCAAGCAAGGCTGTCCCTTCTCCATCCCCATCCTCCCTTCTCCATCCCTGTCCTCCCTTCTCCATCCCCATCCTCCCTTCTCCATCCCTGTCCTCCCTTCTCCATCCCTGTTCTCCCTTCTCCATCCCCATCCTCCCCTCTCCATCCCCATCCTCCCTTCTCCATCCCTATCCTCCCTTCTCTATTTCCAGAGTCCCTTCTCTATCTCCAGCCTCTTCTTCTCCACCCCCATCCTCTCTTTCTCCATTCCCATCCTCTCTTCTCTCCCCAGCCTCATCTTCTGCCTCCCCAGACCCTCTTATCCATCCTCAGCCTCTCCTGCTCTCTCTCCATCTTCCCCCTTCTCCTTTCTCCATCCCCAGCCTCCTTTCCTCACCCTCCAGCCTCTCCTTCTCTCTCCCCAGCTTCCTCTTTCTCCACCCCTGTCTTCCCCTTCTTCCTTCCCAGCCTCCCCTTCTCAATTCCCAGTCTCCCTTTCTCCACCCCAGCCTTCCTTTCTCCACCTTCATCTCCATCCTTTCTCTGTCTCCAGTCTCTCCTTATCCATCCCCAGCCTCCCACTTCCTTCTGCTCTCCCTGTGCTTGGGAAGAGCTCACAAGTCTTGTCAGTGCTGCCATGGGCTTGACTTGGCTCCGTAAATCCCATCCCACAGAATTCCAAGCTCTGTGCCCTGGGCTCAGAGGGCGCATCCCTCTGCTGGAAATCCTGGAGCCAGGAGCAGAAGGAGGGGAGGCTCCACATCTCCTCCTCATGCCCAAGTCCAGGTTATGGGGAACCTAAAACCAGCTGTCTGAGAACACAGAGCTGATTTCTCACCCTGAACCAGGAGGACACAGGGCAGGGGACATGACCCAGTTATTTGATGGCAGCGTTTAATGTTTCCCCTGCAAGGCAGAGCCAGCTCAGCTTCCTCTCCCTCCCTCTTCCCAGACAGGCCAGGCTGGCCCAACACCTTCCTGGGGCTTAAGAGCTCATGGGCCTGGGATGGAGGGGAAAATGTGAGTGTGCAGCCTCCCCAGGAGCCCAGATGTGCTGCTGATTCATCCCAGAATTGCGTAAGCCCCGGGAGTGGGAGCGAGACACGCTGGCAGCCGCTCCAGCCGGGAAGCAGCTGCTTCCTCCTTGTTGTGCCCCCGGACCACCACCCACACGTGGCAGGGGAGGACCCCCCCCCTTGCTCAGACCAGGGCAGGGGGCTCAAAACCTGCAGCAGCAAGAGATGAAGGACCTGGGAAAGACATCAGCTCCACGCTATGGCTGGTGGGAAGCAGGTGAGCAGATCCAGGAGTGCATGACCAAAGGTGGCCAGAGCCACCCTCCCATCTCCCTGTTGGAAATCCAGAGGGGTGTTTGGGCAGCCTGAGTGACCCAGAGGCCCTCACAACAGGGATGAGTCCCCATGGGATGCTTCCTGCGCTCCTCCACGTAATCATGTGGATATAATTTGATTATCCCTTCCTTGATGTTTAGCATCACAAAGGGAAGAGCTGCCTCCAAGCTGAGCCCTTGGAGCCACCTCTGTGAGACTGATCTGGGGGAAGAAGGGTCTGAACTTGGGCTGGAGAAGGTGCAGAAGGATGGCTTTAAAATATCCTGTCTCAGCCCGTTGCTGTCTTCCCAGCTCCTGGCTGCACCTATGTTGGGAGTAAATCCAACAGCCGAAGGCACCTGAGAGGTCCTTGTTCCATTGCCACAGTCACAAAGATCACAAAACCTTTTAGGATTTGTTTTGAAGGACTCACTTGCCTTGGCCTGAGCTCTTGGAGCTCCCCTTGCTTCAGCCCATGGTCAAACAGGGAAACACCGTCCATGGAAAGACTTGGGAAGCTCCCAGCGGTATTTCCTGACATGGGGATCAACCCAACTCCCTGTGAAGGTGTGCAAAACCTTTCCAACCCATCCATTTCCCCAAGTCCATGAAGAGGAGCCTGGGGAAGTGTTGATTGAATTGGCATTGCCTGGGTGTGAAATAGTGTCTGCCAGAGCTCCAGGAGGGTTTGGACAACGCTCTCAGGGACAGGGTGGGATTGTTGGGGTGTCCTGCCCAGGGCCAGGAGTCAGACTGGATGATCCTCGTGGGTCCCTTCCAGCTCAGGATATTCTGTGATTCTATGACTCTCCCAGCAGCAATCAGGATGCAAAGCCCAGGTACTGCTTAAAAACTCATGGACACTCATTTGCTTTCCAGTAAAAACACAGGCATCAGCAAAAAATACCCGGATAGTCTTCTACCAGGGCTTCTACACAGTCACCCTGCAGAGCGAGGAGGTTTTACTGAGATCCCAAAACTCCTGACCTGGTTTAGCAAGAGCAAACCATGAGCAAAAGCTGGGGTTTAGCAAGTGGGATTTCAGCAGAAAATGTGTGTGTGTGTGTATCTGGTGGATGTGTTTGCACATCTATAACACAGCAGAGGTTTTAGAGGAGAACACTGTATGAAGCAAGAGCAGGACATATTATTTTTTTACCAAAACAGCGTGTTATTTTTTATCAAAGATGAGACAATGTTAGAAAACAGCCAGTACCTGTTAAAGTACTGGCTTTAACAGTGTCTCCTGCACGGCCATTTCCACACTCAGTCTGAGCTGCCACCTGCCTCTGCCTGCAAGTTTGGGATTTTGGATTCCTCAGGATGGTGGTTATGAGGATGAGCAAGACCTTGGCCAACCCTTTGAGGAGGCCAGTGGCCATCCCAAGGGCAGCAGGTCCCAAATCAGTCACCATGAAGAGAAGCCATGAAAATATTGAATCTGGTCTCAATCCAGAGGGGGGAAGAAAAAACTTCCTTCAGTGTCAGAAGTGGTGGGTGTGCAGGTGGAGAAGGGGGTGGTGGAGCCAGTTGCATCCTCCTGGGATGCTGGGAGTGGGGGGAGGCTTTTTCTTGCAATGGGAGTGAGGGAAATGGCTCAGTGAGTCACCCAGGACCCAGAGCAGCGTTTGGCTAAGCCGGGGTTTAGCACGATTATAAGCGGCTTTGGGAGCAGAGAACACACACAAAAAAAGTCAGGAAAGAAAAACAAACAGTGTCAGTGGTTATGTAAGGGATCAGAGAGCTGCTGAAGTGTCAGCTGGATGCCACGTGCTCCTTGGGGTCTTCCACCCCCCCCGGGAATTCGTGGATGGGCTTTGGTTCATCTTTATCACAACTCATTGAGAATTTGGGAGGAAGACTCTCAGAGAGGAGTGAAAGAGGGTTCAAAGAGATGTGAGGGCTCCTGTTGGAGGGGGGATAGAGGAGGATTTGAGTAGAGCTGCAAAATTAAAGGTGGCTGGAGAGAGGATGTGGGACAAGTCCTCTCTGTCCCCTCTGAGCTGAAGACAAGTGAACCACCCAGTGACACTTGTATAGGGCAGGTCAGACAGAACAGGGAGCTGCTCCCCATCCCAGGGACAGTCAGATGTGGAATTATTGCTGCAGGATGTTGCAAGTATAAACTGTTTTCATGGATCCCAAAAGTTTAGCACCTGATCATCCCAAAAAAGGCTCTTCCAGACCAAGATCCCACCTCTCTGGTGGTGGAGGAAGAGTGACTTTTTACATGGGCAAGTAGTGGTAGGGAAATGGGGACTGGCTTCCCACTGATAGAGGGCAGGGTCAGATGGAATATTGGGAAGAAATTCTTGGCTGTGAGGGTGATGAGGCCCTGGCACAGGTTGCCCAGAGAAGCTTTGGCTGCCCCTGGATCCCTGGAAGTGTTCAAGGCCAGGTTGGCTGGGGCTTGGAGCAACCTGGGGTAGTGGAAGGTGTCCCTGCCCATGGCAGGGGGTTGGAACAGGATGGTCTTTCAGGTCTTTTCCAATTCAAACCACTCCATGGTTCTATGATCATTCTGTGATTCTTCCTTAGCAACTGTTTGAATTTTAATTTGCTGGAGTCTGGGAGGAAATGACTCCACACTGACTGGATGTTTTTCCCCTTTTCCCTGCTCTCAGGGGTAGGACACTGTGCTGGATAGACCATGAGCTGGAGGGTCCATAGGATGGATGGTCTATAGGATGAAGAGACCATCAGTCTGCCCCAGTGTCCACTCTTCCAGGACACAGAGGGCCTGTGCTGTGTTGAGATTTGAGCCCGTGTTTTGGGTAAAGTTCCTCCAGGATGTGAGCAGAGTTCACTGAAAGCAGCCAGAACACCGTGTGCTGCAGCCTCTCACACAGCCCTGCTCCAGGAGAGACACCCTGAGCCTGCCCTCTGTGCTTCCTGCTTTATTTTTTTCCCCTGTACTCCTCTTTAACAGATTAATCCCTCCAGCTGGAAAGTTTGTGCAACCCTCAGTTGCACCACAGCCCTGTTGGGGTTGGCAGCACAGCAGGGCAGCAAGGAGCACCCTGAGTTATCCAGAACACTTGCTCTGCAGTGACACTCAGAAATACAAGAAGGATGGAGAGAAATTAGGGAATCTGTGAGGAAACCCAGCACAGCTGGACCAGGAAACACCCCTGGCTTCCCTGTGCCAACTCCACCCCTGGGCTGCAAGTGCTGTCTCTTAATTACACACAGAGGTGATAAATAAGATGAGATTTATGGGGTTTTTTGCCCTCTGGCCCATAATCTTCCTTCCTAAAAGGGAAATACTTGATGTCATGATTTCAGGAGGTTTGGCATCAAGAAATTAGGGAGCCATCACCTTTCATAGGAGGTGGAGAGCAGAGACTTGATCGTGTGTGGTCACTGGGGAGTCTGTAAGGCCCCGAGGAGAGAAAATGGAGCATCTCTGCTATGAAGAAAGGCTGAGAGAATTGGGATTGTTCAGCCTGGAGAAGAGAAGGCTCCGGGGAAACCTGAGAGCCTCTTCCAGTGCCCAAAGGGGCTCCAAGAGAGATGGAGAGGGATTTTGGACATGGGCATGGAGTGACAGGAAAAGGGGGAATGGTTTTAAACTGCCAGAGGACAGGGTTAGATGGGATATTGGGAAGGAATTCTTCCCTGTGGGGGTGGTGAGACAGAAACAGACCCCTGGAACCAAGGTCTTGGGGTGTTGGTGGGTGAGAGGCTGGACCTGCCCCAGCTCAGAAACCTCCTGAGCTGATCCCCCAGCGTGGGCAGCAGGGCAGGGAGGAATTCTGCCCCTCTGCCCCCTCAGCTAAGACCCCCCTGCAGAGCTGCTCCAGCCCTGGGAACAACAGCACAAGGACGTGGAGCTGCTGCAGAGAGTCCAGAGGAGGCCCCGGAGCTGCTGCCAGGGCTGGAGCCCCTCTGCTCTGGAGCCAGGCTGGGAGAGCTGGGGGGGTTCCCCTGGAGAAGAGAAGGCTCCAGGGAGAGCTGAGAGCCCCTGGCAGGGCCTAAAGGGGCTCCAGGAGAGCTGGAGAGGGACTGGGGACAAGGGATGCAGGGACAGGACACAGGGAATGGCTTCCCACTGCCAGATGGCAGGGTTAGATGGGATATTGGGAAGGAATTGTTGACTATGAGAGTGGTGAGGCCCTGGCCCAGGTTGCCCAGAGAAGCTGTGGCTGCCCCTGAATCCCTGGAAGTGTCCAAGGTCAGGTTGGAGCAACCTGGGCTAGTGGAAGGTGTCCCTGCCCATGGCAGGGGGTGGAACTGTGTGATCCTCAGGGTCCCCTGCAACCCAAACCATTCCGTGATTCCATGATTCTAAAATGTTTTACCTTAATTTTCCCTCAGGTCCAGCTCAGCACAGGTTGTCCTGGGAAGGTCCCTCCCCAGGTCAGAGGAAGCCTTTGTCAGATCCTGACGTCCTCCTCTCCGTGCCTCAGTTTCCCCTACTCTGGAATAGGGCAGAGACACACACGATGTGTCCTGAAAAAACCTGCAAAAACAGCTTGGATGGAATCTGATGGAGTTTGCTCCAAATCCTTGGGAGGAGATGTTTGCTTTCCATGTGGAGTTTCTGCTTGTCATTAAAGCAGAGCCAAAAAAGCCTCTTTCAGACGAGGTCGTGAGGAAAGACTTTCACTTCTGCAGCCTAAACAGGAAGGTTTGTGTCCTGAAGCTTCCTAAGACCTGCCAGGCCTGTTATGCTCTCCAGGACCACTTTGCCTCCAGTGGCTGTTCCTGTCTGGTCCTATTGTGCTCCCCAAATTCCACCCTTTGCTCCCACACTGCTGTTTGCTTCCCATGGAGAAGATGAGTTGTATCCACACTGCTGTCACATCCTCTCTCAGTTTTTCCCTTGAAAAGCTGGAAATACCACCCTCATCCAAAGCTGTAAAACTCCTGGTTGAGCCACCCTTTCCCACCCACTCCCAGGGTGCACCACTCCTATAAAAAAATGGGATCATACTGTCAAAAACCCACTGCTGAGGCAGTTTTGGTGAAGTATCAGCTTCAGCTCATTTGGGAAGGGTGGATGTCCATCCCAGGTTTCCTCAGATGTCCAGATTTGTCTCATTTCCAAGCCTCCAGCTGCTTTGGAGTGTCTCATTCCTCATCCCCTTTTGCTGCTCTTTCCAGATCCCATTTTCATGTGGATGTTTCTCAAGACCTCCTGGATATTCCCATGCATGTTCTTGGCCTCGGTGCCCAGTGGGGATGAGGCAAATTCCTCCTGCCTTTTGTTTCCTGGAGGGAGGAAGGATCAGGAGTGGGAATTGAGTCCTCTTTGGTGGAATACAGATGTAGCCCCCCCAAAAAGAGCCTCAGAGAAGCGAGTCAGGTGGTGACAACCAGCTCCTGGATGGTGAGAGGAGATGGGGGAGAGGATCCAGGCAGGAGGGATGTTCCCATGGATGGATTCATCCTTCCTGGAGCCTGTTGAGGAGGGATTTTATTAATGCTCGGAGTGACTTGGCCGTGTGTGTGTGTGGAGCTGGCACCATCCACCAGCACCTGGCCTGGGATGAAATCATCATCCTGTGGGGGGTTGGGGGGGCTGATTCACTTCATCAGCAGTCCTAATTAGGCATAACAAGCTGCCTGATTAGGGCTCCTGTCTGGGGGAAAACACCCGGCTGCTGAGGGACCCCTGGAGCAGGGTGGGTGGAGGCAGAGGGAACCCCCATCCCTCCTTGCCAAATCCACCCTGGATGGTGTGGCTGAGCCTGGGGAGCAACAGGACCATCACATCCAGTGGGACAGCTGACACTTCCCATGGTATCATTTCCATGCCTTTCATATGTAACCTCACCCATCTCCTTTTCTTCCCATCCCATCCCATCCCATTCCATCCCATCCCATCCCATTCCATCCCATCCCATCCCATCCCATCCCATCCCATCCCATCCCATCCCATCCCATCCCACTGCAGCCAGAGGGGGTTCAAGGACCTCATTTTTTCACACCCTGGCTGTTTGCTCACCAAAATCAAGAGTGATGCTTTCTGAGATGTTTGGCTGAAGACAGACACTGCTTGGTTTTTGATTATTTTTATCCCATTTCCCTAAGGAATCTAGGTTTCCCTCTCCATGCCATTGCTGGGGTTGGGTGTCCTGAGCACAGCCTTTCCCTGGGGTCCTGTCTGTGGATGATGGATAAAAGCTGAGGTGCTGAGTGATGGGTGATCACTGTCCTCCAACAGACCTTGGCCTCGTCTTCCTACTTATGGTCATGGCAGGATGAGTTTTCCCAGGAAAACTGGAATGAACCCCCAAACTGTTGTCATAAAGGAAGTGTGAGGTAATGTAATGTCTTCACACTGCCAGAGGGCAGGGTTAGGTGGGATTTTGGGAAGGAATTCTTCCCTGTGAGGGTGATGAGGCTCTGGCACAGGTTGCCCAGAGAAGCTGTGGCTGCCCCTGGATCCCTGGAAGTGTCCAAGGCCAGGTTGGAGCAACCTGGGCTAGTGGAAGGTGTCCCTGCCCATGGCAGAGGTGGAACAAGATGTTCTTTAATGTCCCTTGCAACCCAAACCATTTAGGATTCTATGATTCCATGATTCTATGGGGTTTTGTCCAACAGCATCAGCCCCATCCTGAAATTAAATGGAGTTGATTCCCCCTGTAATTTTATTAAAATACCCCTCAATATTCTGATACTGGGGGTATCAGAATTTTTTGGATTTTTTTTTTTTAAATTTTTTTCCAGTGAAAGGCTCCCCTGCATTATTTGGCCTGTGCTGGAGCTGGCTCTGCTCGTTCACATCCCCACCAGCATCTGGGATGTGCAGATGTGACTGAGCCCGTCTGGATTCTGGAGAGATGGGAATCTCTGCAGCCCGCTTGGCCAGTGAAATACTCGTGGGGTTCAGTGTGACCCCAGTCTGCCCTCACTTCCCATTAATTACAGCAGCATCACCAGCTGGCAGCACGTTCCCAGCCTGCTCCATGGACAGGTGTGCAGGGAAAGCACTGCTCCGAGGACCTCCGACCAGGAATCTCCACTGCTGGAGGGAGCAGAGCATCACATCCCGGCAGGCAGGACACAGGGAGACCGGCAGCCCACCGGTTTCCATGACAACCAGTTCAGGTGTCACCGGTGGAGGGCTGCAGGTGGGGGTGCCTCCCGGGGAAGGGGCCGGAGGACGGGGATGCTGCAGCGCCAGGGATTTGCACTCGGAGCCGTGGGGAGACGGCGGCTCTGGCGCTGGAAATCTCCTCTGGCAAATGTCAGAGCGGAGCTGGGAATGGCCTTACACGGCGAGTTGTGCTTGGCTCAGCTCAGCCCTGAGTGAGCTCACGTCTCTGCACAGCCCAGGACATGGTGTGACAGCAGCCACGGGGCTGGGAGGGCACGGGGGATGTGCCGCCGGTGTCCTTCACACTGGGAAGGCTCCTGGCATCAACAGGGCCCCCAGTGTTGGCTCCAGCTCAAAGGTCCAGGCTGCCACCAGGAATGTGGGTCCTGGCAGGCTGCCTGAACCTGAGCCAAAATGTTTTCCAAGCTGCTGACAATCCCAGACACTCTTGCAGTAAGGTGGAAGGGAGGAAGAGTGAAGCAGAGACATTTCAGGCTCCAGCACAGCCTTTATTTTGACCTGAGGTCCTTCTCCATCCCCCTCGGCCTCCCTTGGATCTGCCCTGCCAACATCCCATCCTGACCTACTGCCAGAGACGTGGAAAGATCCCTCCTCTACCCGAGGTATCTCTTGGTCTCTATGCTGTCACGGGTCATTCCCTTCCTGATGGGTCCTTGTCCTCTGGATGTTAAAAAATAAAGTTTTATTTAAAGCTCCAAGCTGTTGGGAGGGGAATGAGCTGTTGGAGTCCAGCTGACTCCTCTTGGTGTGGGGCTTTTTCCTCATAGAATGTGTATGTGCATCTTAAGAACAGGCCAACTTCAATATCCAGAGTTGGAGAGGAGGGATGTGGTTCCCAGCAGTCAGTGTTTAGTCTTGCAGAGGAAGGAAAACTCCTTGTCCTCCCTTCTTCTGGCCTGGGCTTGGTACAGATGCCATCAGACCCACGATCTGCTCTTCCTTGGTTGGGTTTTAAGAACAGGATCGTGTTCCTCAGAAGTGGCTGGGCTGACCTGGGTGTTTGTGCAGCTCCTCACAGATCAGAAACGAAGCTCAGGCTGCTTTGGACAGCAGGGTGGACTATTTTCCTGGTATAATCAACCTTCTAGCAGAGGATATCAATGCCCTTTGCTAGCATCACTTTCTGCTGTCTGCCCAAGCAGTTTATTTTGTATTCCAGCTTTATCCTATTCTATTTAAATTTACCCAAAATATCTTGGTATGCTGGTGAGTGGCAGCTCTCCAGGATGAGTGTGCATGTGAATAAACTCCTGCTAACTTACAGAATCCCTCCTGCCAGTCAGGCAAATAATGGTGGCAGGGAAAATCAGGAAAGGAAAAAGGAAGGTAAAGACATGCAGCATCTCTGGGAATGACCAAACAGGAGAGCTGACCTGTGCCAAGTGCCTCACGTGTCATGAGGACTCTGAGGTCAGATGTGCTTCTGTGGTTGGACAGGGATGTGGGAATGGCTTCAGTTCTTATCCAATTCCCAAGGCAGAGGATGACATGGTGTTTTTCAGTGGGTTTGGTGGGGGATGAGGACCAGTTTCCAAAGGGCTGTGTTTGACAGGTACCCTCCCATTCCAGTTCAGCCCGGGGCTCACACTCCCTGCTGAGGATTCACTGGGGCAGTGCTGGTCTCCAGCTCAGCCACAGCCAGGCCCTGCCTGGCCACGGATCCTTCAGCCCTGCCATGAGGGTTGACTTCACAGCTTGGCCTTGGACCTGCCTCACCACCAACTCACCTGCTGATCTGGCCTCCTGGATGAGCGTGGCTCTCATCTGTGGGCCTTTCCTGCTCTCCTTGACCAGGTCCTGTGGAGCTGAACAACCACTGGTGATGTTCCTGCCCTGCCTCCGCGCCATCCCACTCCTCTCCTGGCTCTCCATCCCTTGGGAACATGTCCTGGGACAGTGCCCCTCACACACTGTTGAGCTGGCAAAAGCTGCAGCCCATCAGAGCTGCTCAAATCACAAAATGAAAGGAGTCCGGATCTGTCCAGTGCTTGAACGAGAAATTTCCAAAGAAAAAATGGGTGTAATCCTTCCAGGGAAGGAACCTGATACTGCACAGGAGCAGGAGCCATCTGGCAGGTCCCCAAGGATCCTGATGGCCTGATGATGATGATAATGATGATGTGTGTTTTTCTATAGAGCTGTATCTGCTGTGTCAGTCCATGCCTGGGATGTGAAACCACAGCAGTTCATCGGCCAGCTGGAAGAACACAAGGGAAATGCCTGGTTGTGCTGTGTCAGGGCCCAGCAGGGTGACACCAGCACGGTCAGCACCTCTTGCTGGAGCTGAGTCCCAAAGGGAAAAATCTAGCAACTGGAGAGCAGCCCTGGGACAGGATCAGCATCAGTCCTGCTCCCTGTTGGGAGGAGAGGGATGAACCAGCTCCAGGGCTCAGCCTGTGAGTCCACATGGAGAACGATTTAGGGGGGCTGGGTTATCCTCCCCAGGGCTGAGGGGAATAGCTTTGGAATCATGGAATCACGGAATGGTTCGGGTTGGAAGGGACCTTAAAGACCATGCCATTCCACCCCCCTGCCATGGGCAGGGACACCTTCCACTACACCAGGCCTTGGACACTTCCAGGAATGAAAGCATCAGCCTGAGTAGCCAAATGTAAATTATTAGGACAACAAAGCAGCCTTGAAACCTTGATACAACCCCCTTTCCAAACACTGCCCTTGTGCTCCTTGAACAGGACTTTGAGCCGTTGCCCTGACTCCAAGTAACAACAGCAGGTTGGTGCCAAAAGTGGGAATGGCTTCCTGCTGCCAGAGGGCAGGGTCAGGTGGGATATTGGGAAGGAATTTTTCCCTGTGAGGGTGGTGAGGCCCTGGCACAGGTTGCTCAGAGAAGCTGTGGCTGCCCCTGCATCCCTGGAAGTGTCCAAGGCCAGGTTGGACGGGGCTTGGAACAACCTGGGCTAGTGGAAGGTGTCCCTGCCCATGGCAGGGGTGGAATGAGATGGTCCCTTCCATCCTAAATTCTATGATGGTAGAAAAACCCCCTTCCTGTAGCTTCCCAGCACAGATCCGAGCTGTGCCCCGGAGCTCTGCTTGTGACCTGCTCAGAACCCACCGTGGTGTGAGTGGCATCAGCCACAGACAGAGGGACACAACCCCAGTGACAACTCAACCTTGTGTGGTGCCTGATTGCGAAAACTTCCCCGTGCAAACAACCAGCAGCAGCCCCGGTGACTTCCCTGCTGCAGGAGCTCCATCCTGTTCACATCAGCACAGGCTGATCAGCTCCCACCGCTGCTCCTGCCACATCCTGCCCTTGGATCACTCCACATGTGCCGAGCACCTTAGTTTGGGTGGCAGCACAGGGAGCCGAGAGGGGGCAGCCGCCTTTCCAAACATTTAGGAGCAACACTTCGGGAGCAGCAGGATCTAAGCCCACAAGCATTTCCCTGCTCTGGCTGCTCCCTGCCCGTGGCTGTTACACTCAGCTGATGATGCTGCGAAGGTTTTGCTGCCAATGCTGCAATTTTCAGTACATCCAGGACCTGTGTAATTTTTCCAGTAGCTTTTCCATTCTGCTAAAAGAAGTAAAACACAGTAACCTGTTAATTCAACAGCAATACCTGTGTTGTCGCCTCAGTGATGTCACCAGGATGCTGGGCCAGGAGCAGAGTGGCAGGTGGCCTCCTCCAACCTTTCCCCCGGCCCTGGGAAGTCGGGAGAGGGGCTGTTTGCCGGGATGTGATGGTTTTCCCTAACCTTGTGGTCGCCCTCCAAGCTCTGGAGGATGCTTCGCTCCCGTTGCCATAGAAATGCTGCGCGGGTGGGGGGGATGAGAGATCTGCTGCTGCCACCTCCTGGAGGAGGCCTGGATGGCGTGGGGGGGTTTAGGAAGAGCACAGGCAGGTCGGAGATGCTTCAGGCAGAGCTCAGCCCAAATCTGGGCAGGTACATCGGGACCATGTGGTTTGGACCCCAGCAGGGCTCACCTGGGACCATCTCTTAGGGCCACCCTGAATCACGGGGTTCTGCCAAATAAACAGTAATGATGCAAATGACCCGGAATCAAAGAATCATTTAGGTTGGAAAAGCCCTCCACGACCATTTAGTCCAACTGTTCCCCCAGCACTGCCAAGGCCACCGCTAACCCATGGCCCCAAGTGCCACATCTACAGGGATTTTAAATCCCTCCAGGGATGGGGACTCCACCACTGCCCTGGGCAGCTGTGCCAGGGCTGGACAACCCTTTCTAGGAAGAAATTTTCCCCAATATCCAAACTAAACTTTCCCTGGCACAGGTTGAGGCTGTTCCCTCTCCTCCTGTCCCTTGTTCCCTGGGAGCAGAGCCCGACCCCCCCCGGCTCCCCCCTCCTGTCAGGGAGTTGCAGAGCCAGAAGGTCCCCCCTGAGCCTCCTTTGCTCCAGGCTGAGCCCCCCCAGCTCCCTCAGCTGCTCCTGCTGCTCCAGCCCCTTCCCAGCTCCGTTCCCTTCCCTGCACACGCTCCAGCCCTTCCATGTCTCTCCTGTCTGAGGGTCCCAGAAGTGCCCCCAGGGCTGGAGGTGCCTCAGCAGTGCCAGCACAGGGACGGGCACTGCCCTGGGGCTGGGACACACCAGGGCTGGGGAAAAACCAGGATCATGCCCAAACTTGCCCAGGTCATATTTTGGCTGCAGTAGCTTCACTCTAGAGAACTTTGGGCACGTCTTCTGCTGGTCTGGGCCCCCTGGCAGGACCCTGAAGGGTTGGTGAGGTCAGCTCAAGGATGGAGAGTGGCTCGGAGGTGGCTGCTCTTGGAAGAGAGTGCCTTGAAGGAGTTAATCCCATCCTCAGTGCACTGATGGAAGAGGCAGCACAGGATGCAGATGGGAGGGGATGGGTGTGAGGTTTCTCTGTGTGTGTGGAGGCACCACAATGAACGTGGGACGTGTTAGAGCTGCAGCTGAAATGTTGTTTCTCAGGGTTATGACCAAGAGCTGCAGCTTTGCTGCACTTTCCCATGTATTCTCATCTCTCCTGTCAGCAGCTCTAACAGGGAACAGGAACCCCAGCACATGGGGGTGACTGCTGCTTCCATCAGGATGGAAACCTCGGTTGTAGATGGCTCCTGGTTGTGAAGGTGACATCAGACATCTGCCAGGGAGCCAATGTGGGGCAGGTGATGGGAGACACAGCCTGGATCCCTGTAACTCAGCTCACCCTGGGGTTTTGCACTGGAGCAGATGAGAGATGTCTGGATTATTGGTGCTGCCAGCACAGCTCCAGCTCCAGCAGCACCTCCTGCAGTCATTGTCCCATCACAGCCTTCTCCTTGCTCAGAGCTTTCCCCCCACGATCCCACTGATCCCTCTCAGCCATCCAAGCCCTGCCCTTCCCACAGAGCTCATGCAAAGTGGGAGAAGCTCACACACAGCATTCCAGAGGGGCATCTTCCTAGCAGGGGGATAGGGAACTAAAAAAACCCCCACAAATGTCCCCCAGCTCTTCTGGTGTGGGAGACTGTCCAAGGGTACCACAGAACCAGGACACCATGTCCTGCTCCGTGACTGTGGCGCCCGCTCCTGATTCCAGAGTCCCCTGCCAGGCTGGAACGAGGCCATCCTTGTGCTCTGTCCTATGACCTTAATTTGATGCTGGCAGGAATTGTCCTCTGAGACAAACCAGAAATCTCTGAGACAAGTCAGAAATCATCTGCAGTGTCCCTGGATCCACCTGGCCAGGAGGTGTTTTAGGAGATGAGATGCCCATCCCTCCAACACTTCCCATCCCATTTGTCTCTGAGCAGTGTGATTCTCCCTGCAACCACTCTGACCCTGCTTTTAGGTCAACTTAGCCAAATTTCAGGCCACTAAAATGGCCTGAAAGAGAAGCCAAAGAGAATTGTGTCTCTCTGCATCCCACAGAAAGGGAACTGTGTCTCTCTGCATCCCACAGTGCAGGTCTGCACAGGACCTATGGGGTTTAGGGATAATCAGATCAGCTGGACAAACTCTGTGCTGAAGATGCCCAAAGTTCAGGTTCAGCTGCAAAAGTCTCCCTGTGTCTGTTCTTTGACCTTCAGGGTGGGCAGTTGTGCATCTTGGCCATCACCTCTGCATCCCTCCTTTGCCCGAGGAAGTCCCTGAATTCCCCTGGTCCCATCTTTCCACTGGCACCAGAGTTGAGGAGGGATTGTCCACCTCAACATCAGCTGGCTGGGAGCACAGGGAGCAGCTGAGCTGTGTGTCCCTGCCCCAGGGGGGTGGGTTTGGATCCCATCCTCTGGGTACTTCCATTGTCCATCTCTCCCTGTGGGATTCCTGAGACCAGGGCATGGGTTCAGGCTCTGAAAGGTGGGAGCACAACTCTTACCCACAGGGAAACATGAATGATCTACCTCCAAACTGGAGTATTCCCTGGAGCTCCTCTGAGGGGCTGCTTTTCCTCACAGCCTTTCCTCTGTGGATGGGGCAGGCCAGGCTGGCTGGCAGTGATTCTGTCCTGACATGATGTGCAAGCTCAGCAATTTGGGAACATCCAACAGCTGCACAGGCACTTTCTGAAGGAGAGAAGCCACATCAGAGGGGCTTGTCTGGTGTCAGAAAGGGAAGTGCAGATCTTTGACTCAAAAAGGGGACATGAACTGGGTTACTGGTCAGCAAATGAACCTGGAGCTGTTCCTCTCTCACCACAAAACGAGCCCATCCCGGCACAAGAAGCCTTTTGAAAGGTGAGGAATCACAGAATGGTTTGGGTTGGGAGGGACCTTAAACATCATCTTGTTCCAACCCCCTGCCATGGGCAGGGACACCTTCCACTAGCCCAGGTTGCTCCAAGCCCCATCCAACCTGGCCTGGAACACCAGGATAGGTGAAGAAGGCAAAGCTCAGCCTGTCCCAGGTGGGCTGGGAAGGGCTGGGGCACTGCTGGTGTGGGGGCTTGTCCCAGGCCAGCTGAGAACCCTCCAAAAATGGTCCCCCTCAGCAGTTTGGCTGATGCCACTCTCTTGTAAGAAAGACTTGTCTCCAGGGACAGCAAGTGCCACATTTGGTGACTCCAGATGTATCCAGAGATCATAAAATGTTCCTTTGTCTTTAGGGCAGGAAGGAGATTTTTCCCCATTCCTTTGTTTTATTCAAGCTTCACTTTTTTTTTTTTTATCTCAGAGAAGATAAAAAGAATTAAAGTCCCATCCCTACAGTGCTGCAGGCACAAAACTTCCCTGGATATGGGCTCTTCTGCAGGGATCCCTGCAGCCACAGATTGGCATTAATGATCTGGATTTGCTTTTGGGATTAAGAAGAAAGAAATCTGTGAATGCAGACTGTGGCTGTTCCTGTGCAGAGGGGAATGTTGCAGCTTCGTGATTCAATGCCATCTTGTGATATTTAGCATTTTCCTAAAAGGATGAACATACAATATGAATTAAAAAAGAACCCCAAACAACAAGAAAAAAACCCCAAGTCTGTTCCTAGTATCCATAGTTACAGAGAAAACCTGGAAACCCTGAGGCTGATGGGCTCTAAAATTTGTACCACAAAGAAATAAAATTAAAAGCTGTAACATTTGTTGCTTTTACATTTATTTTTTAACCTGTAAATGCTTCACACAGACTAAATTTTTCAGCTGAAATAGAAGCTGGAGTTTTCCTTGATTAGATCCAACCTTCTGTGATCCGAACAGAAGGTTTTCAATCTAATTTTTTTTGGCCTTTGCCTTCAGGTGGAATGGCAAAATTAGGACAAGCTCACCCAAATGAGCAAGTAATTATTATTATTATTCCTTCCATGTACAGCCAGAGTACCTGGGAGCTCTTGTGCTACTTCAGAGCATTTTTCATGGGGAAAAATGCTGCATAATGCATGGGAAAAGTTTAACAGAAAATAGGGAATTTATTTTTTTGAAAGTCGAATAATAGGTGGATGTTCCAGATTTTAAAAAATTACAAAAGTAGATTGGCCAAAGCAGCAGGAAGCAAAACATTGAGACCATTCTGCCTCTGACAGAGGGGCAGTGGGAGGAGGCGTCCTTGCCCAAGGCTAGTTCTGATGAGGGATTTGCATATGGATCATCATCATCCCAAAGTGAGGAGCCCAAAATCTCCAGTGCTGCCCAGTATTTTATTGTCTTTACAATTTTACCAGTATTTTACTGCCCTGTGTTTTGCTGCTGATTGAGCCAGACTGTGGTGGGTTAACCCCACCTGGCAGCTGAGCCCTACAGAGCCCTCACGGCCCAGGGTGGGATGAGGGAGGGAATCAGAGGGGGAAAAGTGGGAAAACTCATGGGTTGAGACCACAGAATCATGGAATGGGTTGGGCTGGAAGGGAGATGAAGGATCAGGTCATTCCAAGCTCTTGCCAGAGGCAGGGACACCTTCCACTAGCCCAACTTGCTCCAAGCCCTGTCCAACCTGGCCTTGGACACTTCCAGGGATCCAGGGACAGCCACAGCTTCTCTGGGCAACCTGTGCCAGGGCCTCACCACTCTCATAGGGAAGAATTCCTTCCCAGTATCCCATCTATCCCTGCCCTCTGCCAGCTTGAAGCCATTCCCCCTTGGCCTGTCACTCCAGGCCCTTGTCCAAAGTCCCTCTCCAGCCTCTTGGAGCTCCTTTAGGCCCTGGAAGGCTGGAGGGAGATAAAGAATAAAGACAGTTTAATACTTAAACCCTGGGGAAGGAGAAGAGGAGAGCACTCCAGTGCCCACAGACTGTTCCACCTCTCCACCAGCTCCCTCAGCCACCACCCTCACCCAGGACACTGGGGACAACCCCCAGCTCAGCCACGACACACGAGGGTGTTCCCTAAATCAATGCCAGAATAACTCTTCCCTCCCTTCCCCCTCTTTGGGATCCATGAAATGTGTGTTATCACATGATTTATGAATTCTCTCAGTGAAGTAATTTTGGGTGCACAGCCCTGACTTTCTTCCCCCTCCACTTCCCCAGACACAGATTGAAGCAGCAGCACAGGTTTGAACTGCTTTGTTTATAAACCATCCCAACAAATGGCCCCAAGCAATTGCATTCCAGGGTTCAAACTGTTTCCTTGGATTTTGTGAGAGGATTCCTAGAAAACACAAGATGCTCCTTAATAAAAAAATGTTGATATGATGCAACTGGGTGCAAAGAAGAGGAATGAGAATGGTGGCAGAGGATTAAGGCAGCAGAGCAGCTGCTGGCAGAGCTACATGGTCACATCTTACCCCAGCTGTGCCCATTTCTAACACAAATCTCTGCAATTCTTTCAATATTGTTGATTTTATTACGAGAACAGTTTAAGACAGAACAGCAAAATCTTGGCAAATTCAAGTAACTTTTAAAATGTAACAATGAGTCGATAATTAAGAGACTTTACGAGCCTCAAGTGTCAAGGAACCTCTTTGCTGGTTGTGGTTGTGCAACACTGAGGATGTGCTGGTCTCTCACACCAACATGTGGTGCTGCACTGTAACTCCACACTCCTGCACTCCCCCATCCAGGAGCAGTGCAGAGATTAAATGGAAATATGTTTCCTTCCATTGCTTTATTGCTGTCTCATCCCACTGATAACGTGGCTTTTAGTCTCCTCAAGTAATCTCTATGTTTGGCAGAAACAAAACCTCTTGCCCTCCCCAATTACTGTTTATCCACATAAATCCTGTTGATTTCAGAGAGGAGAATTAACAAATTATTAAAAAAAATAAATATTCTTATGCAGGAAATATACTGACCCCTACAGTTAATACATTAGTAATCATTTACTTGCAGCATTAATTGCATGACTCAGAGTGTCTCAAGTTTTTATTTAAAAACCCCCAAACATCCAGAACACAGAGGCCACAGGGTGGGGGTGTCTGAGGCCTTCAGACACTCTGAGCTGGCTCCAACTTCAAAGGATGAATCATCAGAATCTGGTTGGTATCAGCAGAACTGGCCTGCACAATAATTGAGGCCAGTTTAGCCTTTCCCTGGAGGGGTTTCTGTCTCTTGGCTACAGGAAAATGATGCAGCTTGTCTGCAAGCAAACTTTTTACATTATTTAAACAAAGGAAAACATATTTATATAGCAAAGGTTGTCTGAAACAGCCTCTGGAAGTTTTAACAACAGAGCAACTACTCCTTCCAGAGTTTCAGGATATACTGCAGTGAGAACAAAGAGTATTTTCTTTTTACTCTGTCCTTCCAGTGTGGATACAGCAGATAAAACCTATTTTCCTGGGCTGTGTCCATCACTGCCACGAAGTGAAACAGCAGAGCAAGAATTCTGAGTGCAGTCAAACCTGAATCTATTTGACAGAGACATCAAAATCTGCAAACAATACAAAGTCCGGGTACAGTCGCACAGGACTCACTGCCGAGGTATAAATTACTGATATTCCTGGGCTACAGCTGCATCAGAGTGTTCCAGCCCCATCAGAGTGCTGGCAGCCTCTGCTGCACAATCAAATGTCTTATTTTATCCCAGCTCTAACAGAGTGAAAAGCAAAACTTCTGAGAAGCCTTGCAGCTGAGGCTTCAAAAGCCCATCCTACCTTCAAGCACCGCGAGCGGACTAGAGAGGCTCTTGTTTGCTTTTAATTACGGGGTTTATTCATTCAGAGGTCAAATTCCTGCTGTGCTTTTCTCAGGCCACAGTTGGAGCAGCAGCTCTGCTGTCAGGCTGGAGGTTGATGAGGGAGTTGCTGGCCTGGGCCAGCTCGGCGATGGAGACTCGCCCTCGCTGTTTGATGAACTGCGCCACGGCCGCCATCTCCTCCGGGGTGATGTAGATGAACTTCCCTCTGTCATCAATCACACCTACGGGGGGGAAAGAAAGGGCCTTGCAGTCAGCACTTCCCCACAGACATCAGTCACTGCTTTGGGAAGGGACCTTCCAGCTGCTGAGGCAGCATTTCCTATCTGGGGCAGGCAGAGACAACGTGCCAGCAGTCAGTCAGGCTTTTATCTGCTGGCTGCTGCTGGGGCTCGGAGTGGGGCTGGGGCAGTGGCCAAGTGCCACAGTGAGACCCTTTTTGTTCACAGTAACACATTCTTTTCACTGGGCACAGCTGGCTGGGAGTTCCACAGCTTCAGCTACACTGTTCTCAGAGAATCATGGAATATCCCGAGTTGGAAGGGACCCACAAGGATCATCCAGTCCAGCTCTTGACCCTGCCCAGGACACCCCAACACGCCCACCCTGTCCCTGAGAGCATTGTCCAAACCCTCCTGGAGCTCTGGCAGCCTTAGGGCTGTGCCCACTGCCCTGGGGAGCCTGTTCAGTGCCCAACCACCCTCTAGGGGAAGAACCTTTTCCTGGTATCCACCCTAAACCTGCCCTGGCACAGCTCCAGCCGTTCCCTGGGTCCTGTCCCTGCTCACAGAGAGCAGAGATTGGAGCTGCCCCTCGTGAGGAAGCTGCAGAACCTGATGAGCTCTGCCCTCAGCCTTCTCCAGCTGAACAAGCCAAGGGACCTCAGCTGTTCCTGATATGGATTCCCCTCTAGACCCTTCACCATCTTTGCAGCCCTCCCTTTTTTGTGCTGGTGTTCTGGGCCCGGGCAGCTGGTGGAGAAAGGCAGAGCAGGGAGATCCAGGAGGGGATTCAGAGCCCCTGTGGGGCCCAGCTCAGCCTTTAAAGCTTCCCCTCTGAAAGGGAATAAAGCTCAGTTTCCATATTTCAGTTGCTCCAACCAGACTGAGAATAGCTCTCTCTGTTCTTATACATTACACCAAGGCACAGCCTCCCTGGCATGACTTTTGGGACACAGACACAGCCAGGGCAGTTACACATCTTTATCCTTTAATTCCAAGCACTCTGAGGTCATTTGAACAGGTACCCACATGTACCTGCCAAGACAGTTGTTCCCCAGCCATGACCACAGGCTCAGGTCACTAAATGTTTGTGCTGGCACCTTCCCCTGCTTCACCCTCAGAAAGAACAAGACTGCCCAGCACTAAACCAGACTTGTTCAGACAGAGAGCTCCCCACAGGCTCAGTCTCTGCTCACATTCCAACTTGGACCGTGTGGGTATGTGGCTGGGAACAAGCACTTCACTTGCTCCAGCACCCTGGAGTGCTCTGGGATGTTTGCTTCTCCCACAGTGTGCTGCATCCCAATCCTGGGCTGTAGCCACCAGGCTGGCAAACCACTCCAAACTATCCCAGGGATCCTTTCAAATTCAGATTTCACAAGCCCCCATTTGCAGCTGGCTGCTCAGCAACCCCCAAATGCCTTCAGCACATGGATAAATAAATAAAATATAGGTAAATATCGAGTTATCAAGTTCTACGAGGATCCTTAAAATGGGAATGACACTGGAAATCTCTCTCTGCCACAGGGAAGGCACATCCTGCACCATCACTTCTCATCCCCTCTTGTGCCTTGGCTGTCACCTGTCAAAGTGCCATCTGCCATCAGGTCCTGGATCCTGTTAATTGCATCCTGTGCAGAAGAGAAAAAGGAACAACAAACTGATCAAAAGGGAGGCAAAAAAACATTTCACAGGTTCAGATAAGCTGCAAACAGAGGTTTACATTTAATCCCTCAGTGTTAAGGGCTTCAGGGAAGGACAGCCATCACTATTCCCACACAGACAGATGCAATAAGCCCTTTGGTCTTAGAATTTTCTGCATTTTGGGGTGTTCAAGTAATTTCACCACCCCAAAAGGAGACTTTAATTGCTGTTGCCTGACTGTTTTAAAGAACAAGGGGTGGGAAAGGCTTTTCCAGGGAAAGGCTGAGCAGTGCCACTGCAACAGGCAAGTTCCATGAAGCACACTGAGGTACTTCTCCAAGAATCTTGCTCAACACAGTTTTTTTATATCTATTTTTACCTTTTCCTTCAAACCTTTTCCTTCAAACCTCTTTTACCAATCCAAAGCAACAACTTGTTGAATCTATGGCTGGGTTAATTCTATATATAGTTCCACTACACCTTAAGTATCTAAGCCTTGGTTTCCACAGTTCTGCCTCTCTGCCTTCCCTGTGTTTATGTAACTGTAGAGGCAAATTACAGTTTAAATTTCAACCCTGAGTGACTCACTGCAAGCTTAAATGGAGCTCTGGTTTAAGAGAGAGGCAGGGGCACAGCAGCCTGGACTAAGGGCAGTGTAAGCTGCTTTGAAGGCACACCCCAGGAGCAGATCAGGTACAGAACAGAAAACATTGCTCCATTTTCAGATTCACAAATGCTGAGGGATCCATTAACCAGCAGGCAGCTCTGAAAGGGCCACACTGAGCACTTTTCACTGCAGCAATCTTGTAAGCCAACAACCCTTCATTGCCTGGCTGGTACTTCGATGAATGGCCATGTTTTTAGGGCTGATTTTGCTGATCCTCACCAAAATCCAAGCATTTTCACTAATGCTCAGACACTTCCACAGACAGACCCCCATTTACCTGTTATCTCTCCTGTCCTTTTAAACTCATTGCTTCCACTTGCACCCAAAAGTCAGTACTTACACCCAGAAAGTCAGTGCTCACCTGTGTTCTTAAACCCAGATGTGAAGCCAAGTCCTCCAGCTGGATAACCTTTGTTTTCTATGGAAACAGAGAGGAGTTACACACAGCTGATGCATTAGCAGGTTGCCGTATTTTTTTTTTCCCATTCAAATAACAAATTGCATTTACCAGACAAAGCAGAACCTGTCACTCTCACTAACTTTTCCAAGTAAGCACTTTTTTTTTTCCTGATGAAAAACTCTCAAGTTACTTAAACCAGTGAGCTCTGTGGAAAGATTGAGTGCCCTGACCCACTTAGGGGAAGACTCAAATTCATTTGCCAGCTTTTATCCTGGACTTTTTCTTACATTAGGATGAGCACAATAAACAGCCATGGACCTGTTCTCCTGGCATTTGAGTTTCTCAGCTGCTAACTTTAATTTCCAGTGTGCTTTATCAAGATCCTTTTTTCTCTGAGAGATGTTTCAAAGTACCTTTTAAAATCATCACTGGAATATATCAGTACACACACGAAATCCAGCCAAGACTGGCAGCATTAAGTGCTTTAGACTGTGTTACTAATGTCATGTGTATTAATGCCACAATAATCTTCCTAAGCAAGCAAACACCTTATTAAAATTGTCAGTGTTGGAACTTCAAACTGTCATTTTGCTTTTGACAGAGATTCTTCCTGCAGGTTTTATCAGTCAGGGCACAGTCACCACTGCTCACATCTGTTTTTATGCTTCTCTGGAGCTCCAGAGAAAACACCTGGTGTGCTCATCTGGAGCTGCCTGGTTCCTGTTCTCTTCTCTGCCAAAGCTTTAGGGACTCATCTGGTTTTAGGTGTTTGTAAGGAGCTTGGAAAACACAAAACTGTTGAAAAGTTCAGTTAATATTCAGGACCACATTCCTAAAATCCATATATATATGGCCAACAGGAGCTGCATCTCCATTAACAAACGCAATAGTTCAAACAATAAACTCATTTGTTTCTTGGGAGTATGACTGGAAGGACACTGAAGAAATCAAGGGAGGCTGGAATAGATTAATCTCTTTTCATTAATAAAATCAGACCCAAAAAAGCCCCCCACAGATTTAGTAGTAGTGAAGTTCGATGCAGCCAAGCTAGAGAACTGAATACCATGGACTGAACACATGGAACTGGAACCAGTCCATGGAATTCAGTTCTCAGAGCTGGGAACTGCCAACATTCGTCACATCTTCTTTTAAAAGGACTGGGGGGGGGTTGTTGGTGCAAAGCCACATGAACAAGAAAAACAGGACTTAAACCTTCACTTAAAGATATTCACCCTCAAGGACCAAGTTTAGTGGAAGGTTTCCAGGACAGATCCTGCTGTGAATAAGAGCCCAGGGGGTGGGGTGGAATTAGGATGCATTCCCCACACACATTCTGAAATATAACGACAATGTGAGGTCCCAGGGGAATCAAACACTTCACCACATGCTTCATGTTCTAGAAATATGATTGATTTCCATAGAGCAACATACACACATCCATATTTTACTGAATTCCTTTAATTTTAGGTGTGATTCTGCTGCTGTCCTCGGCCAGGGATGAAACAGAGCAAGAGGCTGCATTTTACTTCCAACACCCTCAGGAATGAAGCACGGGGTGAGATATCTCCAGTCAGTTCTAGCAGCACAATAAGTTATTCAACAGAAGAGCTAAATTCAATTTTACTTTTTAAAAAATGCCAATTACTCTTAATTTATACATTTTTTCAGACAGCTCCGAGCAGCTCAGCGCCGCTTCCTGTCAAGAGTTTCTGTGAACAGAAGACGAGGGCAATACATAATCTATATATTAAGCACACATTCAAGATTAAAGAAAAATACTTAAAGTGATGCCCCAGTTCTGCAGCTCATCTCCACAGAGGAAATCAGGTGTTGAGGCGCTTCTGAATTCGTTTTTCAGACCGAGTTTAACTTCTCTGACGTGAAGATGAAGTGACTAATCTAAAACTAGACACGTGTGTTAAACCCCGAGCTGAGATTTTGTGACTGATCTGTTCCACTACAACCACCAGGGCAATGGGCAGAACCTGACCCAGCTGTGGCATCCCTTGGGAGCTCTCCCAGTGTTCGTGGAAGATCCCAAGGGACACTGAAACCTCCTCTTGTTTTACCTGTGTTATCCTAAGGCACAGGAGCAGAGGGAAGCCCAGCAGAGCTTTGGAAGGACTCCACACTGAGCTCTTAGCCCTGCCTGGCAATCCCTCACACCCTAAGGAAACTTACCCGTGAGGCAAATCTGGTTTTAAGTCCATGAGGGAAATCCAGGGTTTTGCTGGGATAACAGACAAGCAAAACTGGCCCAGAGTGCGAGATTTTGGATTACAAAATGATTAGGACTTCAGTAAGCATACAGGTGATTTGCTTACTAAAGAAGCCTTTCACACACACACCACACATCCTGAGAGTTCAGTTTCCATGGAAGGAGGAAAGGGATTCATTAGGACAGAAGATTTGCATAACATTGTTAGAGTATGAGGAGAAAAATGCATCTGACCTTTGATACAGCAACAGTGGAGAGCAAAGCACTTGTCCTTACAGATCAAAAGCAGAAATCCCCATGAACACACCACAGGCTTTAAATACCCAACCTCACAACATGATGAAAGGGAGACTAACACACCCTGTTTAAAACAAGTGATCTTCTTATCAAATATCCCTGCCAAACATTAAGACAACTTTGCGAGGACAATCACACAAAAAGTTGGGACTGACCTTTCCAAGGCAGTGTTTGAGGCACAAACACACCCTGGATGGCAGCACATGCTGGTACAGCAACTCTCACTCCTGCTGAGCTCAGATGCAGAGATTGTTTTCTAAATCAGTGGCTGATTTTCACAAACAAAAAAGCCTGAACGTCCCAAATCTCAACCTCCAGCAAACATTAAACTTTGAGGGTGATTCACCAGGCCTGTCTTTACAAAAAGAGGGTAAGAGCCACATCCTGCTCCAAAAAGCCAAGACAGAGCTGTAATTACAAACCCTTTTAACAGCTCATGATGGTTAAGTAAATAAAGCTTATCTAAGGTATCACTTTTGTTACTTGCTGAATATTTAAGCAAATCAAAGAGCAAGTACAGATGTTCCTCTTTGACAAAAGGTATTTCACAAAATCTAACACGTAGGGAGTTCACAAAATCTAACAAGAAGGGAGGGAGGTGAAAGACCAATTGCAGCTTACCTTAACGTATTCCAGGAATTCCAAAAGAAAGCTGCGAGACTGGACACAGCAAGGAAAACAATTGTTATTGTAAATTCATGAACATTAAATGCATCACAAACTTGCTGAGTGCAAAAATCATAGAACAGTTTAGACTGCATAATTCTGAAGTTTTAACTGTATGCACCGAGATACCGAACTGGAAATAAAGTTTATCTAAATTTAACCTTATGAGGGATTTATGACAAGTATTTTCTAAGACAGTGTGGCTGAGGTACAATTTAAGTGTTTTCTGAAAGGAAATCTTTGCATCTTTTATTCTTCCCATCACACACACCCTGAAATAACCATGAGTTTGAACTTCATGAAGTTACATACGGACACTGAGGATGTTTTGTAGAGAGGCAAAACCCACAATGACTCAGGACACAGCTCCTGCAGATGCCAAGCGTGGAGGTAAAACCCATTTACAGAGCCAAGCACCTGAAATCCGGTGCTTTCATGTGAGCAGCTCCATTTCCAAAGGCAATGCAAACAATGTGCATTGAAGTTAAGAGGAGATCAGGTTACTCCGCAGCCCTGGAAATCAATCAGCCTTAATTAACTGCTTTAGCTCTGGACTCAGGAGCTTAATTTTCAGCAGGAGTTTCGGCACAGCAGCCCCAACAACACAAGGCAGAGTCAGCTTTGTAACAGGACACTGAAGTGCTTCATCCACCACAAGGCAAGGGTGGCTTGTCCTTTCTGCAAGGCCGCTGTCTGCATGTTCTCATTTCTGAATATGACTTTTAAATCACCTCCAATTAAAGTTCTAACTCCCCACCCCGACCAAAGTTAGCTCAGGTTGACATCCAGGCATCATCAAGAGCCTTCCAAGCTCTTCAAGGTGAGGAACACCCTTCTCTCTTCTCACATATAGAAAGATTTATTTTTTCTTGACAGGCAGCTGTGAGAACATGGGCAATAAACACATTTTCCAGCTTTAAAGGGTGCCTAAAGTGGAACAATTTAGTATTTAGGTATAAACTCATCTTCTAACAGGATAGGCACAGATTTTTGAAAGAACTTTCAATGGAAAATCTGCATTTTGCTGTTCTCTGCACCTTAGGAAATTCCCATCACCATCTCTTTGGGTTAATCCTGGTGAGATGGAGGAATTTTTCTTAATGGGAAGGGGTCCACAGTGAGAACCTGTAATGGGCCAGGATTGCTTGACATCAGGCACAAGCCCCTCAGCTCAAAGCCACTCTCAGTCACACTAAAGCAAATCCATTTAATTCAACAGGGTCACTTCAGCAGAGGAGCAAATTCACAGAAGGGTGAAATAAATCCTTCTCATGAAATGCAGTGGGCAGCTCAAATTTGGCAGCTACAACCCCAAGAGCAAGTCCTGCATTTGATGGCAAATAAATTGAGTCTAACAGGTTTTCAGCAGACAGAGCAGAGAACTCTGCCTCCCACAACAGCAAAACTTCTTCAGGTTTGCTGTGATATTATACCAAGTCTCACATTTCAACCACCATCCCCAGCAGCTCATTTGCAGGCAGTCACAGGAGAGCATGCAAGGATGTTTTGCATGAGTTTGAAATATTATCATTTGCAACATTAAATGTATGATTTTCCAGAGCATAACCCACAAGCACCCAGGCTGTGTCCTGTGAATTCTCTTAACAAAAGTTTTTAAAGACAAGAACTTGATTTTTCATTTGATTTCACAGCAGGTCTGTTGGTGGAGAAAATAAGGCCAAACCCAAGCAATTGCCCCCAAGATCTGTGGGCACCACCAAACTCCAAATTTAGCTTTGTGGGCTCACTCTCTATGGGTGATGACAGTAAAACATTATCTAAATTCCAAAAGGAGTTTTATTTCAGCCCTTGGATGAGGGAGGAAAGGACTCATTTCCAGTGATATGCATTTCCCTTAGCACTCTAAACTAACTCACAGGGGTCTGGTATGAGGAACTGTAGCATTCCCCAGGGAATATTCCAGGTTAACCTGTGCCACAGACACAATTTAGCTCTCACAAGCAAAAACCTTTGGCTGACTCCTCCTTTCCAGTTCATTTTACAGGAGACAGAATGCATTGAGTGCAACAAAGAGAAAGGAAACTGCAGAACCAGCCCAGCGCATACCTGTTCCTCTGTCATTGACTCTTCAACCCCTTCCTCTTCAACTACAAAACTCTCCTTCAGCTTCAGGTACTCTTCATACTCTCTCTTCTCCTCTTCTTCCTTTGCCTTTCTTTTTTCCTCTTCCTGGACAGAAAAGATGACAAGGGGTCAGTCTGCTCCTCCCCAAGCTGGGTTTAGTTTTAAGTGAAGCAGCAGCTTCTTTCTCTGCAGTCAGGAGATAAAAAGTTTTTTTAAATGAGCTGAAGTTCTCCCTTGGTGGCATCACTAATTTCACAGGCCACCCTTGAGGCAGTGACCATCTCACACATGGTGTGAGCTCACACCAGACACCAAGGCTGGCTCTCACCAGGTCTGAGAGAGGGCACAAAACCACTCTTAAATAGCAACCTGCTGGCTTAATTTGCATGAATTTGCTTCTTCTGCAGATCCCGTGACAGGAAGTCCCTGCCCCAAACTGCACTTTGATGCAACAGCCTCATTTTTTGGTAACTGGCCCCAATTCTGCTCTGACACTTGAGCACTCTGGGAGTGACAACAAGGAGACACACTGGTGTCCACCTGTGCGTGGGAAGAAGCTCCTTCTGTAAAAGTTACAAGTAAAATCAAGTTTTCAAGTAAAATCTCTTCCTTATGAAAACTTTCCTTCAGCAAACTGAGCCTACATGGAAGGTAAAGAACAGTATAAAGTATTTCAGGCATAGGAAACAAGGTATGGTTGTATTAAAAAAGGGGGTTTTGCATGGTTGGCTGTTAACCAAAATCTTCAGGCTCTGCTTTTAGTTATCTGCAATAAAATACTTTGTTGCCTGCCCTGAAAGAAATATTAAAGTCTTAAACCCCCCCCCCCAAAATGCCAACCCAGAAAACTCCAAGCCCAACATCAATGACATGGTTTTGTAGAATTCACACATTCACAAAGCAAAATTGTGATTAAAGGTTTGGGAATGTGACAGATTACTTAATAAGTTATTAAATTAAGAACAGGTTTTTACTGGGAGTTTATAAATTTGCAGCTTTCCATGGTTTTCTCTTAAAATTTATTTTGCTCTTCTCCAAAACACTTTACAAGTGTAAACTCAAAGGCTGGACTTGATGATCTTGGAGGAGGTCTTTTCCAATCTAAATGATTTTATGATTCACAGAGAATAAAAGTGGTTCCTTACAGGACTGTTTCCTCCACAAAGAAATTAATGTTTGTGCAGCACCTGGTACAAGGAGATTCCAAATTGAGTGGCCTCTGGCTCTTTCACATTCCAAAGGCTGATTAAAAACTTGGACAGATGAGTTCCTCAAATTTCAGTGACAATCTCGGGGCATTCCTTTGCCATTAGCACAGGAATTGATCTTTTAAAGAACAATTATATTGATTTCTAAATGCTTGCCATGCTGCATCTTTGACACTAATATGGTAATTGCTTCCTTTAATAGCTGGAAAGCAAACATTTGTTCCATTAAACCAGGAACAGACAGGAGCAGGTCATTAAATATATTGGAAAAAATCCATATTAAAAAAGATGCCCTGTAAGGCCCAAACCAGCAAGGTACCAGAAGTGGGGATGGGAGAATTGCCCTTCAATAAAAACCAAAGAGAAAAGAGTATTTGGTTGCCATTTTATTTAAGCAAATTCCCAGAAAGTCAGGAGAAAGACTCTTGCCAACATCCCAGGATGAGAAAAACAGGACTGAAAGGATCTGACTGTATCTGCAAAGCCAAAGCCATTTTTTAAACTGCTATCTCATGAAAAATCTACAGATCTGAGGAAGCTCTTGAGACAAAACAAGACCATTTTTGGGTCATTCATCACTGTAACAATTAGCCCAACAGCACATTTTCTCCCTATAAGCATTACAGGTGCCAAGAACAACAAAACCATATTTCATTTGGAAGTGACAACAATTGTTCCTTTCTTGTAAGTGCAATAAATTTAATCTTGATCCTGGAAAGCCATGAATAAGGTTCTTCCCCTGGTCTATCAGAGAGCTTGTAATTCAGCAGGGTTTGAAAATGAGGGGGAAAAAGAATAGTCACAAAACCTGAAAACTGCTTTGGCAAATAATTTCTAGGTGGTTCTACAAAATAAATAAATGATCAGAAGACAGTGTCCCATTTGTAACTGAGAGCAACAATACCTAAAATGTATTTTCCAGTTTCTGGATGGCCTAACAAATGAAAAAGGCTCCTCCCTGTCTTCCTTCCCTACCTGAAGAACAGCATCTTCCATTTTTTTAAAGCATCTCAGCACTTCCATTTCCAACACAGGCAGAAAAGCAGCTCTGCTGTGAGCCTGGCAAAGCACTCAAGCTGCCAGCCCTTTTCTTTTGCTTAAAAGTCAACAGGAACCCGTTTTCCAGATGCTAAATTCTGGTCAGCAGAGCAATTCCAGGTGGTCTGAGCCACTGCTTTGGTAGCTGAAGTGTGTCAGCCCTCCAAGCTCCCCGGTGGTTGTAGCCTCTTCCGTAACACAAAGTATTTCCAGATGCTTTTTCATCTAATAATTAAAAATTCATGCACAACCTCATATACTTGACAACCTAAATTCACCTACGATTCAATCTCTGCAGAAAAAGAAGGCTTTAGCCAGGCTGTGACCTGGTCCAGAGCCAAGAGCAGGGATGACTTTGCCCAACTGCACGAGGAGAATCCATGAGGAGCAGGAGAACCCGGAGCAGTCGGGATGTCTGGTCACATTTATTCCCAGCTTTTTTCCCAGAACAAACAATCCCACTTTGGGAGGAGATTGTTTCCCACAATATTTTTATTGGGGAAAAAAAAAATTAATCACTCAAACCTTTCTTCCTTCTGTTCTTTTCCTGTCAAAATGCCCACATTATCACTGCTGGGTTGACTCTACCTCTGCTTGCACCAGTCTCATGTGCAACCCCAGAGCTTCCAGAGCTCCATGCAGTCCATGGATCTTCAGCACTCCAGGAGACCCAGCACACTATCCCTCTTCTCCCACATGCTCGAGTCATGCAGCAGTGGCATGGAAGCCTCAGGGTCACATTTAGGCAGCAGCATTCCCACAAAACCCAGTGTGTCTGCAGGAATAACCCACGGGAAACAGGCTCAGCCCCTCAGGGTCTGCTCAGGGAACAGAGCCCAGGCCTTGTTTCCTGCAAGTCACACGGAGGGCACTCGGCTCAAATACAGGTTTTAAACCCCAAATCTTGGTCTGGCAGGTTTTTTGAGCCCTCCCCACTGAGATCTCGGCAGTGCAGCAGCGGCTCAGAGCTCAGAGAGGCTGGGCTACCTCCCCCAGCCATGGGTGGGGTGCTGGGGAAATCCCAGCAGCCTGGAAATTTGGTAACTGCAGATGCTTCCCTTCAGCTGCTTTTATTTTTTTTGGTCATTTTTTGAGGCAGGTTTGCCTCTCCTCATTTAACTAAATGTCACCCAAACTGTGGAGCACTTGTACAGTGTAAAGACTGCTTTTTGGTCAGTTCACTACACTGCATGTGAAGAACAAACAATCCCACTTTGACAATATTTTTATTGGGAAAAAAAAATAAATTAGTCACTCAAACCTTTCTTTCTTCTGTTCTTTTCCTGTCAAAATGCCCATATTATCACTGCTGGGTTGACTCTACCTCTGCTTGCACCAGTCTCATGTGTAACCCCAGAGCTTCCAGAGCTCCATGCAGTCCGTGGATCTTCAGCACTCCAGGAGACCCTTCCTATACTGGATCTGGTCAGCACCAATTCCCTCTGCACCCAGTCCCACCTGCTCACCAAGGACCTGGACTTGCTGTGAGGCTCCTTTCAGATCATCACCCTCTGCTTGCCTCTCACCTTCATCCCAGGGATTATTTCCAAACACATTCCTTATGCCAACTGCACAAGGGCCCAGCCTTTTGCCAGGTGAAACCCAGAGCATCCTGAAAACTCTTGCAGGCTTAAAGCTGGATTTCTGGGATCACAAATTTTGCTCAGGAGGTTCTGGGATGCTGCTTGAGAGGAGAAGATCTCTCTGCTAGTGAGGAAGGCAGAGCCAACACTGAACACTCTCCAACCACCACCTGTACCTGTCACTCCTTTGTTTCTGACTGTTCCCTTAACGTGCAGGATGAGGAAGAGCATCCTGGTTCCCATGCCAAGTGCTCAGAGGTGCATGGACCAAAGAAACCCTCCTTGCAGAGCATGCAGGTTTTGTGCTGTTAGTGCAGCTCCTGCAGGAAGCAAGAAGGGACTTTACAGTAAATAATTTGGCCCAGAGCAGATGGATCTGTAGGAGTTCTGCCTCCCTCACTGCTTAGGCAGAATAAGTGTCCTTATCCCCTCAAAATCAGAGGAGAATGAGTTTTCTGCAAGCTTTTCCACTTGTGCTTCTTCAGGAGGAATCAATTTTCAGGAAAGGATACACACTTGAAAACTGATGCTTGAACTGGAGTCGTCTCCATCAGCCTCCAGAAATGCACTGTTTATGTATGAAAAAATGGATATAAATGCCAAACAGATAACGAAAAGCTCTGCTGAGAAACACTCCATGTTCAGATAACGCTAAACATAATAAAATCACTGACAATTGGTGCCACTTCTTACATGATCAAGTATCAAATCAAAGAGTCAAAACTTCAGGGTCTGAGTTCTCAAAAAGCTCCAAGAGGACCCTTGTGTTCACGGCTGATCCTCCCTTTCCATAGCTCTGAAGATCCAGGCCATTTTTATTCAGGGACTTAAATGCAAATTTACAAAAATCCCTGTGCACAGGCAAAGACCAAGAAAAAAAAAATAAAAAAGCTCTCTTAAGTGAGCAAACAGCAAGGTTTTGTATGAAGACCCTGCATTGCAACATCAGAGGAAGTTTGCTCTCATTGATAAACCAGCTCAACCACCAAAAAACTCCAAGAGGTGAGAGGGAAATCCCCAGGGCAAAGCAGGGCTGAGGCAAATGCCAATTATAAAGGAGCTTCCTCAGGCCTGCAGCCAATCAGGTCAGCAGAGTACTGCAAAGGAAACCTGAATTTAAAAATATATTATCTGGTTTGCAACGCTGAAGCCAAGGGGCAACCACATTTTATTTATAAGTGCATACAAATGTATTTAAATAGAAGCAGGGGGGTATTTTTCTCAAGAATATGCAAGATTTTAGCCCCCATAACTCCCTTGAAGGGAGTTTAGCACGATTTTGGTTGTACTTCCTGGGAGAGAGAGTGAACAAAAGGTGAAATTGGAATTTAGCTAAGAAAGCTGGCTGTGCTTGTTTGGGGATTTGCCACTGTCACTGTACCTGCAGAAATACTCTGATGTGCTGGAAAAGGAAGGGAAAAATGAGGTTATCTGACAGCTGTAACAATTCTCAGACAAAATTCAGTGATAAAATCTAACTTTCTTGTGCCTTGGGGGATTATATAAACTACAGCAATGTGAGTAGTCAAAATGCCTCCAAAAACCATACAACCAGCTGGATTTTACCTCATGACTATCAGTCACTACTTGACCTACCTTTCAGAATTTTACCTTTCCATCTCCTAATTTATAGGGGGGGGAACAGCATCACCCTGTGTAGTCCACAAGGGCTTACTGGTGACAAAACATTCCTCGTGGAAAGGAAGGATTCCTTCTCCAGAGGAACATATAAATGACATTTTATTCTATGTATTCTCCAAATCCCACAATAAACCCAATGATCCTTTCACTGCTTGCAGGGGCCTAGAAGAGAGGCACCATCCTCTCCATCATTTGCAACAAGATTGGAAAGATAAAATGATATGATCCTAAAGGCAGGCTCTGCTTACGGGCACAGTAATCAAGTATCCATTAATTCCATTTTTTTCCCTTTCCATCACCCTGTCAAGACTAAATCACTGCAGGTTTGTTGTTACCAACTCCCTGTGGCGCCGCTGCCTTTGCTGAGTGAAGCAGGAATTGGAGCAATGCAGCCTAAACACGGACAAGTCTTGAATTGTTCTGTTTCCTTTTCAAGACTTGGATAAAAACAGACTTAAAATTACTAGAAAACAGTTGAGGATGGACCTTAAATATTGTCAGATACATTTACTTTGACACATGCTCAAAATGTTCAGCAGTTCCTGGATTATCAATTTAGATACAAGGAAAAAAATAAAATATTGAAAGGATTTTCCTCTGAGAGGCAGAATAATGTTGCTGATGTAGCCTGGTGGGTTGGCTTTGCTCTCCTGATAAACACTGGGAAAAATAAGCAATCAGAGCAAACTAAAATGGCTTAAAAAGACAGAATTTAAGTATCTGAGGAAGGTATTGGCTAAAGTGAACAAGCTGGATCCTGGCATTTGGGCAGTCTTCCCAGTTCTAGTAAGTACTCCCTTGAATTGTTGTGCACAAAATTTAAAAACCAAAACAAATAAAAAAAATCAGAGCCCCAAAAAATCACCACCACCACAGGTTTATATTCCTCTTTTTCACTGAGCCTTGCAAAACAGAGGTGGAAGTGCTTTAGTGCAGTCTTTACTAGGAATACTGAAAACTAAAATAAAAATAATAAGACTTTCCTCATTCAAACAAAATAAATTATGCAGCCCTAAACTGAATAGAAACAATTAAAAAAATATATGTTAATAAGCACTCTCTGTGTGAAGAGATCTCTGGTTAGAATTTCACCCTTACTTTCTACTCAACTTTTCAACCATGCCTGACTGATCCCGATTATCCAGGTAAACCCCAGGTCAAACCCACAGGCAATCCCAGGATAACATCCCTGTCCTGTGCTACAGCTTCCTTTGAGCAGGTTGGCCAAGCTCAGCTTCAATTTGGTTTTTTTGGAACTCTCCTGCCCCCCCTGGAAGGACCTGGAAGTTCCAGTGCCATTGGAAGTGACACTTACACAATGTCAGTGTCCAGCCAGTGCATCCTTCTAATTCCCCCAAAGTACTGGAGTCATCCCAACTCACTCTTCAGGGTTTCGAGGACATTAAATTCTCAGAACCGTAGGAAAATATTAAAATAAATAAATCAATAAATCAGGGAACTGAGTAGAAACAAAAGATGTAAAGGAATCACTGGAGGGAAAACTTGCCATCTGAGTTATCTGTTATGCTGAGACCCACTGAGATGGGCTTTAGAGGCAGCCAGAGCTCATCTTGCCTCTTTCCAAGCTGGAATTATGAGGGGGACAAACTGGAAATACTTGGGAGAAAAGCAGAGTGGCTGCAGAGCCCAGAAGGCAGGAGCTGGTGCTGCTGGAGTGTGTGGACAGGGAAAAAGAGGCAGCTGTGGATCCAGAGGAAGCCAAGTCTTTCCAACACACCTTTGGAGTGGCCAAAATCAGCTGTTCAACTTCAGGGTTCACTCTTTGACCCCCACCAGGTAATTCTGAATTCGTTCATCTCTCTGGAAGGGAAGCTGTGGAATTACTGATCTCCTGGAAGTTTGTTCAAGCTGCTGTACAAGTCAAAGTCTTGGGCTATGCTACATAACCTGATGTTTAGAACAGACATTCTCCTCCTCCACTTCAATTTCTGAAATTCAGGAGACTTGTACTGATGAAAAGGAAATAAGAGAGTTCAGAAGAGGAAGGATTTGTGGGGGAATAACCCCAAAGGTAAATGGATATTCACATAAAGATCTCATGGATACAATCTGCATGTGGAACATGTACATTATTTCTTTAAAACATTGCTTTTTCCTGCCTTCATGCCTCCAACAGAGGAAAGGGAAAACTGTCTTTTCCTTTCTTAAAAAGTTATCAGCGACGCACTCCCCTTACACAACCTGCACTCAGAACAAATTAAAATAAATCTACAGACCAGAGACACACATTTCCATGCACATAAGTATCCCAAAAAATTCCCCAGTGAGAGCTGGAGGCTGTGCTCCCCTAGGACAGCAATTGTTCAGCACAGGACCGTGCAGAGAGCCTCGGTCCTGACCTCCAGCAGCAAAAAGCCACCACAACCTGCAGCAGCACCAGAGCATGAAGTTCTCAGCCAGCAGCACTGATGGCCTGAGTACACAAAGCAGCTCTGAACTAAGTTTTCTTCCCTCACTAGTGAAAATTATTCAGCAAAAGCATTTCAGCTGAGCAGCACCTGTTTTTCTGGGTCACTGCTGCTGCCACACACCGTCGCACGCGCAGTTTAGAAACCTTTAACTGGGAGGCACGTGTAAATATGGATAATTGGAATAAAATTATATGATTTTACACAACAAAAGTTGCAAAGTCAGTTGTTGATGCCTTCCCCTTTCTGCCCTGCTGGTCACAGCTGGCAGCTCAAAGGGAACAGGGGCCCAGGGAAGTTGGGAAATCTCCGTCCTCGGGAGACACTCGGAGCTCTCCTGGTCAAAGTCCTGAACAAGCAGCTCTGCCTGGACATGGTTTGAGCAGGACACACAGAGTTCCCTCATCACAGATCTCACACAAAGCAATTCCAAAGACAAACCTGGTCCAGTATTTCCATGGATAAACACAACTAACCCCACCTGTCGTTCCTCCTCCAGCCGTATCCTCTCCTCTTCTTTCCGCCTTTCCTCCTCTCTTTTGGACTCAAGTCTTCTCCTTTCTTCTCTCTCTGCTTCCTCAGCCTAAAAAAACCAAACATTATGCAAACCAAGCCTTACTCTTCCCGAGTGTACATTTTTTAATTTCATACTGTGATAGCATGAGGGGGTTTCTTACTGTCTTCCTAAATCCATGCTCAGAAAGAAACATTAAAAATAATAATAATAAAAATAAAAAGTCAAAACCATTTAACTTCCCCTCCCCTTTAGAATTACCCCTCTCCCTTGTATTTATCTGTACCTCAATAAGGCTTTAAGTTTATTACTGTAGTAATATTAAGCCATATTGTGTCATGGCATTCCACTTCTCCTCACTTAAAGTTTAGTTAGAATGGACCCTAAAAGGGGAGGAAAACAAAGGATTGGGAATATAAACTCTGTAAAACCAAGTGTATTCAAATTCATCATTAACCTGGGCAAAATCTCTTAAAGAAAATTTGTACTGGTCTCTTAAAATACTTTTGTTTTTGTTTTTAAGCCAAAGAGATTGTTGAGAAATGGGGGAAAATAAAAAGGGCGTTTAGTGTATTTTTTATAGATTGTTTTTCTTCAGTGTCTTCAGTACACTTGAATTTGAAAATATATTAAGAGAACAAGCAGAAAACATTCAAATGGAGGATCAGTGGCTTTGAATGTTTCAGAGAAAAAGCCCCAACCAAGGAATTTACCTGTCTGCATGGGAAAATAAAAATCAGCATGTTTTAAAATGAAATAAAAGATTCCTCACTCCACCAACTGATGCTCATCTAATTTCACTCAACTTTGCTCAGATTTTCCACAAAAAAGAGGCCAGTTAAATAGAATGAATATGGAAAGTAACAACACAGTGATGAAAGCACTGAGTGAGTGAGAAAAGGTTCACAATGGAAGTTTATATAGAACATAGTAATTAAGTTTATTACCAACTGCCCCGTCTACAGGACAGGTACCACTACACTGTAAAGCAGACACTGGATTTAAACCTCAGGGGACACTAAAATCCCCAAGATGGGATTTCAGAAGCTTTGTTTGGACTCTCCACACATTAAAAATGTTCATACGGAGTCTGCAAAAAATATAAAGAACAACTCAAAGGAATTAGTGCCCAACCTGCTGCCTTCCACAAGCACACTTCAGAAAGCTGCAAAGAGCCTGCTGCTTCCCTGGAATTAACAGCAAAATGCTTTTCATTGTTCCCAGTCCATAAAAACAATAAATGGATGATCCTCATGGATCCTTTTCTGACTTAGAATATTCTGTAAACACAGGTAAAGCCAAACCAAGTTTTTGCACTATGAGAGCACATGAAACACCCCTCACAACTGCCCACGGTTTTGTCACAGTGTCACAACAACACTGTGTGGGTTTGGGGGTATTTTTAAGGGCAGACAGTACTGACATTAAGGCACAAGCCAGTGGAAACATCTAATAAAGAGCATTGAAATTTTAACTCCTTTCCTCCCCAGAAAAATGCCAGAGAACTGAATGGAAAGAAAATGAGACTCCGTTTTCCCTCTTGGGATATGACAGAAAAAGCTGAATTTACAGTTTTAAAATAAATCAACAATGTTTGTAGTGATGCCACTGGTTTTGCCTTTCTGAGATGTCTCTCACCCCCAGTTCTTTGCTGAGCTGTTCAGGCTCTGCTCAGGGCTTGATACGTGGCAGGAAACACTCACCTCTCTCTGTGCTTTCCTGGCTTGTTTCTCCTCTAATTTCCTCTGCTTCTTTGCTCCAATTTTCCCAGACACCTGAAATTCTGGCGCCTCCTCAGCATCCTCTTCCTCTGCAACATTGCACAAATGACAAATTGTAAACTGCCTGTAAAAAAACCTCCCTTTGAGAAAATTCCCGGGAAGGCAGCAGCAGAGGAAAAGGAGACACACACACACACACACACACACACACTTCAGGCAGGACCTATTGGATGGAAAAAAAGGCAAAAAAAAAAAAAAATCATACAAGACTGCCAAAGCCACAGAGCAGAAGTAACAAGGCAAACACACAGTAAGTGAAGGTAGAAGTAAAAATTCCCTTGATCTTTTGAAGGAAGGCTTTTCACGAGTGTTTCCTGCTTTCCACAACTAAAAGAGGTATTTTCTCTTACACATAAATTGTGCTAATGGTGTCATTATGTATCTGCTGAACGACTGACTTTCTTCCCAGTCACTTTTAGGCTTTGCACTACAGACATCCATTGAAAAAGTGGGATTCAGAGGCACACCACTCATCCACTGGTTCTGGCTGGATATAACTAACCTTTAAGGGGAGAGGGGAAAAAAGTCACTGAAATGTAAACCTGACTGCAAGAAAATGACACGTTAAGTAGTTGCCTGTTTTATTGGTTGCTTGGTTGTTTAGAGAGGTGATTTCTGCCACTGTGAAATATGGGAGAGTCTTGCTCAAAGGGTGTGCAAATGATTATTTCTGCTCTCTCGGGGGCTAAGGAAGAAGAGTTTTAAAGGCTGCCACTTCCTCAGGAAGCTCAGGAACATCTGGCCACCTCATTTCCTGGTCTAGAGTAGTCCTTGATCCCACCACATAAGCACTGTGGGCTGACCTCAACATTCCAAGAGAAATCTTCAGCTCACCCCATGGAACACCACACAAGACATGGAGATTCACGTGCCTGAATCAGATGGCAGGATCAAAATGGAAGATCTTCACACGTGGCTCCCTTTTTGGGTAACATAATTGATCTTTTGAGCACCCACAGTGCTGGTATGCTTGATGCTGACTTCAGATCCAGACTGGAAGAGATTTGGCAGGGCTGGTGCCAGGATGTTTTCTGTAGGGAGCTCCCTGGTCCCCTTTTTTGGGAACTCTAAAAGCTACTGTAAAAGGAGCACGTAGATGAATGAGATCCCCTCTTCTTTTATATGCAGAATTAGGTTTGAAACACTCTTGTTTTACTGATTCCAAGACACAGGACAGGACTATGGTTAAGCCACAGAGACACATCATGAGAACCAAATGTAACTGAGAGCTGTGTAGGTGGCTCTCAAATAACTGAGCTGTTTTCAGGAGATGGGATTAATATGAGGCTGGTTGCTGAACTGGGCTTCAGAGAATTACTGGTGCCTCATTACTGAGATGATCAAAAGGGTTCCCCCTTCCTACACCACACAAAGCAACGGGGGATACTCAGACTTGACACAGTTGCTTCTGCAGTTCTGCTGAAGCTTAAAATAACTTTATTTATATTTCAAATAGGGAGTCAAGGGGAGTTCCAAACACAATGCTGGGTGAGCAACCCAGCATTAGCAGTTATTACTCCAAAATGAACAGCTCAGTACTGGTATTATTGCTTAGAAAATTATTTCTGGCAAACACCACAAGCATAAAACACCGTCTTTGACACTGTTCCACCCGAGGCTCTGAGGGCTTCTCAGATTTCATCTATATTAAGATTACCTGAGCCAGACATTAGGCAGAAGCCTAAGCAAGGCTTTTAAAGCCTTATTCCAGTCCTGGATCAAACATGCCTTTGTTCAGGAGGATTTGCTTTCCTCCTGTTTGAAGCATCTGATGCGATCCCTGAAGTACCACGGGTGGTGCAGACACAGCCTGTGATTCAGCAGAGCTTGAAAGGCCAACACTGCACTAAACCTGGGTACAATTAATGTGTTCTAAATAAACCTGAACGTGCTGACAGGAACATAAACACGGGGTAAAAGTATTTGCTGAATCAATTTGTTATTACAGCAGAGCATCTCCACTGAAAGCAGAGAGGTTGCTGCACGCAGCCAGCAAGATTTCTTGACTTAATTTTAAATAAAGCAGCAGCTTTTAACAATCACTTTTCACACACTCAGAGCTGTGACAACAACAGGAGACTCCGTGGGGGGGGGTCAGTTCCATAGGAACGTGCATTCCACCTACTCCTGAGCCTCAGGTGTGATGCAACATGTTAATTGTGTGTGAAAATAGTTTATCATCACCCAAAGCACTACAGTTGGGTAGTCTGGGTATGCACTCAGCTGGGAAACACAGGCATCAGACATCATTAAAAAAGCCAGAGGGCAGGGATAGATGGGATATTGGGAAGGAATTCCTCCCTGTGAGGGTGGGGAGGCCCTGGCCCAGGTTGCCCAGAGAAGCTGTGGCTGCCCCTGGATCCCTGGAAGTGTCCGAGGCCAGGCTGGACAGGGCTTGGAGCAACCTGGGCTAGTGGAAGGTGTCCCTACCCATGGCAGGGGGGTGGAATGAGGTGATCCTTCATCTCCCTTTCAACCCAAACCATTCCATGATTTCCAGAGCTTGCAAAGTATTCCCACAAGTTTCCAGCACCAAGAGGCAGAAAGCAGAAACAACCTGACTCAGAGTGATGTTTTCACACCACTTGACATGTTCTGCTTTACATGGGTTTGCTCACCTGGCCAAGCCAAAAGGCAGCTTCAGGGAATCTTTGCTTTCCCTTAATATTTTGAACACACTGAGAGGCAGCACAACAGGAAAGAGTTAAAAGTCACAAAGGCCAAGTCTCTCGAAATTTACAGATTACTTTTCAAAAATGCTTCCTAATACCATCAGCTGGAGTGCTGATGTTTTCAATCATGACAGGAATTTACCAGCTACTGTGTACAAAACAGGCAAAAAACTCCAAAAGAAACAACCAGTACATATTTTATTTATCACAGAATGGTTTGAGTTGGAAGGGACTTAAAAGATCATCTAATTCTCCCCTCCCTTTGGGCAGGAACACCTTCCACTAGATCAGAGTGTTCCAAGCCCCATCCAATGTGGTCTAGTTGTCCATGTCATCCATGTCAAAGGGTCCAGAACTTACATTAAGTTCTGGAAGTGAAGCAAATGGATTCCCATCTGCGAAAAAGAACTCACAAAAAGTCCTTAGGGCAGAGCCAGCTGCTTTATTTACTATTTATGCAGCACCTAAATAAAGGAGTAGAGAAAAGAGGGAGAAAGATGCCAGTCAAAACAAGGAGCTCATCTTGAAAGCAGATGATGTTATTAACAGCATGTTATTAACATCAAAGAGATGTGTGACACCAGCCACTGAAAGGAATTGGACCAACATATGGAAAGGTGTGGGCACTCCTGAGTAACACAGCCCTGTGATGGGACTAATAATAGCCTAATAACTAGTCATAATGTTTATATTTTTTAAATTTCTTAATTTAATTTGGTTTATCTCCAGTTTAGAAACAGAACAAGACATTGGTTAATTAATCTGAAGCCACCAAATCGGTCAATGCTTGGGACAGAAAAAGTGCAGCACAAACAAAGGACATCAGACCTTTAGAGCAGAACTCAAACGACGAAGTTTATTCTCAAATAAAGTCATTTGGCAGAAGTGAGAAACCACACACCTCCCTCCCCCTTCCACAGTCTGTGCTCGAACTGGCTCCAGGACAGACACACTGTGGGCACTTCGATAACACCAAAGTCACTGTATGAGTAGCAGCAAGTCAAAACTGACTTTTGATTCACTAGTTGGGATATTAGTCAAAGTTTAACTGTACTAGAAAGGTTTTCCTACTGATTAAGCATTAAAATGATTTCAACCACCGCAATTAATGCAGCTCCATTTCACCAGAACCGTGTGGGACCAACATCGCTGCTTCTAAATTTACACATTTTCCAGATCTTTCAGCACTCAGAAAAAGTACTTCTTATTTTAAGAAATTTCAGCACAAACACATCCTTCTCAGATTCATGCACAATATCCATCACGGAATGGGGATCAAAAATTATCTTTTAAATTATTTTTCCCCCAAACTAGCAGAAAACACTCACGCAAGATTTTTCTTAGCTGCAAGATTTGAATGCTGAACTTAGATGCTACAAAAAGCAATAACGGGCATTTTAACATGCCCAATTATAATTTTTAAAGCTTTAAAAACCTTTTTTGTGTTGTGCTTTTCTTTCTCAGTAGTGACTTACAGTTAAAAAGAATAATTCTGATCTCCAAGTCTTGCCATGCAAAAGAAGAGAGGAACTCATGATTTCATTTATGTTGGACTTTAACTTTTCTTTATCATGTTTTATTTACAAGCTGCTAAAAGTAGAGAGCCCATAGCCTGTACCAGTTTGGAACAAATAATAAAAGTAACCTGACAAAACCAGATTATTTCTTTGATGCAGTCCTTACTTTCTGTTTGTTAAAAAAAACAAACTAAACCATAACAGCCCACACAAAGTCCCATTTTTTGGCAAGACGTTTTGCAACAAGTCAGAGAGGTCATTCCTGAGGTGTGGAAGTGAGTGTCTTTCAAAACTAAACCCTTGAAATCCTTCCTGGAAACATACTGGGCTGTTCAGGCTCTCCTGGCACGTCCTTCCCTTCTTCCTCATTTCTTCATGGAGCTCCCACCATGCCCAGGGGGCTGCCCAGTGATCTTTGTTCTGCTGGACACTTGGAGATGGCTGTAATTTCTTAGAGAAGTCTGTTTTCTTTGTCACCTTGCCATGATCGAGGTAATTACACTCACCATTTTCAGTCAACAAAAATGCCACCATCTCACACCAACAGGAGCAAGTGCTGGTTCAAGACACCCTTTCAGGGGACAGAAAACCTGGGCTGCAAAACCTGTGTCCTGCTCCCCAGCTACCCAAACAACCAGGCAGGCAGGTTTTCTCCTCACATGTTTGCACAAAGTCAGAAATAATGTCCAACAGCTCTCCAAGCTAACACACATTTGCCTCAGATCCTCAGCCTTGTTAATTTTACCACAGCGGGGTCAAAATGACCCCACACCATTCCTGCCATTATTTGTTCATCCTCACAAGTTTCTCGTCACTTGACAGGAAATTTTTTATGGGAACATCAAGTGGCTGGATCACTTTCTGCTCCAAGACATAAAAAACCACAGTGTCAAAGTACCTTCTTCACATCTGAGCTCTTTGCAGTGGGACAAGCTCAACTGGAGACCTGGAGTTTTTCTGCACATGACCAGCAACCAAGAGAAAAGTTTCAATCAAACACCTTTATGTTCACCCAAAGGTGATCAGAGTCCAAGTGGATGCACTCAGAGCATCAGCCAGGCACAAACAAGAGCTAAGAACACCCTCCTCAATCAGTAAATAAATGGGATTTGAAACTGGAAAATGGCTAATGCTATTTATCCACACTACCCCATGCTCCAAAGAACACTCAACCCAACTCCAGTTTATCCCCTTTTCCCTTGCTCAGCTTGGCCACTCCTGCCCTAAATGATTAATGCCTGAAATCCTCACCCATTTATGCCTTGCAGAGGGTTCGTTTTCATCTTGGCTGTAACTTGCCCACAAAGCCACCTCTGTCTGGGTTCAATTTAAATTAAGATACACCAGAGCTAATTAAGTCTGCGAGCTGGGATATCAACCTGACCACATGAATACACAACTCTCCTTCCAGACTCCTTTTCCACAGGGAAAGGAGTAGGCACCCTCCTACAGAGCACATCGACTTTAACAGGGCTGCAGGAAAGGCAGGAATGTTATGGCTGGAATTAAATTGGCCAATTTAAGGCCATCAAACACATTTTTCTAAAGCCAGCCTGGAAGTCATGCTGGTGGAACACTCAGGGGTCTCAGTCATTTTGAGAATCACTTTGTCACCCGGGAAAACTGTCTCCCCAGCAATCTCTGGCCATCAGAAGGTATTAATAGTTGTTGGTTTTCTAACTGAGACCTCCTTTGAGAACTCAACTAACCACTGAAAAGCATTGCTCAGCACACCAGGGCAGTGTGGGCACCCAGCTGGGGGCCTGTCCCACAGCACAGCCCACACAGAACCTGTGAACAGGGAACCCACCACCCTGTGGTGTCATTCGGGTGGGAAAGTCGAGGCATTTAGTGCTTCACCCTTTATTTTCAGTCTGTGAGAATCTCCAAGTACTTCAGGGGTCTCACCCCACCCCACTGAGCTAAAGGAAGGATTACAGCCTGGTTTAGTTCCACTGACAGTATAGATTTGAATATTCAAAATACTCATTGACTATCCTTTTCTGTATTAAATGACTCCTTATGCAGACTTGCAAGTAAATCAGATTTCAGCTACAGAAGGAACAATTAAAAGTTTTCGAGATTCTGACCCTGGTTCCCTAGAGGGTTTGGGGTTTTTTTTCTTCTCCCCCATTAGGTCTGTCAAAGATTTGAGTCCTGGCACAAAAACAACAACTCAGCACAGGCAGCAGACACCATGGGCTACCACTTTACCCTTGAAGCTCCTTTCTCATTCTGGAATTGAAATCTGATTGTTGGATGGAAAACAGAAAACCCTCGTGGGTAACCACAACTCCAAAGTCTGCAAGTGGTGCTTTGAGGTCGTTTCCCCAGCACAGCTGGCTCCCAACAGGCAGAACACAGACCCAGCCAGGGCCTCCTCACACCCTCCCTGAGGGGCAGTCCTGGGTATCTTGCAGGGTTGGTGAAGAAATCACGTCTGGGCAGAAGTTGGAGTGACACAGAGAAGGATCAGGGAGCTCTGCCCAAAGCTCAACACATTCCACACACAGAACAGAAACTTCCTAGTGAAACATCTCAAAGAATTCAACAAGGGAAAAAGAAACCCACTCCAGTGGCAGATGATCAGAAGCCTCCTAAAGCAACACGAGCTTTTACAAGGCAAAACTGAAGAAGCCAGACTGGTTTGGTTTTGGCATTTCTGTCTAAATTGCCAAACAACTTTGCTCCTCAGCCCTGGGTGCCCCAGCTGGTGCTGCACTGCCTGGCATCACACACCACTCTCTGTACTCTGGGCTCTCTCTCCGTGTGAGTCAACTACTCCTGTGACATAAAACTCTGCTGTGGGGAGAACCTCCTGCTTCAACAGGCTGAAATGGAGGCAGTAATCTGCCCAAACTGCTTTACATTGGACTGACACGGAGAAAATGCACTGAGGGGACAAATCCAAGAGGGATTCCAGGCCTAGGTCATGTGTCCACAGAGTGAGCTTTAAAACATGTAATACATCATTTTCCAAGGGAGAAAAAAAAACAAACTCCACACTACTGCAGGTAGCTCAGGGCCAGGCTAAAAGATTTGCAGCACAAAGACAAAGGAAGGGTTAATTTTAATTAATAATAGCAACACCTCAACGCTGGGGAACCAGGGGCAGAGGCTTCTCTCCACAGCCACATTGCTCAAGTCTGTGCTCAGTCTCCAAAGGCTTTGGTGTTCCTGTTGTGCACCTGTGCTCAGGCACTTGGAAAAACCATCCCAAAAATACAGGTAAAACCACACACAGAAGCACAAAACAGAAGCACGGAGCAAGAAGCTGTTTTAATTTGGAAAAGAAATTAGAGAAAACAAATAAAAGAGGGATGTCATTTCAAAGGAAACTTCATGCAAGAGAGGCAGTGCTCGCATCTGATGTACAGAAGGCTGCAAAAGAATTATTTATAAAGCCCAATGACACAGATTCTTCTATTGCTAAAGTGACTAAGATAAGATGAGCCGTTCGCTTTGACAGCTTCACTGTCGGCCTTCAGCATTCAGACTTTTGATGTCTGGAGTTGAAAACTAAATATTTTTAGACTCCATTTTCTTTCCAGGGCGTTCTCACATGAGAAGAAATAACCAAAGTTGAAAAGTTCAGGCCTGTCCATTCTCCATCTGTGAAGCTGCTGAACATAATTAGCTTGAAGAGCACGTTTACCTGTCAATGTGAGAGCAAGAAGCTTTCTACAAACTGCAGGGCAAGAAAGGCTGAACAAAGTGCAAACAGCCCCTAATCAAGGCATCACACAGGTGTGTGCTCACTGCTTGAACCTACTGCACACCAAAAAGACACCCTGACCTCCACTGCAAACCCAAGTGAAGCAAACCCCATTTGAGCAGAACCCTGAACACTTCACCCACAGTCTGAAAGTGGAAAGAATCCAGTGAGGTGAATCATGGTGAGATCATCTCTGTAGCAATAAAGATAATAATGTGTGAAGTTTCAGCAGAAAAGGAGGTGATGCTTACAGGGTGCAGAAAGATGTTATTTATCACCTTATTTTTGTCCACAACCACACCACAGACATGCAGCTATGAACTGTAAATCCAGCATGGGTTTTACACAACTCACTGGCAACAACCTGCTGGAAAAATGCAGCAGTCTGGGGTGATCTCCAGGGAATCAGCTTGGTCCTGACCACCACCTGCATGGGCTCTTTGGAAAGAGAACTTCAGATTTTGCAGGGATTACATTGGGAAATTAATGCTTCCCACCAATTTGCAAGAAAACAGTATTTTACTGCAGCAAGGCAGTAAATGCAAGGTGTGGATTCTGTTTTCCCAAATTGAACCTGCACGGCTAAGCAGGAAATACCAAAGGCAGTTTTTAGGAAGTAAGTGAAGAATACATTGTGATGCAGTGCTGGCACCAACAAACAGCCAGGATTCACCTCAGAAGGGGGCAGACACTGCAATTAAAGGGTGGGATCTAGGGACCACTGATGAAGTGGGGACAGGGACAATCATATTTCCTAAGCATCCAGATGTATTAAAATGTAGCCATCTAATTTATTATTTACCTATGGGTATAAAAAGAATTATTACTAAGAGAATTCTTCAATTTTTAAAGAAAATATCATAATTCAGAGTCTGTAATTCAGTTAAAAAAAATTAAGCAAGCCAGTCTAGATTAAGGTTATCCAGGAAAACACTCTCCCTATATGTTCACTGATATAAACGCAGTCAGATTACGGTCAAGCTGGAAACAATCAGGTTTGTTTTGATGTTTGGAAGATGAACTGAAGCCAGAGTTACCTTCCCCCCACTCCTCAGCCTGCTGGGCTCTCCTCTGGGCCATCAGCCGGTTTCCCATGTTCCTGCGGCGCCGGGGCATCCCCTCTCCCCTCTCCTCCACCTGGGGACGAGGCCTGGCCACTGCTGCTGCTGCCACATTCTGCTGGTGCTCCTCATCAGCTGCAAAAAACCAAAATACTCCTGCTTAATTTAATAATTTAATTCGTTTTTCCCTTCTGCCTTCAATTCTGAGTTACCAACAGCGAAGACCCCGAAGTCCCTTTTTCCCCCCTTTCTAAAGTATTTTGATTTTCTTTTAAATTTTATTTTCATTTTGTACTTGTGTAACTCAGAAGTAGATTCATCTGATCGAAACCTCAGAGCAGGAATCCTTGAGAGTGGAATATGTAAATTGTTAAACCCGAAACAAAACCCCATGAGCAAACAAGGATCACAAATTACAGCTGAAATAAACACAGTTACGGGGTAACTTCACTCTGTCCCATGGATTTAAACTCCCACAAGCACATGTAGGGGCAGCAGGACACCAAAGGTCACTGCAGCTCCTCTCTGAGTATTCTGTAGTTACTAATTAAGATCTGACAAATGAGGAATATCCTGACAGGAGCAGCTGGCAGGAAGGAACTGACCGGTTTCAGGACTCGTTTCAGAGGTTTTCCATAGAAAACTCTCCACCAGGTTTTTTTTTGAGACCTCCTGTTGCCATTAACTACGGCAGTCAGGCCAAAACAATCAGATAATGGTAAAACATCATCATCCCTGACACCTGCTTTGCATATTCCGTTGATAAGCCAAACTGATATTTGTGTATGTTGTTACTTGCTCAATCCTGCAAAGTATTAAGCCTTGATTCAGGCAAATATTCAAATGATCTCATGGAAATCTGCAGAACTAGTCATTTACTTCAACTCAGCACACATTTATTTTGTGCTTTGCTGGATTATATTGTGTCCCAGCAGGAGCACAAAATGCTTTCCACGCTCTGCCAAGTCTCCAGCATCCTCTCATCCAAACAATGCCTTCCTAAAAAAATTAATATTTGCATATCTACCATCAGAAAATGAGATTCATTATGACAACAACTATCCTGGGATCAAAGGTGTGCCTGCAGCTCACCTCAGTGCATCTCAAACCTTCAGAGCACCTGACTTTGGGACTGATAAGGGCACAGCTGCAGCACCAAGCTCAGCACAGGCAGCATTTGGCCAGCAGAGCCCTGAGCCTGCTCTGTAGTAAATCCCAAAGTCCAGGCTCCAGAGATCTCATTATTTGCTTCAGGGCTTGTCCAGTCCTATTCACAGCATGACAATGCTCATTTTGGATGCTATAGGTAATATTTTCCTGCAAAGGCAGAGCAGCAGATCACTTATTGGTCACTGCTAAATGCCAGAGACACTCTGCAAAAAACCTTTTAAACAAATGCAGTATTTCCCTTACTAAGGTCTTGAGATACACTGCAATTCAAACCTCAGCATCCCTTCACCTGCAGAAGTCAGTGTGTGTCTCTCACTAATTCCAAATACTCATTCATTCTGGTTTTGGTTCCTGTTGTCCTGTGAAACAGAGACTGTTTTGCATTTTGTGAAAGAGGAATCTATTTTTATAAGCCATGTATTTATTTCAGACTGAGGAGCTTAGCCCTCACAGAGTGAAATGTGTGAGCCAAGCCCTCCTCTTTTCCCAGTTTCATTCTCTACAGGACACTTGGAAATTCCTCAAAGGGACGAGTGTGAACAGGGCTCAGGCTGAAGCAAAACTCACCAAACCTGACCCATATCGTGGTCAAACACACAAGGCAGCAGTTGGACTTGTCAGATCTCCAAAACAATCACACAAACAACAGAAGACACCCAGACACTCTGGATTGTCATTTTGTAGGAAAAAGATATGTTTTAATAAAGCTTTCCTTCTTCTTCCCTCTTCCTAAAATATTTATCTTGACTGCAGTTTCTTTTTTAATAGCACAGAGTGGCTGGACATGAGCCCAGGGGTGCCCAGGTGGCCAAAAAGTCCAGTGGCCCCCCTGGTCTGTGCCAGCCCTGGTGTGTCCCAGCCCCAGGGCAGTGACTGTCACCCTGTGCTGGCACTGCTGAGGCACCTCCAGCCCTGGGGGCAGCTCTGGGACCCTCAGACAGGAGAGACATGGAGGGGCTGGAGCGTGTGCAGGGAAGGGAACGGAGCTGGGGAAGGGGCTGGAGCAGCAGGAGCAGCTGAGGGAGCTGGGGGGGCTCATCCTGGAGAAAAGGAGGCTCAGGGGGGACCTTGTGGCTCTGCAACTCCCTGACAGGAGGGGGGAGCCGGGGGGGGGGGGGGGGGGGGGGGGGTCGGGCTCTGCTCCCAGGGAACAAGGGACAGGAGGAGAGGGAACGGCCTCCAGCTGTGCCAGGGGAGGTTTAGGTTGGATATTGGGGAAGATTTCATCACTTAAAAGATTGCCCAGCCCTGGCACAGCTGCCCAGGGCAGTGTTGGAGTCTCCATCCCTGGAGGGATTTCAAAGCCATGTGGATGTGGCACTTGGGGACATGGATTAGTGGTGGCCTTGGCAGTGCTGGGGGAATGGTTGGACTCGATGATCTCAGAGGTATTTTCCAACCTTTTTGGTTCTAGGATTCCACAGCTTCTCTTTGCCAGGCATTCAGCTGGGCAGTCCTTTCAAAAACATCAATGTCAGTCACTGCAATTCTTCCCAACCTTCACAGGAGAAGAAAATCCTCATTTACTCTGATGCAACACACCTGAACCTGGTTCTTCAGGGGTCAGAGGTTTGTCTACGTGACTCCAGACACAGCATTTGCTGTGACATCCAGAAAGTCAAGCCGTGCTCTGTCTCCCTCTGAACTGTGTCAGTGATGGGGTGGCACTGGAGGCTTCACAGAACACAGAGGATACACCCGAAAATCACTTTGCTTTGATAATAATTCTCTCTGGGGTCAGTCCCTGCCGGTTTTTTCCCCTCCCCCTGCAGCACAGGGCGGGGTTTGGCAGCTGCACTTCCCTGAACACATCTCTTCACTCCCCTGGAGCTGCAGAGGCCTCAGAAGTGGCACCCCAGGATAAAGCAAATCATGCAGAGATTAGTCACACAAGGACTAATTAGACTTGATACAGAGCCATACGAGTGAGAATTAATGACCAGCACCACAGAGGTGAGACAAGGGATCTCCAGGCTTTGCAGAACAGCAGGCCAGGCTAAATTAATTAGATAAACCCCTCAAATTAACAGGCAATACAAACAAAGCTTCAACAGATGTCTGGAAAACGGACATGTGTTCAGTGTGTATCTTCAGCTGTGTGTTCTGCAGTGTCTGACCCAGCCCTCCAAAGCCCAGGGAACACATCCTTGCTGGGCACTGCAGCTCTGCCTCAGTGTTCAAGAAGCATCAGCACAGTGCAGAGATGATTTCATCTGACTTTTCAGCCAGTGCACAGCAACTGTGGCACTGGCTGTGTCCCCTTCCTCGGGGAGAGTGAGCAGAACTGTGCCCTGAAAGCAGAAATCTTTCCTAAACTGGGCATGAAGCACCAGCCCCATCACTGCAAAGTGAAATCTTTCAGAGCCCAGGCGTTTTAGGACCTGAATTTCCACCCCCTGGGTGGAAATCTGCCCCTTCACAAAATTTTGCAAACTTCCACTGGCTCAGAGCATAAATATTTTTTTGAGAAGCAACCCCTTGCTTATCACAGCAGCTTATCTTCAGCTCTGTCAGATCAGCAAGTGCAGCAGGGTGTCACCTGGGCTGGCACGGGCAGAGCTCCACCTGCTGCTCCCTCACAAGCTGGTGGTACTTCCCACCACGGTGGCACCACCCTGAACCTTCTGCCTTCATCCAAAACCTGGGAAATCCAACCAGGAAGCAGCCCCAGATGCCCCAGGTGGAAGTGTGTTTGGCTTCCCTGCAGAGGGGCTTCGTCCTCCTGCAGCTCATCACAAACAGATGTAAAAAAGCCAGAAATGCTACTTGGGTTTTTTGCTGTTCTCGGCAGAACAAGTCCAGGCACGATCCTGCTGGGAACACTCTGCTGCTCCAAATGACCTCTCAAAGCAAATACAAAGGCACAGGATTTACCTCTTGTGATCCTTAGCTCCCTAAAGAAGGCGAGCCCTGAACATTTTAGAAAGGCAATTTCCATGACAGAACATAAAGTGAAGCTGCTGCCACAATCCCTGGACATTAAAAGGAATAGGTGAGAGCTCCCACCACTTTTCCAAGTCAAATGTCTCTGGTTTCCAAGTCCTTTCCATGTGGCAATGTAGATTTCCTGGCAGATTTACTTACATTTTCCATGTAAGAAAAAGGAACAGGAAAGCAAATTCCTGCTTAAGACTAAATTTGGCGGATATTAAACACCCCACAGCCCCAGCAGGTTTGAAAAAATAATTTCTGTTGTGCACAAAGCCATCCCCACCAGATTAAATTCTGTGAAGGATTTTATCATGACAGAAACCAGGATATTAAGGTAGAAATTACCTTAAAACCACAACAAAAAAAAGCAAGACCAATGTGGAAGTGTCAAAAAGTTAACTCTGAAAAAGAAGCTTTGAAAGAATTAAATTATCCTGAATGTAAGCTAACTTTAACCAAGTTGCTCAAAATCAGTATTAAAGTTTTTTTTTTAATAATTCACACTATTTAAAACAAATGTTTGGGCTTCAGTTTAGGACTCTGAAAGCTTAAAAAGAAAATCAACCCTCCCAAGCCCCACAGACCCTGATTTATCTAAGTCCAGCTCAGGAAATGATGTCCCTCACTTTTACCAAAAGCTCAGCTCTAAGCCATTAGGAATACGATGAAATTCCATCAGTTCCCAAATCTTTCCAAGAGAAAGATTTAGACCAGGTCTATATAAGCAGAGGTGTGAGGGAAAACGTGTTGGAAAACTTAATTATTATTTAATTAATTTAATTTTAATTTCATTTATTTTTTTATTTATTTCATTTTATTACTATCAGCCAAAACTGCTTTTAACACAGAGTCTTTACCAGCACAGTCTTGCACTGAATAACTCTTCTTATACTGGAGGTGTGGGGGTTTTTTTCCTCTTAATTAAAAATAATCAAAGCTACTCCCCCAAAAGAAAAATACCACAAACTCCAACCCCAAACCACCCCATATCTGCAAAACCTGTGGTGATACTGGAATTCAGTGTTTGTCCTGGCTAAACATCTTAATTTGAGACCTGGCAGCCAAACAACCTCCCTGCTCCCACTGTGGAAACACAAGCCTGATAAGTCTGTGGCCACATCTGACTTCTTCCCATAACACTCAACTCCCACCCAAAAAAGGTCCTTCCATCACAGTGGAACTGGCAGAGTTTTTTATGGTTGGACTGGAGGATTTTAAAGGTCTTTTTCTTTTAGAAACTTAAAAGGATTCTGTGATCTAACACTGGTCAGCAGTGGCACAGTGGCTGTTTGAGGGAGGGCTGGAAGTGCTTCATCATCCACCAGCTCCCAAAACACACCTGAAGTGGCCAAAAGGAGCAGAAGAGGGAAAGGGACCTGCCCACCTTCCTGTCTGACAGGAACATTAACCCAGGAGCTGCCAGGGGGCCAAGGGGGCAGTCCTGCCTGTTACCTCACAGCCCATTCCCTCCCCAGTTGCAGAAGAAGCCTGGGGGGGACAATCCCAGGATGGGTCAGGTTGGGAGGGCCCACAGTGGGTCCATCTGGCCCCACCTCCCTGCTCCAGCAGGGTCATCCCAGAGCACATGGCACAAGATTGTGTCCACACAGTTCTGGAATATCTCCAGTGAGGAGACTCCACACCCTCTCTGGACAATCCTCATGTCCAGGTGGAACTTCCTGGGCATCAGTTCCTGCCCGTTCCTCTTGTGCCATTGCTGGGCCCCCCCGAGCAGAGCCTGGTCCATCCTCTGCCCCCTCCCTGCAGACCCTACAGACATGGGGGAGGTCCCCTCTCAGTGTCCCCTCTGCAGGCTGAACAGCCCCAGCTCCCCCAGCCTTTCCTGCTCCCAGAGCTCCTTCACGACCCTCACAGCCCCCTCTGGACCCGCTCCATGAGCTCCACGTTCCTGCTGTGCTGAGGAGCCAGAGCTGGACCCAGCCCTGCAGATGAGCCTCACAGGGCTGAGCAGAGGGGGAGGATCCCCTCCCTGATCTGCTGGGAATGCTCTTCCCAATGCACCCCATGATCCCATTGGCCTCCCTGGCACAAGGACACACTGCTGGCTCAGGAACAGCTCGTTGTCCCCCAGGTCCTTCTCCCAGAGCTGCTCCCCAGCAGGTCACCCCCAGCCTGTGCTGGTGTTAGGGGTTGTTCCTCCCCAGGTGCAGGACCTGCATTTGCTCTCGCTGAATTTCAGAAGGTTCCTCCCTGCCCATCCCTCCGGCCTGTCGAGGTCCCCCTGTAGGGCCACAAAACCCTCAGAGGTATTGGCCATTCCCCAGTTTTGTCTCATCAGAGAACTCGCTGAGGAGGCAACGAACCCTCATGCGAGTCATTGATGGACAAGTTAAACAACAGTGAGCCCAGGACAGAACCCTGGGGGTCGCCAAAAGTGACAGGCCTCCGGCTGGACGCTGATCACGGCCCTCTAGGTTCTGTTCTCCATTTCCCTCCCCGTTTGCAGGAGGAGCTTTGGGGGCACCTTCCCAGCCCTGGAGCGAGAACCTGGAAAGAATCCCTGACAGAACCCCTGACAGAGCCCTGACAGAACCCTCACAGAGCCCCTCACACACTTCCAACCCACGCCCCTCACCCTGGGGCTGCCTCAGGCCGGGAACCCCCGGCCCCCTGCGGCAGGACCACCAGGCCTTGGAGCCACCTGGGGCTCCTGCGGGCGGAAGGCAGAGCAGGACCGCAAGGACACCCCCCTGGGACGCCCCAAAACACCTCAGGACCCTCCAGGCCCCCCGGGACCCCCCCGAACCCCCCAACATGGCGGGTCCCCCTCAGGGGGAGCCCCCGGGACGTGGCGCCCCCTGGCGGCTCCCGCGGCACCGCGCCGGACCCAGTTGAGAGCAGGGCCGCGCCCACCGGAACGGTCCCGGGGGGGCGGCGTGGGGAGCGGCCCGTCCGGTCCGCGCCGCGCCGTGACCCACCTGCCCTGGCTTGCCCGCGGAGACGGGTGGCGAAGAAGAGGAGGACGGCGAGCAGCACGGCGGCGGCGGCGAGCAGCGCGGCGTCCATGGCGCGGCCCCGGCTCCGCCCACGGCACCCTTGGTACAGCCCGGCCCCTTCCCCGCCGCAAGGTCCCCGCGGCGCGGGCTGCCCCGCGTGGTGCCTGCGGCGGCGGGGCGCGGCGGGCACGCTGGAGGCTGACAGGCGCGGCGCGGGCAGCCCGCTGGAGGGGTCCTTAGGCGGGCGCTGAGGGAAGGAGGGGAACGAGGAGTTAAAGGAGGAGTTAAAGCGGGAAATGGAGCGGGAATTAAAAACTATGAGGCAAAACCGCCCCTGAGCACGCCGTCCGTGGGCCTGGCCGCCCGGCACGGCGGCTGCGGGCGGCTGGTGAGGCTGAGGAGATCCTCAGCCGTCACTCCGCACCGAGCCCTCAGAGCTGTCAGGGTGTCCCTGGTAATGGTGAAGCTTAAGTTACACCTCTGAGTGATCTCTGTCTTCTGTCTTTCGGTGTCTTGTGCGTGGGAATGGGATGAAGACGGAGCCGTGCCAGGAGTGATGTCCTGAGCTGGCCTGGACCAAAGCAAACGTGCCCGTGACAAAATTAGAGAGGCTGAGAATGAGCTGGCCCAAAGGCAGCTGTCTGATGTAGTGATCTGGCTTAATTTGGTACAAGTGTAGGAAACCAGGCTGCCCAGAGGAGCTGGGGAGGCTCAGCCTGGAGAAAAGGAGGCTCAGGGGGGACCTTCTGGCTCTGCAACTCCCTGACAGGAGGGGGGAGCTTGGGGGGGTTTGGGCTCTGCTCCCAGGGAACAAGGGACAGGAGGACAGCGAACGGCCTCAAGCTGTGCCAGGGGAGGGTCAGGTGGGACATCGGGAGGAATTTCCTCATGGAAAGGGTGGTCAGGCCTTGGAATGGGCTGCCCAGGGAGGTGGTGGATCCTCATCCCCAGAGGTGTCCAAGGAAGGACTGGACGTGGCACTCAGTGCTCTGGTCTAGTTTAAAAGATGCTGTTCAGTCATAGGTTGGACTTGCTGATCTCAGTGCTCATTTCCAACCTAAATAATTCTGTTATTTGTTTAAGAATCAGGTTTACATTGACGTGTGCAGAGCTAGTACAGGTGGGAGGGCTTTGGCTATAGATGGGTCGTGTTTCAAGCTGATCTAACATTGGTGTCCAGCCAAAGGGAGGATTTGCCTCCTGCCTCTCCCTTGTGTTGGCAGCAACAGGCCAGAGCAGGCAACTAATTCAGTCTTTTTTTTTTTTCTTATTTCTTTCTGGATTTGTTTTTTTAGATCAGGACGAGTCTCAGCACAAAAAGATGCAGGAACTTGGGGCTGGAGATGGAGAACAAACTTCCCCCCTTCGGATGGTCACTGTTAGATCAGAAACCATTTTTCAGGCTCTGCCCCAACCCTGTGAGTGAAGAGGGAAGGATTGTGGGTTTTACCCCATTTCACTTGCTTTGTGGTTGTGAAGTTCTGGGTTATCAAACCCTTTCTTGCTTCAGAAGTGCCTTTAGTGTGGCCATTTGAACCACTCTTCATGGGGGGAGGGTTTTAATAAGTTGAAAATGCAAATTAGAGGCTATGGGACGTCTAAAGCAGTGCTGTAGCTAATTAGTCATAGCTGGGGACTCCACAGCTGCCTCTGCTCATGTCATGAGCTAAGGATGAATTCAGGTCTGTCTGTCACAGGAAAAACAGCTTTTATTGAGAGATTTGCTAAATTTTAGCAAAGTAGAACCAGGGACATGGGGGGAAGTTCTCAAAAAGGAACTGATCTACAGCCTGAATGTTTTATTGCAATGTTTTATTTTAATAATAATACTTTCAAATCTTATTTTGGAAGTCAGTCATAGAATCATGGAATGGTTTGGGTTGGAAGGGACATTAAAGACCTTCCAGTTCCACCCCCTGCCATGGGCAGGGACACTTTCCACTTAGGTTTTTCCAAGCCCCATCCAACCTGACCTTGGACACTTCCAGGGATCCAGGGACAGCCACAGCTTCTCTGCCCAACCTGTGCCAGGGCCTCCCCACCCTCGCAGACAAGAATTCCCTCCCAGTATCCCATCTATCCCTGCCCTCTGGCACTGGGAAGCCATTCCCTGTGTCCTGTCCCTCCCTGCCTTGTCCCCAGTCCCTCTCCAGCTCTCCTGGAGCCCCTTCAGGCCCTGCCAGGGGCTCTCAGCTCTCCCTGGAACCTTCTCTTCTCCAGGGGAACCCCCCCAGCTCTCCCAGCCTGGCTCCAGAGCAGAGGGGCTCCAGCCCTGGCAGCATCTGCGGGGCCTCCTCTGGACTCTCTGCAGCAGCTCCACGTCCTTGTGCTGTTGTTCCCAGGGCTGGAGGCAGCTCTGCAGGGGGGTCTCAGCTGAGGGGGCAGAGGGGCAGAATCCCCCCCTGCCCTCTGCCCACACTGGGAGATTAGCCCAGGAGGTTTCTGGGCTGGGGCAGGTCCAGCCTCTCACCCACCAACACCCCAAGGCCTAAAGGCAGGTCCCCTTTGTTCCAGGGGTCTGTTTCTGTCTCTTAGGTGGATCCCAAACTCACTCTGTGTCACAGAGGATGTGTCCTCTGGTACCTTCTGAGGCATGAGGGGAACGGTTAGATCAATTATCAACGGTTCACAATTAGATCAATTATGAACTGGAGCTTTCCTGGTGGTTATTTCCAGGGTACTCCTCAGACAGTGGTTATTTTATATTGTGTGTAATGGTCAGGGTTTCTTGGAAAAATAAAATCTGAGTGACAAGTGTTGGATTTTCTTCTGTGTCTTTGCCTGCAAATTTAAGAAATGGTGGCTCTTTAATGAGAGTTCCTGTGCTGGTTTGGGCTGGGGTAGAATTAATTTTCTTCAGAGTAGCTCGTGAAGGGGCTGTGTTTGGATATCACAGAATCATTTAGGTTGGAAAAGTCCTCTTAAGATCAAGTCCAACCATTCCCCAGCGCTGCCAAGGCCACCACTGATCCATGTCCCCAAGTGCCACATCCACATGGCTTTTAAATCCCTCCAGGGATGGGGACTCCAACACTGCCCTGGGCAGCTGTGCCAGGGATGGATAACCCTTCCCATGAAGGAATTTTCCCAATATCCAACCTAAATCTCCCCTTGAGGAGATTGCCCTCTCATCTTGAGGCTGTATCCTCTCCTCCTATCCCTTGTTCCCTGGGAGAAGAGCCTCCCTGGCCCCAACATCCTTTCTGTTTAACTTCCTTAAAATTCATCCTGATTAGAGAACACACTGAACTTCTGAAGAAATATCCTGTAAGAAATATCTGTAGTCCTGTAACTGCTCAAAACCTTGAGAGGTGCCTCCAGAAAAAAGCAATATTAAAGAAATTCTACTTTTTATTTAGTTTGTTTAACTCTGCTGTAATTTGTAGTTTGCAGATGTGGAGAAGTTGGGTGTTCCCAGGTCCTGTTTGTCACCCTCCAGCTGATGGCTCTGCCCTGCAGCCATCACACACTCGTGTGGGTGATGAGTGTTTTATTTGCCTGCACGGTCCCTGCTGCCTTTAATGAGGAGATAACATTAACGGTGGGATGTCACTTGCTGCTCTCTGGGCTGCAGAGGGAGCAGATGAGTTTTTTCCTGTAGGTGTCACCAATATCCCGTGCAGAAACAGCTTAAACTCCAGAGGAACGACAGAGTATGGGATGCTCAGATCAGTTTTGTTACACGCTGAATCTTCAGAAACATTTGACATCCCTTGAGGTTCATTTCTCAGAAACCTTTTTGTATTTTCCCTGATTTGGATCTGAAAAAAATCCCTCTGGTTTCCTTAATAACCATTTGTGAATTTCAGAGGATTTTTGAGGCTGACTTTGCACCAGGACACTGGGAAAATGTGTGTGAAGGCTGCGAGGAGCTGTGGGTGGTGATTGAGTTGAGTGACGGCTGCTGGAGCGTGACTTGTCCCACTCAGCCTTAGAAATACTGCACTGTGGTGGGACCATCAAACCATGGAATGGTTTGGTTACAAGGGACCGTAAAGCTCATCTCATTCCACCCCCCTGCCATGGGCAGGGACACCTTCCACTAGCTCAGGTTGCTCCAAGCCCCGTCCCACCTGGCCTGGAACATTTCCAGGGATCCAGAGGCAGCCACAGCTTCTCTGGGCAACCTGTGCCAGGGCCTCCCCACCCTCACAGGGAAGAATTTCTCTCTAATATCTAATCTAAATCTACCCTCTTTTATTTTAAAAATGTTCCCCCTTGTCGTAGTAATTGTCAGTCCTTAATCCCAGTAATCCATGTGCAGACCTCTGCAATTTCCTCACCCGGTGTGGGGGCAGCACCTGATCCTGGTGCAGGCAGATTTGGGGGAAAATAGGTGTCTTTTCAATTTATTCTTTATTTTGACCAAAGGTCAAATAGCACAATACCCTCTCAAATGCCTCATTTTATAGAAATCTTATAGAATCACAGGATCATAAAGGTTGAAAAAGCCCTCTAAGGTTACCGAGTCCAACTGCCAAGGCCAGCACTAACCCCTGTCCCCAGGTGCCACATCTACACTTAAAATCCCCTTAAATTTACATCCCAGCGGGGCTGGAGGCGTATCCACTTGTGTGAGGGATCATCACTCCTTTGTCCCAGAAGGAGGACTCATCCAGCTGGCAGTGCATCCCAGAGGGTTGGATTCAGGGAGTGCACGGTGGCCTCACGGATCGATGTCCGGCAATGAGGCTCCAAGCAGAGGCAATTCAGCTTCGTCTTTGCTAATAAACTAAGTGCATCCAGGAACTGAGTGTATCCTGGGCCCTGTGGCCAACTGGCACAAAACACCCTCCTCCACACTTGTAAACTTGCCTTGCCTTGCCTTCCAGGAGAGGGTGGCTGGATGCAAACTCCCCGCTGGGAGTTGTTCCTGGACTGGTCTGTGCACTGAACCCTGCCTAGGAATTATTTGGAATTATTTGGAGAGTGCAGGCTGGCACCCAGGTTTAGGCAGGGGAGCTTTCTAACAATTTTCTCACATGGATGTACTTCCCAGTGCCTGGGCATGCCTGGATTTGCAGCATGGATGGAACCTTCAGGTAACAGAATGTATTTACAGGGACAAATAATGCAAGTGCTGCCTGCCAGCTCCCTCCCACTTGGATATGGACCTCTGGGATTCTTCCAAATACTCTGTAAGTGTGATAATGAACGGGAGTGTTTCTGGATCTATTCCTTTGTGCCAGTGGGACAAAGCACCTTCCAGGAAGCACTGGGTGGATTGCAGGATCAGACTCTGGGAAGTGTCTGACAGGGTGCCAAAGAGCTGCAGGTTTATTTAACAGTTGCAGGGCAACGAGCTGGGAACCCAAATGTTGGGTGACCTCCACCCAGGACCTCAGTGGAGCTCAGCTCCTCCCCAAAGCCTCTGAAGAAGCTTGTGAGACTTGCCCTGGTCTGTTGAGATTTTGCTGCTTCCTTCTTGCTGGACTCAGGTCACTTGTTATGAGAGAAATAAGATGGTTTATTGTTCCTTGAGATAACTTTCAAATTTACTTTAAAAGAGGAATTTAAATACAAATGATGGTCATAATCAAAGCAGAGCCCTAGTTCTTGAAAACTAAACTGCAAAATTAAGACATACATGAAGACAAGATGAAAATGTGGCAGAGGAAAATGAGGTCCTGCTTGTGTTGGTTTCTTGTTCCAGAGTCACTGAGGATTTTATGCAAAGGGAACAGTTTGTCAGGGCTCTGCCTCAGGAGCAGAACCACAGCCCTGGGTTTCTGTCTCCTGTACACTCCCAGGTCACTGCTGAAAACCCTGGGCAGCCTGTTCCAGGGCTTGACAACCCTTCCCATGAAGATTTTTTTTCCCTAATATCCAATATAAACTTCCTCTGGTACAACTTGAGGCTGCTTCATCTCATCCTGTCACTTGTTACTGGGAGAAGAACCCGACCCCCACCTGGCTCCAACGTCCTCTCAGGGAGTTTTGGAGAGCAATGAAGTGCTCCAGGTTTGAAGGCTGGAAATCAGTGTGAGATGATTCCCACTGTGTTGTGTTTCATGGCAGCTCATTTCTGCTCTCAAGGTTTGAGTGTCTGGTCCAACTCTGCCACAGGGGCAGGATGTGTGAGTGATGCAGGGAGTGAGATGAGCAGGTAGAGGCCTCTTTCGCCTTAAAAGCTGGGGGAAGATTTGGAACAAATAATGCCAGTAAAGATGTAAATCTAAAATAAACCCAGCCAGGCTAAGGATTTCCTTGAGCAGGTCTTCAAAAATATTTGGAGATAGAGGCTTCTGTGCTAACAGGGGATTAAAGACAAAAATAGTGGTGAAGGGAAATCCCTATGACTGAAATTCAGTCCTTTCCTCTCTGTGACCACAAACCCAAAACCTTTCAAAGGCTCTTTAGTGAGCATTGAAGCCACACAAGGTGGTGGGTTTGGATGTCCCTAATTTCAGGCAGGGGCTGTCCCAAGGTAATGCCCTCACCACGTGAGGTTCAGACCACGTGGCTGTTACTGCATCTGTGCAAGTGGATGATTTTCCAGCAGTTCATCTGCATGTTTTCTTCATCTCTTTTGGCTACAAATTATTCCAGGTGACTCCTAACCAGTGTTTCTTGGGAATGGGCACATCCCTAGAAAAGACCTGTTGGAGTCCCCATCCCTGGAGGTGTTCAAGAAACGACTGGACGTGGCACTCAGTGCTCTAGGCTGGGGGACAAGGTGGGGATTGGTCACAGGGTGGACTCGATGATCATGAAGGTCTTTTCCAACCTAAATGATTTTGGGATTCTGTGGTTCTAGACCTGGGATTCTAGTCAGGGAAATCATCCTTGACTAACTCCACTTGGCTCATCTGAGCGTGGTCCCAGCCCCGACAGGTGAGTCCTCTGTGCCTGGCATTTTGTAGCTGAAAATCAGAGATAAAAATACTGTCTTTCTTCACAAAGTCAGTCCGGGGGAGGACACGAACAGCAGTGGTGGTAAATGTTCAGAGGTTGCTGCTCTTCTGGGTGTCTTTCACTCAGAACCTCTCCCTCCTCTCCCCTCGTGCCCATGGAGCTGTTTGTCTGGAGCCTTAATGAGTTTCCCGTATCTTTTCAAAATGTAAATTGTAACCAATTTAGAAGTCATTAGCGAAGAAGTCTGTCACTGCAGCCCTGCTTTAATTTCACCTGTCCCTTCCCCTGTTTCCATTAGACGCCAGTTAATTAAAGCTCGATTTGGTTCTCGGCGCCGTCAGCTCTGTTTGAAATCAATGTCCTTCCAAGTCTGGGACTCAGGTGACAGCACAGGAACAGCCACCAGGACCTGGGTGATCGGGATTTCCAGCACGAATTAACCAAGAACTGTTCTCCTCTCTCCACATACCACAGGCACAAAGGGAAAATAAAACCAGGGATGCCAAAATGCAATTTGGTTTCTTTTCAGGATGCAGTTGTAGCCCAGCAATACCTCCCTCAGGTTGGCCCAAGGGACTTGCAGCTGGAAAGCCATTGCTGCTTGAGGTAAGGCTTTTAGCTGCAAAAATCCACATTTCCAGCCAAGTTACATAAATCCAGTGTGCTTGGTTGGATTGCAGACTCCACTTAATGGGAATGTTGCTCACGCTTTCACATCCTGATTCCAGCATGTGCAGGTTGAGTCACACGCTGCATTTCTCCTTCTGGATGCAACACAGGACAAAGCATTTTCATTGTGTCTTGGCTGGAGGCAAAACTCTGGTGGTTGTCTCTGGGGCAAAACCTTCCCTCCTCTAACAGGTTGCCCAGAAAATCTGTGGCTGCCCCTGGATCCCTGGAAGTGTCCAAGGCCAGGTTGGATGGGGCTTGGAGCAACCTGGAATAGTGGAAGATGTCCCTGCCAGTGGCAGGGGGTGGAAATAAGATGATATTTAAGGTCCCTTCAAACCCAAACCATTCTGTGATTCCATGATTCTTAAGGCTTTTCCCCACCATTCTCAGCATCCCTTCACTTGTGCCATCCTTCTGTGCTCGTGAGCACTTGGTGGAACGGGCCAAGGAATCAATCCTGGCTTCTGAAAACCTTTTGATGACCATAGGAGGTGTCCATGGAACAACAGCTGTAGAAATAGTGGTGTAACCCAGCAGTGGGCTGTTTATCTGCCTGAGTTCATGTCCCTCTCAGGCCTCTTTGGTGAGGCTGGACAAGCCCAGGCCCTTTTGCTCCCTGCCCTAGCGATGCCAGACTTGTCTGCACTTCATGTGTCTGTCTGTCCATCCTGAATAGGAACAACTTGGCCAGTTGAGGCCTTGCCTTGCGCATTCCACCGTGTGAATGTCCTAATGAGTGTGATCAGGAGGCTGGAGCACGTGGCACAGAATCATAGGTTTGTTTAGGTTGGAGAAGCCCTCTGAGGTCATCCAGTCCACCCATTCCCCCAGCACTTCCAAGGCCACCACTGACCCATGTCCCCAAGTGCCACATCCACACGGCTTTGAAATCCCTCCAGGGATGGTGATTCCACCACTGCTCTGGGCAGCTGTGCCAGGGCTTGAGCACCTTTCTGGTGAAGAATTTCCCCCTAATCTCCAATCTAAACCTTCCCTGGCACATCTTGAGGCCGTTTCCTCTTGTTTCCTGTTCCCTGAGAGCAGAGCCCGACTTCCCCCCGGCTCCCCCCTCCTGTCAGGGAGTTGCAGAGCCAGAAGGTCCCTCTTGATCCTCCTTTTCTCCAGGTTGGATGTAAGAGGAGAGGCAGAGGGATCTGGCTTGGTGTGGCCTGGAGTAGAGAAGGCTGAGTAAGATCTAATGGCTCTTTTCATTCCCATAATTAAAGTTACAGGGAAGGGAGAGTCTGATTCCTCTCAGAGGTGTGTGACAAAAGGACAAGAGGCAACAGGCATGAGCTGCAGGAAGGGGAATTCCATCATGAGTTACAAGGAACAATGTTTTCACTGTGAGGATGGTGAAAGGCAGGACCACAAACCCAGAGAGGTGGGGGCATTGCTTCCCTTGGAGGTGTTCAGCACTCAGCTGGACAAGGCACCTTCCAGCCTAAATTTTTGTGCAATTCTGCAAATGCCCATGAAATAGAGCAGAAGGAATTGCATGTGCAAGCAGAGATGGATGCAGGATGCACGGTCTCCTTATCTGTCTCTGAAATAACACTGCTCTGTTCAGCAGCTCCACACTGACATCAGGCCAAGAGCTGAACGAGCTGCACCAGAGACGAGGAATATTTGCTTTTCTCCTCAGCCTGTGTGGAGAACACAGATAACTCTGAGAGCAGCAACGCTACTTTCATCTCCCTGGAGCTAATCCAGATGGATCCCGTTGCTGGAGGAAGTGGGGGGAGAGCAGGAGAAGACAGAGTATCTTTATTTAAAAATAAATTAAAGAAATCCTTAAAATCAAAGCACTTAGCAGCGGTCCAGCAGGATGAGGAGGCACCATCCTTGCTGGTGCTGAATTTAGTGCCTGTGCTCTGTGTCTGCACTGAATTTTCTTCTCTCTCCAACAAGTGGTGGTGCTCCCACCTAGTGTTAGTTGGGCAGTGTGGGAGAGAGAACTGTACCTGCTCCGTGGATAACTGGGGGAACATGGAATTGTGAGAGTGCCAGGCTGGATTAGACTCCAGGCACGTGTAATCTGGTTCCTTGCTTTCTTTGATGACTGACACAGCAGATTTCCAGGAGTCATTTTAAAAGCCGCACAAAAGGCTTCAGAGGAAAAAAAAAAATCATTTATTTTATCTCCTTTTCCCCAAAATATTGCCTTGTCTGCCTTCCTTGAGGGATCAGTGTTAAAAAAATCAGGAAGATTTTCAAGAGTCTCTGGAAGCCTATGAGTTGTAGACCCACAGGGAGTTACAGAGACAAGTGGTTGGGGTTGCCACAGCACCCTGGGATGTGGGAACAGCCAGGGGAAGGCAGCTGGGATCCCCCAGGAAGGTGGAAGGAGGACAAAACTGGTACATGGCCTGGGGTATCAGGGGTCTTTTGCTGCCTCAGTGTGTTTTACATGTGCACTGAATCATGAAAGTCTGGAGCCCTTGAGGTGTTGGAATCCCATGATCCTTGTGGTTCCCTTCCAGTTCAGGATGTTCTGTGATATTCTAAAGGAAAGGGCAGGGGAACCCAGGCAACATTTATCCCACAAAAGCAGTCAGGAAAGCACTTTTGCAGGGATCTCTTTCTGCAGGGATCTGTCTCCAGCAGAGGTCAAGATGCTCAGAAATGATCTTTGCTTGGGGTTGCGATTCTAAAGTAGCTAAACTGGACACCCTGGGGAGAGATGCAAAACCCAGAGATTCCCAAATGAATCTCATCCCAAAATGAGATTCACTGGATTTCATCTGCCATGAGCAGCCAAATCACAGAATCATGGAATGGTTTGGACTGGAAAGGACATTAAAGATCATCCAGTTCCAACCCCCTGCCATGGGCAGAGACATGCCCAGGTTCCACTAGCCCAGGTTGCTCCAAGCCTCATCCAGCCAGATCTTGGACACTTTCAGGGATCCAGGGGCAGCCACACCTTCTCTGGACACCCTGTGCCAGGGCCTCCCCACCCTCGCAGGGAACAATTCCTTCCCAATATCCCATCTATCCCTGCCCTCTGGCAGTAGGAAGCCATTCCCCCTTGTGCTGTCCCTCCCTGCCTTGTCCCCAGTCCCTCTCCAGCTCTCCTGGAGCCCTTTTAGGCCCTGCCAGGGGCTCTCAGCTCTCCCTGGAGCCTTCTCTTCTCCAGGGGAACCCCCCCAGCTCTCCCAGCCTGGCTCCAGAGCAGAGGGGCTCCAGCCCTGGCAGCATCTCTGGGGCCTCCTCTGGACTCTCTGCAGCAGCTCCACGTCCTTGTGCTGTTGTTCCCAGGGCTGGAGGCAGCTCTGCAGGGGGGTCTCAGCTGAGGGGGCAGAGGGACAGAATCCCCCCCTGCCCTGCTGCCCACGCTGGGGGATCAGCCCAGGGCACATGGACGGAGCCTGTTGAGCTTCATGTCCATCAGCAACCCCAAGTCCTTCTCCTCAGGGCTACTCTCAATCCAATCTCTACTCAGCCTGTATTTGCCCTTGGGATTGCCCAGACCCAAGGAATTTAAAGGAATACCTCTTGTAGGTCAAGAGGGGGGGTGTGAATGCCTTGTGAATCCCTATGGGAGTCAGGAAAGCAGACTGGCCATTCCAGCCAGAGCCCCCAGGGCTCCCATAGCCTTCTCCATGTTCCTCAGGCACTTCCCATCCCATTGCTGGGCATTATCCCAACTCTAACCTGGGTGTAAAGGGAGGAGCTGAGCTCTGGGTGGGTGCTGGAGGATTTCATGGATATTAAAGGGTACATCAGGGGGATGGTGGTGGGGACAGGTCTTGTCTTTAGTGCCATTAACACAGGGCTGGGAATGAATCTATGGCCAGAGATGACTGCCCAGGTTACTTTGTCTTCTCTTTGATTTAAGCACTGGATGATTAGTCCAGAGCTTGAAAATTGTGCTATTAAACACTGTGCTGTCCCTTTTAATGGATGGCCACCGGGAGGACTTACTGGAAGGTTTCCAATACTCCTGTTTCCATAGAAAGTGTGCAAAAGTGCAAGGGCTGCCCAGGATCCCACCTATTTGCCCCAAATCAGCCTCACCTCTACCTGCTGCATCCCTAAAATCTGGCTGTGTGCTTGAAAGCCACCCCTGATGGGACACATGCCCCAAACCCTTCCAGTTCATCACTGTCCCTATTACAATAAGGGTTTCCTTTATGCCTGACCTAAATCTTCCTGCAGACAATGTAAGCCCAATATCATCACCATTCCATAATGAATATTCATTATATTCTCTAATGCATAATGAAGGTCAGTGTTCTTTAATAAGAGAGAAGAAAGGCACACAGGAGGTCCATTTAATAACAGAGGTGACTGGTACATAAAGCAGGGAGATATTATAATTAATATCTCAAGAGTGGTAATGTGCTAAGGAAAACCCTGGCAACCAGGATGAAGGGATGCCATGAAGTTTTAGCTTCCAGAAGTTAAAAAAAGCTTCGACTGAAGTTAATGGAAATTCTGCCTGCATAAGAAACACAGGTGGAAAGGAAAATCGGCTTATTTTAATCAAAGCAAGAGGAAAAAAACCCTAATTTAAATCAGTCCAAGTGATTACAAGCTTAATTCTCTCCCCTTATTAGACTCTTCAATCCTAACCCTACAGTCCTAAGAGATCTCTTTACATTGGAGACGCAGGAATTTGATTTGTATGCACAGTGACCCCCTCCAAGTGATACAGCAAAGTCCTCCTCTCTCGGTGGGGTGGCTTTGGAGTTGAATCTGCTGGTGAAGAGGATTGTATTGACACTGACATTATATTTTCTGGAAAAGGTGATGAGTGGAGAGAGTGTCCCCCCAGTCAGTGTTCTCTGGCACGTGGGTCTGAGGTGCTGAGTAATTGCTGTGGATGGAAGGAGGAGGAGGGTGTTTTGCTCCTGTTCTGAGCTGGAGGGAAAGGAGGGATGAAGCACTTCTCCTATGAGGAAAGGCTGAGAGAATTGGGATTGTTCAGCCTGGAAAAGAGAAGGCTTTGGGGTGATCTAATTGTGGCCTTCTAGGGCCTGAAGGGGCTCCAAGAGAGCTGGAGAGGGACTTTGGACAAGGGATGGAGGGACAGGACAAGGGGGAATGTCTTTAATTGGAAAGAGAGTAGGTTTATGTTGGATCTTAGGAAGGATTTCTTGCCTGGGAGGTGGTGAGGCCCTGGCACAGGTTGCCCAGAGAAGCTGTGGCTGCCCCTGGATCCCTGGAAGTGTCCAAGGTCAGGTTGGAGCAACCTGGGCTAGTGGAAGGTGTCCCTGCCCATGGCAGGGGGTGGAATGAGATGGTCTTTGATGTCCCTTCCAGCCCAAACCATTCTGTGATTCTATATCAGTGTTTCCAGAGTGAAATTCTGGAGATATCTTTGTGTGGAGAGCCTCTGCTTTGGAGCTTGGGGCTTGCTCTGCTCTTGCTGCAGTTCCTGGGCTGCTGGGTGGGGGTTACTGAGAGGACCATGCAAAGGCTCCTTGTCTCTCTGTAGGATTTATTCATTGCAGGCAGTGACCACAAATCTGCCTCCTTTTCCTGCCTGTTGCCTTTCAGGACACCCATGTCTCCATTCTGCTGGAAAGCCCAGAACTGAAGCCCTCGGGGATACAGCTGTGTGGAGCCAGCAGGTTTATGGAGATTAAAAAGGAGGGAGGGGAAAGTCAATCAGGAAATGTTTACTCTATTTAAAAAAAAAAAAAATCATTCCCAAAACATCGTAATTTACAAAAAAACCCACACATTAATTTCACACCTTTAGTTTTCTTTTTCTCCCTCCTGCAATTTTTATCTGCTCCAAAAAAAAAAGAGAGAAAGGATGCCAGGGAGGTGTTACTTTTAGAAAGCCCTGATAAAAACCCCTGATTTACCTTCGTTTAAATGGGGTTCAGCCAAAATTCCTCCCAAGACAGAAATGTCAATGCCTTCCTTTTCTTCCCATTCCACTTTTTTTTCATCACAGAAATGACACAGACGGAGAGGTTTGAACCAGCCAACTCACATGAATAAGTGGAGGAGAGACCCCATTTCATCCTGGCAGTGCTTCTGGAAACAGGGCCAATTCATTAGCCAGAGATCTCTGCATCCCTCAGCAGAACAGCCTGTTCTCCCTGCCCTGTGATCTCCTTCTGCTCTCCCACCATCCTCAGAGGTTGGTACTTGGAGTGGGACAGCCTTGGAAAGCTGCAGCCTCAGTGCAGCTGATTCTTACCCCGATTTATTTCTATATATTTGTCTTTGCAAAAAAAAAAAAAAAAAAAAAGTTGTGTTTTGCAAACATTTTTATTTTTCACCTCTCCCATCCACCTTCTTCCCCATCCATGGGAAACATCCAATCCTGGGGGATTCAGGCAAAAAGAAGTGGAAGTATCCTGGTGTGTTTTGCAGGTGTTTTGTGGAGGTTTTTTGTTTGGTTTTGGGTTTTGGGTTTTGTTCCAAAAGAAAAGCAAAAATAACCCTAAAAAGTGGAGCTAAGAGCTCATATACCCAGCCAGGCAAATATCAAAAGACCATTTTGCTTCTCCTCATCCCTGTCCCTTCGCAGCCTCGGGTTGGGTTGTGCACTGCCAGCCCCAGCCCCGCTGTCTCCTCGTGCCAGCAGTGGTGCCCAGCCAAGAAGGACTGGGAAAACTGGGTTTGGAGACTTCCCCAGTGATGGATTTTTCTGCCATCCCGTGGTCATTGCCCTTTGAAGCCACTGAACTGGTCTCAAGGCAGTTTGATGGGCTCCTTGTCTGGCAGTGGGATCTTGTTTCCATCTGTAGGTACCCCGGGATTTTTTGAAGGGTCACAGAACAGTAGAATCTCCTGAGTTGGAAGGGACCCACAAGAACCATCCAGTCCAACTCCTGGCCCTGCCCAGACACTCCAACAATTCCACCCTGTCCCAGAGAATGTCATCCAAACCCTCCTGGAGCTCTGGCAGCCTTGGGGCTGTGCCCACTGCCCTGGGGAGCCTGTTCGGTGCCCAACCACCCTCTGGGGGAAGAACCTTTCCCTGAGATCCAACCTGACCCTGCCCTGGCACAGCTCCAGCTGCTCCCTGGGTCCTGTCCCTGCTCACAGAGAGCAGAGATCAGTGCCTGCCCCTCTGCTGCCCCTCATGAGGAGGGGAAGGACACAGGCAGGAAATCTGGGTGGGATGAGAAGGGGCTCATCTCCCTCTGCCAGCTGCTGCTTCCCAAAGTCCATATCCACTTTCCATGACTCAGTGTCCCCATGTACATGTTCTTGGACTCCACCTTGCCCATCCCAGTGTTCACCAAGTCATCACCTTCAACAGCCTTGGGGCTGGGGCATGTTGAAAACATCACAACTACCTCTGCCCCTCCACTGATGGACAGATCCAGGACCCTGGAAGGGACTGGAGTCAGTTGGGAAATCCCTGTTTCTCCCATGGCTTTTCTGTGTGGCACTGGGCAAGTCACTTCACCTCTCCCAGCTTTTCCTTTGGCTGTGGAGAGAGGACAAACCTCCATCCTGTTGCCCATTGCTTTAATGCAACAGATCTGTGGTGTGAGCTGAGCTAAACCTTTGCCTACCCAACACACTCTGGATCAGAGGGAGGCAGAAAAGTACAACAGGACTTGGAGAAGAGGAGCCACTGCCACCTCCTGGCTCATGGGGTGACTTAAACACCTCCTGGATTTTGGTCCAGGTCCCTTAAATGAACTCTTGGCTAGAGCCCACATAGACTAGGAGCTCTCACACCTTGTGCAGCCCACGTCCAGTGAGGTGTTTCTGTGTTTTCTGGGTCTGTCTGTGCACTGAGGTTCTGTTTTTCAGCAAACTAACCAGGGCTTGTTCTTTGCCTTCAAGTCCAGCTGACCTCCCTCATACTTCTCAACCTTTACAACCCTTAAATCATGCTCAGACATCCCAAGGGAACTGATTCCCTGGCTCCAGCATTGCCACTTAAGTGTCTGGGCCATCGCTTTGCAGTCAGTGCTTGAGTGACTGGTGTGGATTTAGTGTGTCAGAGCAGAGACTCCACAAAAAGCAACATGTTCTGGATGCAGCACCACATTTCAGCGCTGAGGATAATTCTGGATTCCCATCTGCTTTATTTTAAGCAGCTCCAGGGATGGAAAGAGCCACCTTAAGAAAATACAGCCAGCGCTATCCCGCTCCACCCGCCCACGGGCTGACAGATTAAATCTCGTTTTTCTTGTGCCAGAGTCTTGCTCACTTGTTTGTCATTATCTGCAGTTTTGTTAGGCTGTGTTAAAAAAAAAACAAAATCAGCAAAACAGAACTTTTTTACCTTTTTTTTTTTTTTTTTTTTTAATAGAAGCAGAGTCAGGGATGGAGAAGGTGCCGACATGCTCTGGGAGAGCAGCAGAGCAGGAGTGGTCTGATCCTGCCGAGGACACGTGGGGGGAAAGCTCTGGAAAACTCACAGGAGGAGCTTCTGGCCATGCCACATGACCATGGCTCACCTGGGATACTCACCCATCCCCACAGTCTGTCTCTAGGGCTTGCAAGTCCACCTCCCCTTCTAATTGAAGTTCTTAAATTCCTTCCAAAATTTGCTGTTATCCTGGGAGTTTTCTTATCTTGCACATCTTCTCCCACCCACGCTGGACACCAAAGCTACGATATCACAGTGAATTACATCCTTCTCCATTCAAATTCAAATGGAGTAAGCCCAGATAGGAGCTGAGCAGACACATTTTGCCACCACACATCATAGCTTTCCATGCCAGTGTTCACATCTCCCTTGCTTCCCCTTTTTTCCCCTCCCTGTCTGTTTTTTTACTTCTTGTTTCACATCCTGATCCAGAGAATAAATCAGAGGGACTGAACATTTCTTTGAAGGCCACCACTTCCCAGATGGAAGAATCATAGAATCATGGAATGGTTTGGCTTGGAAAGGAATTTAAATACCATCCAGTTCCAACCCCCTGCCATGGGCAGGGACACCTTCCACTAGCCCAGGTTGCTCCAAGCCCCGTCCAACCTGGCCTTGGACACTTCCAGGGATCCAGGGGCAGCCACAGCTTTTCTGAGCAACCTCTGCCGGGGCCTCACCACCCTCACAGGGAAGAATTTCTTCCTCATATCCAACCTAAACCTCCCTGCTGTTAGTGCAAAATACCACCTGGAAATGCAAGGAAAAGTTTTTCACTGTGAGAGTGATCAAACATTAGATAAGGGAATCAGAGAGGCTGTGGATACTCCATCCATGGAGATACTCAAAACTCTGCTGGGCATGACCAAGGGCAATAAACTGAGTTAAAAGATGACTTCTTTGATGCAAAAGTTGAACAGGAGACCTCCAAAATCCCCCTCCCACCTCAATTATTCTCCAGTCTTAACACATGGAACAGATGGATGCACGTTTCCCTGGGGTCTGTCCAGATCCTTCCTTCCTCTCTGTGCTCTTCAGTGTCCTTCTGCTCCCAAACCCTCCCAGGAAGGTGCCTGCAGGAGTAGCTGAGCAGTGCCAGGCAACTCATCCGTGCACATCCCGCAGCCCGGGGAGCGCTTCCATCACAGGCTTCATTCTCTCCATTAAATCATTGGGATAATTAATTCCCCAAGTCAATTTTAATGACTCATAGCAGCCCTGCTGTGCAGATCAGCGTGACAGTGGCTTTTCAGGTGGGTCAGTTCTCTTCCCAGATTATTCACATCCAGTTGCTACCAGAGACAGGGCTCAACAGTGAGTTTCCCCCCCAAATCTGAGCCTCAGTGACCTTCTCAAACTGAAAGAGGGGAAATTCAGGTTGGATATATGGAAGAAATTCCTTCCTGTGAGGGTGGTGAGGCCCTGGCACAGGTTGCCCAGAGAAGATGTGGCTGCCCCATCTCTAGGAGTGTTCCAGGCCAGGTTGGACAGGGCTTGGAGTAACCTGGGATAGTGCAAGGTGTCCCTGCCCATGGCAGGGGGTGACACTAAATCATCTTTAATGTTCTTTCCAACCCAAACCATTCTGGGGTTCTATTTTATGATTCTCAGGTGCATAGGGTGAATTTCTGGCAGGCCTGGCCTCGGAATCCAGGCATCTGAATTCCAGAGGGCTGAAATTCCACCCAGATGTGCAGTAGGGTAGACTTCTTATCTGTATCAAGAGCAAGTCAAGTTTTAAGCCTGTTTAACTGCTTATGGCACGTAATCATCTCTAGCACACTTTTAAAATCATCCTTTTTCACTAAAGGGAAGCAAAAATCCAACTTTCCCCTTTATCACCCCTCCCAAAGATCCCTCACGGAAATGATAACGAACAACCCACACAGAATTTCAGAGATGGAGCTGCTCTTATCTCCGGTCTGGCAGGTAATGTATTAGAGCAGATAGCTTGGAGGGCCTGGAAAGCTACACTTTTATCACCAGGGATAAAAAAAGAGGGGCAAACTCAGCCTCTGGATAGACTTTAGCATGGAGCATCTTGTTTTGGCTTCACGGCCCATTTAAATGTTATTACATCGAGTCAAATAAATTGCCCAACAATCAGGACATTCCTTCTATTGACCTCTGGGGACCAAAGAAAATAAAAGCTGCAGTGCTTAAATCAGGCTGTAATGAGAAGATTAATGTCTTTGGGAAGAGCAGCTGACTGCAGCTTGGCCCACCCTCTGCCCTGAGCTGGGTTTAAGGGCTCAGCTTTGCAGAGTTTTCCCATGGAGAGGCTTCCTGGGAGCAAACATCTTCCAGCATCCCCCTAATCTTGGCTGGAGCAATCCCAATTGAAATGGCCATGCTGATGGGTGAAGGCAGATTTTTTTTCATGTGTGAGAATGCTGGAGGAAACTGCCAGAAAACGGCTCTGATTGTTTTTTTTTAAATTAGTTTCTTTTTTTCAATTATTTTTTGTCTCATTTTTGAGAACACTGATGGAGACGTGACTGCAAAGCCAAACAACTCCTTTACTGGGTGGTTGGTGGCTTCAAGGTGGGACCAGTCCCGCACAGGGCACTGGGGCAAACCTCCACCTGGTCTCTCCCTGGCTTTGCCCTGGGTCTGGGGGCAAAAAACATTCCAGGGACTGGGAACCGCTGTTTTTTGCCAAACTGGAGTGCCCAGCACTGGACATGACTCACAGGAACTGGGGTGGGTTCAAGTGCATTTGTACCTGGTGGATTTTCATAGGAACATCTTCAGGAAATCCATTTAATCTCTATTTCTAAGATCAGTCTCTGTATCTGCTCCTACATAAGCTCCAGAAAAGTTTTGTTCCTTCAGTGAAAATCTAAAATATATTTTTTTTAGGATACTGTCAACAGATTTTGGTTCAAACTGGCAGATTGTGATGGAGAGGGTGAGTAAAAGCTTTCAAGGAAGGGATACCCTATCCTTGGAAGTGTCCAAGGCCAGGTTGGATGGGGCTTGGAGCAACCTGGGCTAGTGAAAGGTGTCCCTGCCCATGACAGAGCGTTGGGATGAGGTCTTTGAAGTCATTCCAAGCAAAACCCTTCTGGGATTCTGTGGACTCTGTGAAATGACAGGAACATCTCAGTCCTCCTGGTGAAGGACTCCAAATATGACTGAACCAGTATGACACCCCAACCCCAGAGTGAAGCTACCCAGGACCCAGAGGGACAGGGAGAGGTGAGGAAAACCCTGGAAAAGGGGTGGAAACTAAATACATGTATTTTTCCTGTATTAAATATGATAGGGCTTGTGATTTCAGTTATACCAGCAATGAGTTTGTGGCTTTACATGCAGAATAGAAACATTTAGGTTGGAAAAGCCCTCTGAGATCATCGAGCCCAGCCATTAACCCAGCACTGCCAAGGCCACCACTAAAGCATGTCTCTCCATATAAATATAAGGAGTGTTTCCACTTTGTCCATAAAACAGTATTTTTAGTGCAACACCATTAAATCTGTGCCTGCAGTGATTTTTACCTGATTTACACCTTTCCCTGTTGTCAGAAGTGTATTTTTCCCACCCTGTCCCGGGCTGTTGTGCCATGTGGATGCCTGGCTGTGTCTCCCACACCAAGGGTGGGCACATCCCAACTGCAGCCAAACCCCAGTGTCCCAAACCTCTCACCACTGCTGGAGATGTTCATCTGACCTGGAAAAGGCTCTGAGCAACCAGCTCTGATTCAAAATTAACCCAAAGGGTTGGTCTGAAGACCTCAGAGGTCCCTTCCAACCTCGATCCTTCAGTAGCTGGTGAATGTGACCTTGTGGGACTTGGAATTGGCAGGGACACCACCGAGTCAAGGATATGAAGGAAAAAAACCCCACAGACTTGCATTTAAATCCCTTTGAAATTCTCCAAGATCAGCCAGAAGTTCTGATTTGATTTGATTTTGCTTCTGTTTTCTCACTTTACAGCCTCGACTTGCAGAACTGAACTAAAACCCGTGGAACTGTTAATTGAAAACTAAGTGTCAACAGCAGTTCAGAGCAGAAAGAGTTTCAATTAAAAGCAATCTCTTCTTGCCATCCAAAGTAGTATTTTCCCTCCTGGCTAAATTTTAAGTGAAGCACAAAGTGGCTGCTTGTCATTGCTTTAATGGGAGCTGAGCTATTGTGTGGGAAAACTTCCTTTCACTCAGAAGCCAAGGAGCTTTTAATTTTTCAGGGCTGAAAGCAGAGGGTTGGGTTTTTTTTTGGTATGATCTGACCAATTGCTCTTCTCTTCTGGGCTGTGTGGGTGAGGAGTGAGGTGTGATGAAGGAGACTAACTAAAAATCAGGGCTGGGTGGGGCAGGAATCAGTGTTTCCCACTCTCTGCCCCTCCTGGGCCTCCATCCACCCATCTCCAGGTTGGTGCTCAGCCTGGCTGTGGTTATTTATCCAGGATGGCTGAGCTGAGTGGGGATAACACATGGCCAGAAGGTCCCCCCAGGTGCCCTCAGAAAGCTTCACCTGGGTTTTTGGCCCATTGATGCTGCCTGGCCCATGTGGGTGGGATGCCCAAGGGAGTGAGTTTTGGAGGGTTTCCAAAGCAGAAGAGCTGAGGGGAACAGGTACTGAGAGAGTGATGAGAGAAGTAAGAAGGGAGCCGGGTCTGGGGGTGTGGGAAGGCTGCCATCAAGCCTGGTGGCAGCTCCTGGGTAGAGAGGGCTTCTTGCAGCAGGAAGATTTTGGATCATTTTCCCTGACGATGGAGACGACAGAGTAGTGAGTTGCATGATAGGACAGGAGGAAACGGCCTCGTGTTGTGCCAGGAGAGGGTTAGGTTGGATATTAGGGAAAATTTCCTTACAGAAATGGTTGCACAGGCAGCCCAGGGCAGTGGTGGAGTCCCCATCCCTGGAGGGATTTAAAAGCTGTGTGGATGTGGCACTTGGGGACATGGGTTAGTGGTGGCCTTGGCAGTGGCGTGGGGACAGTTCGACTCAGTGATCTTGGAAGGCTTTTCCAAGCAGAATGATTCTATATGGTGAAGGATCAGGGGAGGGAATTGGGATGGTACTTGGATGGAGGTGGACAGTGATGCTGAGATGGAGTCTTGTGGGATAAAAGGGTGTGTGCTGATGGCCAGCAGCCAAAATATTGGTACCCCCACTTTGGGAGTGAAGGGGAACATCTGCACGGTCGGGCCTGAACACTGTGGACAATTTCTGTGACTGGCACCGCTGGGAGTAACTGGGGAGCAGGGAAATGTCCTCAGAGAAGAGCAGAGTCAACCTCCAAAGACCTGGCTTTGCATCCTGCTCCCTCCAGAGCCAGCCTGGATGGCCTTGCATCAATCACTTCTCCTCTTGGTCCCCAGACACAGAGTGAGGATGTACCCGGGTGTCACCTTCCCGGCTCAGCATAACAACCTCAAATCAAGTGTGCAGGTTATTAAGAGCATTCCCAGGTTTATTTTCCTGGGAAGGTGTCTAAAACACCCGAAAAGGAAGTGATAAAAGCGACAGCTGATGAATAAACGGCTCCTCGTTGCCGTGAAAGGGAGAAAAATGCTCTGCTTGCTGTTTTGGGGCTTTCACGTAAAAAGCACCGGGGGAAGGTTGTGGGGGCTGTGTCTTTGTGAGGTGTTCAGAAACAGCAGATCATTTTAGGAACAAAACCACTAAATGATTCTTTGTGAGCCAGCTCTGCTTCCTTCTTTGCTTCCTGATCACCAAAACTCACCTTAACATGAAATCAAGGGTGGTGGGTTTGTGTCGGTGCTGCTCCCAGGGGCAGCAGGGATTTGAAGGCGCTCTCAGATGTGCTGGGACCTGCTTTTTCATGCTTTAATTCTGCTTTAGCCATTAATAAGGACATGGGGCTGCTGCTGATTCCTGCAGGTCCCAGAGGTGGGCACGGTGCTCCCGGGCACACGGATGAGAAGGAACAGACCCAGGTTGAGGAGCCTCCAGCTCACGGCCCATCCTCTGCACATCTCCACCCCATCTTGTTCTGTGGGTTGGCTGTTTGCTCTGTCTTCTGTGGGCAGATATAGTGAGGATGCTCAGATCTGGTGTGGCTCTGGGCTTCCAGGCTTGTGCTGATCATGGTGTCACCACCAAAGACAGGGCATGGCCAGGTATGTGCAGCAATAAAAATCCTGGGAGCCCCAGCTGGAGCTGCGTTGGCCAAAATTGCTCTTTATCATCATGGGAGTCTTTCTGGTGTGCACAAGGTACCCAGTGCTGGAGAAAGTGAGAATTGCTGTGCTGTAAATGTGTGATCTGGTACTTTTTTCCCCCTTTTTAGTGAAAGGAAATTGCTTGGCACAGGGAAGATGTGGGAGCTAAAGCTGAAACTTGCACCCAGTGCACAATCCTATCGCTCTTTGCTTTATGGAGTGAAGGAATCTCCAATACTGGGAAAATGTGAGGGCAAGCATTATTATTCTGGCACTTTTATTTATTTGTTTATTTATTTAAACCCATTAAGCCCTTCATAAGCAAGTGGGAACAGCATTTCACCCCCTCTCTGCTTGCTCAGCTGTAAAACAGGGAGTTGGCAGATCCAGCTTCCCTCAGATGTTGATATCCTGCAGAAGATGGGTTACCCCAAGAACCTCCTGATTTTCTGTGCTGATTTCTATTCTAGTTTTTTGTTTGGATTCTTTTCCTCCTTCTTTACTTCAGAGGTGTTCAGGAGACGAGCCTGGATATGTAACTGGCTGAGATTTATCTCTGCAAAGGATGAATGTTTCCAGCAACACCCATAAATCACTCTTGGAGTAGGTAAAGCATTAAGAACAGGATCATTTCCATTTGATTTTGCTTCAAAGCCTCCTGGAACAGTCGTGTCAGGTTGCCTTTGTGATGCCTTCAGACACACTGAAGTTGATAAAGAACTTCCAGGAAGGGCTGGTGTCAAGAGAAAATCTTGGTGAGACAGAAGGGGCTCAGAGCATTGAATGCAGATAAATGACACCAGCAAAGTTCAAAAGCAGCCTGGGCAGTTGCTGCTTGTCCTTGTGACTCATGAAGAAGGTGGTGATTGCTCTGGAAGGTGCCCTGGAGCCCTGTTTTTCATGGCAGAGCTGGTTTTTGGCACATTGGTGCCAAAATAAGGAGATGGGAACCCACCCCACTGTGAGATGCAACCCCTGGTCTGTGGTGTTGATCCAGTCTGAGCCCTTTTGTGATTTACGGGTGAATCACCTGTAAATCACAGGAGATATTTCTACCTGTTGTTTTGGGCAAGATTCAGCTGTGTTTTATGTCCATCTGTCCAGTATCATCCTTTCAGCCTCATCCATCCAGTTGTTCAGACACCAGTGTAGGAGCAGTAGCACAAGAGGGAAACAGACTCCGTGTGGCAGAGTTGGGCCTTCCAAGCCTTTGACTTTGCCAGAGCAAAGAGCTCTCCCTGCCAAACCAGGCAGACAATTCCCTCCATTCCCAGAAACTTTCCAACTGACTTGCAACAGCCTCTGTGTTTTGGTTTGCAAACAGGTCCTTGTGTTTGTGAGCCAATGCCAAAGGAGGTGGGAGACCTTCTCCTATGAAACCCTTGTTAAAGGTGTCTGGAAGTATCCAAGGCCAGGTTGGATGGGGCTTGGAAAAACCTAAGTGGAAGGTGTCCCTGCCCATGGCAGAGGGTTGGAACAGGATGAGCTTTAGGGTCCCTTCCAACCCAGCCCATTCTATGGTTCTTTGTGTGTAAAATCAAGTGTTAAATAGTGACACTTGTTGAGGAAAAAAAAAACCCCAACAACAAACAACCCAAACCCTCTAATTTTTGTGTTCTTCAGGATACTCACTTCCTTGCACCCTTGTCAGGACAGCAAGGTATGATGCAGATGATGATTCACAGCTCTCTGGTGCTCTCAGCACATCAGTTCTGTCTGCAGGACCAGGGGCATGGAGGTGGCACAAAATTAGGGACTCCTTTGATTCAGCTGCTGATGGCCCTTCCAGTGGCTAAAGGGGCTCCAGGAGAACTGGAGAGGGACTGGGGACAAGGACATGGAGTGACAGGACAAGGGGGAATGGCTTCCCACTGCCAGGGGGCAAGTTTGGATGGGATATCGGGAAGAAATTCTTCCCTGTGAGGGTGATGAGGCCCTGGCACAGGTTGCCCAGAGAAGCTGTGGCTGCCCCTGGATCCCTGGAAGTGTCCAAGGCCAGGTTGGACGGGGCTTGGAGCAACCTGGTCTAGTGGAAGGTGTCTCTGCCCATGGCAGGGGGTGGGACTGGATGGTCTTTGATGTCCCTTCCAACCCAAACCATTCTGTGATTCCATGATTCTGTGGTCTGGGGGCACTGAACTGTGTGGAAGCTCCAGCTGCAGAATGGTCACAGCCAAGCAGAGTTTCACCAGTGCCATCAACTCCTCAGAAATTTGAGAAGGCACTGGGGTGTGTGACAAAGCAGAGCAATGAGGCTGCAGGTGCTGCTGGGGTCTGGCAGGGTTTTTAGATAATTTCAATATTTTACAGACATTGCATTGGTGTCTCTTTTGTAGGAGATTTAGTCAAAAGTAAAAGTGATCCCTGAGCATCCCTCCCTCAGGAATGACCCTCCTTCCCGTTACTGGAGACCATGTGGTCACATCTGGTCTGCTGTTCCTTAAAATGTCCAAAATCTCGGTGTCTAAGCCCCACTTGTCTTCTAGAGGCAGCCTGTGACTCGCTATGAGCAAAGCTACTCACCAGCCTTCCTTGGGGACATTCAGGAGCTCAGGGGACGGGACAAGAGATGGACTGGGCAAGTTCTGCCGTGGGAACTCCACAGTGGTGTGTCCTGGGGAATACAGGGCTGCTTGTCACTGCCCCAGGCCTTGGCAGGTCATGTGTGGTCCTGAAGCCACACACTGTGGGCTGTTATCAGACTTGGGTTTAGACAGACCTTTTCTTGCAGCAGGGGAGGTTTAGGTTGGATATCAGAAAGAATTTCTTCTCTGAAAGGGTTGTCCAGCCCTGGCACAGGCTACCCAGGGCAGTGGTGGAGTCGCCATCCCTGGAATGCAGATGTGGTTTAATGGTGGCCTTGGCAGTGCTGGGTTAACTGTGGGGGTCAATGATCTTAGAGGGCTTTTCCAACCTAAATGATTCCCAGATTCTACTGTCTTGACTTGTCTGTGGTGGATCAGCTCTTGCCAGAGGTGTGCAGACCTCACAACAGCCCTGCCCATCTCCTGGCTCTGAATGTGCACACAGGAGACACCAAACATGGCCAGCCTCTCCCAGGAAACTCCATGAAACTCTCCCAGGAAACTCCCATGAAACTCCCCAGCTGATATCCCGGGGAACTTTTAGCCCTGCTTTATTTTGAGCACTTGTGAACCTTTCAGTCACAGTGATATGCCATCAAAATTTGATGTCTAACGAAGGAACAATCATCTCTTCGCTTCCCTTTCAGAGCAGCTGAGGCTTTCAGTAACATTATCCTGCCATGTTTTGACATCTGGCTTGTCAGGAGGAACATTATCTACCACGATATGTTTTTTCCATGAGCAAAACTTTGACATAAATTCCCTGGCAGGCTGGAGAGACTCTGCTGTGTGCAACACTTCCCGCTTCCAAATAGTAAACACGCTCCCAGACGTGGGGTTTGGAGCCTCTCTTTTATTCCCAGACAAACTGAGGTGGGAAATGCTGCACCAAGTGACCGCCCTTGGACTGTGCCATAAATCCCAGGAGTCTTGTTGGTCCCTCTTTGGTGTAGTGTGTGGGGACAGGGTGGTTTCCTTTGGTGTCACCACCACCATCACCGGTGTGGGGTCTCGCCGACATTGAGACACCCTCACCACGGTGTCCGCACTGCAGGGGTAGAATTTGGTGGCCTGATCGTCGTGCCAGGAGCCACCTGAGCTGCCCCAGGTCTGGCAGGAGGGACACAGGTGGGTTTTCCCAGCTAGGATTGTATATGCAGAGCCAATTGCCATCATTGCCTTGCTGTGGTCTGTTTTTTCCATCAGTGATTTTCAACCTGTGCTCTGTGGATGGAGATGTGTCCGAGGGATATTTCCCAACCTGTGATGGACCATCAGAAGAAGACCTGTTTGCTCATCACTTGTTCTTTCCCACCTTTTTTCCCAAACTTCCTCCAGAAGGGAGCGTCCCATCTGGACATCTTCCCATCCATCTTCCTGCCACCGTGGCTTTTTTGGGACTCACAGCCATCCCGCTCCCTCTCTGGCAGCAGCGCTGCTTCCAGGACAGATTTCAGATCTCCGGTGACTTCCATGGACTCCCAGAGCATTTCTGGCCCCCTTCCACCCCTCTCCACACCCTGGGCCAAGTGCAGCTGAGTTGGAGTGTTTGGTCCTTTGCCACTTTATCCTGGAAGGCCTCGGCACTGCTGGGATTTGGCAGGAGCAGAGATGTCAAGAACGCCTCTGCCAAGTCCAGATGGCACTTTTACTTCCCTTCTCCTTCAAGCTCCTATCCATGCCCTGGCCAGCACAGAGTGTCTCCAAATCCCTTTTTGAAGATGACTGTCAGTTCAGGCTAAACCCCCGCGCCCTTCTGCCCAAAGCCCAGCACGATGTCAGAGCTGGGCTCAACACTCTTCCACATCCACCTTTCCCATCAAACTGGACTGTCTCTTGTTATCCCAACAGCTTGAGAGGGAAACTGGTAGATGCATCTCCCCCAGGTCTGATCACTGGAAGTGGTTTGTTTTCCAGCCCTCTCCCACTTGGGAGTGTGGATGCTCAGGGGAGAATTTCAGGGCCATCTTTCCTAGAATCATGGAATGGTTTGGGTTGGAATGGACCGTAAAGATCATTTAGTTCCAACAGGGACACCTTCCACTATCCCAGAGGGCTCCAAGCCCTGTCCAACCTGGCCTTGAACACTTCCAGGGATCCAGGGGCAGCCACAGCTTCTCTGGGCAACCTGTGCCAGGGCCTCACCACCCCCACAGCCAAGAATTTCTTCCTAATACCTCTTAACTTTATTGGGAGAACCTTTACTGGATGATTTGCAAGGGTCAAGTGTTAATGGCTGAGGGAAGACAGCACATGGATACACCTCTTCTGAGCTCCTTCTTCTTCCCTTGAGTTCTTAGTTTTCCTATAAATATCTCTAGATGTCTTGGGTTCATGGAAAGATTTGAGAAATGTGCACTAGGACTTGAGAGTCAACAGTCAAGAAGCCTCCAGGAGGGAATGTTGGCATCCAGGGCTTTCCTCAGCATGCTGGGATCCAGGCAGAGCTGGGTGCATGACCACACTCATCCCAAGGAATGTTGACTGCAATGGAGGAATGCAAGATTGGAAAAAGGAGTGTGATGTGCCAGGAGAGGGAGATGATGAAAATGTGGTGTGGGATTCTTATTGCTGGTGCTGGGGCCAGCACAGCCCTCAGCAGCACCGCTGTGATCTGCACCCTCCTTTGCAAAACCCCAAAAATCTCAGCTCAGAGCAGAGAAAACCCTTTTCTCCTCCTCCACTTTCTCTTGAGCCTGTTGGTCCATTTGAAGCGGGAAGGGAACAGTTCCCCCTTCCCCCCATCAGAGGTGATGGCAGCAGGAAACCATCTCCTCCTGGGCAGATCGTGGAGGAAAAGGTTAAGGAGCAGGATGAGAAAAAAATGCTCATTAAATCTCTGCAAGAGCAATGTTGGATGGTCCAGAGTTTTAGACTCCTTCCAGTGCCTGTCTACAGGGAGCAGAGCACTCCTCTTTGTTTTTCTTTCTGGAGGCAAATCCATTGTGCTGATATGGAGAGATCACCATCCTGGAGCTGCTGGGACCATGCACACCCCGACTGGCACCATGAGAGCCTTCCAGTACTTAAGGGAGGCTTGTGAAAAGAAGGAGAACAACTTTTTACATGGACAGGCAGTGATGGGACGTGGGGAATGGCATTAAGCTGAAGGAGGGCAGATTTAAATTGGATATTGGGAAGGAATTCTTCCCTGTGAGGGTGGGCAGGCTCTGGCACAGGTTGCCCAGAGAAGCTGTGGCTGCCCCTGGATCCCTGGAAGTGTCCAAGGCCAGGTTGGACAGGGCTTGGAGCAACCTGGTCTAGTGGAAGGTGTCCCTGCCCATGGCAGGGGTTGGAATGAGGTGATCTTTAATGTCCCTTCCAACCCAAACCATTCCATGATTGAATTACCACAAATCACCCTTTTGGCTGCAGATGCCCACTGGGTACCTGTACACCCAGCAATGTCCCTCCCATGTCCCCAGAGGGGGACAAACCCCCAGGCAGAGGCAGAGGGATTTCAGCAGGGATGATGTGTGGGGCCAGCTGCCTGTTTTGCCCTTGTATCCCACTGCCCTGCAGCGTTTCCATCCAGGGATATTTTGTTCAGTCTGAAGCTTCTCCCACTCACCAGCCCGGAGTGTTTTCTCCTCCTGATGAGATGTGAAAGCAGGCAGGCCCTTTGCTGGTGCACTGAGCTATTTTTGGCTGCAGGAGGACTGACTGTAGCTCCTTCTAATTGCATAAGCATTTGTATAATTCATTGGCACTGGATTCCATCCCTGGCAGCCCGGGCACACGGAATAGAGAAGGACTTGTGCGTTTCCTCTCCGTCCTTTCTTTCCTCTCCAGCGACTGTTCTGCAGGTTTAGTGCCAGGTCAAATCCCCTCTGTTGGCAGGAAACGCTCTGTTTTATCCTTTTCCCAGTTTCTTGAGGAGTTCAGGGCAAAGCCGGGAGGATCTGAGAAAGTGTTTCCTCCCACAGATTGCAGAGCACATGCCTGGGAGCGGCGGATCGGGAGCTAAAAGCCAAACAGCCAGAAAAAAAACCTCCCAGGGAAGGGCTGATAAAATGACACGGGCGGGATAGATGCTGGGAATGACTCACACATCCGAAGCTTTGGGAGCTCCAAACCCTTTGCAAACAGGAGTGACAAACAAACCTGTAGCCACCCCTCCCTCCTCGGTGGCACACAGGCTGGGGGGGACACGTGGTGCACATTGATGCAGAGGAAGGGTTGGCTCCAGGGGGACCTTACTGTGGCCTTTCAACACCTAAAGGGGCTTATAGGAAAGATGGGGGCAGAATTTTGGTAGATCTGGAGCGATAGGGCAAGGGTTGATGGTTTTGAGCTAAAAGAGAAGAGATTTAGACTAGATATTAGGAAGAAATTTTTTATGATGAGGTTGGTAAAACACTGGCACAGGTTGCCCAGAGAAGCTGCAGCTGCCCCATCCCTGGAAGTGTCCAAGGCCAGGTTGGACAGGGCCTGGAACAACCTGGAATAGTGGAAAGTGTCCCTGCCTGTGGCTGGGGATGGAACTAAATCATCCTAAGGTCCCTCCCAACCCAAACCATTCCATGACTCTATGATTCCATGACTCTGTGACTTCTGGGGAGGCTTTTGAGGAGGAAAACGTAAATCTTCCCCTGGGGAACGTGAGAAACACGAATGTTCTTTGCAAGCTGAAGTCTGGCTCATGCTGATCATCTGCTGTGAGTGGTGGTGCCTGGAAGAGCTCTTGTCTCCTCAAGTTCATCCCTCTGCTCCCAGCCAGGATATTTTCTCTCCTTTCCATTGAAACTGGTCAGCAGGTTGGAAAGTTCAAAGCAGAGGAGAGGGGTGAGCAGGAGGAGAGTTTTTTAGACACAGATGCAACTCTTCTTTCCTTAGCAACCTGGGAAAAAGGATTAAACAATAATAAAAATGGGATTAGGGCTCATTAGCCCTGCTCTTGGCACCCATCAGGAGAGCACCCAGCCTGCAACTCCTCCAGAGTGATGGGCTTGCCCAAAACAATCCACAACAGACTAAATTTAAACTGAAACAGTGCTTTGGGATTGAGCTGAGACAAACCCTGTTCTGAGTTGCTTCACGCCAGAAGAGCTGTATTGGTTCAAAGTGTTCACTTTGTTTTAAAAAAACATAAGTTATCCAAATCCCAGAGCATTATATTTTTAGGCATCTGAGGCAAATAATTGCTGTGGAAGAGGAGACTTGCTAACTTTATGATGGGGAAAAAAAAAATACCTGCCTCTCTTGCCAGCTGCCTCCTTCGAGCAATGCACTGCCCTGTGCTGAGGGACCTGAGCATCCTTCAGCCCTCTGCACCAAAGGTCTTCATCATTGGCTTAATTACACCTGGATCATGGTCATTTGGGTCCCTGATTTCTCACACTGAAACCTTAATGCTCCATTTCAATATATATGTGTATATATATATATATATTTTTAAATGCACACGGTGTGGTTGGAAACATCCTCCAAATTCAGAGGGCTCCAACTTTGGCTCCAAGGTTGGCTCTACATTCATGAAGTAAAAAAGGATCTATCCATTGCAGGCTCCCCACTTGGAGGTGAAAAGGTCCCTCTGAGCTGTGCCAGGCACCTGAACACACCAGCTTTTTTAATGCCCAGGAAGTGCTGGAAGGGGCTGGCAGAGGGGTCACGGGGAATTGCATCTTTAACCCTCTTTTTGCCATCCATGGGCTGGTTTCATCCCCCTACTGGGAAATCTTGGCTCATTTAAGGGCTGTAGTGCTCAAGCTGTGGACTTCAGTCCTCTCAGTTGTGTGCTGGGGGTTTCCACTTGGAGTTTGTAGAGGTCAGACAGAGCCCAGAGGGGTTGGCTGTTCACTGGTGTGGTGTCCTGCACACCAACTTGTCGTTGCTTTCTTCCAACTGTTTCTGCCTGTTGCTGGAGACAAGCAGATGGAAATGTGTCTCTCTGTGGGGTGTTTCTCCCTTCCCTGCTCCCTGGACTCATGGATCTTACCAGACAGCGTGTGCTTTGTGCTGAAAGCAGCTACAGGTACAAGAGAACAGGCTCTGATCACACACATTATCTCTGATGTTTGCCATGGACCCCGTCCTGTCTTGAAGTCAACTTGGTTTTAAACTGGGAGTGGGTTTAGATGGGATATTGGGAAGAAATACTTCCCTCTGAGGCTGGGCACAGGTTGCCCAGAGAAGCTGTGGCTGCCCCTGGATCCCTGAAAGTGTCCAAGGCCAGGCTGGACAGGGCTTGGAGCGACCTGGGCTAGTGGAAGGTGTCCCTGTCCACGGCAGGGGGTGGAAGTAAATGGTCTTTAAGGTCCCTTCACACCCAACCTGTGCTGTCACTCTGTGATTCTGTGAGGAGGAGGGTCCAATCCCCCTCTGTGGGCAGAGGAAAAGGGCATTCATTTCCGTTCTCTGTGGGATTGGCCTGGACATGGCTTTCTGCACATCTCCATGGCACAAATCATCATCGCCTTTGGGTTACAGCTCTGAACGTGGCTGGGAGAGGAAAGATGGCTCAGAAACAGTGCAGGAGATTTTCCCAGGCCATTCCACATCTGGCTGTGTGTACAGGTGCTCCCTGTCTCTGACACAGGAACCTGTTCACGTGGACCCTGATTCCTCTCCCCACTCAGGATGTTGTGACTCACACTCATGGGCCAGAGCTACTGTTTTGAGGACTTTTTAACATCTTGGCTGGTTTAGGTCGTGCACAAGCCCATCCCTCCCTGCCCATCCCTCCTCCAACCATTTGTGACAGCTCATAAGTCTCTCCTCATCCTTATTTTATCCCCCCATGTGCTGGGATGGGCTGTCAGTGTAACCACCTCACATCCCTGCAGGCCTTTTTTTGGCCAGTCAACCTCATCCTTCCGTCTTGCAGCACTGTCTGCAGTGTCAGGTCTCAGAAACAGGCCAAGGAGAGGGATCATGTCCCAAAAAGCAAGTCTGCCTCGCAGTGAGGGATTGCATCCAGCTACCAAAGCGTTTCCATCCAACCCAGGAAGTCCCAGGAGGAGCAGGACAGGGATCTAATTATCCATCTGTCTGATGGCAGTGGGTTGGAGCCCTGCTTTGTTTCTGGTCCAGCTGTTCCTCTCTGGGAGTGGCATCCCCTCTGCAGCTGTGGGATTGCCAGGGCTGAGCACGGATCACACAGCACAGCCCTGATGGGGAAAGGGATCAGGAGAGCCAAGAGCTGCTGTTTTGGCTGCTGCTGCTAATTGGGACTGAGATGCTGAGAAACAGTCCTGGCAGCAAATCTGGGTGGGTGCTGACCTCCAGGAGGTGGAGATGCTGCTGTCAGGGGCTCTCTATCCTTGTTGGAAGTCTTTCCCCTCCACCTGCAGAGTCCCTGCTCCCTTCTGCGGAGGGTGGTGGGGATAACAGGGAGGATGTGCCACCTGCTTGTCCAGTGGGGAGGGTGGGAGTCTCTTGGAATGTCTTTTTTTGCTGGTATTTACAAGAGCATGGAGTGACAGGACAAGGGGGAATGCTTTCCCACTGCCAGAGAGTGATTTTAGATGGGATATTGGGAAGAAATAATTTCCTGTGAGGGTGGGGAGGCCCTGGCCCAGGTTGCCCAGAGGAGCTGTGGCTGCCCCTGTATCCCTGGAAGTGTCCAAGGCCAGGTTGGATGGGCTTGGAGCAACCTGGTCTAGTGGAAGGTGTCCCTTCCCATGGCAGGGGGGTGGAACTAAATCATCTTCCAGGTCCCTTCCAACCCAAACCATTCTGAGATTCTGTGATTGTATTTCTATCCCATGTCCTGCAGCTCATCCCAAAGCTTCCCATCATCTCTTTCTTATCTGATACAAGTTTGACCTTCCTGGAATGGGTCCTAAGGCAACTCACCTCCCATCTCAGGGTGGTCCTCACACTTTTATGGGAGGAAGGAAGAGAAGATGCTCAGATAGAGCAAAACCCAGGAGCAGGGAATTGCAGAGATCCCTGCTGCCCATTTTCCTGTGCTTGCAGCCTGGATGCAGGAGGTCAGTCACAACTTTTTGGCAGTTTGTTCCTTTGGCATTGGAATATCTGATGAGCAGAGAGATGCTACCCCGGATTCCCTCGGGATTCCCTTGGGATGAGTAAGGCACTGTGCTCTCAGGAAAGTTTTCAGACATCAAAATGCTCTCCTAGTGTTAAAAGCCAGGTTTACCTGTCCAGTGGTGGCAGGGGGATGCTGAGACACAACTTCAGCTGAGCTGGGGGGGTTCAAACTACAGCTAAATTTTCAGATGACCCCATGGGAAGTGGATATGAACAGGCTGTCCTGGAATCTGAAGAAGGTGTAGACAAACCTATAGGTTTGTCCAGGAAATTCCTGTATACAGGAAAGTGCAGGAAATCCCCGAGCAAAGACAGTAAAACTCACGGGAGGAGCGAGGGAGGAAGAGGAATGAGCAGCCACTTTCTCCCTGGGCTGCAGGTTTAGCCTCAGCTTTTTCATTTGCAGCCTTGTGATACCGACCTGACATTTCCAGGGCACACAGGGAAGTGCGTGAGGAAGATGAGAAAATCCTGGAAAGCACAGGAACTCTGCTTCGCTCCCGCTTCAGTGACTCCGAGTGTTTTGGGAATATTCACGTTGGTTGGACGTGGTGGGAACTTCAAATTGAGTGGAAGGCAAAGCGAATTGACACACTTTTACCCACTGAGAGCTTCTGAAAGCAGTGAGAGCTCTGCGGGGGAAAGGGAAGGCGAAGATGCGGCTGCTGGTGCAGGTGAGGGCGGTGGAAGCGTCGTTTTGATCTGCAGCATCACCCAGCAGGGTCCCAAACACAGCCAGTGACGTGAGAGGGCAGAGAGGGAGCACGGCATGGGCAGCACAGTGCCCTCTATACCCACCTTCACCTGCAGTCATGCCCCTGCCCATGGAAATGGGCTCTACAGGGGCTGTATGGGACTGGAAAAAGGGCTTGTTCCTGTGTGGGAGAGGTGTTGCAGGAAAGGAGGCTGGAGATGGGATTTAGGAGGGTGAAAAGATCAGGGTGATTTGGTCCAGCTGTTCGGGTGACATTGAGGATATGATGGGGCTCCTCAAGGGATATTTTGCAGTAACACCCCTGTCATGTGTGTTTATACCAATCCTTGGCTTTTTTCCTTAAGGATGAAGAGATGTCCATGGTCAGTTCTGTTAAAAAGTGGTGGCCTCTGCTGTCTCTGGCCCATCTCATCCCACTGGAGAAGCAGAGAATTATTTGGTTTGGAAAAGCCCTCTGAGATCATCCAGTCCAACCCTCCCCCCAGCACTGCCAAGGCTGCCACTAACCCATGTCCCCAAGTGCCACATCCACAGGGATTTTAAATCCCTCGAGGGATGGGAACTCCACCACTGCCCTGGGCAGCTGTGCCAGGGATGGAAAACCCTTTCCATGGAGAAATTTTCCCTAAAATCCAACCTGGCACAGCTTGAGGCCATTTTCTCTTGTCCTATCCCTTGTTCCCTGGTAGCAGAGCGTGATTCCCACCTGATTCCCCCCTCCTGTCAGGGAGTTCCAGGGAGCAAGAAGATCCTGGCAGGGCTTCGAAGACTTTCCTTGTTAAATCCACAAGTGGATATGGGAACACCCAGACCTCTTCAGCAGCCAGGCAGGGTGGGCTCTGCAAACACAGTCAGAGTGTCAACAGGACAGGGTCAACATTCAATTGTCTGTTTGATCTCCCTGCAGGAAAATGAACAAATACTTGGAAATCCTCTGTGATGGATGGCAGAGTCAGGAGAAAAGAAAAGAGATGTCTGAAGACACTCTAATAAGCTTTCAAGGGCTGAGCTGGGGGACACTCAGTGATTATCCATCCAGGCAGGTTCTGATCTGGTGGTTGTGTTAATAATACCTTTGCTAATTAACTGTGTTTCATTCCCCTGCCTCGTCTGTGGACAGATCTAACAGTGCATTAGCAAACTCTGGCTTAATTAATCTCCCTGTTTAAAGAGAGCAGAGCGAGCAAGGCTTGGCTGTCTCACCGGTCTCGGGGGGGAAATGTGGTCACAGCATCATCCAAGAGGACAGGAGGGAAATACATCCACAGAAAGTCCCTCTTTCTGCCAGGTGCAAAGCTGACAGCTAGAGGTGTGCTGGCATCCCTAAAGCACAGCATGATCCATGTCCAAACACAGGCTTTATATATATTTCACATGGAGAGGATGTACCTTGCAGAGAGGACAAGGTTGTAGTAAGTGCTGGTGGCTTTTTTTTTTTCCTGGGAAGCTGAGTGGTCCCAGTTGTCGGGAGAAAAGCAGCGATCCCAGCTCCGTGTCCCTTCTCCCTCCTCCTGTCCCTGCTCCCCCTTCCAATGCTCTGTGAATTCCCATCTGCAGCCTGGGACAGCCTGGCCTCAGATGAACGCCAGGGAAAGACTCTTACATAAACCTCTTCATCCATAATGGATGAACAGCATCAAAATTCCACGGCAGCCTCCGGAGCCTTTCCGGTGCCTTGCCTACAAATTTCTCCAAGAGGCTCCAAGCCCCTGATTTAGCTCTGCACAGTGATTAGAGAGGAACCCGGGAATTCTGGCTCCCTCCTGCCCTGGGAGTCTCCATCCTCAAAGGGTCTTTTAATGTAATCAAGTTCTTTTTAAACAGGAAAATGATATTTTTGGCCTGGGAACGCAAAAGTCCAGTGCTGGGCTCATCCAGCCCTGGAGAGGCTGGATGTGGGATCGCAGCTGGGAAAGATAGTGCAGATAAAACCACCAGTGACAGGAGATCCTGGCACTTTCTCCTGTGTGCCCAGCTGCTGGCTGGTCACATGGAAACACTTCCAGGCCTGAAATGTCCCTTTATGCTTTATGGTGAGATTTGGGGGTGGAAGAGGACAGAGATTCCAGGGCTTCATCTTGAACCGCTCAACTTTGAGAGCAAGAGTGGAGGATCCCTGATTTTTCCTGTCTTCAAATCTCTCTCTGCTGGTCCAGGTTGGTAGGTAGAGGCAGGATCTTTTGTTAAACCAACTGGGAAATAAATCAAACAGGTTTCTGGGTCGATGTTGGGGTTTGAAAGAGGAACAGCAGATCTCCAACTGAGACTGTTTGGCTGTGAGAGGTTGGCACCTCTGTAGGAAGAGGAAATTGGGACCAATGGAAGAGGATGCAGGGGGAAAAGGGGGAAAAAAAGCATAATAGGTAAAAGAAAAAGTTATAATAGGATAGTAGATGGGAGAGAGATTGTAGTGAATGATAAACAGCTGAGTTTGTAGCTTTTGTTATCCAGAAGTTAGGAATTTTACTTCCTGAGTTCCTTTGGGCCAAGCAGTGTGAGGGGCAAATATTTCCCTTTAAAACCCATCAAAGGCAGACAGAGTATCGTGGAATAGTTTGGGTTGGAAGAGATCTTTAAATACCATCCAGTTCCACTCCCTGCCATGGGCAGGGACACCTTCCACTAGACCAGGTTGCTCCAAGCCCCGTCCAACCTGGCCTTGGACACTTCCAGGGATCCAGGGGCAGCCACAGCTTCTCTGGGCAACCTGGGCCAGGGCCTCACCACCCTCACAGACATCCCAAAAAATTGGGATATTTCTTCCCAATATCCCATCTAACCCTGCCCTCTGGCAGTGGGAAGCCATTCCCTCTTGTCCTGTCCCTCCATCCTTTGTCCAAAGTCCCTCTCCAGCTCTCTGGGAGCCCCTTTAGGCACTGGAAGTTCTCCCCAGACCCTTCTCTTCTCCAGGCTGAACACCCCCAACTCTCTGGGGGTTGGAGTTCAGCCCCTCTGGAGCTCCAGCATTCCTGGATGCTGGATTTAAGCTCCTGCCCCCATCAGTATGACCAGCCAGAGCTCAGGCTCTGGTTGCCATCAGCATCCACCCTGAGGGTTTTGTCATTTTTCATCCTTTCTGTCTGGGAAAGGATCTCCTTTGGGATGTGCTGTCCTTCACACAGAGCTTTGCTGGATGCAGACACTCTCCAGGACAGCTGACAAAGAAATGCACAGGGGGACAGAAGTCCCAAGTGGGAATGATGGGAGTCAGGTCTTGTTCTCATCCCACCCAAAAGCAGCTGCAGCTGGCAGAGGAGCAGCTCGGATTTGTGCTGGTGCAGGACCCGCCCCTCTCCCCCTGGAGTCAGGGCAAGGAGATACAACCCAAAGAGCTCCTCTGGTTGTCAGGAACATGTCAGGAATTCCTGCTAATTCACCCATCAATTCAGCTGGAAAGGTGCACAAGCTGAAACATTTTGACAACCGAAACATCTCAGCACTCTGGCATGAAAACGCTTCAATTTTCTCATTGGAAAGTTCTGCTTAATTTTTTATACTGACTTTGTTTTAAGAGATTCCCAAAGAACCCTTTTGGAAAATATAAAGTAAAGTAAAGTAAAATAGAATAAAGGAAAAGGAAAGAAAAGAAAATAAAGGGAAAGGAAAAGGAAGGGGAAGGGAAAGGGGAAAGGGAAGGGAAAGGGAAACAGAAAGGGGAAGGGAAAGGGAGGGGGAAGAGGTTTGGGAAGGTTTGGGAAAGGAAAGGAAAGGAAAGGAAAGGAAAGGAAAGGAAAGGAAAGGAAAGGAAAGGAAAGGAAAGGAAAGGAAAGGAAAGGAAAGGAAAGGAAAGGAAAGGAAAGGAAAGGAAAGGAAAGGAAAGGAAAGGAAAGGAAAGGAAAGGAAAGGAAAGGAAAGGAAAGGAAAGGAAAGGAAAGGAAAGGAAAGGAAAGGAAAAAGTGTTTCTTTAGATCTCAGGTGATATTTAAGAACTTGTCTCTCAGCAGCACAAAGAATAAATTTATTTGTTTTTCTCAAATATGGTTATAGGTACAGCTTTGATAAACACATTTATACCAGAAAATATAATTAGATCCTGCAGCAATGAGGGTTCACTGATGTCTGTAAGAGACCAGAAAGTGGCCCATGAAATCATTGTAAATAACCCTTTCTCCCCAGGTGTTCCCTCCCAGAGAGAACCTTTTACCACCCCTTCCAGGCAGGATTGGAGGAAGGGGTCAGTGCCTACTTAAAACCCAAATTGTAGCAATCAAATGACAGTTTTGTAAACCAATTAAAACATGTTAACTCAAAAATCCCTTTGTTTCCCACACATCCAGCTTCCCGAGAAGTGGAATAAAGACAAACCATTAAATCCTGAGCTGTACAACATCTGGACATCAGGAAGAATTTCATCATAGAAAGGGTGGTCAGGGAAGGTGGAAGGGGCTGCCCAGGGAGGTGGTGGAGTCTCCACCCCTGGAGGTGTCCAAGGAATGACAGGACGTGGCACTCAGTGCTCTGGGCTGGGGGACAAGGTGGGGGTCAGGCACAGGTTGGTCTTTTCCAACCTAAATGATTCCATGATTCTGTGCTGAGGTTACTGCTGATAAGGGCAGAGTTGGACTCTGGAGGTGTCCACCACAGATGTAGCTGCCCCAGCTCATTCCTGGTGTTCCCGAGGTGCACACGTGGACCGTTGCAACAAAAGAGACACAGCACCATAAATCCACAGCCTCCTTTATTTCTTTCCATCCCTAAACTTCATTGAAGCCCTTGTAGGGCTTAGTTGCACTCAGAAAAACCTTAATTTTTTAACAGAGAGAGGAGATGGACACAAAAAGAGCTTGTTCACCATCTTGGTTTGAAGGCATGTGGGGAAAATTTGGCTGGAAAGACATTTGCTGCAGCTCTGCAGGACCCAGGCACTGAACAGGGGCATGGACAGCTCTGAGACTGGTTCTGGATATTAAAAATTCAGCTCAGTGTGCAGAGCTTGGGGCTTTTAGAGCCTCTTAGAGATTCCTGTGACCCTTTGTCTCGGTTCCCTGGGTCCCCCAGGACTAGTGGCAGCTCAGTTTGCAGTGGGGAAGCGAAGCACTGAGGAGTTTGATGACTGCACAGATGAACTGTGACTGCCTTCCCTGCTGTGATGGGTTTCTCAAGGGACCTCTGCTAAGCTCTGCCTCTTGTGGCTGCAGAAATCTCCTCCAAGGGCAAATCCTTTCTGCAGCTTCAGCTCCAGCTTTTATTATTGTCTAATAGCTACTCCTGAGACCAGCTCAGGGTAGAGCAAAGCTTGAGAACTCAAGAAAGGGGGATTAAACAGGACAGGGCCACTGAGGAGGTGGTGGAGAGTAAGGAAGAGGGGTCCAGGGGTCCCCCAGAGACAGAAATCTGGGTGATGGACTGGGAGGAGGCTGCCATTTGGCCAGGCTGGAGCTAAAATGCAGGAGCTGGCAGGATGCAAATGCGAAGATAAAAATGCTCCTAAGGTGGTGTTGAATTTGGTCACGGGGTGGAGATATGGGCACAGTCCTCTGAGCCACCACAAACGTGGATCACCAAGTCCAGATGACAGAGAGACTGAGCTTGGGGAGTATAAAAACCCCTCAGCAGGTCTGAGGCAGAGTTTCTGCATCTCAGGTCTCCACCTGTGAGGGATGAAATGCTTCTGCTGTCCACCCTTCTTAAGAAGAGCCCAGGAGATGAATCTCAGCTGCACCACAGGCTGAAAAAGCAAAGATTTGGGCTGCTAGGAAAAAAAACCCAAAACAAAACCCAAAACAAAACCCAAGCAGCAAAACCCACTATGCCTAAAACCCCAGACAAAAATGACAGTTTGTTAGATGAAATCCACTGAGGTGCTGGGAAGGAAAAAATAAAGGAAAAAAACCCCAGCAGCTCCGGGGCTTTTAAGATGCATTTTTGCACAATAGCTGCCTTTTGAAATGTAAAAAGGGCTAAGGGGATTCTCACCGGGAGCCTCTGTTATATTCACAGGATGAGCTGTAGGATTCTCCCTCACCAGTTGTACAGAGATGAAAGCAAAAGCACTCACGATCTTTTATTCAGGAAGGCAGGAGTAGTTAAGATGATTAACTGTTCCTTGTGAAATACTGTCCACAGCACCCGGCTGGTTTTGTGTCCAGCCCAGAAATGAGCTGCTGGGTTGTTTTTCCCGGACTTGGTGTGACAAGGATGGCCAGGCCGGAGGGGAAAACTTAAAATATGGGATTTGATGTATTAATGTCAGGGATTTTCATGAATAACGAAGACCCAGAGGAATGAAGGTTTGCATTTAAAGTTATGCATTGCTTGTAATGAAGATGTTCTACAGTGCAATGGATCACTGAGCTGGGCAAATACAGCATCCATCACACCTAAAAATGAGCTGCTCAGTGCTTTGCTTTGCTGGTTGGTCTTGTTTCCACTCCTCCCCTGGCTTTCTGGTTGGATTCACCATTTAAAACCACACTAAACAGGCCAATTTCAAATCTGCTGTCCCCACAGGTCTGTGGTTTTTAAACCTGTGTAGTGGGAGTCACTGAGGGAATCTCCTTTAGCACAGAGTATCTGTAAACACTGGGAGAAACAGGGCAATCCAAATCCTTGGAGGAAGCAGTGATAACGGAGATTTTGATACAAAGCTTGTCCTGAGCCCATCATAAGGGGTGACAAAGGCTGGGAATAAAACAATGAAGTCATTAGGCCCTAAAATAACACTCAGCAACATCTGTGGGTGTCAGCCTGGCCTCTGGAGGGGGTTCCTGTGAGCAGGTCTGGGTGTTTTAGGGCTCACTTTGCTTAACAAGAAATGCCTGGTGGGGAGATGCAGCTCTTTGAGTTTCTGACCCCGAGCTCCCTCTGTGGTCCATTGAGGGAAAAAGTCACTGAAAAGGTGATTTGCTGGAGTTTTGGTGTGTTTCTCACTGTGCCTAGGAAATGGGAATTCGTCTTTGTAGGCAGGAGTGGCCAGATGAAGTAGAGACACCCATGGCAAAGATACTTGTGATGAGGCAGAGGGGATCCTGTCCCTCAGCAGCCTCTCTGCCTGTGTTCCCAAACAGCTCTGGAGTCCCACACTTGGTGGAAGAGAAGTTATCTCAGAAACATTTCTTTTTTTTTGCACATGCTTCATCCAAAAAATGACCAAAGAGAAACCTCAGTCATGCTTGCACAGAGGAGAGGATGCAGCCTGAGCTCAGCCATCCCAGATTCTCAGTATTTCCTGTTGGGAATACAGAAACACTTCACTCAGATTGCTCACCTAGTTCAGCAGGCAAAGCCAATCTCCCATGAACAGAAATCTGGAGGAAAGCAGGTTTGTTTTTTCCATGGTGCACACAGAATGATGTGTTTTCAACCCAAAAGCCAGTGAAGCATTTGCTGTCGTAGTTGCACCATGGCTGAAGAGCCCAGCTGGTGTGATCTTATTGCAGAATCACACAAGGGTTGGAGTTGGAAGGAATCTTAAGGATGATACAGTTCCACCCCCTGCCATGGGCAGGGACACCTTCTACCAGCCCAGGTTGCTCCAAGCCCCATCCAACCTGGCCTTGGACACTTCCAGGGATCCAGGGGCAGCCACAGCTTCTCTGGGCAACCTGTGCCAGGGCCTCACCACTCTCACAGGGAAGAATTCCTTCCCAGTATCCCGTCTATCCCTGCTCTCTGTCAGCTTGAAGCCATTCCCCCTTGTCCTGTCACTCCAGGCCCTTGTCCCCAGTCCCTCTCCAGCTCTCCTGGAGCCCCTTTAGGCCCTGCCAGGGGCTCTCAGCTCTCCCTGGAGCCTTCTCTTCTCCAGGGGAACCCCCCCAGCTCTCCCAGCCTGGCTCCAGAGCAGAGGGGCTCCAGCCCTGGCAGCATCTCCGAGGCCTCCTCTGGAGTCATTCCAGCAAGTCCATGCCTGAGAAGTGAAAACACAGCCACAGTGATATTTGTTTCTCTGACTATAGGTGTTATGATGCCATTTGAGATGACCTGAAGTACTGAGCCATCTGCAGGGGCAGCCACAGCAGAGAATTTGAGGGAAAATCTCACCTTAATGGAGATATTGCTGGAGGTCAGCTGGGATAACCCAGAGCGTTTCCCATGGCTGTGTTTGGAGAGCTGAACCCCCTCCCCGTGCCTGCTTATTATTGGAATTAACTTTCATGTTTATTTTTATGATTAGGGAGCGTAAGGCTTTGTAGGAGCTGGAGATAGCAGGGTGTGATTGGCAGGGCGTGGGAGACGAGAATCCATAAATCTGTGCCGAGACATAATTGCTCAAGAGGGTTTTTTTTTTTTTCCTCAGCTCCATCCCAAGGAACAGATATCACAGCATTTCTGGGAGGGCCCCCTGAGGACTGGGAGAATGTCACTTGCTGGGTGCTGTGGGAAAACAGCACTCAGGGTTTGGGAATCTGGAATATGGTTGAAATCTGGATTCTTGGCTGGGAAAACAGGGTTCCATGACAGAAACTGGGTGTGGTGGCATCTTTTGAGAGAAGACTAAATGGGGGGAATGGACTTAACTGGGGGAATGGCCTTAAGATGCAGAAGGGTAGGTTTAGATTAAATATTAGGAAGGAATTGTTTTCTGTGAGGGTGGTGAGGCCCTGTCCCAGGTTGGGCAGAGAAACTGTGGCTGCCCCTGGATCCCTGGAAGTGTCCAAGGCCAGGTTGGACGGGGCTTGGAGCAACCTGGGCTAGTGGAAGGTGTCCATGCCCATGGCAGGGGGTGGAACAAGATGAGTTTTAAGTTTCCTTTCAACCCAAACCATTCTGTGATTCTGTGATTCTGTAAATGCAGGGTTTTGTGCCTTTATCAGTGTCCCTTTTTTGGGGAGCTCTGTCTCCCAAATGAACACGTGGGGGGCAGAGGGCAGGCCTGTGCTCAGTCCCTCTTTGGGGAGCACGGCAGAGCCTGCAGACTTACCCAACCTGGTGATCTCATGTGACAGGTGCTCTGAAGAGGTACAAAACTGTAAGGTAAAACCATGCTGATGGCAAAGTGGGCCATGCTGGCAAGTCAGAATGGTCCATGATCTGGCACTGACCAGCAGCAGATGACTGAGGAAGCACATCAACACATGGTCTGGATAGTGGAGTCCTCCCTCAAAAACCCTTCAGTCTTTGGCAAATTAAGTCAAGGGCATCCTAAGGATGAAGAGGGTTCATAGAAGAGGACAGAAGAAGCAAAACTGAATTTTCCCATGTGCTAATCCCGCCTGCCCCGCCCCATCCTCATCCTCTCCCCAGCACATGGCTGTGCAAACCCCAAATGCAGCAACACAGGACTCTCCAGAGGCATCTCCCATGAGTGGGAAGCTGCCATGGTGATGCCCCTCCTTGTTGGGTTGTAGGCTGGTTTTTCCATGTCCAAGGACTTGCCTGAGCACTGGGGGTGAAGACACGAACTGTGGAGTGAACCACTGCTCTTGAACACCTGATGTGGAAAAGAGATTTTGCACATTTGGCAAAGCTGACGTGGCCAGTCTCAAAAACTTGAAGAAATATATTCCCAGCTGGTTTCAACCTCTTTAGCTGGGCTGGAGACACAGCCCTGTCCTTACCCAGCCATGGCAGAGCTATAAATAAATCTTTCTAGACAAGGAAAAAGAGGTTCCCCTTGCCTACTTTTGCCTTCCTCCCTCTAGCATTTGTTGTCTGAGACAACACACAGTCGGTTGCTGTGTTGTTTGTTGTTGCCTTTGTTGCATTTTTGTTTGAGTACTTAAAGCCCTCAGAGGCCAACTTTGCACTGGAACAAGCAAAATCCAGCTGACAGGTAAAGACAGGCCTGGGGAGGTGAGTTGGGTCGTACAGACTCATATGACTCAGATTTTGAGAGGCAAAAATCTTCCTGCCACACTCTGGACAAGCAAAAAAAGGTTCCTTCCCTTTTTTTTTGCCTTCATCCCTGTGGCATCAGTTGCCTGAGGTGTGGGTTCTGCCTGCATTCCTGGCCTGTCTCATCCTTGCAGCAAAACATCAAAATAGTCCCGAGAAGCCTCTTGTCAGAGCCTCTCAGGGCAGGAAGGGATGCATTTCCCATCGAGGGGTCCAGCCTGTCTCAGCAGGGATGTTCTGAAAGGGCAGAGCAAAGTGCCAGGAGATGTCTGGAGTGGTGGGAAGCGTCTGCCGCTGGAGATCTGTCTGGGGCCTGGGGATTAAGGATGAGATGGGAGGAGACAAAGCCTCTGGAAAAATATCACGTGGCTTCATAGATACAGAGAGGGGCAAGGCTGTGATTGGTAAAACTGTGTGGTCAACAGGGCAGTGCTTTGTGCCCACATTTTGTGTCTGGGTCTGAGTGATTCAAATTTCTGTAGGTTTTTCCAGTTAAGAATTTAGCTGGATACCCAATTTCATCCCTCTCCGCTTCTCTCCCTGCAGATAATCTGAAACATTTTGGATTCTGGGTGAAATATGAATGTTGTGTTCATACAACAGTCCTTCAGCCAAACTGAATGGTCCCTGATGAAGATTTGTAGCCGCTGCATCACCGGAGGAGCATCTCAGACACCATCACAAACATAATTTCTGGCCTAAACTTCACCTGTCTTGCCACAAACTCCAGGTTTACAGACCTTCCACCCAACAGTTTTAATGCAAACCACTCATCTCATGGGTTTGTGATTCCCACAAGCAACAGGAACGTTTCTTGGGCGTTGGTTGAGTTGGGTGAGGAACTGCAAATGTCTCCCCTTCAAAGAAAAGTAGATCTGGGACAGGAATAAGGCTGTGATGGATGTGGTGGGGAAACTCCTCTCTCAGAGAAAGGAGGCACTGTGTGGGTCAGGATGTCTGAAGGAACAAGGGCCACTGAGCACAGAGGAGCAGTTGGGGGATGGTGGAGTTGGGCTGGGTGTGGCTGTGAGGGAGCTGAGAGAGCTCCAGGTTGGAAACCAAAGGCCAGGAAGAGAGTCAGCTTCAGTCAGGTCCAGAGGGCAGAGCAGAGAGAAAAATAGGGGGAAATGGAAGCTTGGAGCATTGATGGAAAAACCTGACTTCATCCCAGCTCCTTCACAACCAGGGAAACCTTTTCATCCCTGTTTTGCTTGTGTACAAATTTCTGAAAGACCTCTTCTAAGAGCTGATTTATCCCACTCCAGAAGAGACCAAATACTTGGTCAAGACGGGCTCCAGCCATGGCCAAGCTTTCCAGGATGTTTCCAAGACTTTTCTTTGCAATCTGCTTTGAGATTCCTGAATGGAAAAGGCCAGGCTAAGGCAGATGGTAATTGTACCTGGCTGCCTGGTGATGTGGAGTATGAACTCAAGCCTTGCTCTTGTGGCTGCAGCATTAGCTGAGGTTTCAACCCCAAAGCTGGGCTTTTTGAGTCCAGTGAAGAGAAGGGTTCATTTTTGGTCACAGCTCTTGAGGCCACGCTCTGTAAAGCAGCAGAAACTTCAAGTAAGGATTTGGGCTTAAAAATTTCATAAACAGCCGCTCTCGGACACACATAAGCAGCTGATATCTTGCCCAAGCGGCTCCAAAAATACATGGCTTCTTGCTCCTGCAGCTCAAGAGAAAATCAGCAATTTGTATGGGTGAGTAAATTCATTTTCACCACTCCCAAGGCCCATGTGATGGGCGATGACACCGACAAAAGCAGCACCAGTAGCAGGACGGAGGGAGGGGTCTCCCCAGGCTTTTGGCCAGGCTTCCCATGTTGCTGATGTTTTCCTTGGCATTTCTGCTGGAGTGGAACTGCTTCAGGGAAAGACTTTGCTGGCGGCTTTCCCAAACCAGTGCTGCTGGAACAGCTTCATAGAATTATTTAGATTGGAAAAGATCTGAGACCATCGGGTCCAACCCTTGACCCAGCACCACCTCGTTCACCACCAAACCGTGTCCCCAAGTGCCACATCCACACACCTTTTGAACACTTCCAGGGATGGTGATTCCACCATTTCCCTGGGCAGCCTGTTCCTGTTCCCTCGTGCCCATCACTGCCATGTGCAATGCCCATTTCTCCAGTTCAGGGAGGCAGTTGAGTGACCCTCAGGTCACCTTTTTCCAGGTGCTGTTCCCTCGCTCATCCCTGGAGTCACCAGCGTTTGTCACCTCAGTAACAGAAAGGATCAAATCAGTGGGTGAAGCCTTCACAGACCCTTAGGGCTGGCTCTGTCTGCTGCTCTTCAGAAGCTGGTGAAGCCTGAGATGTGGTTATCCCAGGCAGATCCTACTGATCTCTCCCTAATCCTCCTCTCTCAACCCTTGGCAGCACTCTCCTCTGTCAAAAAAGGGAGGGAAAGAAGGAAGTGCAGCAAGTTAACAGCTTTTGGGAGCACTGAGCCAGCTGGGTGTGTGTTCCCAGGGCTCTGCACCATGCTCAGAGCTGCAACAACCCTCTCTTGTGTGACCCTACAGGGTCTGTGCTGCCCAGGTCACCCCAGACCTGGGCTCTGACCCAATGCTCCATTTCCAAAGCTCAGGCATCTGTCCTGCCCCAAGCTGGCAGGGCTGTGGGACATCCCTTGTGCCTGAGAGATAGTCCTGCACCATGAGGCCCAGGCAGCCTTGTCCCACCAGGACAAAGGGGACCACCCCTGTCCAGCCCTGCTGCCAGACCCTTTAGCCAAGCAGTGCTGAGTTACACAGAGCCTGATCTGGTGCCATCAGCAGCTCAGAAAGATGCAATAATTTCCCCTTTCTGACCAGCATCATACCTCAGGGCCCAGGTTTCCAAATTGCAAAGCATCTCCCAAGACTTTCAGCATCAGCAGGAGCTGCTGACGCTTGGTCCTGTCAAAAAATGGGGCCCCTGAACGTGACTCAACTGAAATACAAAATTAGCCAGAAAAGTAGGGATGACTTGGAAGATTCGAGCTGTTTTGCCTTGATATTAATTCTTGCCTGGATATTAATTCTTGCCTTGATATTAATTCTGGCCATGCATATCCCTGCAATGTTACAAACTCTGTTTTACAGACTGTGCCAGGCAAAGACACACACACACACATTTTCACAGTGGTACAACAGACAAGGGGAAAAGCTGGGTCATCCTGTCCCCCAAAACAAAAGGTTGGCTTCCAGATGACTCAGGAATGTCCCAGAGATCAACTTTATCTATTTATATATTTATTCTGGCCTGCATCCATGAATCACTGCTAATAGCAAAGGGTTGCATAATTTTAAGGAAGATGCTTTTGTGATGCCTCTGACTAGAGAAAATACATCTATTTTGCCTTGTACCTATGAATAGATACCCTGCTCTGACTCCCTGCATTTGCAAACCACAGATACTACTGAAAATAAGGCATGATTGGCAGGTAGAGCCTGATTAGCATTTACAAATTACCGTGGCCTTTCTCCAAGCGATCATTTGTACAAATTGTTTCCTCTGTCTCCGAGCTGAAAAGAAACAGAGCTATTAGGTGAGTTGAGACTTTAAAAGAGTCAGAACAAGGCTAATGCTCACACCATCTCATTTCACACCCTTTTGAATGTTCAGCTTTTACTGAACCGTGTCTTTTTTTTTTTTTCCCTTTCTTAAGAAAAAGGCCAAACACGGGCTTTGGGTGAAGAGGCGTTTTTTTTTTCCCCTGAAGAAAATCCTTGATTTTCGCCTTTTTTTTCCCCCCACAGCTTTTTTTTTTTTTCCCCTCTTTTCCTTACAGCAACTGTTCCTAAAATATTTGCTCATTGTGGTTTTCAAACAGATGAAAAATTGCTGTAACAGTTTAGATTATATGTTTTTTTATTTTAAAACCGCATCAAAATGGAAACAGAGGCTTGCAAGAGAAAGAAAACCTCGCCTGATGAAAAACGCCTCAGAGTGGGCTGGGATGATATTCCTCCCCCCATATTCCAGCCAGGAATAGGCCTTGTGAGATTTTTGGACTGAGTGTATTACTGCACACTCCTCCTAAGATGTTTGATAGCACCAATTATGGAGGTTCAAGCCGTGAGTCAAATACACCAAGCTGCTGGGATTGGCTCCAAAGATGTGCAATCCCCTCCAGACACGAGAATAATTTGGGTTTTTTTCCCCTTTTCCTTGTGCACATTGGACCTGGAGAAGGTGTTGTACCTTCCCTGTAATCAAGGACACGCAGCTGTTGTTATTTTTGTGGCGGTGAAGGTTTATGGTTTAAGGTTGAAGACCTCCAAGGCTTTCCTGGTCTCTGTAGGCAACACGAGGGTCAACTGGAGAGTCAGTGTGTCACTGAGCCCTCTTGAGCGAGGATGGCACTCCAGAAGTTTAATCCTACCCAATTTAATTGCAATGAACAGCATCACTTTGCTGAACAGCCCATCCAAATTTCATAGGCTTTTGAATCAATAATGAGGCATCTTAACTCCGGTTCTGAATACCAGGCAGAGTTCTGGCTGCAACCTTAATTAAAAACATCTCGCAGCAGGATAAATAAATAATTCCCTTTTAAGTCTGAGGCCATTTTGTGTTTCAGACCCTGCTGGGCTGCGGGAGGGATGGTGTGTGGGAGAGGTGTGACAGCTCTGCCTCGGTGAGATAAGTGGTGGAGAGGCAGTTTGCATCCCCCGGGGTGGTCCTGACCAAATCCTCAACCCCCCGCAACCCCTTCCTGGGCTCTGCAGACTTCCTGGTCGGAATCTCTTTGCTTTTTTTTTCTACCTTGCCTCAGAGATAATTTTTTTCCTCTGGTGGTTTGTTCTCTGGGGGCTTAAATAAATGGAGTGTGAGTGGGTGTGTGGGTGAGAGGAGGAGGCAGTGTTGGGAAGCCGAGCCGAGCGTTTCGCTCGGTGCAGGAATGTCGTGTGGTGCTGCCTGTCCAAAAAATCATCCTCCAACCCCAACACTCCAGGGGAAGGCTTTGCTCCTTGGCTCTCCAGGCCAAAATCAATGCAGAGCTGATGCTGAAATAACAAATGGGTGTTGTGGGTCGTGCTGAAGGGCTCTTTCTGGCCATGACACTTTTGCCAATGACCCAGCTGATGATACAAAATCGTTGACAGTGGTGTTTGCAGCTGAGAAAAAGATTGCTGGTGTAATGTGCAATGAGGCAGGACACATAATATCACAGTGAGTCACGGAGGTGAAGGTATTTCAGACTTTATTTTGGAAGGAAAAGAAGAGGTTTTAGAGGCTGTGATTTAAAATGAGCTTGGAGTCAACGTGCTTATGTTGGTTCAGATCAAGCTGGGTGATGGGGGCAAAGCAGGGCCCCAGACTGAGGTTCCCCAAAGAGCAGCTCTGACAAATTCAAGGTAGTGAAGGTTTTCAAAATGCTTTATGGAATGTTGGAAAATCTCTGAAAATGGGTACGTGGGTGACAGGTGACCTTTAAAGGTCATCTAGTCCAACCCCCCCTGCCATGGGCAGGGACATCTTCAGCTGCATCAGACCCCCATCCAACCTGACCTTGAACATTTCCAGGGATGGGGCAGCCACAGCTTCTCTGGACAAGCTGTGCCAGTGTTTATCAGCTTCATAGTAAAGAACTTCTTCCTTAAAGCTGATCTAAATCCATTCTCTTTCAGTTTAAAACCATCACTCCCTGTCCTGTTGCAACAGGCTCTGCGGAAAGTTTTGTTCCCCATCTTTCTTTTAGGCCCCCTGGAAGGCTGGAAAAATAAATAAATAAATAAATGACCCTTTTCCTGCAGCCAAGAGATGCAGGGGAGGATTAGCACAGATCCAATGTAACAAACCCAATCCACGAGTTGTGACCAGACTCCCTTTCAACATCTGCTGGTGGAACCCACAAATCAAACCCTCAAAACCTCCAAACCACACAAGTTTTAGCTCCTGATTCCATCAGAGTCAGACTCCAGGACAAGGGTGATTGAGAAGTGCTGAAAGAGGAGCTTCCCAGTGTCCTGGTGCTAGGACCTTCCCAGTGCCATGATCCTTTGCTCACCCATCCCATCCCTCTGACACCTCAGGTGTGCACACATCACCCCTTGCAATAAAGCTGTAAAGCCCTGAAATACATATATATAATATGAAATATATGTGCATTTATATATCTTTATATACAAAATATATAAATATATTTTATATATTTATATATAAAATAGAAACTTATATATTCATCTATAAAATATATAATATATATATTTATATATATAAAAAAAATTTTATATATACCTGAAATAAGGGACTTACCATCCTTGACATGCTGATTAATCATGGAGCATATGTTTTGTCAGGTTCATTGGGAGCTGAACATCTCTTCCTCAGCAGCCAGAGGGCTTGGCAAAGGTTGGGAACATGCACATGGATGGTTTGTTCCAGGCCCTGAAGGGATTTTAAGCCTTTCTTGTGGGTTCAGAGTGCAGGTTTATCCCCCTGCAATATTTAATACCTTGCTGTGGATCCCTAGGAATATCTGCTGCTCCGTCATTATAATTAATAATAACACCCCACTGTGGGGAAAACTGCTTGTCCAAATGCTCTCAATTGTTAATGACTCAGACCTTAAGGTTTAATTCATCCTGTTCCCTCCTTGTTAATTAAAGGCACTCAGTCTCTCGTGGTGGCAGCCACGGGATTAAGAGGAGGAGCTTTAGTGCCACCACAGGGAAATGGGGAAGTTATCCCAGCCTGGGACACCCTGGGAACGGGGATGGCTGTGGATGCTTTATCTGACAGCAAAGATGGAAAACGTGCAACGTGGTGATAAACTCCCTTCCAGAGCTTCTAAAATCCTTTTTTTTTTTTTTTTTTTTTCACAACCCAGAGATTATGGCCACGGCTGATTTCTGCTCCGATTCCTTGATAGTCAGGAATTATTTATTTTGCAGCTGTCAGGCTGGATTTGCCACATGCGGCGCTTTGCCTCTCTCTCTCTCTCTCTCTCTCTCTCGGATATCCTGGGGTTTTGTAACTGAATTTATGTTCTTTGTGGCTCTCTTAGAAATACAATGAAGCCAAAAACAATTGTGTTTATTACAACTCAGAGGGAAGAGGTTTTTTTTTTTTCTGCCGGGCCGTAGCCGAGCTCAGGAGCTGGTGGGAGGATTTCCAGGCAGAAAAAGGGGTCAAGTGACAAAATAAAAAAAAAGAAAAAAAAAACATTTTGAAGCAATAGGTCATTTATTTGCTGGATCAAAACATGACTTCCCAGATTTAGGAAGAATCCTTCCTGGGATCCACTCAAAATAGCAAAATTAATTTTTTTAAGAAGATTAGGGTGGAAAACAAAGTCACCTTCAGTTGACAGCAACTTCTTCCCCCCCCACCCCCCATATAACCTTATATATTTTTAGTCCTCCAAACCTTGTAGTGGTTTTGTGCAGGAGCCAAATGCTGTGGAGTAATGGAAAGCTTAGTCAATCCCCTGCTGGGAATACATGTAAATAAGGAAGGTTTGGCACGGGGATGAACCGACGACACGTTCCTTGGGCAGTGCACAGAAAAGGGGGGGGAAAAAAAAAGCCCCAAATAGTTTTTCTCTGCTTGAAAAAAAATGGTGCTTTCATGTTAGGCTGAAAATATCCTCCTGGTACCTTCCTATCTCCAAAGTAGCTCGGAAATGAAAGCAGCTTTGCAGAAAGGGCTTCTGAGGAGAACTCGTAGATCTCTGAATTATCCCCCTCGGTCCTGCCTGGATTCAGAGAAAATTTGGAATTTTTTTGCCGGAGAAGTTAAATTTTCCTCAGGGATTTGACCCTCCCTCTCTCTCCTCAGCCCCCTGCTGTCCTGGGAGAACCACAGCCCCCTTCCCCTTTAAAATAAAAAAAAAAACCCACCACACAAACTCGATTCAGCCTTTGCCACTTGGAGGATAAAGAGGGATTTAAAATCTCTGCACGTTCCACGAGATGCCACTTCTCCAGTGTTACTTCCCTCCCTGCAGCAATTGCTGCTTAGAACGAACTCAAAACACATTTTATCAGTGGTTAATCCTGTTAGAGCTGAAGGATCAAGGGGGTTTCTCTCCTGCACCAATGCCCACCAAATCCCAGGACATTGTTATCCTGAGGGGTCTTCACTTTCTCTGTGACACTTTGTAGGAAAACTTAGTGGTCCTCCACATTCAAAAGCTCCAGGCAGGACAAATGGGCAGAGATTTCACCCAAGCCTCACAACTTTATTTCCTTATGAGGGAGAGAACACAAAATGATCAATTTTTGCCACTGTTTGCACTGATTTGAGCTGGTCTGAGCACACACATCTGGAATATTGCTGGTAACTACAGCCAGCCCACAGTTGGCTTTGCTTTGGGTTCATTATCCCACGTAAATAGCTTTGGCTTGGAGAACACCTTTCTTACTAAAAGCCCAGCCATGATGTGATGCTATACACCACATTTTGAGTCCATGCCAGCCTTCAAAATGTGCATTTTGAGTGGAATCTCAGGAGCACAAAAGTCCTACTCAAGGTTTTTGCAAATCACGTGCACGGCAAACGCGGAGATCCTTGGATCAAACAAGTGTTGAACATCCCCCAGGGGAGATATGGAGAGAGCAGGGAGCTCAGCAGAGCTGCTGTAATGGAACTGTAGGTGATTGGGAAAGTCAGGATGCTGCTGAAGAGCTTTTTAAATTGACCACATGTCACAAAGAAGGCCTTTCTCTGGACGGGCAGAATCCAGGAAGAAAATGGGTAGGATTTTATATTTTTTTAACCAGGCTGATGAACTGCTTGACCTCGTAGAATATCCTGAGCTGGAAGGGACCCACAAGGAGCATCCAGTCCAGCTCCTGGCCCTACACAGACACCCCAGCAATCCCACCTTGTCCGTGAGAGTGTTGCCCAAACGCTCCTTGAAGCTCTGGCAGCCTTGGTGGTGTGACCATTCCCTGGGGAGACTTTTCAGTACCCAAGAGGCACAAAGTGCCAAAAGGGGGAGGGGAACCTAGAAAGCCTCCCTGGGCTCCTCCAGAGAGAGGAGTTGGTGGATTTTCAGGATTAAGGCAGGGTGAGTTATGCTGTGCCCAAGGTTTTGGGACGCTCGTGTGAGGGAAGACTTTGCTGGCTGCTCTTGTATGAACTGCCTGCAGCTAAATGGGGCCTCCAGCCCCTCCAACCCCCAGTCCCACTGTCCCACCACATCCCCACGTCCCCCACATCCCAGCAGATGGTGGTTTAGGGGGGCTGTAACAATGTACGCACACGTGGCAAGGGAGGACAGGCGGAAACCCACCTACGACCCTGGGCCCAGGAGTGAGACAAACCAGCTTCTCTCTTCTAACCCCCCAATTCCTGTGCCTCTATTTGGCAAGGCCTGCCCCATCTGGCATCTTGCTGCTCCCACGGTGCATTCCTGGCACGCCCGTGTTCTCAGTGTGCCCTGAAAAGCAGGTGTTACCATCAAACAGCCCATTATAGCCCCCAGGGCTGGAGTATCCATGGTCATCCCAGCCCTGGGAATGTGTTTAGCGCAGCCGTTTGGGTTTGTTGCAGGGTGGAAAAGAGGCTGAGGAGAAAGGAGGATTTATGGAAGGGATTTTTGGGCACAAAGGGGAAGTGTGGAGAGCAGAGCAAAGCCCATGCACATGTGTGTGAGAGGGTTCAGGAGGGAGCTGCAGCCATCGCAATGAACTGGGGAGGTGATCCCAGCAGTTCCCATGATGGGAAGAAGCCACCACGGTGCCCTCAAGCACTGCAGCCTCTTCCTCTATTTCTCTGGGAATGCCTGTGGCAGGACATGCTGCAAAATGGGCAGGGCTGTCCAGCACGGGCATCTGGGAGGGGGAAGGAGGTTGTGAAGCCTCTGTGTGAACTGCTCCATGGGCTCACGTGGTGCACCCTGAGTCCTGCATCCACTTCTGGGCCCCTCATGACAAGAAGGACATGGAGGGGCTGGAGCGTGTCCTGGAAAGTGAATGGAGCTGGGGAAGGGTCTGGAGCACCAGGAGCAGCTGAGGGAGCTGGAGGGGCTCAGCCTGGGGAAAAGGAGGCTCAGGAGGGGACTTTCTTGCTCCCTACAACTGCCTGAGAAGAGGTTGTGGCAAGGAGGGTGTTGGTCTCTTCTCCCGGGCAACAAACGGCAGGACAAGAGGAAACTGCCTCAAGCTGCACCAGGGGAGGTTCAGGTTGGACATCAGGAAGAATTTCAACATGGAAAAAGGGCTGTCTGTCTTTGGAAGGGGCTGCCCAGGGAGGTGGTGAAGTCCCCATCCCTGGTGATGTCCAAGGAACTGGACTGGACGTGGCACTCAGTGATGAAGTGGGGATTGGGCACAGGTAGGACTTGATGACCTTGGAGGTCTTTTCCAACCTTAGTAATTCCATGATTCTATGATTCTGTGACTCAGGTGGATGAGAAGGGGAACTAGGATACGACAATTTGGTGGTAAGTTGGTCCACCTGCCCCAGACCAAGGATAGATGCAGCCTTGGAAGAGATTTGGGTGCCGTGCAGGGATGCTGAAGGTACAGAGCAGGACAGTTCAGACCCTGTGTGAGGTTGCCAGAGGAAGAAACGCTCCTGAGGAAAGGGAAAACACTCCATATCTTAAAGGAGTTCCCTGTGCTCTGTTTTGCTTTGCCACTGTGGCCCCAGGCTCCTGGAATTGTGGGATTTCCCAGGGCACGAGATGCTGATGAAGGAAGGACAGGAGTAGTCTCACCACCATCCCACAATTCTCCCCAGGCCTCTTCTGCATCCAGCTCATTCTCTCCACTGTAAATATGCCCAGGGAAAGGAAAAATGTCCTTCTCTAGGACGAACTCTCCCCTTGCAATACAGCAAAGAGCTGCAGGGCAGGAAATCCATGGAAAGAGCTGGGTGCTGTTGTGCCTGTAGGGAGCTCATGCCCAAGAGACAAACAACAGCTACTCATCATTTTTGGGATTTGCTGAGCATCCCTTCCCCTTCTGAGGGTTGGCAGCAGCACAGAGTGGAGACTGCAATTTTCCCCTGGAAGTTCCACCACGGAAGGATGATAAGTAAAAATTTCCCCGTGGAATGAACATCCCAGCTTGGAAATGCCTTCAAACTGTTTTATTCTGATAGTGTCACCAGCAGATGGATCCTCATCTGATTATACTGGTGTCAAATGAGTGTGATAAAGCCCAGAAATGAGTAACTTCCAAGCAGAGGTTGCCCCTCATTTCATTTTACAGGGACAAACACTTCCAGGGAAAAGCCATCCTTTTCGATTTCCCTCCCCACGACAAACACCCATAACACAGAGTTAATGATCCCTGTGGGTCCCCTCCAACTCAAACAATTCTGTGACTCTGTGACTCTGCCACATTTCCTCTGAAAGTGATGAACCCAACTCATTCCCAAATGGAAACCACTTCAGGAAATACCCTTTCAGGCATCTTTAACTAAGAAGCCCAATGAGCCAACTCAGCTCCATCCCCTGTAGCCCCTGGTGCTCAAACACAGGGCTGGAGAGGTCCCAGCTCTGGGTAATTAGGAAAACATGCCCTGGAATTGAGCCCAGGGAAAGCAAACATGTGCTCCTTAAGTGCATTGCCATCGATTAAGGTAAAACTCCCTTTTCTTGCTTTTTTCACATTTCTGCTTCCCAGTGTTATGGCCTGGAGGCAGGAAGGGGTTGCTGAGGCAGCCGTGGGTTTTTCAGCAAGTTGAAAGCTGTTGTTTTATACACGGAGATTTTATACATGAAGAAGTCTGTGGTCCAGGAAAAGCAGAGAGGTGGATGAAGATAGAAGTGGCAATAAACCCCGTCAACATTTCAACCGCGGGAGAAGATTGTTTGGAGCATTTAACAGGAACAATCAAAGGCAAGAACTGGGATCTTTAGGCATTCCATCAATTCCTGGACCTCTAGATCAGGTAGCTGGTAGGACCAGCCCTTCTGGAGGATGGTCCTCTGGTCCACTGGTCCTCTCCTGATGTACCAGCAGCGCTGATGTGCACTTAGAGATATCTGGACAGTGAAACAACTGTGACAAAATCCTCCTTCCCAAACTCCAGGCCAGATGGTGGAGACAGTGGGACTGATGTCTGTTGACTTCTTCTCCCACTGGTTGGAAATGGGTGACTGGAGAAGTGACATTGGACCAGTCTTGGATGCAGTTTGGTGTCCAGGCTCGGGTCCCTTCCCAAAAGGGACCTTGAGAAGCTGGGCAGTGTGTGTGTCCAAGTGGGAAGAAGGCTAATCCATTTAGACAGCACATGGTAAAATGAGCTGGGATAAGTTATTTAAGAAGGGGCAGGACTAAGAGGAAAGGCAAAGATCATCTCCCCATAGTTAAAGGGTTGTGATGTGTAGGACTCACTGGATGCACCTGCTACCCACTAAGGATTAAGAACTTCATTTTGTGGTTAGGAAGCACTAGAGGCTGGAAAAAGGCTTGGAACTTTCTGTATTTCAGTCCCTTTCTGGGAGCAGGGATCAGAAACAGGTTTGAAGAAAACCTACAAAGGAAAGTCTAGGAATGGGTCCTGCTTCTGAGCAGATGCTGGAGGTCTTTCTTGCAGCTCTACAGATCTCTGGTGGTGAGCACAAGTGTCTTATGAGCTCTCCATAAGATCACCTCTCTTCCCTAAAGCTGTGTCTTTCCTTCTGCCCCGTTTCCTTTCCAGCCATGTGCAGTTCATATAAGCCCATGGGATCATATTGGAATCATGGAATCCCAGAATGGTTTGGGTTGGGAGGGATCTTAAAGACCATCCAGTTCCAACTCCCTGCCATGGGCAGGGGCACCTCCCACTATCCCAGGTTGCTCCAAACCCTGTCCAATTTTGTCCATCTTCAGACCTGTGGCAGACATTCTACCCTTAGGATGGTGTTGCTCTCCCCAGTCCTTCATAGGATCATTTAGGTTGGAAAAGACCTGTAGGGTCATGGATTGACCGATGTCTCTGCCCCGCCCGTGTTTTTGGCTTTTGTGGAGACTTCCAGCTTTTCCAGCTGGAACAACAGACTCACCCCGTTGGTAACCAGGCCTTTCACATGATGCTGGTATTGAGTGACCCCAAGCTGTGGAGTGAAAATTCCAAGATAACCCCCTCTGGTTCTCATCTGACAGAGGAGCATCTCCATCCCAGCAAGAAACCAGGGTGAACAGATGCCTCTTTGGAGCTGTCCAGATGGCTGAGTGGCTGCAAAAAGGCATGAGAAGGATCATAGCCTATGGCAGCTTCCAAGTGGCCAAACTGATCTGGAGTGAGCAATGACCTTCATAAAACTCCTGGATGAAAAACACACCCTTGCAGCAGCAGCAGGAGGAAGAGGAGGAGGGTGAGGAATCTCTTCCTCTGAATCTCTCGTGGCACAGATATTTCAGCTGTGCAAACATTTTGAAGGGAGACCAGCATGCATCAGTTCTCACCGCTGGAAAATCCGCTTTTCCACCCCGAATTTTTGCTTTCCAGGCAGCCTGCCAGCAAGGACCTAATCACGTTAGAGGAAAAGCACTTCCTTGGGATGGAGGCAGACACTGGAAGTAAAGGAGAATGTGGGCTGATCTCACTAAGGGAGGTGAGGAAAAACCCTGCCAGAAGTTAGACTTGTGAAGCTCCTCACTGCGGGAATGGCATCTCGGGTGTCCAAATGCTTATTGGATTGAGGAAAAATGGGTCTGGAGACACTCAGGGATGAGTGGGATGTCTGGAAGTCCTGATTCTAACCTGCTCAAAGCAGGACTGTCCCTGGGGCTGGATCACATTCATAAGGGCTTTGTCTGTCCCAGTCTTCAGAACCTCCAAGGACGGAGGTGCCACCACCTTTCTTATCCAAGTCCTCTCCACGTCCACAGCCCTGTGTTGCTGTTTCTCCAATTAGGTGATAAATGTTTTGTTGTTTGTTGTATGTTTTAAATTCTTCTATATAAGCTGTTCTTCATTAAAAAGTAATTCCAAGTTGTTTTCTCTGGAAGCTTTCAGATATAAGATTTCTTTGAGGTAAAGCAGAATTTTAAGAAGAAATCCTTCCCTGTGAGGGTGCTGAGGCCCTGGCACAAATTGCCCAGAGAAGCTGTGGCTGCCCCTCGATCCCTGGAAGTGTCCAAGGCCAGGTTGGACAGGGCTTGGAACAACCTGGTCTAGTGGAAGGTGTCCCTGCCCATGGCAGGGGGTGGAACTGGATGATCTTTAAGGTCCCTTCCAACCCAAACCATTCTGTGATTTTATGATCTCAGTGAAAGTTGTCCAGCCAATCTCCTGTGTGGAATCTCATCCTGATGGTCCATGTGCCCCTTATCTCCAGTGACATTCATGTGACTGATTCAGCTTTTCAGGAGAGAAAGGACTGGTTACCACACTGAAATTAAGTTGCTTTCTCTGAGGGGCTCTTGACTATCAGAGTGAAGGGGTAGATAAAGTTATTTCCTGAAAACATCAAATGTTGAGGGTTTTTTTTTTTTTTGCTGGCCTCCTAGTCCAAGCAAGGACAGGCTTCATAATGACAAGTTAGGATTCTTACTACCAAGAGGTTCTTGGAATGGAAAAGAGAGGGCTGTGCTTTGTCAGAGAGGAGGGAAGAATCCCTGAAGGTCTGGGCTTGCACAGCTTGTCCCTTGGAAGCGAAGCTCCTGGGTGAGTCTTATCGGATGTGAGAGGATTTGTCCTACTGCTGCACTTGAAAAACAGATGGAAAAACCTTCATCTGGTCACTCCTATTTTAAATTATGCATCCTCCATCTGCTGCCTCGAGCACAGACGTGCTCACAGTAACTGCTGAGTTCCTAAAATAACCTGAGACTCGTGGAGAGGCTTTTACACATCCCTGGCTTGCCCAGTCCAGGCTGTCTCTGCTTCTCCCTCTTGCTGATGTACCTGCAGGTGAAGGTTTGATGTCTCCTGGTGAGTGGTCCAGGTTTTGCCAGGCAGGCCAAGATGCCATCATGCCAGTGGAAACCGCTCCCTCTTTCAACACACTGGTAGGAATTTTGCCCTGAGAGACCTCACCTGCATGGGAAAGGTCTACATGTGACACCTGAAAACCTCCCTGAGGCACCAGAATGCAAACTTGAGCCGTGGAATGACCTGAAATTTGTGAAGCTCTAACCCTTGGATCACAGAACTCCTCATGACAGGTCTTGGCACCCTCAGGAGACCATTGCAGCCCCACTTGGTTTCCCACCAGCTCAGAGCAGAGCCAGGGCTTGGTTGCTCGGGTCACTCCCATCCCTGCCAGACGTACCCCACCACACTGCACACGTTTAATTTTCTGCCTCTTTCCTCTGACTCCAAATCAATTCTGTCAGCTCCTTAATTATTTTAATTTTTCTCCATTCTCCAAATCCCTCCAATATGTTTTATATATAGGGTACAGGCTTAAAAAAGAAAGCTACCGCTGCGCCCTTGCCTCTGAAATATTACCAGAGAAATGTGTGTATTTCATCTCTGCCTTTCATTTTTCCAGACATTTTCTGCTTTGAAGAAGCCTGAAACAGTAATAGACTGATGGCCACACTCCAGCTCTATTGATTAACAGTGAGTGGTCAAGCTCTTCAGCGCCTGAAAATACATCCAGAAACTGGGACGGGTGAATTATTGCGTTTTCCCGCAGGTGGAAGGAGAGGGGGAAGGATAAAACCCACAACCAGGAGTTCAAAAGACCTGCCTGCCCCATGTGCAAATCCCCACTGGTGGGAAGTCCTGATGTGGGGGAGAACCAGTGATTGTTCCAGTGGCTCAGCACAGCACAGGGCTAAATCATTTATAAATACTGCGGCTCCAAATTGCCTCTATTTAACAAGAGCACAGCGGAGAAGGGAAGCAAGTGGAACAGTCTTCTGCAGTTTTAAGCAGTGCTGAGAATAGAAATCTCTTCCCAGCCATTACAGTCCTCACCACTGGTCCCATTTTCAGTGCATTTTAGGGAAAAAAGGCAAAGAGTCCTGGAGACAAAGGAAGCACTGCAGGCTGCAGGATTTCAAGAAGCCCAAGGCCTGTCAGGAGGTTGTGCTGGTGGACAGTGGGACAGAGGCCACATCTGTGCCTTCAAATTCCTCACAGGACTCCTCTTTACACCCTTGGAAGCTTCTGGAACTGCTGGGCTGCTCCCTAACAAGACCACAGGGTTGTAATAACACGGCATCACAGGGGAGTTCAGGTTGGAAGGGACCTCAGGACATCTCCGGTCCAACCTGCTGCTCAAAGAAGGATCAACTTGTGGCTGGACTGGGTCACTCAGGGCTGTATCCAGTCTGACAACTCTTGAAAACATCCAGCCTGGCCTTGAAAACATCCAAGGTTGGAGATGGAACAAGTTGTCTGGGCAGCATGTTCCATTTCTTGACTGTCCTTATGCAGGAAATGTGTCTCCTCCAACACCAAGTCTTGGATTTTCCTTCTTAAACTCCGAAGGCATCACTGGTGGGTAGGAATGGAAAAGGAATTCCACCAAATCTGGACTTTTCAGAGTAAGACAAACTTGGTAATGCTGTACTTTTCCAAGAAATAGGCAGGTTTGGGGTGGGATAACCATCTGTGGGTTCCTCCAAACCTGAGGCACGGAAGAGGAGCAGGATGCAGAGTGGAAACCTCACTTTCAGATTCCACAACCACGTGGCTCCGTTTCTCCACCTCATTCATCGTCTGGGAGAGGTGTGAGTTTGCATCAGACATCAAAGAATCCATTTTGCCTTCGAAAGGATGGGGAATGTTTTTGAAATCATGACTTCCCCTGGGATGGGAAACCATTTGATTCCCATTATTTGAATTCAAGTCCTGTCCCAAGACTGAGGAACAGCTGAGGGCAGATGCCTTGGGTGACGATGAGCAACAGGTCACTCCAGCTTCCAAGACGAGTCAGTGAGGAGAGCTTGCAGCTGCACCTGATGCAAGACTTGGGGCTGGGGAGTGTTTCTGAACTGTCTTTTCAACTGAACATCCAAGAAAAGTTTTCCCTTGTAATTTAGTTGCTGCAGCACCAACCTCCAAGGCCGCTCAGGGCGTTCCAAAGGTGCCGTTTCCGATCCCGAAGCAGGTTAACACCGAGTGGCTCTTGCCTTGCAGGAATAGATCATGAAACTCAAATGCTGACAGGATTAATGCTCTGTAAAAAGGCTCCAGCCCTTCAGCGAGGCCGGGTGTTCTTTTCACACATCAGCTTTACGAGCCCCCTGCGTGGCCGGTTTTGGAAGAATCAGAAATCCTTCAATGGAAAGACCTTCAGTGAAGAAAAATAGCAACAGCAGCAACAACAAAATGAATGAGCAACTGTGGAAAGCAGAGATATGAAGGAAGTGTTTTTATCGGCAAATATGCTTCAGTCAATAGCTGGGTGAGAGGTACTAATTTTAACACACCTTGGAAAGCTGGGAAGTTCAAAGGAAAATGGAGCTTTGGGTACAATAAACTGAAGGAGGTTACTCTGATATAAATGTCCAGGCAACTGAAGTGCTACAAGAAAACAGGGGGGTAAAGGCAGGTTCTTCTTCCTTCGACTTATCTTTTAATAGAATGAGATTTATGTTATATTACTGCCATTACATTCAAGAGACTTTGCCGAGGGGGTTTCATCTGTTCTGCAGAGATCCAACCCACCATTTCAAGCTGTAACATTTCCCAAAGGCTTTTTGCAGTAGGAACAATGCAATTCCTTGGAGAGCAGGGACCTGGGCATCCTTGTGACAGAGAGAAACATTCAGTTCTGACCCCAGTCTCACCTTGCTCCTCCTCAGGTCTGTGTTTGCACATCTCTTTTCTCTCTGCGTGTTTGAATTTAATAACTATTTTTTTTTTAAAAGAACTGTTAAGGGACTATTTATTGAATAGCGACAAATCTGTCCAAGTAGGTTTCCTAATGAAAAACCAGATTATTTTTGTTGATATTGACAGCTACAGAAATCAGTATCTGCCATAGATCTGCATCATCTGTTTTGACTCTACACTCCCCAGGAGAGCATCTGCTCGTTTCCCACATGTACTGATGCCACATTGTGATCAGGAACTTAAAATACTTGCATGGGGTAACTCTCCCTGGCTCATTTCTACCCATTGATTTCCACATGAGTGGCTCAAAACCCTTGGGAATTCCTCATGATGGATCCATGACTCGGATCATATTAAAAAAGATTCAGGGTAAGCAATAAGTAGCAATAAACTATGGCTGTGCAGCTTTAACATCAGCAGTTGAGAAGCATCCCAGAGTACAATCTCATTGATTTTAGTGGAATTATGTCATGCACTAATTTGAGCCAAAACCATGAGATATATTTCAGCGCTCCTGAAAACCCTCTTGGAATTTATTCTCTGGTGGAGGCTCCATTAAAATTAAAAAAAAAGACGCCAATTTTAACCATTGATCAGGAGATATTGTAACGCATCCGAGACGGGAGATTACATAAGACCTCGCAGGAGACTGACCTTTGGATGTGTGGCGGAGAGAAAAGAGGGAACAATTAAAGAGTTATTTGCCGAGAGCACCCAGGGGCACTAAAATCCCTGCCTGACAGCAGGCTCGGGCTGTTGCTGTGCCCTTTCTATTCAGCTGAGAAAGACTCGTGAAAGAAACTCCTCTCAAGAAATAGATATGATATTTTTTGCAGCCGGTGACAGGAGAGCTCTGACGAATCTGGGATCAGCTCACTTGGAGGGAACAAAGGCTGCCAGAGTGAGTCGAGTTCACTCCCCAGTAGCCATGACAACACTTTGAAGAACTCACAGTTTAGGGAAGAAGTGAGGGAAATAAATAGTGATTGGCGACTCAAAGCGATCCATTATTGCTCCTCCGTTATCTCTGAGCACCTGGACAGCTCCGAAGTTAAGAAGCCAATGCTTTGTGGCTCCCTGGAGAGCAGGCAGGGTGTGGCTTATCCCAGGGAAAGGACGCAGAGGGACCTGTGGCCAGAGCCCAGGATGCTACAGACTCATCATGTGTGTCCTTGGAAAACAGGGGAAGGATTTAGGACCAGTCCCCTCCAACTCTTCACTTAGGTATTTCTGGGAGACATTGCACTGCATCAGAGGAACAAAATAGGAGCAAAATGGTCATCCTGAAACGTGTAGAGTCCAGGAGTAAGTTTGAAGTGGTGCAGGAGGTGGTTTAAGCAGAGCAGTCAGACTTTATAGTTGGAGATGGGATGTCCCTTGTGCTCCATCCTGCTGGCCCCTTGTCCAGCCCAGGCATGGTTACAAACAGCTGGAGGACAGGAATATCCCAAATACCTGGAACTACCTGCTGAATGGAAGTGTATCCTTGCAAGTGCTTGCCTTGCAAGTCACATCTGCTCTTTGAAAGTCTATTTCCCTTCTTTCCATTCCCCCAGGAAGTTTGCTAGAATTTTATTAGGGTTTTTTCTTATTTTATTTTTTTTTCCCCTTCATCTTTTTGGATGTAATAGCTGCCCTCCAGCTATATCTCTTTTTTGCTTCTCATCCAGACAGCTTCTGCCACTGCTAATATCCATCTGGACTGTGGGAAACCAGAGCCCACACTGGACAGTAATGTGTCAGTAAGCTTCAGAGTCTTCACAGCAGAGGCAAAGGGGATTAGGATTGATAGTTGCTGTGCTCAGGCGTCTTTTGCAACTCCTCAAGTGGGGTCAACAGGGCAGGAGACAGGTTAATGTCCCCTGTGCTGTCCTGGAAATGTGTCTCATCCCAGCCAGAGGGTCAGGCCATCATTCTCCTCCGTCCAATTTCATTAAAGAAACGAAAAGAGTGACAAGCGTGGGATTCATGGGGAGCTCAGTGACACAACGACCTGTTCCTCAGGAGGGAGCTGAAGGCTTCCATAAGTGTTCCAGAGGCTCCCGAGAGCCTCCTCAGATGACAAGGTTCAGGGAGGCCTGGGGACTGAGCCCTGCTCCACAGAGGGAAGAGATTTCATCCCTCAGGAGCAGGATTCACCACAGACATGCAGCGAGTGCCTGAGCACATCCCGAGGGAGCCGGAGCTGTTTGCCCACGGCAAACAGGGATTGCAGGTGTGACAGCACCGCTGGGAGGGCAGGACAGGTGAGAAAGCAGGAGAACTACCCTGGAGCACCTCAAATGCTGCTTCTCCCTGCACATTTGCATGGCCCCTGTGGGCAGTGGGCACCCAGCTCCTGTCCCTGCTCTCCTGCCGGGAGGGAAATCGTCCATGCCAACCCACTCCCACAGGCTTGCGTTTACTCCAGCAGCCCATCCTGGTGTCCTGAGTTTTGGGAGTAGAGTGGAATGCCAACACACACTGGTAAATGCCTCCTCTACCTGCATTCCACCTCCCTCTCGCATTTTCTGGCATCTCAGACACCCAAAGTTGACCTGAACCCCCAAACTCTGGAGGTCACGAGCGCGACAGCACCCCAGAAAATTCTCATCTTCTCTGTTCTGCCTCAGGGCAGCTCTGGTACCTCCTTTCCCTGCCCTGAAAACTCTCCAGATATAATTGCAAATTCTGTGGGCGTAAACTGTATTTATTATTATATTGATCTAAACAGTGAAATTTTCGCTAATTCTGAAATATTTGCTACCACTGGCAAGCAAACAACCCCCGCCTCTCCTGAGGAGCCAGCAAAGTTGGCAGTGCATGGGGGTGACTCTCATCACCACGTCAGGAACTAAGGGCAGGATTGTTGCCTTTGACTGTGGAAGAATCTGTGATCTCACCAAGGAGTGTCGTTCCAGGTGGAATCAACTTTCCGGACTCAGCCACAAACAAAAAATGCAAGTTTTCCATCAGACCAAAGAAAAATTCTTTTGCTTCATTCAAATTAAAAGCTTCATTTCGATTTCAGCCTTTTAATAATTCGCTTTTTGATCGTGTAGAAAGAAAACAGGGTGAGAGCTCCAGTTTGCAGGTCTGTGGGGTTCAGCACAATAATATCCAGCAATAAGAAAATAGCTTATTAAAGGACAGGAATAGTTATAGGCTTTGTAAAAGTCAAACACCTTCAGAGCACATTGTTTTCCAAGAAGTGGTGATTAATAGCCATTATGAGCACCGCTGGAAGCGTAGCCATGTCACACAGGCAGGAAAGGAGGCAGAGAGCGTGACTTTAGGGTTGGTGCAGCCCCAGACACGTTCTGGTCACCCCTCAGGTCCATTATACCAACCACCAGCACTTGGAAGGTCTTCTAATGAGTCAAACTTTCAGCAGATCCTCCTGAGGCGCTGGAGCTGCAAATGCTTCAAGGTATCTCTTGGTCACAATGAAAAGCTGTCACCATGCACCTCTGGACTACCAAGAGGCTGGTGGGATGGCCTGACCTGCTCTCCAGCTCCACTGGTGGCACAACCATTACCTCCAGTGATCATCAGAGGCACCTCAGCAGGTAGCTCAAAAGGAGGTGTCAACATGTAGACCTGCCTAAAAGGAAGGTATTTTTCAGCTTGAGGTGTCTCCCAGTCCCTCACACCTTGGCAGGCCTGAAGAGATCACAGAATCATGGAATAGTTTGGGTTGGAAGGGACTTTTAAAGGCCATCTGGTTCCACACCCCCTGGAGTGAGCAGGGACATCTTCAATAAGATGATGTTGCTCAGACCCCAGTCCAACCTGGCCTTGAATGTTTCCAGGGATTCTGCTTTTCATAGAGTCATTAATATTAGAAAAGCCTTCTAAGATTATCCAGTTCAACCCTTCCCCCAGCACTGCCAAGGCCACCACTAACCCATGTCCCCAAGTGCCACATCCACACGGCTCTTAAATCCCTCCAGGGATGGGGACTCCACCACTGCTCTTTGCAGCCTCTTCTGACAGTTGACAACATTTTTGGTGAAGAAATTTTCCCTAATATCCAACCCAAACCTCCCAACAGCTGTCACTTCCAACCTCAAACGTCTCCAATCCTTTTGGGATATCTTTTTTTTTTTTTCCTTTCTGCTGGAAAAATAACATAACAGCGAAGCTGTAGGAACTCAGCTGCTTCAGAAACCATAACCCATCCACAATTCACAGCCTGCGGATTGGGAAACCCAATCCCTTTGAAGAAAATACTCCCAAGTCCCTGAAATCCCTCCCTGCGCCCGGGGCTTTGCAAACCTCCACTTACTCTTGGCACCCGTCCCCGGATTGTGTCACTCGCCAGCTTAGTTAAGAAGTTGATTTGAATATTGTTTTATCACACTGTGCTTTGCAGACAGCATTGAGTCAGCTCAAAACCAGCTCAGTGTGTACTGGCTCCCAGTTAATTATAGTCATAAAACATAATTTACTCCGGTGAAAGGAAATACTTGGAATCCGGAGGGCTCTTTGCTGCAGACGCCGGTTCCTGCGCAGGGTTTTGTTTTCCCCCGTTATCGCGCGGGGCACGAGGCAGCAGGGAGAGTTTTCTGGCTGTGGGATTAGAGATTGTTGAAGAGCGTGTCCAGACATCCCCCAGTGCACGGGAGATCACAGGGAGGATGTTTTGCAGACGGTTTATTTTCCGACGAGCATTAATACAAACCTTGGGAAAGAAAGGAGGAAACCGTAGCCTTGTAAATAATTGCCCGTCTCTTGCTTGGGGTTTCTTTGTACCTGTCCTCCCTTCAGCAGGGTCCCTGAAGAACTGGGTTGGTGTTTCCTCCCCTTTCAGCTCTCCAGGCAGCAGATAGTCATGGTTTTAATGCCCTATTTGAAGATTTGTTTTCCCAAAAGCCATATGCTTGTAGTGTGCCCTCCTCTTTCAAACCACTCACAGGGCAAGAAGCTGTGTCCTGGTCTTTGTCCCTGCCTCAACGTGGCAGGAAAAGTTATTTCCATCATAGGGACTAGACCGCCTCTTGAACCTACCTAATAAATCCATCCCATGAAACAAATCCATGGCAGTAAACACCTGATGGTGAAGGGAGGCAAGGGGCGATGGGCACCTTCCTCTCTGTAGGTGTGGCTCGTGGGCACATCGTGGGCACATCCCAGAGTTATTCTGGGAGTATTTGCATGTGTCAGAGCTTCTCTCCCATTGTCCAGGAGAGGATTTCTGGCCACAGACCAGGCCTGAGGTTTCCACAAGAGGCTCAGGGTTGCAGGGCTCAGCATTTCCTTACCGAGAGGTTGCCTTGGCCAAGTGCCCAACACCAGAGAGGCAGCTGGGGAGGGAGCGTGGCTGAGGGCAGATGGTGGAGCTGCAGCAACAGCAACCCACCTTCTCCTTCAAGCTGTCAGGAGTGCTTAAAATTGGTGGGAGAAGAGCAGGCACAAGCTGGAATATCCAGGGAAGCTCCACTGGGAACAGCTACTGCTGGTGAGCTCTGGTGGGGCTAATCTTGGAGGGGGACACTTTGTTCCTCGCAGGGTTTGAGGCATTTGGGAAGGGCAAGAGCAAGGGGGAAATGCTTTGCACATACTCAAATTCTCTTCCCTCATCTCCTGCTCCTCACTGGTGGATGGAAAAGCATCTTGTCAGCCAGGTCTTTTAGCAGCTCTGGCACAAAATTTAAGTGCTTTTATGTTTCTTCCAACCAGAGGGAGTCAAGAGGAGGATATGTTTTAGTTTGTCTGGGTAGATGTTCCCCTTGAGAGAGGCATCACATTGTGATGGTGAACTTGATCCTATCTAGATGTTTTTCTGGGTTTCCTCCCTGGTTTTTCTCCAGCACTGGTGAGAGGGACAGCAGCTCCTCTGGGCCTGTCTGAGAGATGGATACTGCACAGAAATGAGAGCTGGTCTGAATTCCAGCCTCCTGGTTCCCTCCCTTCAAAGCCCTGTCTGTGCTGAAGAATGGAGGTGGCACATCTTGGCCAGACCCAAAGGAGGGCATGGAGGGGGTTTGGTGAGTCTGTGAGCCCTGACACAGCTGTGCATTCCTTGGTCCTGCCTCCAGATCCCTTTCTCCCCCGAAATCCTCGTTATTGGAGTATTAATTGTACGGTTAGAAAAGACTCAGGTGTTTGTACCCTGGGTTGATCCCCCAGTGTGGGCAGCAGGGCAGGGGGGGATTCTGCCCCTCTGCCCCCTCAGGTGAGACTCCCCTGCAGAGCTGCCTCCAGCCCTGGGATCCCAGCACAGGAAGGACATGGAGCTGCTGGAGTGAGTCCAAAACAGGGCCACCAAGCTAATTAAGGGGATGGAGCAGCTCTGCTGTGAGGAAAGGCTGAGAGAATTGGGATCGTTCAGCCTGGAGAAGAGAAGGCTTTGGAGTGACCTAACTGTGACCTTCCAGTAACTGAGGGAGCTGACAAGAAAGATGGAGGAGACTATTTACAAGGGCCTGGAGTGATAGGACAAGGGGAAATGGCTTCAAACTGACAGAGATTAGGTTTATATGAGATATTGGGAAGAAATTCCTGGCTGTGAGGGTGGTGAGGCCCTGGCACAGGTTGCCCAGAGAAGCTGTGGCTGCCCCATCCCTGGAAGTGTCCAAGGCCAGGCTGGAGCAACCTGGGCTGGTGGAAGATGTCCCTGTCCATGGCAGGGTGTGGGACTGGATGGTCTTAAGGTCCCTTCCAAGCCAGACCACTGTTTGATTCTGTGATTCCATGAATAAAAGTGCCCAAATCTGACAAGAGTCAAACTTCCTGGGGAAACTGAGGCAGTGGATGCACCAGGGACATGACTCCAAATCCCAGCAATCCCTTAAGAGGTCCCAAAGAGAAACCAGCACCTGTGGCTCCTGCAAGCACTGCCAGCCAGCCACCCTCTTTAGGTTTTATTGAAGTGATAACTAACCAGGAATATGGTCCTCTTCTTCCTCACCAGCACGTGCAGGACCAGCAGGGAAATAAAAGCTCTCAAAAGAGCAAAGCCCATCACATTTGGTGTTTTATCAGGATTCCACTTCTCTTTTTTAATGCACTGTGAGGAGATGGGAAGTATTGCTCCAGGTCTGGGCAGAAGAGGACCAGGAAGGGAAAGAGAAGCCCCACAAGCCTTAGAGGCATAGAACCAGGGAAGCTACAGAAATGGAAAAAAAAATAAACAAACGGGGGGGAAAAAAGCAAAAACATCCTTAAAATGTTGTTTGTTTATCTCGCAGTCGCTTATTTTGCTGCAGAGGAGTTTGAAGTTCTCCATTTCCTGGGTGTGCTACAGGAGCAGCAGAGTTGAGACACAGGCTTTTAATGAAGTTTATGTAAATTTGGTGGTGTTTATACTTAGCAGAACAGATTTAGGAGTACTAATAAAGCAGCAGATGAGGCGTAGAAAAGAGTGAAGTTCTCCACCACTGTTATTTTTTACCTTCCTCCCACCATTCCCAACGAAAAGAGTCTGTTTCTGTTGCCAGTTTCTCTTCAAAACAAGTGCTTTTGAAAGCCCATTTATCCCCAAGTGCTGCTGAAGCATCTCCCAAGTTGTGTCCCGTTGCCTTTCTTCCACGAGCAGCCGGGGGCAATTCAGTCCATGTTTGCTTTTCCCTTAAAGGAAGTGAATTTTTCCCAACTCCACCGGTGGGTCTTTGTTCACTACCATGGGATCACTGAGGCAGGACAAAGCAAAGCCAGGATTTTCATTAGGGGTGGCCAGATTGAAGCTGAAGCAGCCTTTTCCTTGGGAAGAAGGAGAGGGTTCATTCTGGGTTTGGATGCTGAGGAAGAGTAGGATGAGTCTCAGCCCTGGCGATGTGGGTGGAGGAGGAGGCAGAGCTGGAACTTCCCAGTGATGAGTGGTGGCTGATCCTGTGCTTGTGGCTACAGGGAGAAGAGCAGGGGCCACCAACCACGTGGCCATTATCCCTGTGCCCTGAGAAAGCAGCAAGTCCATCTTCAGAGACCGTGGTGGAACAAGATGTTGAGAAGTAGAAAAATTCGTGGATTCCAAGTTAGGACAAGGAGTGTGGTGGGTCTCCAGGTCCTCATGTATTGTGTGGAGAGGCTGAATAATGAACCATGACTAATAACTCAACAGCAAACAAGTGGAATGTTGCCTCCTACCCACCCCTATGTCACTGTGACCCGGCTGAACAGAGCAGTTCTGGAGCAGTGATCCTTCAGTGTCCTGAGGGCTGAGCCAGGGATGTCCTCCTGCATCCCAGAAACACCACTGAGGGGGCCAGAGGGATGACATGGGGGCAAGGGGTTCCATCCTGCCTCTTACCTCAACCAGACAAAGCCTCCACAGCCACACTTTGGTCTCCCTGGACGTCCTCTTACAGGTGGGGAAAACCAGGATGTGGAGACAAGTGACTCAGAAAATCCTTGGAAGAAGGTGCCCGGGAGCCCTGCCTCTCCTGACACACTGCCACAACCTCTTTAAAATATTTTTTGCTTGCCCTAGGGGTGTTTATGTAAAAAAAATGAGGCAGATTTGAGGCTTGTCAGCTTTATGCATTGCTGTGGCAGTAACCTCCAATGCAGTTCACTCAGAATATTCCCTACCAATTCCCTCCTTGGCAGACCCCACGTGGGATGGGGTTTCCAAGGAGGACAGCATACCTTCAGGGCCCATTTTGAGCAAACCTCTTCTTACCAGGAAAAAGCAAAAGTCCTTTGCACACTTAGGGATGAATAAACACACAGGAACTCAATGAGATGAGCCACCTGGACACAATCCTGTGCCACGTGCTCTGGGATGAAGGTTGGACCAGGTGACCTCACTGTGGTCCCTTTCAACCTGACCCTTCCTGGGATTTTGTGAGATTTACAGGCTGTGGTTGTGTTGGCTGGATGAGGGATCCTCCCAGGGCTGCATCCAGATTATCTGAGCCATTTAGGTTCCCTCCCTGCCCCTGGCATCCCTCACTGTGACCACAAAACTCCTCCACTTGGCAAAGAAGGGCAGTTTTTTGATACCAGAGGTGTCTGGATCCATCATCATGAAACAGAAGGTAATGCTAATTATTAAAAGCCACCAGGCACTGCTGCAGAAATATCAAGAATTTTTCTTATTTTTGCCACCTTCATGCCTGGCTTTCCTTCCAGAAAAGAGGTAATGTCTAAATTTAGGACTGGAATGGTCAAAGCTTAGGTTTGAGATGAGGTTTCACTACAGCACCACAGGCCCCTCAAACAAAGCAGAGAAGTGCTTGGTTCGGGTGGTGAGAGCAAAACAGCAAAACAGCACGTTGTCCCCTGCCCACCTCACTGTTCCTTGTGCACCTCTTACATCATTTCAAGGCCAAATTCCTGCCAGGTGGATGGAGAGCCAACAGATGGGGGGGGGTCTTGCTTCTTGTCTCTGTGATTTCCTGGGCAGCAGAAACACTGCAGGAGAAAATCTCGACCACTTCCCTTTCAGCTCAGCCCGGGGCTCAAGTTTTCCTCAGGGAGCCTATTCCTGCAACACAAAGAGAGTCCTGGAAAACATGGACCCCCCCATATTTTAGCAAGCAATAATTTTTTATAGGAACCAACCATTTGTTTTACCAACATCCACTGGGGCTTTAACGCACACCAGGAAGAAAACTTGCAGGAGTTGTGTGTTAGTAAATTTACACCACTGAGCTGAGCATCCTGCCCAGATTTTCATGGCATCATGGAATCGTAGACTGTCAGGTTGAAAGGGACCTCAGGGATTATTGGGTCCAACTTCTCTTGGAAAAATCCCTGTCTAGACAAGATGATCCAGCACCCCATCCAGCTAAATCTTAGAAGTGCCCAACACTGGGGAATCCCCCACTTCCCTGGGGAGATTATTCCAGTGGCTGGTGGTTCTTGTTGTGAAAGATTTTCCTCTTGTGTCTAATCAGAATCTCCCCGGGACTGACTTGTGCCAGTTACCCCTCCTTCTTTCCATGTGATTCCCTGTAAAAAGGGAATCCCCACTTGTTTGTAGCCACCCTTTAAGTACTGGAACATGGAGACAAGGTCTCCCCTCACCCTCCTTTTGTCAAGGCTGAACAAACCCAGTTCTCTCAGCCTTTCCTCACATGGCAGCTTCCCAGTTCTTGGATCATCTCTCTGGCCCCTCTCCAGCCTGTCCACATCTTTTTTGTGTAGCAGGGACCAAAACTGAACACAGTGTTCCAGGTGGGGCCTGAACTGCAGGGCAGTGTGGGACAAAGACTCCTGCATCTCTGCTGGGTTTTTGGTTTTTTTTTGGCTACAAAGCTCTGACATGAGAAGCAAGGACATGTGATCCACCAAGATCCATTAATTAGGCAGGGGTGCTGCCCAGGGAGTTTTTCTGACAGGGCTTTGGGTCCTGCTGTAGCTCCTGGGGACATCTGAGACCATCTTCTAGCAGGGAGGACTCCAAAGTCCCAGTTCAGTGTTGCAGAAGTGGCCCATTAATGGTTTTTACCTCCTCTTTGTTTTCCTCCAGCTCATCTGGGAGTAACCAACAATCCATATGGGGCTCTCTGACATCCAGAAACCCCCAGGAGCATCTTCCTTGCCACAGACTCATGGAATTTTCAGGCATCCCAGTTCCTGGGGAGGAAGAGACAGCCCAAGGCTGGATCTGGGTGATCATCTGGAGGGGAGATCTTCGAAACAGGGATTATTCTCACTTAATCAAAGAAATCTTTGGGGAAAAAAACCAGGCTTTTCCAGACCAAAGGCACTCAAATGCGGTCTAAGGTGCCTGAGTGATCCCATTGTGTGTGAGGCACCAGGGGTGGGAAACCAGAAGTTTGAATCCTTGTTGAGGAGTGATGGATTCACAGCTCTTTCACTAAATGCTGAACCTCAGTTGAATTTGCAGCTGCAGCTTCTTTTCTCTGCAACCTGAAATGAATCTAAATATCCCTGACTTCAGGTGCTGGAAGAGGAGGAGGAGGAGGATGTTTCTAGAAAAAAAAGAAGTGTTCAGTCCAGGAACCAGCTGTGATTGCTAAATTAGGAGATTTAGACACACAGGGGGAAAAAAAAGGGCAAAATGACTGAAAAGTTAAAAATACAGCCTGAAACGTGGAGTCTTCTGAGAGCTGCATTTCACCCTTCTTTGCTCTCCTCTAAACCAAGGATGAAGGGCACTGCAACCACAGACCAGGCCAACAGTGTCAATATTTTGTAAAACATGGAGGGCAGGAGGAGATAAACCAGCCCAAAACTCTCCTCTTTGGTGTCACACCCAAGATTTTGCAAAACCACCAGCATGAGTAAGTAATTTCTGGGACAAGGGCAAGGACCAGAGGCACGGAAGATGCTGCTCAGAAAAGGAAACATTTTTCTGCTCTTCTGTTGGTCGTCAGCCTGAGGAGAAGTTGATTATCCCACTAATTGCTGACCAGGTATCAGTGTGATGCTGAGCTCCCAGAATGCTTGAGGGGCTTCTCCTAAAGAAATCCCACCTGGAGCCCTTTTCCAGCTGGTTGTGGTGGCCCAGGAAGGAAGGAACTGGGGGAACTGGTGAGTGTATCGAGCAGAGGATGTGCAGGTTTTTTCACCCAGCTCCTGAAGTGCTGGTGAGTCTCGTTAATCCGAGTTTCCATCTTAAAAGAGAAAATAGGAACTTCCAGGCAGGAGGATTTTACACACAAGGACTTAACAGTTAAATTTATTCCTGGCTAAACTGAGGAGACCAGAGTTATTAAAGCATGAAATTGTGCCAGTCAATTAAAGCGTCAATCATGGGCAGCCTCATTTAGGAGAGCTGCTTTAATCCCAGGAAAAGAACATTTTTTTTTTGGCCTAGTGAGGGAGAGCACGGTGTCTTGAAGTTGGTTTTAGCTGTCCCTCAGTTACTGTTCAGAGATTTGCCAATTTTTTTTTTTTCTTTTTATTATTTGATATTTTCTGCTGTGCTCCTTCCAAGGTGACTCGTGCTCCGCTCAAGTAGAAACACAGATGTGATTTTGGGCTGGAGATGGAGTGACTCCAGTGGGCTACAGAGCAAACAAACAAGAAAACTAATCAAAGGGGCATTTAAACTGGCAAACATCGGAGTTCTGGGACATCTTTTGCTTTTAAGCAGATAGCAGATTCTTCTTTTGTTTTCAAAACTCGGCAATTAAATTATTCTGCTTGTCGCTTCGTGCAACACGTGTTTGTTTTATTTGCTTTTAGAGCCTTTTTTTTCCCCCCTCTGGGCTGAAATCCCAGGATGCTGACTGCACCACTGATATGTTTTGAACAAATGCTGACTGTCATTTGGCCCTGGTTATATAGAGCACATACCTGAGTGTAATGGATGAGAAACATGTCCAGAGGGGCTTTACTGGGAGTTGACTCTAAGCCTAGTGCTGGATACAATCTTTTATTCCTTATCCACTGAAACTCATGATAAAAAAAGGGTTTGGAGGAGAAACAGGAGTTCAGGGAGCCCAGAAATCTGACTTAAGTCATAGGTGAAGCTTGGTGGAGAGGGACAGGAGCAGGAATTTCCCTTGGGCTGGAGGTATTTTGGAGGTGGAAACAGCTCTGGGCAGTGGTGTGAGGGTCAAACAGGTTGGTCAGGGCAGGAGGTGCTGGCTGAGCAGCCATCCAGTGACAGTCCTGGCTGTGGCATGAGCTGAGGGAAAGATTTGGGTGATTTGAGAGTGAAACTCAGGCCCCAGGGCTGTTCTAGACCCGTCTCTGACTGCAGTGGTCAGAGAATCTTTGCAGTGAGTCCTGCACCAGCACAGCTGCCCCTGGTGAAAGCCCTTGCCATGGGGCAGGACTGAGGTTGTTCACAGTAGGACAGGTTGGTTTGTGCTCAGCATGAAGCCAAACCCACTGTCAGATGTGTGTTAAAGATCTGTTACTTCCCTGTGCTTTGTGCAGGAAGGAAGGAAGGAAGGGAGATTTTTCTGGACCTCCTATGGGCTGTGGAAAGCTCTCTGTCCTGGGAGTGCACAGAGCCCAGCTGGTGGGACAGTACCAACGGCAGCATTTAGGACAACCTACACAGGAAATTTAGGTAGCTTGACTTGAAATTCAAATTCCTGGGACCAAGGTGGTCAAGAAAGTCACCTCAGTATCTGTTGTAGGAGAAGAGCACATGGGAGCACCAGTCCCACCTGCTCTGCTGGGTGCAGAGGGGTGGGTAACCTCTCTTTCCAGTGTGTTCCTGGACACCAGGACATTGATACAAGTCTCATAGAATGGTTTGGGTTTAAAGAGACCTCAAAAATCCCCTGCTTGCACTGCCATGGGCAGGGACACCTTCCTCTAGCCCAGCTTGCTCCAAGCCCTGTCCAACCTGGCTTTGGACACTTCCAGGGATCCAGGGGCAGCCACAGCTTCTCGGGCAACCTGTGCCAGGGCCTCCCCACCCTCACAGGGAAGAATTTCTTCCCAGTATCCCATCTATCCCTGCCCTCTGGCAGTGGGAAGCCATTCCCCCTTTTTCTATCATCACATACCCTTCTAAAACCTCCCTCTGACATTTTGGGAAGAGCCCATGTACCAGTGTCCACGTTCTTTTGGTCACCTGTGTCCAGCAAGTGGGCCCAAACCAGAACAGGGTAAGGGAGGAGGAACTAAGAATTTGTCTTGTAAGAGGAGATTTTTGACTTATCCCACCTGGGCAGTGAAAGCTGAGACGTCCTGTGATTGCTCTCTATAAATATCCTGAGCAGGGAGTGAAAGAAATAAAGCACCAGAAACAAAGAGCCACCTCATGGAAAGGTCCTGCTGCCAAGCTGGAGACTGCCCAGACCCCGTGGTGAAGGGATCCAGGCTGGGCTGGGGAGGGGGCACTTTGAGCAACACCTTTGTGAGGGTCTGAGAAGCTCCTGAAGGGGTAACACGTGGGGGGAGCTCATTCTCCATCTTGGCCTTGGGACACCCCAGAAAGGTGTTGTGTAACAAGGTGTCCGTGGGGTGCCCAAGAGGTTCCCCCCACTCCTCCAGCCCTTCCACTGTAAGGAAAATAATCCCACTGCACGCTTTGCAGGGGGATGAGAGACTAAATCCAGCTCCCAGGGAAGAGCACTGAGGTGTGACAGTGATTGGAGCGTTATATATACCTGAGACAGTTGCATTTAGCTGTAATTTGCAGTATTAAAACCAAGCCTATTTAATTACTAGGCTGCAGACTATTTTTTCCCGTTCCCACCTGCGGTGAGATATTGTGAGAGGGGGAAAAAATAGCACATGTGCAAAGAAAGCCTTAATAAAAGCTTTGGAGGATTGTAAGTGGGTCTCATCTCTGTAGGTAGCAAGGAAACTTTTCTTGGTACTAAGAGAAAATTTTCCAAGGCTGGCTCTTTGATTTATTGTCCAGATCCTAAACTGGAATATTTCTGTCTTGGTTCTGGCAGTAAGAAGTGCTAAGTGTGAGATGTCCACATTGTTTTTCATTTTGCTGATGGATGTTTTGACAGCCAAGAGACTTTTTCACTATGATCTCTTCTTTTTTTGTTTTTCATCACTTATTTTTATAGGACATTGGGGGTGGGGGTGGGGAGAGAACTGAACTCCCCATCAGCTGGTGGCGTTGTGTCAGTCAGAAAGATGTTTTTTGGTTAAATCCCAAATAATGCCTTCTCAGCTTTCTAAAAGCTGTGATAATTTTGAAGTGTCACTGACTTAGTCCTTGTGGCGTGCAGTATGTTGTGAGTGTGTATTTTTAATCCCTGAATTAAAACAAAGATTGCCCCTGATGACCTCGTTGGAGTCTGGTTGGGCCCTCCCGGGTCAGCTTTGACCCTAATTTGTCACATTAGTGATTCTGAGTAAGGTGTGGCTCAAGGAGCCACATCTTTTGGGTCAGTGCCTCGTCCCAAGGGGATGTTGATGTCCCACAGCCCCCCTGGGTACTTTGACATGGCCAGATGAGCATTTGTGTACCTGTCACATCCAAATTAAACCATGGACTGCTCTAAATGGCCACTTCAAGATCTTGAGCTGGGCAGAGGAGTGGAAAACCATGTGCTGGGCCAAGGCTCTCCCTGGGTATCTCCTGATGCAGAAGGAAGTGGAGATGCACCCACAGGAGACCCAACTGCTGCAGGATGGACACCAATCTAGAGCATCACCTCCATCCCAGGTCTGACCCTTTGAGAGTTTCCAGCAAATGCTGAAGTACTTACAATTTTCCATAAAGACCCATCTTAACACCGAATCACAGAATGGGTTGGGTTGGAAGGGACCTTAAAGTTCCACCCCCTGCCATGGGCAGGGACACCTTCCACCAGCCCAGGTCGCTCCAAGCCCCGTCCAACCTGACCTTGGACACTTCCAGGGATCCAGGGGCACCCAACTTGTACCAGGACCTCACCACCCTCACAGCCGAGAATTTCTTCCCAATATCCCATCTATCCCCGTTCTCTGGCACTGGGAAGCCATTCCCTGTGTCCTGTCCCTGCATCCCTTGTCCCCAGTCCCTCTCCAGCTCTCCTGGAGCCCCTTTAGGCCCTGCCAGGGGCTCTCAGCTCTCCCTGGAGCCTTCTCTTCTCCAGGTGAACTCCCCCAGCTCTCCCAGCCTGTCTTCATCACAGAGCTGTTCCAGCCCTCAGAGCATCCTCCTGATCATTATTCCTCTCTGATTTTCTGTGCTAGGAATTGCAAGATGTCTCACCCATTCTGTGGTCTGATTTTAATGGTTTTGCTGACACAGACCAAGGCAGTCCTTATATATGTGGGACTTCTGGGTCAAAACACTTGGCATAATTTTGACCCAGCTTTCCAAGACACAATTACAGCTCAAGTTGTGGAAGAGTTACATACATGGTAGGATTCATCCATTCAAATTCAGATACCTCCAGCACAGACATCTGCTCTGAGCAAGTCCCTCTGGGCTCTCTTTAAAATGTCTGCAAAAAAAAAGCAGCCAGTTTAGGGTGAAATTAATCTCATGCACGGCAGAAATCTGCATTTGGTCAGGAAAATAACTTCCTAACTTTATTTCTCCCCAGCAGTTGCAATGGGGCCATTGTGTGATTACCTTAAGCATGAGCAGAAATCCAAAATTAAATGTTTGCACCTGTTTCTGTGTTCCATGGAGAGTTGCAAATTGAGTGCTGATGAAGAGAAGCATTTTGGTGACTGAACACGAGATAAGTGAGTGGAGATAATCTGTGCGTTGCTGCAAGGATTTGGGACGCCATCGCTGGTTGGGTCTGGGAAAGGCAAAGGAAGCTAATTTTCTAGCCAGTCAGGTTCATGTTCTTTTGAAGCATTCCCTGAAAGAAATTCAAGGCAACATCGAGCCTTTTATGTCTAGACACCATCCCCTATAAAGTTTAGATCCTAAAATGCTCTCCTGGCAATGGGCTGGAGGAAGGAGACGTCTCTGTCGTGCTGTGATTTGACCCAGAAGAAGAGAAGGAGTGTGGCCTCTTCAAAGAAAGGCAGCTGATGCCTTTTAGCTCCTTTTCCCTCTGCTGAATTATTGCTGCTGCTCTGACAAAGCCCTTTGTGATGATCTGAACCCTGTTCCTAAATTCTGGATTACGGGAGCGAACTCGGGTGCCGGAGCCGCGAGTCGAAGGTTGGGGCCGATATCTGGGCAAGTCGTGGTTCGAGAGGAGCCAGCTCAGACACACAACATTTTCCTGCCAATTCTTCCACAGGGAGGATGCCAGAAGAGCATCTCCCCAGGCCTGACATGCCCTAAATATTGTCTTTCACAACCATCCATCGGAGCATGCGCTGCTTTGGGTGCCGTGCCCAAGGTTTCCTCACCTTTCGGTCAGAGAACAACCTTTTCCCTCATTCCAAAGTATTACTGGAGCAGGGAAAAGCCCAGTTCCCCTCCTCTTTCAGCTCTTTTTGGTGGTTTAGGACACTGGACAATAAAATTCAAACCTAATAATGGGATTGTGTTGATGTATCGATTCACTCTACATCTGGTGGTTGTACTGGTTTATTCTTCTCTTGGCTCAGTGGTTCATCTTTTTTGATCTGTCTTTCCTTGAACCTTTTTAAAAACATATATTAGTGACTTTGACAAAAACTATGTGCTATATTACCAAAAAAAAGAGGTGGAAAGGCACTACATCACACTGGTTTTAACAAACAACACATCCAGAATCGCTGTTTGCTTGATTTTCTTTCCCTGATCTTTGATTCTGGCTTTGATATCTCAAAGCGATATTTCTGCTTTCTCTGTTACATCTCTATTAGTCCTGCTGGCATTTTTCTAACCACAGATGCAAACCTAGATCCTTCCTCAAAAATGTATTGTAGGGTGTTTGCTTATTAGAAAACAACCTTGCGTTGTGAACTAGTGGGGCAGGAAAAGTGTGAATTAGCTGTTGGAGGGTCTTTGGGCTAAGAACTGATGGTGCCAAGGATTTTCAGGTTAGGAGCAGTTCTCAGAACTGTATTAGGTGCCCAGGAGAAAAATGCTGCTTTTAAAAAATTATTATTATTTCCCTCCCAGTGCTCTTTCATGCTTTTTGGTGTTCCTGATGTTCAACTGAGGACTCGTCATCGTTAGACACTGGGTCTCTCCTCCTTTCTTCTCCCAACGCTTTCCCACCGTACCAGGAGGATGTTGTATCCTGACCTGGCTCTGAGAGCTGAGGCAGCCCCAAATCTTATCCAAGGAGCTGTTTGAGTTGTTTCTCCATGGATGCTGTGCTGGCAGGGCCACGCACAGGTCGGGGAGGAGGGCTGGGTGAGCCATCAGTGGTCTCCAGGGTGCTGGATCCTCGGGCTGCATCCCAGGAACAAGGTGCCCGCGGGCACACCCGTCTGTTTCCACGCTGGATTTGTTCTTGCTCAGGGCTGTTGGCATTTTGATGTCTCTTGAAGATACAACAGCAAAGTGACTCTTGAGAAGTGACAGCGCTAAACTCTGATTAATGTCTCCAAGGATAGTCAACCAGAAGCGTTTCCTCTGAGCTGCATCAATTTCCATATGTAGCTCAGACTTTTTTTTGACAATGTTATAGAAATGTGGTGCTTGGAAAAAACGTGGCTTGTTATCAGGAATATTTCTCCTTCAGCCTTTAAGAAGGGATGGGAAAAAAACAACCTCCCAAAGCTCTGTATAAAGATCCTGGAATATTAATTTCCATAGTAATTAACAGGTGACTGTTCAGCACTCTCCCAGGCAACCCATACCTGAGGGTTTAGGTTCTCATTCAGGAGACCTGCACACAGTCTTGAGGTGGGAAGGAGCATGGAAACAAGTTAAAGACTAGTGGAAACCAGGTAATCCACATGCAGCTTTGCTGGGACATTGCAAGACCACCTCTTACTGCTCCTAATTTACCAAAGAATCATGGAATATCCTAAATTGGAAGGGACCCACAAGGATCATCCAGTCCAACTCCTGGCTCTGCTCAGACACCCCAACAATCCCTCCCTGTCCCTGAGGGCGTTGTCCAAGCCCTCCTGGAGCTCTGGCAGCCTTGGGGCTGTACCCACTGCCCTGGGGAGCCTGTTCAGTACCCAACTACCCTCTGGGGGAAGAACCTTTCCCTGACATCCAACCTAAACCTCCCCTGACACAGCTTCAGGCCATTCCCTGGGTCCTGTCACTGCTCACAGAGAGCAGAGATCGGAGCTGTCCCTTGTGAGGAAGCTGCAGACCCTGATGAAGTCTGACCTCACTCTCCTCTTCTTCAGGCTGAAGAAGCCAAGTGACCTCAGCCTCTCCTTGTATGGCCCCTCTAGACCCATCACCATCTTCATAGCCCTGCTGTGGACACTCTCTAATGGCTTTATATCCTTTTTATACCGTGGCACCAATTTAGCGAGAGCATCTTCTGGAGCCGTGACTGCACTTCCCGTGGCCGTGCTCACACCAGGCACTCGACAGAAGCTGCTGTCCAAAGCTTCAGCTCGGGACTGAGGTGACCCAGGCATTTCACAGTCTGGAAGTGCACATTTGGCATTCGGATTGTCTGCATTGCACAGACAAATCACAGGCTCCGAGCGGAGCCCTCCCGAGCCGCGCTCCCGATTTACGAGCTCACGGCTGTGTTGCCACAGACTGTCACCAAGTGCCTGGCATCTGGCCACTCTTTCCTCCCTCTTTTCCTAATTGCTGTGTTAACAGACCACTGACCACCTTCAAAAGGGTCAAAGAACCGAAGTGAAGAGTGGTAGAGAGGCTGAAAAAGTGGGTCCAAATCAGGCAGCTTTTATCCGGCCCTTTCCCATCACCTGGAAGGAGTTAATTTTCAGTGTCTTGTGCAAGTGCTGTGAGTTTCCAGCTCTCCACTAGCCCGGCACACACGCTGCAGCCTGGAAAGATTTGTCTTTTTTTTAATTGCTAGAGCAGCTATTTGGCAAGTGGTGCAGCAGCAGACGAGAGTCCTGCTGCTGCTGTCCAAGGTCCGTGTGCTTGGCGGGGGGAGCGGGAAAACGCGCGGCGCGTGCAGGCTGCCAGGACTGAGAGGATCTGAAATAGTCTGGGATGTGGCTGCCTTGGAGGGGAAGGTTTAGGCCTTGGGCTCAGCCCTTTGGTGCTGAAACACAGCAGGGTTAGCACAGAAATGCTGGGGGCTCGTCTGGGTGTGATGGTATCCATATATCCTGACTCTGTCGGTGTCTCCGGGATGGTTCTTCTCACTGCTTTCCCACCCTGGTGATGTTTTTCTCCGGCAGTCAGAGGACATGGAGCTCAGCTGTGTTTGTGTTGTCCTCCCTCGGGTTGGATGTCAGACCCTGTGTTGGTTTAGGCTGCAGAGAGACCTCCTCTCCCACTCAGACTGGGACACCAAGCCATGGGGCACCTCCACCTTATAGAATCACACACTGGTTTGGGTTGGAAAGGGGCCTTAAATATCATCCACTTCCAACCCCTGCCATGGGCAGGGACACCTTCCATTAGTCCATGTTGTTCCAAGCCCCGTCCAACGTGGTCTTGACCTTCTCCACATTCCCCACCCAGGGACCCCATTCATGTCCATCACCAGCAAATCCTGCCCTGGTCCAGCTGCCACCACCTGTGAGCTTCTCCTTCCACCCCAGGGTCAACCTCTTGGGTTCACACGTTCCATCACAGAGCCATAAAACCCTTCCTGGGGTTATTTTACCACAGGAGGTGCTGCCTTTCCCCCATTTTTTTTTTTTTCAGGGAGCTGTGATACTCTTGCCACAGAAGGGCAGATATCTCAAATAAACATGTGGAAACAACCCAGATGAGAGTTTTTGTGTGTTGTAAACAGGTGCCCACCCAGCCGACCAAGGGGCCAAGTGCAAGGCTCACCCAGGGAGAATTATTGATGCAGCCAAAGAGAGCTAAAGAAAACTGAGTGTTTGCAAGAGAGATTCAGTTCTTCTCAGATAAAGGCATTTGTGCAACATCATCTTTCTACTCCAGCTTTCTTCTTGATTTTGTTTTGTCTGAGATTGTAGGTTCTGCATGGAAGATTTTGTCATTAAAAAAAAGTGGAATCACCAGAGCAGAGAAGTCTCCTTTCTCCCCTGTGTGCCAGTGCTGAGAAAGGCTGGAAATGGCTGGAAAAACTCCTTGAAAGTGTTCAAAGCCAGGTTGGACGGGGCTTGGAGCAACCTGGTCTGGGGGAAAGTGTCCCTGCCATGGCAGGGGGTTGAACTGGATGATCTTTAAGGTCCCTTCCAACCTAAACCATTCTGGTTTTTTATGAAATACCCACTTTTTGCCTTGACTATGGCTTAAAAATGACTTTTGAGCAGTGACCTGCCCGTTCATTTGGTGTTATTGGGGTTTTGCTTAAGTTCTGTCCCAGAGTGATGCACGAGAGGGAGAAAAGGGATAGAAGCAGGCAACTAAAGATCCTGCACTGTGAATATGAAACGTATCCAGATTAAAATGGCAATAAAACAAACAAAGAAAACCAGTTTCTTACATAAGAACACAGGTGGAAAGTGTCGTGGGGCTGACTCTCAGTTTTATTGACATGTGACTCAGAAGGCTCAAAACAGAAAAAGCTTTTCCACATGGTAGGTAGGAGATCTGTAGATTGTCTTGCCAAAAAAAATATGGAAATAAATATTTACATATGTTTGAGTGGGAAACTACACAAATCATCCAAATCGTAAAATACTGAAGTTGGAAGGGAAACCTGGAGGCTTCTGAATCTGTGTCGTGTTCAGAGCAAAGACACCTCCAGGATTAGGTCAGGTTGGTCAAGGCCTGACCCAGCTGAGGTTTGAATATGGCCAAAGAAAGTGATTCCCCCACCTTTCTGCATCCATCTTCCCCAAAATTCCCCTCAGGGCACTGGTTGGCCATCATTAGCCTTCTCCTTGCCAAGCTCAGCACTGCCCTGGGCACCAAGTCCTGCCCCAGCCTGGGCTGTTATGTGGGGTTGCCCAATCCCAGATGGAAGATTTGTCATTTTCCCATGGGAAAACAGGGGGTTACACCGAGCCTTGCACAGAAACCATGTCTGAACAGGGAATTTCCTGAACTGAACAAGGTTGGATGCTTTGAGTGTAGTGGAGGGTGGGAAGGCAGGTGATCCAGAGTGTCCTTGTCCTAATAATTTTCCCAAGGCCTATCCTACTGTTGGAAAAGGAATTGTGGGTTGAATAGATCCCTTTAATTTCAAAAGGAAGAATATGGCAAAGGTCTGCAAAATCCCAGCTGGCCTGCAGAGGGTGAATAGGGATAATCACCAATTCTCCTTCCTAATGCAAGGATTAGCCAGGGCCTAAAGAGCTCAGCAGATGGCAGGTTTACAAGAGTGAAGGGAGACACTTCTTTACCTAAAAAATAATGAAATCCTCGAGCTTGGGATGGCAGAGTGGGAAAAACTTAAATAGGGTGGAAGGAGAGCCCCAGTTGGAGGTTATGAAACACTCCAAGGCCACTTTGGGTCTCTGAACCTTTAATTGGTGGGACAAGGAAGGATCCCACAACAGGTTTGTTGGCCTGTCTGTGTAAGAATCCACCACTGCTCTGTGTTCCAGGCAGGATCCCAGGCTGGATCATCTCCCAGTCTGACGTGGTCGATGTGACATTGTCATCAGGAGGTGGAAGAGGTGGCAGGACTCCCGTGGGCACGGTGGGTTTGCTGAGCTGCCCCTGCAAATCCCCAGCACTTACCCATCAGCCAAACCTATCTGAGAAGTGCTGAGCTCAGGCAGTGGGGGGATTGAGGCTTTTTGGGGGGAGACACCCAGGCTTCAAGCCCCTTGAGCTTCTTGGTACATCTCTGCCTGAGCCCGCCTGGCTTTGCTCAAAGTTGGTATCAAAAACCTACAGACCCCAGCTGGGGGGGTTTGTCAAAACTGCCTCTTCTCCCCAGATCACTCTGCCCAAATTCCTGGATGAATTTCCCTTGCACCGGGAGCGGAATAAAAAGCTGATTTGTGACCTACTCATTTTCTGCCTGAATTAGTTCAATTTTCTCCGCCCGAGGCTCCTCATTCTTCTCCACTGTGTTGCTGTTGCCCTGCTGGGACTCCCTCATTGTCCAAGAAAACTTCCTCTTCTCCTCCTAAATTGATGATTTTCTCCCTGGGCTCACATTTTTGCCGAAACAGGGACTCTTTTAGAGCTAATTTCTCTTCAACCTCACACAGTTTTGTTAGCACACGTGTACGTGCTAAAATAGGTTTCAAAATGGCTCAGATTTATCTTAAGCCAGGTTTGTTGGTTTTTTTGTTTGTTTTTGCAGATGCCAGATGCATTGATTCCTGTCTGTTTAAAATAATAAAAAAACAAACCCTACAGAGTATTTTCAGCATGATTTAGTGGCTCATCTACAAGGATCTTGACTGGCTTAACTGAATGGTTGGTGCTCACTCATGCGTGGAAAAGGCCTTGGTGTCTTTGCATGCACATTATTTTATCCAACCTAAACACAATTTAATCTTGGGGAGATAAAAAGCAAGAGTTTAGGCTGATGTTCAAAGTTTGAGTCAATAACTACTGGGAAAAATCCTGCAAGCCATCTCATTATTTTTTGAGCAAAATGTTTGGTTTCAGTGAAGCTGTTGTGTTTAAATACTCCTGGGTGCAAACTCTTGGAATGGTTTCTTGGAAGGAAGCTTTTCTTTTAAATGTTTCTACAGCTAAAAATGAAAGTATAAGGGAAAAAATTGTCAGATGAGCCTTGAGTGCAACAAAACATTCAATTCCAAGTCAAAGAAAACATTGGGAGTTTTTAAGACAAATAAATAATTTTGCTTGATTCCTTGCTTAGAAGAATATTGGGTTTGGGATCATCCAGAGTCATATTTTTTTCCCTTACTGTTTTTATTCTGGAAGAACCATCAAACCAGAAAAAACAATATTTGTCTGATTTAATTTGAAAAGCTCAAACACTGTTTCATGGCTCTTTTGCAGAACAGTTTTAAGCAGCGCTAGAAATACCATCAGCATAGGGATGTTAAGTGGAATTAAACAAGATTATAATTGTTGAAGGCACTTTTAGAATTCCTAATACAGAAAATAAGTAAAATGGTGCCCCTCTGACCTCAGGCATATAAATAAATACACTGCAGCAGGACAACCAGCCTGGATGTGAAATGGGCTGGCCTGGGGCTCTCACAGCCCGAGGAGACAGTTGGAATTAGCAGCTGGTTAGTTCTAATCCAGACAGCTCTGTCAAAAGGGCACTGAGGGCTCCGTGGCAGGGAAGGAGCTGCAGGAGCCGAGGGAGGAAATCGGACCCTGCAGGAGCTTTGTGTCCCTGTGGCAGGAACAGAACCAGCAACAGCAACAGCTGCTGCCAAGATGCTGTGTCAGAGGGGATGATGGCCCGCAGCGCTCTGGGGGAGGAAAGGGGTTGTTTTTGTTGAGCAGGCCCTGAGATGGGCAGTCAGACCATTCCCTGGAGATGGGGAGTGTGGGGGCTCGGAAGCAGAAGCGTCAGGAGAAGTTGCAACCTTGGTGAGCAGCAAGTGCACTGAGGGGAACACACAGCGCCGAGGGAAAGCAGAGAGGTGGTGCAGAACAAGCTCATGTGGAACCAGGAACATGTGTCGTGCCTTCTCCCATCTCGTTGTGTTTGTGGGGTCTGTGGTTGGGGGGGTGCAGGACCACAGGGGCATCGCTCAGGTTTGGCTGGGCAACAACATCCGT